>NC_057813.1:584542715-585176365 GCF_018294505.1 Triticum aestivum | reverse complement strand
GACCTCTCACTGCTTCCGACATTGAAGCGGCGCGCCGACCGAGGGCACCGCCCGCTGCACGCCCGGCATTTCAGACTACACACTGGAGAGTAACTTTAGAGAAAGTACTACAATTAGATGACATAAGCAGGCTATAAGGATTTAAATATAGTATTTGTGCTTAGTTGAAGGAGAGAGAAGAGGAGAGAGAAGAGAAGCGGATTGTAAATGTGTAGCCGGTTGTACTCCAACATACTTTGTGAGACAAAAGGTGGGGCCATTATTAATGATATAGTATTTATACTAAAGGGACTAACGGATGTCTTAATTACTCTGTTTTTTGAGACAAACCTTGGTGGGGCTATTATTGACTTTTTTGAGATATTATTGACTTGAACATGGGGTTTGGGGGCCAAAGGCCTACTATAATACTCGCATGACTGACCTGACATGATCTACCCTAGCCGCCGCTGTATCATATGGTTTCGCACCGTTCCAGATCTTAGCGCCGCCACACAATTCTTCTCCAGCCCTCCTTCCGGCAAGCACCGCGAGAAGGGACAGCAGTCCTCCGAACCCCGCCTTTCATGATCCCGTACGGGAGAGGGGCGATCAGGTTTTTGGGGAGCACACTCCTGTGACTGCTGCCAGCGACGACTTCCTCAACGACAGCCTTCTTCCCCGACCTCGGTAACCTCTTCATCAACGACATGAGTGATGACATCAACCACATCGGTTTAGCTCCCGCTGTACAGTATGTGATTCTGTCCTCCTGGTTTAGTGCGCATCATTACTTTGATGTTTGCAATTGTCGTCATGATCTATTTACTGCTGATTCGGATTAAATCTCATACTAAATTGCTCATATATTCAACAGTCCAATCCAAAAACATGATTACAGGCAATTTACTTCGAGTGGTTTTGCTGCGCTTTTGAAGCCGCCTACATTTAAGGGGGTGCAATATAAAAGGTGGCGCACAAGAGCAGTATATTGGTTTCAGATCATATACTGCTATGACGCCACTAAGGGTAAGACTGAGGGCGATCTTAATCCTACACAGCAGGAAGCTTTTTAGAACATGGATACCCTCTTCAAAGCCACCCTGTTGAGTGTTCTTGACGATTCCATTGTGGATTCATATATATCATTTGACAGCAGCAAAGACATGTGGCTGCGCTCGAGGCCATGTTTGGGCCCTCGGGCGCTGGCAACGAGTTGTACGTCATGGAGCAATTCTGTGACTACAAGATGACTAATGAGCGCTCTGTTGTTCAGCAGACTCATGAGATACAGTCAGTCTCTAAGGAACTTGAGTACTTTAAGTGTGTGTTGCCGGACAAATTTGTTGCTGGGACCATCATTGCCAAGCTTCCACCATCGTGGAACGATTTTTCTACTTCTTTGAAAAACAAGAGACATGAGATTTCTGTTTTGGATCTCATTAGCACTCTTGATTTTGAGGAGAAGGCGAGAGCAAAAGACACATGTGCTCGGGTCGCTGAGGGAGCTTCTAGTGCCCACATGGTACATGAGAAGAACTTCCAGCCCAACCAGCCCCAAAACAACAAGAAGAAATCTCAGGGGAAAGGAAAGTTTGATGCAAAGAACAAGCCGTCCCATTCTACCAACTTCAAGAAGAATTCTCATAATGGGAAGGGATACAAACCTCAATTTTGGTAGCACCGCACAAAATTTATATGGCTGCATCTACCTGCTGCCAGCTAACCTCATGGTGCTCCAGGTATTCCTACATTCGTAACTAGGTACAATGACCACCGCAAGATGAAATTAGCTTATTCGTCCGTTGACTTGCTGAATGCAGTGCTGTACGATCCTGTCATGTGTGGAGGAGCAAACAAGCAGTGCAGCCGAAGATGGAAATCAACCAAGGACTTATGAAATTATATATAATCTTCCTCAGGAAGGTCAGTATCCCCTTCGTCCAGATGATCGTGTTTTGTCATGCTGAGCTATTGATATGTGCTACTGTTTTGCAACTCCGTTTAAGTATAGCTACTGTTTTCCTATCTTTTCAGATTCAGGACAATGAATATGATTTCAGGGGAACTGCATAATATGGACATATGTTGAGTCATCTCTATTGTCAGCATCAATTGCAAGATGCGGTAGCTAGCTAGCTGTGGAGTTGCCAACATACTCAAAGTGCTCGCGACATTGAGAAGAAACAAGCATGCCCATGAAATTAATGCGTGCGCAGGGAGGCCCTTTGCTCAAAGAAGCATCAACCGATTTTCTTTATTTCCACACCTTCTCACAACTTTGTATTAGTTATAGTATGGTGAATCATTGAGATGCATAGACATGCTGAACTTTTGTTCTTCTGAATGTTAGTTTAATCTGAGTGTCTGCATCTAGTATCGCATCCTCTAATTTGGTGGATGCACATAGAGAAAATAAATCTCCTTAATTTACTCCATAACCACCCTATTAAATAGGCCTAGTAACAAACCAGGCGCATGCAGTGGCTGGCGGGGCCATGCATCCTGCATGGCCAGTCAGCCAAGTCCATGCGCCAGCTCTAATGCAGCAACGCAAAAGAAGAGAGGAGTTCTTGGGAAAAAGAGAGTAGTTAGTGCAGCGGGCCTTATAAACATGAACAACTCGCTCTCCCGCTTCCGTCTCCCCACCATTCCCCCCGCTCCCCAATCTTCCTCACTCGTACAGAAAACCCCTCTCACCTTCCTCACTCATACAGAAAAACGCCTGCTCCTCTTCTTCCACTCCTACAGAAATCCCCATCCCTCCTTCTTCCCCACTCACACTGCTACTAGGCTCGTCTCTGGCTACTCTGCTCAAACCCGTGAGCTCGGCGTGACGCCCACAAGGAAAATGGAGGCGGCTGGCCCCAGCGCCAAGAAGATGAGGCTCCCGCACCCGGTAGCGCGGGGAGAAGCGGCGAGCCCCCCCACCCGGATCTGAGGAACCGGTAGAATCTCCGGTGGACCGCATCAGCGATCTCCTGGGCGTCATCCTTGAGGAGATCATCTTGCTTCTCCCCACCAAGGATTGCTGACGCACACAAGTCCTCTCAACTCGGTGGTGCCCTCTATGGCGCACCGCGCCCCTCAATCTCGACTGTCGTCAGATATCTGTCCTTCCTGCATTCTATCTCCTTAGAGCCATAATCTCTTCTCACCAGCAGAGCCCCGTTCAATGCCTCTGCATCCCGACACGCTACCTTCTGTCCATACCCGGCAAGGTGGACGCTTGGCTGACATCCCCTGAATTCGGAAAACTCCAGCCGTTTGATTGGACCATTACCACAAAAGTTTCATGCCATGAACACACCAAGAATTCGTGCCCACACCACCATTGTCCATCTCGCAGTTTTCCTCCTCTCTCCAAACCACCACCTTCGCCCGGTGCCATCTACCGGACGATCTGGTACAAATGCTTCGACTCCCACTACTAAAAAAACTTTCAGTTGTGGTGGTTTATCTGTTGGAGGCCTCACTGCACAGCATCATCCACTCCAGTTGCCCTACCCTGGAGCGATTGCTGATTGTTTTGGGAATAGAAATCGGTATCAGTTATCTCCAAATAAAGTAGCCTCACCTTAAAATAATTGGAATTTGCTTTGAAGGACAGCAGCTCATCATCGAAGATGCCCCTTCACTTGAAAGGTTGCTCCTTCATAATTGTTATACACCTTCAGAAATAAATGTCGTCTCCGCGCCCAAACTGGAGACCTTGGGTGTAATTCGTGACCCGTTTAATAATCACAAGGAGTTAGTGCTTGGCTCCTCACTTTTTCAGGTACCGTATATTATCATCTACACATTTGTAATCATATGCTGCATTTTTCATTTGTGCGCATAAGTTTTATATCATCTTGGAGTACACTTTGGGTACTAATATTATGTTATATGCTCAATGAAGAGTTCGTCCATTGATAGCCTATCAATGCTGCTGGATTCTGTCAAGATCATATATATCAGAATGTATAGTTTTGATCTGGACATAATTATTGGCTTGCTACGATGCTTTCGATCTCTGGAGAATTTATACATAGAGGTGATGGTTTCTTCGACATACTCTTTTTTCAGACCTTAACTGTTTTCAATCTTCATGTCTACTTAGGCAGAACCACATGGAGAAAAACATATAACCAATCGGTGGTGTAATAAGCACAAGGATTTTCTCAGTTCTCATGACATTCGTTTGAGGACAATAACGATGGGACGATATGCATCCAACAAGGCAAACAGAAGCTTTGTCACATTCTTCCTGTTGAATGCGAGGTTACTATTGTCCATGAGGCTTAATTTTTACAGCAAGAGATTTCTCACGAACGAATATGTTGAACAGCAAAAAAAGAAGTTTCAAGTGGACAAATGGGCTTCTAAACGTGCTCGACTTCTATTTACAACAAGTTGTAGACATCCTGAAATAAATTTTTTTGAACAGGATGTTGATTTTATGGATCAGACCGATCCATTTGTTTGTGACTACAAAAAAGAGTGGTTGGGTTAGATGTTACTGTCATGTTCAATCTGGGTTTTGTCTAAAAATTTGATGAACAATTAATCCTAGGGCTTTTTGTACCATTTGTATGCTTGACTTGCATGTTGTTGCCCTCGTACTCCACTCCACCTGCCACTACACTACCACATCTTCCATGGCTGCTGTTCGTTCCCGTCCGAGGCCTTGCCGTCGTTCTCCGCCTTGGTTCGCTCGCTGTGCCCGCCGCCGTCCGGCTTTGTCAACAAGGTCAACAACCAAGAGGAATCAGGAGATGACTGTACGTGGAGAGGCTGACAGTAGGGACCCACCAGAGTCATTGCATTTCGCAAGTAGGTGTCTCGTTATTACAAGCCAAAAAAATACTTCCTCCTAATTGTTTGACAACTAGGTCCCACGCCATTATCAATGTAGTCAATAAACAAGAAAATTACACAACAAGCGGATAACACCAGGGACCCAGCAGCTCGCCCAGTTGTTTTTCAGTTTCAGAGACGGAGCTCAACTGTGCATTGTGTGGGGGATGTGGCCCGTCTAGCCCACAAATATGCTTTTATTAAGCACATGACAAGCCCAGTTGATATAAATTTTCTTTCTGAAATTGTCTAGCCCAGTTCTTTTTTCTGGAGAATACCAAAACCGAGGCCTACTTGCTTTTCTCAGCCCTGCTAGGCTGCAAATCTTTCAAGATGAGGAGGGATGTAAGTAGTAAGAAATGGGCTTCCCTAGAAAACGGGCTATGAGTTGTAAGAAATGGGCTGTAAATTTTTAAACCAAAGCCAACCGGCAATTGCATTAAAATATCATTTTTTCAGGATTTCTCTACTCTCTACTCTTATAAAAACCAAAGCCAACTCACAATTACATTAAAATATCATCTTTTCTCCCACAAGATAAACCACTCATACAAATGCATCTTCATGTTCTGTGCAATGAACGGGCATCTTGCTAGTTATGATTCTAAATTTCATTCATGTTTTTGCGGAGAATTGTTTTTTGAATTTTATTTTGATATAATTTTTTCAATTTTTTTTAACGTGACTCGAGTTTTCGTGATTAAAAGAGTTCAGACCCCACCGAAATATGCAAAATTTCGTTGAATTTTTTAGAAGTGCCTAGAATATATGGTCTGTAATGCTAATAAAAAGAATATGGGCTTCAAATATCCTTAAGAATTAGCAAATGGGTTGTAAATTATTGAAAATAATGGCTAATGGGCTGTATGCTGTTTTCCACAGATTTGGAGGCTGACTTCTAGGCCTACTAGGTTGACGATGACGCTGTCCTAATTTTTTTTGACACGTACGCAAGGATTTGTTAACTTAGTCAACACACAACAATGACTATTGGATGTCCATCCAACGGCCGCCGTGCTTCTTCAATCTCTGATCTTCCTACTCCAGCCGCTCAAACTAGCGCCGGCGGGACTACCTGCTCCCTCCTCCCGTGCATGGCTGTGCTGCCGCCAGGCCATCCCTCTAACCACCCACACATCCTGTTATTTTCGGATGACGTCAACCTCACCCCGCAGCCGACCAGTCAGCGCTCGTACTCCCCTCAGTGTGGGCATCCGCTATGATGGCTTCACCGGTTCTGGGTGGTTCTCTTCCAGGGCCTCGCCCTCGTCCACTGTGTTTGTGCTCTCGGCACGGCAAGGTCAACATGGTCAACAAACAACAGCCATCAGAAGAGGCTGACAGTAGGGGCCCACACAGGGAAATGCCTCCTTATTACGCGCAAAATAATGATTCCTCCACCTGATAGCTGGGATCCACCGGAAGGGCCACTGTATTTCACGAAAAAAACATTCCCCCCGCTGTCAGCTCGGACCCACCGGAAATGCCTCCTTATTACGCACAAAAAAATGAATACTCCCCCTGCTAGCCGGGACTCACCTTGGTGGGAGGCTGACTTGTGGGCCTACTAAGTTGACGGGGACAGAGGGCTTTGTTAACTTAGTCAATATGAACGATTCTAGTTCCAGTTATCATATGATGTCCATCCAACGGCCTTAGTGCTTCTTCAACCCCTGTGTAACACCCCAGATTCGTTGCGCCAGGTGTCTGCCAGTTATTCGCCGTCGTTGCCATGTCATTTGATTGCGTGTTGCATTTTATCATGTCATCATGTGCATTTCATTTTGCATACGTGTTCGTCTCATGCATCCGAGCATTTTCCCCGTTGTCCGTTTTGCAATCCGGAGCTCCTATGCCCTCCGACGTTCCCCTTTTGTCTCTCGTTGTGAGTGGGTGTTAAACTTTCTCGGAATGGACCGAGTCTTGCCAAGCGGCCTTGGTATACCACCGGTAGACCGCGTGTCAAGTTTCGTGCCATTTGGAGGTCGTTTGATACTCCAACGGTTAACCGCGTAGCCCGAAACCCCCTTCTCTTTGCAGCCCAACACCCCTTCTAAAGTGGCCCAAAACCCATCTAACTCCCCTCCTTGCTCTTGGTCGTTCGATCACAATCGTGTGGGCAAAAACCGCTCCTCATTTGGACTCTCCTAGCTCCCTCTACCTATAAATAAGCCCCTCCCCCCGAAATTCGCGGATGAATCCGCAGACAAAACCATAAAACCTCCCTCCGCGCCGCCGGACATGTCCGCCAACGGCCGGACACGTCCAGCCTCCACCTCACCCCGACGAATCAGGCGCTGCCATGTGGCGCCGCCGCGCCGCCCCCGCCACCGCCCCGCGAAGCCCGCCGCGGGCCCTCCGCGCCCGACCCGGGCCGCGCCCCGCGCCCCGCCGCCCGAGTCCGTCCGCCGCCACCGCTCCGGCGCCGCGCCCCGCCGCCCCGTCGCCGGCCTCCGCCTCGCCGCCGCGGATCTCCGCCGCCGCCGCCCGCTCCCGCGGTCCGCCGCCGCCTCGGCGCTCTGCGCGCCCGGATCCGGCCGGCGCCGCCCGATCCGGCCGTCCTCCTCCCTCCTCCGGCCATCCTCGTCCTCTCCCGACTCCGGCAGCCTCGCTCCGGCCGGTGAACCTCGACTTCCGCGCCGACCCGGACCAGATCCGATCGGGACAAGCCAAGGGTTGACTTCTCCCCCCCCCCCGTTTTTCCACCAAGTCCTTAATCTGTGGTAAAATTGTTGCATCTTCATCGCATCACATCTTCACACCCATGGCTCCGTTTTGGGCGTGTAGCATACCAATTTGTTCGCCTCAACGAGTACATCATTTCATTCCATTGCATCATATTCATTTGAGGTCATCTTGATGCCTGAATCATCGTTGTAAGAGTGCTTCATGAGGTTTTCTGTTGTCTGTTAACAGAACGAGCTCTTTTGTCATTTTTGCCATGATTGATGTGTGCATCCTATGAGGTTGATGTCTTCATGTGTTTTGATCTATGCCATGTCTTCTTTACAGAGGTGCTTACCATTTATTTTTGTGATCAAGGCGGTGACTAGCACAAGCATGCAAACTAGGCATCGTAATGTTGCTGTTTTAGTCCCTGTTCTGCTGTTATTTTGATGCCATGTAAACTTGAAGCTACAGAGTGATCCATGCATATTTTGAGATACTTCAGTAAGTGTGCTTTGAACATATGGTTATTGTCTATCCATTCATGCCCCTGGTTGCATTTATAGCTTGCTGTAGCTTGTTCATATCTTGCTCCAAAGTTGCTTCATAATGTTGCTGTCAGCCTGTTAACATTAAGTTCAGTTGTTACCATGATTGTTGCTAGTGTTGCATGCACCCTATGAACTTGCTATTGCCATGCTTAGCTTCACAAACATGCCTTCTTACTATTGGTTGCATTGCCATGCCATATATTGCTCTGTAATTAGTTGCACAAGCTCATTAACATGCCTTCATAATTCTGTTTCTGCCATGTTTGAATCTGTATTATAACTTGCTATGTTTACGTGGGTGCCATCATATTTTCTGATCCTTTTTGGCTCATGGTCAGTAAACGACTTTTGATCTATGCATTTAGTACTATCATGATATGCCTTTGTTTGCCATTATAAGTTCCTATAACATGTTGTTTGATAGCTCTAAACATTGCAACCTGAAGTTATTTTCTGCAAAGTCTGAATTGTTATAACTTGCAACCTTACCATGTGTGTTTGAGTATGTTCTAGTGATTTCTAGAGATAACTAAGTGTTCATGTTTTGTAATGCTTTACCTGTACATCATGCCCATGCCTTTTGTTATCATGTTGGGGTCCTGTAGCATGTCGTTTTGATGCTTGCAATATGCCTAGTTGCTGTTTTGAACAGATTGTTGTTATAACTTGTTTCATGTGTGTGTGTTGAACCGTTGCTCCGTTTTGAGTGTGCTTTATATGAAACTTGCTTAGAATTGCATGTAGTTTCATATTATCATGTTGCATCCATATTTTGTGGTGTTTGCTTGATGTTTGTATGCATTTTGCATCAATTCCATGTTTAACTTGTTTTGCTCATATATTCTAGGCCGTAGCTCCGAACTAAATGAACTTTATATGTAACTTGACTAGAATCTCATGTAGATCATCTTGGTGCATCTTAACTTGCTATTTAACTACTTGAACATAATTTTTATTCAAATCTGGACCAATTTCGAAATTTGCATATGAGGACTTACCGGAATTGTTATATGTTGTTCCCGGCCTCATTTAAACTTGCCTTGATGTGTTGCTCTTGTTTGCATCATCTCTTGCCATGAGTAGCTTCATCTAGATTTTTCATGCATCATGCTTGTTTGTGCATCATGCCTTGTTCATGTGTGGTGTGTTTACCATGTTGTGTGCTTCTTTTCGATAGTTCCTGTTTCGTTGCGATCGTGAGGATTCGTTCGTCTACGCTTGGTTCGGCTTCATCCATTCGTCTTCTTCATGGACTCGTTCTTCTTCCTTGCGGGATTTCAGGCAAGATGACCACTACCCTGGATCTCACTACTATCATTGCTATGCTAGTGGTTTCGTTCTATCGCTATGCTGGGCTACCTATCACCTGTTTATCAAGCCATCCCAAATTGCCATGAACCTCTAACCTTTGACACCTTTCCTATGCAAACCGTTGCTTGGCTATGTTACCGCTTTTGCTCAGCCCCTCTTATAGCATTTCTAGTTGCAGCTGAAGTTGAAGATTTCTCCATGGTGGACAAGATTTTGGTTGGGATATCACAATATCTCTTATATTATTCATGCATCTATATACTTGGTAACGGGTGGAAGCCTCGGCCTTTTGCCTAGTGTTTTGTTCCACTCTTGCCGCCCTAGTTTTCCGTCATACCGGTGTTATGTTCCCGGATTTTGCATTCCTTACGCAGTCGGGTGATTTATGGGACCCCCTCGACAGTTCGCTTTGAATAAAACTCCTCCAGCAAGGCCCAACCTTGGTTTTACCATTTGCCTCGCCACCACCTATCCCTTTCCCTTGGGTCGGCCAACCTCAGGGTCATCTTTATTTTAGCCCCCCGGGCCAATGCTTGTCTAAGTGTTGGTCCAAACCGAGCGATGTCCGGCGCCCCCTGGGCAACCAGGGTCTATGCCAACCCGACGTCTGGCTCATCCGGTGTGCCCTGAGAACGAGATATGTGCAGCTCCTATCAGGATTTGTCGGCACAGTGGGAGGCTTTGCTGGTCTTATTTTACCATTGTCGAAATGTCGTAAACCGGGATTCCGAGTCTGATCGGGTCTTCCTGGGAGAAGGTCTATTCCTTTGTTGATCGCGAGAGCTTGTCATGGGCTAAGTTGGGACACCCCTGTAGGGTATAATCTTTCGAAAGCCGTTCCTACGGTTATACGCAGATGGGAATTTGTTAATGTCCGGTTGTAGATAACTTGACACCAGATCCAAATTAAAACGCATCAACCGCGTGTGTAGCCGTGATGGTCTCTTCTCGGCGGAGTCCGGGAAGTGAACACGGTTTCTGAGTTATGTTTGACGTAAGTAGGAGTTCAGGATCACTTCTTGATCATTACTAGTTTCACGACCGTTCCGCTTGCTCTCTTCTCGCTCTTATTTGCGTATGTTAGCCACCATACTTGCTTAGTCGCTGCTGCAACCTCACCACTTTACCCCTTCCTTTCCTTTAAGCTTTCCTAGTCTTGATACCCATGGTAATGGGATTGCTGAGTCCTCGTGGCTCACAGATTACTACAACAACAGTTGCAGGTACAGGTTGTTGTGACGATCATGACGCGAGAGCGATGTTACTTGTTTGGATTTCTTCTTCTGCTTCTTCTTCGATCAGGGGATAGGTTCCAGGTCGGCAGCCTGGGCTAGCAGGGTGGATGTCGTTTGAGTTTCTATTTGTGTTTCATCCGTAGTCGGATGTTGATCTTATGTATTGTGATGTTGTATTCGTGTGGCATTGTATGCCTTATGTATGTATCCCCATCTATTATGTAATGTTAATGTAATGATATCCACCTTGCAAAAGCGTTTCAATATGCGGGTCTATCCTTGGTGGGACCTTCGAGTTCCTTTTGGATAGGGTCGCATATTGGGCGTGACAAGTTGGTATCAGAGCCTCGACCGACCCTAGGAGCCCCCTTGATTGATCGTGTAGTTTGGCCGTTGTTGAGTCTAGAAAAAAAAACTATTTTTCAGAGTCTAGTTATATCGGAGAGTAGGAATTCTTTTTACTCCTCAGCCCCTTCGTCGCTCTGGTAAGGAATCTTGACATAGGTGTTTTGAATTACTTCTCTTCCCCTTCAAATTTTTCTTTAGCATCACGCAGTTGGTTTTCCGATCGTTGTTCCTCAGCTCTTTTCATCCGGTGCATTTCTCGTCAAGTCGACTCGAGCCTCTTCATCGTTGCCAAGTTCAATCCTCAGTTGTTTTCTTTTCCCACCCGCCCACCCCTTTTTATTTCGGAACCGGAGTCTGCAATCGAGCATCCATCCTACTCGTGCGAAGTCTTTGCTTTCTCTCCTCAATGATTTCAACCGGTGTTTTCCTCTTCAAGAGATTCGTCGTTTTCCCCTTCCAAGTTGCCTTTGTTTTTCCCGCCCTCCCACCCTTTTTTCTTCCCGGAGCCTGAGTCTCTTTCGAGCATCAATTTCATTCGTGTGGAACCTCTTTAGTCTTTTGTAAATTATTTCAACCGGTGAATTCTCGTCTCTGTGGACATTCTTCATCTCTTTTCCGGTGGATTCAATTCATGTTTTTCGGTGTCGATCGTATTCTTTTCCTCAGATCAAGTGTTCTCCTTGCTTGTTCACCTCTCACCATTCAATCATTCCGGAGTTCGGAAGACATCTCAGGAGATTCATTTGCGTTCCAATTAATTCGAGGTTGTCACCTCATCCAAATATTTCAACTATTCCGGTGCATCATTTATCTCTTCAACATCCCTTTCCAACGGTGTTATCTCTTCAGTGGGCCCTAACCCACAGGTCTTTTGCTAGGATCTTACATGACTCTTCTAATTTTCCCGAAGTTATTCTCAAATTATTTTTGTAGTGTGACGTAAGAATGGATTCCATCAGTCAGATGCTTTTCCAAGATCGATTTCAATTCATTTCATTGTTGGCTCAACCTCTTTGCTTTCCATTCTCTCGGAGTATCTCAGTAATTTTGGTGGTGTTTCTCGTCGTCATTTGAAGACCGAAGAAGAGTTTTTCCTCTAAATCTTCCCCGTTCTTCCGAAGATTCGTGGGTCTAGCTTCTTGTTACCCTCTCGAATTATTCCTAATGTCAGTTATTCCTTTTCTCAACCATCCAGAGTTTTTCAGGAGTTGTTTTTCCATTTCTTTTCACCGGAGGCCATCATTCCAGTTATCATTCTCTTTTATCCCGGTGCCTCGTTCAAGTGTTCTTTAATCAGCTCGACTTCTTCCCGTTCTCTTGCATCTAAATCCCCTCTAGCATATTGGTTCTTCTAATTCTTCCCGGTGATTCATTCTCTTTCATCAGTCATTTTGATTTCTTATGGTGTTTTCTTCAGATTCTTTTTCCTTGATTATCATTTTAATTCTTTCGATCCTTTCAATCCTACCGGTGGTTCATGAAGACTTTCTCAAGTGTTGCGCTATCTCCCCCCTTAATCCTTTTCAATGAGGATAAGTAGTATGAAAAATCCATTGCTTGTCATCAATTTAATTTGATGAAGGACAAACATACAATAAATCTTATTCTTATTTCATCCAAGTGATTAATCACTTCCTTCGGAGTTTGTTCTTGATGAACAAATTCTAGTTCCAAGTGTTTCCCATCTTTTCTTTTCCCAGAGTTCATTTTCTCCGTCATTTCGTCGGAACCTCCATCGGTGTCATCGCAAGGCTCATCTTATTCTTTCATCCTTAATTCTATCTCATCATCCTTTTGTTACCGGAGTTCTTCACGATGGCTCGTCATGATTTAATTCATTCTTCAAGTGTTCATCGAGATTCTTGTTCAAGGAGTTCAAGTATCCTTTCTTCTCGCGTCTCGAAGTGTAATTAATTCTCCGTATTCTTTTGAAGTGGAGTTTTGCATTTCTTCTTCCTAGTTATTTAATTTTTACGCTCGTGGTCGGTTATCAGCTCATAAATTTTGAGATGTTATCCATAAGTCAACATCAAGCTATTCTTTCGTTGTTGATTTTCTCAACAACTCCATTCAACCCTTCCTTCTAAGTTCATTTCATTCCATTCTTTCTATTCTTTCCGGAGGTTTTGTGTTGTTCCTCTCGTCAAGTATCATTCCATCTTCTCAAGCTCCTGTTCTATTCTTTCCTTGTTCAACCGGAGTGCTGCCTAAATCCTTTCAGTCTTATCCGTTTTCTTATCTTGTTATAACCGGCGTGGTTTCATAGTCTATCTGATTCCGTGAGCTTTCGATTCTCGTCATTCTCGTCGTTCCTCTCTTCTTCTCGAGTGCTCTCGATTCTTTGCTTCTTCTCTTCAGTTCTTGCTCCACCTCTTCCTTTTTCTCTTCCGTCTCGGTTCTAAGATCTCGGGACGAGATCTCTTGTTAGTGGAGGAGTGTTGTAACGCCCCGGATTCGTTGCGCCAGGTGTCTGCCAGTTATTCGCCGTTGTTGCCATGTCATTTGATTGCGTGTTGCATTTTATCATGTCATCATGTGCATTTCATTTTGCATACGTGTTCGTCTCATGCATCCGAGCATTTTCCCCCTTGTTCGTTTTGCAATCCGGAGCTCCTATGCCCTCCGACGTTCCCCTTTCGTCTCTCATTGTGAGTGGGTGTTAAACGTTCTCGGAATGGACCGAGTCTTGCCAAGAGGCCTTGGTATACCACCGGTAGACCGCCTGTCAAGTTTCGTGCCATTTGGAGGTCGTTTGATACTCCAACGGTTAACCGCGTAGCCCGAAACCCCCTTCTCTTGGCAGCCCAACACCCCTTCCAAAGTGGCCCAAAACCCATCTAACTCCCCTCCTTGCTCTCGGTCGTTCGATCACGATCGTGTGGGCGAAACCGCTCCTCATTTGGACTCTCCTAGCTCCCTCTACCTATAAATAAGCCCCTCCCCCCGAAATTCACGGATGAATCCGCAGACGAAACCCTAAAACCTCCCTTCGCGCCGCCGGACATGTCCACCGATGACCGGACACGTCCAGCCTCCACCTCACCCCGGCGAATCAGGCGCTGCCATGTGGCGCCGCCGCGCCACCCCGGCCGCCGGCCCGCGAAGCCCGCCACGGGCCCTCCCGCGCCCGACCCTAGCCGCGCCCCGCGCCCCGCCGCCTGAGTCCATCCGCCGCCGCCGCTCCGGCGCCGCGCCCCGCCGCCCCGTTGCCGGCCTCCGCCTCGCCGGAGCAGATCTCCTCTGCCACCGCCTGCTCCCGCGGTCCGCCGCCGCCTCGGTGCTCCGCGCGCCCGGATCCGGCCGGCGCCGCCCGATCCGGCCGTCCTCCTCCCTCCTCCGGCCATCCCCGTCCTCTCCCGACTCCGGCAGCCTCGCTCTGGCCGACGAACCTCGACTTCCGCGCCGACCCGGACCAGATCCGATCGGGACAAGCCAAGGGTTGACTTCTCCCCCCCCCCCGTTTTTCCACCAAGTCCTTAATCTGTGGTAAAATTGTTGCATCTTCATCGCATCACATCTTCGCACCCGTGGCTCCGTTTTGGGCGTGTACCATACCAATTTGTTCGTCTCAACGAGTAAATAATTTCATTCCATTGCATCATATTCATTTGAGGTCATCTTGATGCCTGAATCATCGTTGTAAGAGTGCTTCATGAGGTTTTCTGCTGTCTGTTAACAGAACGAGCTCTTTTGTCATTTTTGCCATGATTGATGTGTGCATCCTATGAGGTTGATGTCTTCATGTGTTTTGATCTATGCCATGTCTTCTTTACAGAGGTGCTTACCATGTATTTTTGTGATCAATGTGGTGACTAGCACAAGCATGCAAACTAGGCATCGTAATGTTGCTGTTTTAGTCCCTGTTCTGCTGTTATTTTGATGCCATGTAAACTTGATGCTACAGAGTGATCCATGCATATTTTGAGATACTTCAGTAAGGGTGTTTTGAACATATGGTTATTGTCTATCCATTCATGCCCCTGGTTGCATTTATAGCTTGCTGTAGCTTGTTCATATCTTGCTCCAAAGTTGCTTCGTAATGTTGCTGTCAGCCTGTTAACATTAAGTTCAGTTGTTACCATGATTGTTGCTAGTGTTCCATGCACCCTATGAACTTGCTATTGCCATGCTTAGCTTCACAAACATGCCTTCTTACTGTTGGTTGCCTTGCCATGCCATATATTGCTCTATAGTGAGTTGCACAAGCTCATTAACATGCCTTCATAATTCTGTTTCTGCCATGTTTGAATCTGTATTATAACTTGCTATGTTTACGTGGGTGCCATCATATTTTCTGATCCTTTTTGGCTCATGGTCAGTAAAGAACTTTTGATCTATGCATTTAGTACTATCATGCCATGCCTTTGTTTGCCATTATAAGTTCCTGTAACATGTTGTTTGATAGCTCTAAACATTTCAACCTGATGTTATTTTCTGCAAAGTCTGAATTGTTATAACTTGCAATCTTACCATGTGTGTTTGAGCATGTTCTAGTGATTTCTAGAGATAGCTCAGTGTTCATATTTTGTAATGCTTTACCTGTACATCATGCCCATGCCTTTTGTTATCATGTTGGGGTCCTGTAGCATGTTGTTGTGATGCTGGCAATATGCCTAGTTGCTGTTTTTTAATCAGCTCGACTTCTTCCCGTTCTCTTGGATCTAAATCCCATCTAGCATATTGGTTCTTCTAATTCTTCCCGGTGATTCATTCTCTTTCGTCAGTCATTTTGATTTCTTACGGTGTTTTCTTCAGATTCTTTTTCCTTGATTATCATTTTAATTCATTCGATCCTTTCAATCCTACCGGTGGTTCATGAAGACTTTCTCAAGTGTTGTGCTATATCCCCCCTTAATCCTTTTCAATGAGAATAAGTAGTATGAAAAATCCATTGCTTGTCATCAATTTAATTTGATGAAGGACAAACATACAATAAATCTTATTCTTATTTCATCCAAGTGATTAATCACTTCCTTCAGAGTTTGTTCTTGATGAACAAATTCTAGTTCCAAGTGTTTCCCATCTTTTATTTTCCCGGAGTTCATTTTCCTCGGTCATTTCATCGGAACCTCCATCAGAGTCATCGCAAGGCTCATCTTATTCTTTCATCCTTAATTCTATCTCATCATCCTTTTGTTACCGGAGTTCTTCACGATGGCTCGTCATGATTTAATTCATTCTTCAAGTGTTCATCGAGATTCTTGTTCAAGGAGTTCAAGTATCATTTCTTCTCGCGTCTCGAAGTGTAATTAATTCTCCGTATTCTTTTGAAGTGGAGTTTTGCATTTCTTCTTCCCAGTTATTTAATTTTTCCGCTCGTGGTCGGTTATCAGCTCATAAATTTTGAGATGTTATCCATAAGTCAACATCAAGCTATTCTTTCGTTGTTGATTTTCTCAACAACTCCATTCAACCCTTCCTTCTAAGTTCATTTCATTCCATTCATTGTATTCTTTCCGGAGGTTTTGTGTTGTTCCTCTCGTCAAGTATCATTCCATCTTCCCAAGCTCCTGTTCTATTCTTTCCTTGTTCAACCGGAGTGCTGCCTAAATCCTTTCAGTCTTATCCATTTTCTTATCTTGTTATAACCGGAGTGGTTTCATAGTCTATCTGATTCCGTGAGCTTTCGATTCTCGTCATTCTCGTCGTTCCTCTCTTCTTCTCGAGTGCTCTCGATTCTTTGCTTCTTCTCTTCAGTTCTTGCTCCACCTCTTCCTTTTTCTCTTCCGTCTCAGTTCTAAGATCTCGGGACGAGATCTCTTGTTAGTGGAGGAGTGTTGTAACGCCCCGGATTCGTTGCGCCAGGTGTCTGCCAGTTATTCGCTGTTGTTGCCATGTCATTTGATTGCGTGTTGCATTTTATCATGTCATCATGTGCATTTCATTTTGCATACGTGTTCGTCTCATGCATCCGAGCATTTTCTCCCTTGTTCGTTTTGCAATCCGGAGCTCCTATGCCCTCCGACATTCCCCTTTCGTCTCTCGTTGTGAGTGGGTGTTAAACGTTCTCGAAATGGACCGAGTCTTGCCAAGAGGCCTTGGTATACCACCGGTAGACCGCCTGTCAAGTTTCGTGCCATTTGGAGGTCGTTTGATACTCCAACGGTTAACCGCGTAGCCCGAAACCCCCTTCTCTTTGCATCCCAACACCCCTTCCAAAGTGGCCCAAAACCCATCTAACTCCCCTCCTTGCTCTCGGTCGTTCGATCACGATCGTGTGGGCGAAAACCGCTCCTCATTTGGACTCTCCTAGCTCCCTCTACCTATAACTAAGCCCCTCCCCCCGAAATTCACGGATGAATCCGCACACGAAACCCTAAAACCTCCCTTCGCGCCGCCGGACATGTCCACCGATGACCGGACACGTCCAGCCTCCACCTCACCCCGGCGAATCAGGCGCTGCCATGTGGCACCGCCGCGCCACCCCGGCCGCCGGCCCGTGAAGCCCGCCACGGGCCCTCCCGCGCCCGACCCTAGCCGCGCCCCGCCGCCTGAGTCCGTCCGCCGCCGCCGCTCCGGCGCCGCGCCCCGCCGCCCCGTCGCCGGCCTCCGCCTCGCCGGAGCAGATCTCCTCCGCCGCCGCCTGCTCCCGCGGTCCGCCGCCGCCTCGGTGCTCCGCGCGCCCGGATCCGGCCGGCGCTGCCCGATCCGGCCGTCCTCCTCCCTCCTCCGGCCATCCCCGTCCTCTCCCGACTCCGGCAGCCTCGCTCTGGCCGACGAACCTCGACTTCCGCGCCGACCCGGACCAGATCCGATCGGGACAAGCCAAGGGTTGACTTCTCCCCCCCGTTTTTCCACCAAGTCCTTAATCTGTGGTAAAATTGTTGCATCTTCATTGCATCACATCTTCGCACCCGTGGCTCCGTTTTGGGCGTGTACCATACCAATTTGTTCGTCTCAACGAGTAAATCATTTCATTCCATTGCATCATATTCATTTGAGGTCATCTTGATGCCTGAATCATCGTTGTAAGAGTGCTTCATGATGTTTTCTGCTGTCTGTTAACAGAATGAGCTCTTTTGTCATTTTTGCCATGATTGATGTGTGCATCCTATGAGGTTGATGTCTTCATGTGTTTTGATCTATGCCATGTCTTCTTTACAGAGGTGCTTACCATGTATTTTTGTGATCAATGTGGTGACTAGCACAAGCATGCAAACTAGGCATCGTAATGTTGCTGTTTTAGTCCCTGTTCTGCTGTTATTTTGATGCCATGTAAACTTGATGCTACAGAGTGATCCATGCATATTTTGAGATACTTCAGTAAGGGTGTTTTGAACATATGGTTATTGTCTATCCATTCATGCCCCTGGTTGCATTTATAGCTTGCTGTAGCTTGTTCATATCTTGCTCCAATGTTGCTTCATAATGTTGTTGTCAGCCTGTTAACATTAAGTTCAGTTGTTACCATGATTGTTGCTAGTGTTCCATGCACCCTATGAACTTGCTATTGCCATGCTTAGCTTCACAAACATGCCTTCTTACTGTTGGTTGCCTTGCCATGCCATATATTGCTCTATAGTGAGTTGCACAAGCTCATTAACATGCCTTCATAATTCTGTTTCTGCCATGTTTGAATCTGTATTATAACTTGCTATGTTTACGTGGGTGCCATCCTATTTTCTGATCCTTTTTGGCTCATGGTCAGTAAAGAACTTTTGATCTATGCATTTAGTACTATCATGCCATGCCTTTGTTTGCCATTATAAGTTCCTGTAACATGTTGTTTGATAGCTCTAAACATTGCAACCTGATGTTATTTTCTGCAAAGTCTGAATTGTTATAACTTGCAATCTTACCATGTGTGTTTGAGCATGTTCTAGTGATTTCTAGAGATAGCTCAGTGTTCATGTTTTGTAATGCTTTACCTGTACATCATGCCCAAACCTTTTGTTATCATGTTGGGGTCCTGTAGCATGTTGTTTTGATGCTTGCAATATGCCTAGTTGCTGTTTTGAACATATTGTTGTTATAACTTGTTTCATGTGTGTGTGTTGAACCGTTGCCCCGTTTTGAGTGTGCTTTATATGAAATTTGCTTAGAATTGCATGTAGTTTCATATTATCATGTTACATCCATGTTTTGAGGTGTTTGCTTGATGTTTGTATGCATTTTGCATCAATGCCATGTTTAACTTGTTTTGCTCATATATTCTAGGCCGTAGCTCCGAACTAAATGAACTTTATATGTAACTTGACTAGAATCTCGTGTAGATCATCTTGGTGCATCTTAACTTGCTGTTTAACTACTTGAACATAATGCTTATTCAGATCTGGACCAATTTCTAAATTTGCATATGAGGACTTACCGGAATTGTTATATGTTGTTCCCGGCCTCATTTAAACTTGCCTTGATGTGTTGCTCTTGTTTGCATCATCTCTTGCCATGAGTAGCTTCATCTAGATTTTTCATGCATCATGCTTGTTTGTGCATCATGCCTTGTTCATGTGTGGTGTGTTTACCATGTTGTGTGCTTCTTTTCGATAGTTCCTGTTTCGTTGCGATCGTGAGGATTCGTTCGTCTACGCTTGGTTTGGCTTCATCCATTTGTCTTCTTCATGGACTCGTTCTTTTTCCTTGCGGGATTTCAGGCAAGATGACCGCTACCCTGGATCTCACTACTATCATTGCTATGCTAGTGGTTTCGTTCTATTGCTATGCTGCGCTACCTATCACCTGTTTATCAAGCCATCCCAAATTGCCATGAACCTCTAACCTTTGACACCTTTCCTATGCAAACCGTTGATTGGCTATGTTACCGCTTTTGCTCAGCCCCTCTTATAGCGTTGCTAGTTGCAGGTGAAGTTGAAGATTTCTCCATGGTGGACAGGATTTTGGTTGGGATATCACAATATCTCTTATATTATTAATGCATCTATATACTTGGTAAAGGGTGGAAGGCTCGGCCTTTTGCCTAGTGTTTTCTTCCACTCTTGCCGCCCTAGTTTTCCGTCATACCGGTGTTATGTTCCCGGATTTTGCGTTCCTTACGCGGTCGGGTGATTTATGGGACCCCCTCGACAGTTTGCTTTGAATACAACTCCTCCAGCAAGGCACAACCTTGGTTTTACCATTTGCCTCACCACCACCTATCCCTTTACCTTGGGTCGGCCAACCCGAGGGTCATCTTTATTTTAGCCCCCCGGGCCAATGCTTGTCTAGGTGTTGGTCCAAACCGAGCGATGTCCGGTGCCCCCTGGGCAACCAGGGTCTATGCCAACCCGACGTCTGGCTCATCCGGTGTGCCCTGAGAACGAGATATGTGCAGCTCCTATCGGGATTTGTCGGCACAGCGGGAGGCTTTGCTGGTCTTGTTTTACCATTATTGAAATGTCTTGTAAACCGGGATTCCGAGTCTGATCGGGTCTTCCTGGGAGAAGGTCTATTCCTTCGTTGATCGCGAGAGCTTGTCATGGGCTAAGTTGGGACACCCCTGCAGGGTATAATCTTTCGAAAGCCGTGCCTGCGGTTATAGGCAGATGGGAATTTGTCAATGTCCGGTTGTAGATAACTTGACACTAGATCCGAATTAAAACGCATCAACCGCGTGTGTAGCCGTGATGGTCTCTTCTCGGCGGAGTCCGAGAAGTGAACACGGTTTCTGAGTTATGTTTGACGTAAGTAGGAGTTCAGGATCACTTCTTGATCATTACTAGTTTCACGACCGTTCCGCTTGTTCTCTTCTCGCTCTTATTTGCATATGTTAGACACCATACTTGCTTAGTCGCTGCTGCAACCTCACCACTTTACCCCTTCCTTTCCTTTAAGCTTTGCTAGTCTTGATACCCATGGTAATGGGATTGCTGAGTCCTCGTGGCTCACACATTACTACAACAACAGTTGCAGGTACAGGTTGTTGCGACGATCATGACGCGAGAGCGATGTTACTTGTTTGGAGTTCTTCTTCTGCTTCTTCTTCGATCAGGGGATAGGTTCCAGGTCGGCAGCCTGGGCTAGCAGGGTGGATGTCATTTGAGTTTCTGTTTGTGTTTCATCCGTAGTCGGATGTTGATCTTATGCATTGTGATGTTGTATTCGTGTGGCATTGTATGCCTTATGTATGTATCCCCATCTATTATGTAATGTTGATGTAATGATATCCACCTTGCAAAAGCGTTTCAATATGCGGGTCTATCCTTGGTGGGACCTTTGAGTTCCTTTTCGATAGGGTCGCATATTGGGCGTGACACCCTGGTCTTCATGCTCCATCCGCCCAAAGCAGCGCCGGTCGTGCCGCATGCTCCTGCCTCCCGTGGCCGCCTGTGATGCCGCGGAGGCCTCACCGCCCCTACTACTCCCACCGCTGGCCAGGCCATCCCTCTACTCACCCACACCCCCTGTTATTCTATGGCGACAGCAGCCTCACAGCACAGCCGAACCAGTGAACCCTCATACTCCTCTTCGCGTGGGCATCCATTGCTGCGTCTTCCCCGGCTCCGCGTCGTCCCCTTCCTAGGCCTCTCCGTCGTCCACCGTCGTGGTTCTCTCGGCGTGGCGTGGTCAATGTGGTCAATGACTGACTTCCATCGTAAGAGTACTGTACGTGGAGAGGCTGACAGTTGGGTCCATGGCAGCCGCAAGGAAGTGCCTCCATATTACGTGCAAAAAAAGTATTCCTCCATCTGACAGCGGGGACCCACCGAACGGGCCACCGTATTTCGTGAAAAAAATGATTCGCCCCCTGACTGCTGGGACCCACCAGCTACATCTTCGCTTGCAAGGAAGTGCATCCGGGGAAAAAACGATTCGCCCCCCTGACTGCTGGGACTCACCAGTTACATCTTCGCACGCAAGGAAGTGCGTCCGGGAAAAAAACGATTTGCCCCCTAACTGCTGGGACCCACCAGCTACACCTTCGCATGCAAGGAAGTGCGTCCGGGCAAAAAAAAAAGATTCGCCCCCCTAACTATTGGGACCCACCAGTTACATCTTCGCATGCAAGGAAGTGCCTGACAGTCGGGACCCATCTAGTCGAAGCGTACATAGCGTTGTCGTTCTGGTCTCGAACGTGTACGTACGTACTGGTGGATGTAGAGGTGGTGCACGTGTCGTAGTAGAGGCGCGCACGTGTCGTAGTAGAGGCGCGTACGTGTCGTAGTAGAGGCGCGCACGTAGCATGTACACGTACGTACAGCGGCCACTGTGCAAGAAAGAAAATACGGCCACGTATGTGTACATACGGGTGGGGTCTCGAACGCCTACTCGCGCATATGTACGGCCTGGGCTCGTGTACATGGCTGGGTCGGAACAGAGAAATAGCGTCGTCGTCGTGTTCATGGGGAGCCAACCAGCTGCGTTAGAAGGGAATGCATCGTCATGTTCATCGGGAGGGATTGGATGGAACAAGCGATGGAAACGAGGCCTAGCGTACCACAGAACGGAGGAAAAGGCCTTGTCTTCGACCGGCCACGTTCGAAATGGGATCCTGTTCATCGGGAGGGGTCTGGCGTACCGCAAAACGGAGGAAACGAACCTCCTATGGTCGAAACAGGGGTCCTGTTGCTCGGGAGGGGTGTGGCGTACCGCAAAACGGATGAAACAGACTTGTGTTGGAGCACTACGGTCGAAACGGGGGGCCTGTTCATCGGGAGGGGTGTGGTGTACCGCAAAACAAGACTCCACGGGATACTGTTCACCTCCACCGTCGACCTCCTCCAGCCTCCAGGGGCTACCGTCGACCTCCTCCAGCCTCCATGTGCTCCTGTTCATCTAGCCTCCACCGCGCGCTACTCCACCGGCTACTATTCAACCACACCTCCACAGGCACGCCTCCACCATCTATTATTCATCCAACCCTCCATGGGGTCATCTGGTTCATCCAGCCCTCCACGGGGTCCTGTTCATCCAACCCCAACCGGCTCGATTGATCGGGGTCCTGTTCATCTAGAGGCAACACCATCGCTCACTGTTCAACCACCCCCCCGCAACGCTCACTGTTCATCCAGAGAGGCAGCATTGATCGGCTTCATTTAGCAGCAGTAGCGAAGGAATCACTCGATCGGGTTCAGTTAACAGCCATCGATCGATCGCTTGGGTTCACTAACGCGTAGCCTACAGTGCAATCGCTCGGGTTCAGTTAGAGCCCAACGCCTCACTCGGGTTCAGTTAGAGATAATGCCCCACACACACACACGCGTATGTGTACGAGAGAAACCCGCATCGCTCGGCCCCCGACCATGCACCGTAACCGGGAACTCCCCGAAATTTTCCTCGCCCTTGCTTCTACCACGGTTTTTTTCGTCATGGACGGCCCAAAGAATGTCATGCAGCTGCGTCTCCGGCCCGCCCAGGACAAAAAGCCATTTTCTGTCATGATTTTTTGTCATAGAAGTAGGAGCCCACCACATCTATGATGATACCGGGTTTTGTCACAATTATTGTCATAGAAGTGTCATAAGTATGACAGAAAAAAATTCCGTTCAACCCAAAATGTCACGGATGTGTCTTTTTTTGTAGTGCAAATTAGCCCGATCCCGAGCTCCTCTCCTCTCCATTCCTCCACCAGTAGCCTCCCTGGAGCCTGTAGACCCTCCCCACTCCCTTCTCCTGCCGTCGGAGCCCCTCTAGAGCCGTGCCCCGAAGACCATGGCGGGCAGCACCCGCTGGTGGCCTCGCCTTGGCTAGGCATGGCCGGAGCCGTCCGAGCCGCTATCGCCCTTCCTCCCCTGCTCCTCCTCTGTCTCGCACGAGAGAATAGGCACAAGAGGTAGGAGATGAGTGTTCGTTCCCTCTTGCCCTACCCCTGGGCCCCACATGCCAGTGGCCCAGGCGCCCCTACGCACGTGTCAAGTGGACACGTATTCCACTCGGTACATTTTCCGTTTCCTAAAAGCGTATTCTTCCTAAGTACACTTTCATTTGCCCAAAAGCGCATTTCTTTCCTCTTTTGACGAGAGTACGTTTTCCTTTCTGGGAAGCGTATTTTCAATCCACTTCGGCTGAAACTACGCTTTCTTTTACAGAAGACGTAAAAGGCCTGAAGGCGCTTTATGTTTTTGTTCTGGTGGCCTGTTTGCTGAAAAATATTCACAGATAGGTCCCTGAACTTCAAACACCTCACAACTTTTTGCTCGTAACTCCGATCGAGGTGAAACCAACGCTCACATCTTCATATCGTCGAGCTCTTTATGTTGGGTCCATTTTTACTAGGTGTTACCACAGTTAAAATGACAGTTTCCCCTTTCCCTTATCAGGCCCCTCCGAGAGAGAATTGTCTGACGTTTCTTTCTGCGAGCTTCACTACACTTCTTCCCGGAGTCTCCGTCACCCCCAGGCAAGCCACAACAACCACTTGCATAATGGTCATGCAGTAGAATTTGTTTTCAACTTGAATATTTAATAAAAGTCTGCCCGTTATCTGCCTGCTTGTTTGCTACTACTGTTGTTGTTTCGGTTTTACTCATGGACTCGTGTCCACCTTCATGCTATGTTATGATACATCGTGATATCTTGTGCTACTTGCTAGTATCATTTTCACATGTCATTCTTATGGGTAGAAATGCATGCTGGTAGAAGAAATGTTCGTTCTGATGCATGCTCACCGTCTGTTATCCAGTCTCGTTGCTATGCATGTTTTGTCGCATCTAGTTGGTTACACATTTACTTGGTAGTGTTCTTTCTATGTTCTTGCATGGTATTTATTAATGATGCTAGTGGTCATGATGTGCTTATGGTAGAGTTATGCTTGTGTTATTCATGCTCGTCAGTATGCCATGCTCATTTGGATATACGATTCATTGTGGTTATGCTCGATGATTATGCTGCACATACGTGCTTATGTTGATATCATGCTCATGCATCGTAGTTGCATCTTGTTATTTTCATATGACTCAGCTCATTGCATTCAACTTTAATCGGACTTAATTGAACTTGAACAACTGTTGGCTGAGCCATGGTGCCACTGAATCGAGCTGACCAATGCAACCACATTTGCCTTTATGGGAAGGCCCTAATGCGGTTTATTGTCATGCCTCTTGCCGGTGCCTCCAACGAGGGAAGGTTATGTGCGGGCGCTACCCTAGGATGGCATAAGCCTTGTGTGCCCGTTGTTCTTGTATGGATCCATGTCCCTGTTTGGGACCATTTATTTTGCCACGACAGTGGTCGTTGATGCCATTGGTAGGCACAGGGCCACCCATGACTTAGCCCAAAGGGGAGTTGGTCGGAGTGGCCGGGAGAGTGTCATTGGCAGTAGATCGATTTTGTCGGAATGTTGTTGGTCCACCCGAATGGGAGTGCGAGGCCATGGGTTCCATGGTGTGGGTATAGTGTGCTAACCTGTGCAGAGAGTGTGTGTTAAATCTATCGATAGCTGCGCCCGCGAATATGGGCCAACTTTGGAGTCAGTCACACTATGAGCCAACAACAATAATGATAACTTGCTTAATAATAACCCCGATTCGATGATGAGAGATGATAATGGAGGTATCATGGATACCGAAGTTGGTTGACCTTTAGGTGATCGCGAGATGATCACGGTGGTATCGAGGATACCAATGTTGGTAAGTTGCTGCATTTGTTGGTTACAAGGTAATCCGAGCAGAGTAAGTTGGTGCAGGATATTGATGACCTGTTGCATGTTGTTTTATCATGTTCATATGCTCATGCCATGCTAAAGTTGTGTCATGTTCAGTTGTGCATGCCATGTTGTATCTGCTAGTACCAGGTTCATGATTGATTTAACCTTCTAATGACATGCTATTGTTTGCCTTGACTGCTTTTGGTTATTGTGAGCTTGTAAGTACATTCAATGTACTGACCTGGCATGTCATGCCAGTTTGTAGGTGGTGCCTGGATTGCTTGCTTGTTCGGTGTGGTTCCAGTGATCACGAGCTAGGATAAACATTCCAACCAGAGTCCCTATAGATTGGAGTCCATCATCGTCGTTCATTGTTCCGCTTCCAATAGTTCTTCCACTGCCAGTAGAGGTACTGCTGCCTCGAGTTGCTTTGCTACTTGCATAGAGCAACTATGGTTGGCATAGTGTCACTATGCCTGTGTTATTCATTGTAATATCGGAGACCTTGTATTCATATTTGGGTTGTAATAGAGAGCTGGTGTGTTCTATGCTAAGTAGTGCCATATTCCAGAAGACTTCACCTTGATCTCTGGGCTGGAATACAGGTGCGTTCCGGTTTCTCTGAGTCGGGGTGCCACAGGATTGGTATCAGAGCAGGTATGGCTGTAGAGCGCCCTAGTCCGCTGTAACGTTAAAAATCGTAGTATAGGGTCTGGTTGTTGCCCTTGCTTGCTGCATTTGGTAGTTGCATTTGTTTTCTGCATACAGTCTTATTTCGGTTACCCCTAACCCAAGTTTCGTGCGTAGATGGCGGTCAATTTCCATGAGTTCGGTGCCCTTCCCATTGCTCCTGGTGTTGTTCCCATTGCGTTCAACCCCCCTCCTGCACCTCCCAACTTTGCCACCCTCCTTGGCGATATGTGGCATAACATTTATCCCCGCGGAAATCCACCTCAATATCAAGTATCCCAGTTTTCTGCCAGAGGAAGAATCCTGGAGTATGTTGCTCATGTGCATATGTCAACCCCGATTCCTGTTGGTAAGCGCACCTACAGTTTCCATGGTGGTTACGGCACTATTCCCGGGCGTGCCGTTCAGCTTGCCGCAATGGCAGCAATCACTGGTCTTCCTCGTCACGAAAGCATGGTGCAAGAGAACCGTGCCTACCAATTCTATCGCACCATTGTCAAGAACCCTAGGCGAATCCAGTTTCCATCTGTTAATCCTCAAGAAGACCCGGTTATCCTCGCCATGTCCCACTACATGACGGCCGAGTGTCTTCTTATTTCCGAGTTAGTACGGGACACCATTCGAGCCAGGAGATTTCTTGGTGCTTCCCTACCTTAGTCTCAGCCAGCTTCTCCAACCCCTCTGAATCGTACCTCTGGAGTTTCCGAGTCAGCAGTTCCGCTTGCTATTCCCTTAGTTTCTTCGTTAGCTCCTGAGTGTTTTCTCAAGCGTAGGGTGTACTCAGTCGTGTAGTGCATGTGCATGTGCTGTAGTATCATTGCTTATTTATGCTTGTGTGTGCTTGTGTGTGCCTATGTGGATTAGTTTTGTAGCTTGTTTGTCGTGTGCTTTGTTGCAATCGATAGTTTCCTCGTGCTTCTTTGTTTTGAATCCTCGGTGTTACCCCCTATCGGTGTCAAAACCGGTGGATGTCGGGTAGGGGGTCCCGATCTGTGTGTCAAGGCTGATGGTAACAGGAAGCAAGGGACACAGATGTTTACCCAGGTTCGGGCCCTCTCGACGGAGGTAAAACCCTACTTCCTGCTTGATTAATATTGAAGATATGGGTAGTACAAGAGTAAATCTACCACGAGATCGTAGAGGCTAAACCCTAAGAGCTAGCCTAGGATGGTATGATTGTAAATGTGATCGGCCTTCTAAGGACCATCCTCTCCGATTTATATAGGCACCAGAGAGGGCTAGGGTTTACATGGAGTCGGTTACAAGGAAGGAAACACAATATCTGGATCGCCAAGCTTGCCTTCCACGCCAAGGAGAGTCCTATCCGGACACGAGCCGAAGTCTTGAGTCTTGTATCTTCACGCTTCAATAGTCCAGACGAAGTATACAGTCTGGCTGTTCGGATACCCCCTTATCCAGGACTCCCTCAGTAGCCCCTGAACCATGCTTCAATGACGATGAGTCTGGCGCGCAGTCTTGTCTTCGGAATTGCAGGGCGGGTTCCTTCTCCGAATACTCCAAAATAATCGTCGAACACTTAGACCGTGTCCGGATCCACAAAATAATCTTCGCATACCGCTATAGA
This sequence comes from Triticum aestivum, assembly GCF_018294505.1. Taxonomy (NCBI): domain Eukaryota; kingdom Viridiplantae; phylum Streptophyta; class Magnoliopsida; order Poales; family Poaceae; genus Triticum; species Triticum aestivum. Next base: position 585,148,642 of record NC_057813.1, on the reverse strand, counting down.
GAGAATGATATTTCACAAATGCAATCTACTGACAACTTTTTAGACAATGCGATGTGTCATTTTGGTTGGGTCATTATTCGAACCATTTTCCTATAGCCAGCCACATCGCATATTGCGAGGCGGTTTCTTTGACACGTCTTGTCAAAGAAGAGATCATGTCCCCTCATCACGGGATTCTCATCAATGCGGGTATGGGTAATCCCACCACACCATCAATCGTGGTGCTTGGGGAGCAAGCAATTCCCAACGGGCAAGTGGGGAGGCGCACCGCTTTCGTCGCCTCTTATAAAGGGATAAGATCTCCTCATTTTTACCCACGCCTTCCATCTCCCTTGCCTACTCTTGCCCCCTCGACCTCCAGCGCCCAAGCCCAAGTCTTCTCCGCATAGCTAAACATGTCCGGAGCAGGAGGCAAGTGGGTGGCTTCCACCATCAAGGAGAAGCACATCACAAATCTTCAGGCGGCCGGATACTTGGCCGCAGACATAGCGCACCGGCTACCGGACGCCGGGCAGGTCATTTCGACCCCAGGACCCAACGAGAGGGTCGTATTCGTCGCCCACTTCATCCGTGGACTGGGATTTCGACTCCATCCCTTCGTCCGCGGGCTCATGTTCTACTACGGGCTAGATTTGCATGATCTAGCCCCGAATTTCGTCCTCAACATCTCGGCGTTCATTGTCGTATGTGAGGCCTTCCTCCGCATCAGGCCTCATTTCGGCCTGTGGCTGCAAATCTTCTGCGTGAAGCTGAAGATTGTAAGCGGCCAGCAAGCGGAGTGTGGAGGGGCCATGGTGGGAAAGATGCCCAACGTCACCTGGCTGGACGGCTCCTTTGCGGAGACCGTAAAAGGGTGGCAATCGGGGTGTTTCTACATCACCGAGCCGCGCGACGCCTACTGGGCGGCGGTCCCCGAGTTCCGATCTGGAGCCCCCATGCGGCTCACCTCCTGGGAAAAGAAGGGTCTGGCCTAGGGCGAACTCACAGAGCTGACCGGACTCCAGACCTGCCTCAAGAGCATGAAGGACAAGAACATCAAGCTTGTCAATGCGATCCAGGTCATGCTCATTTATCGGATCCTCCCGTGCCAAAGGTGGGCCTTTAATTTGTGGGAGTTCGTCCCGGCCGAACACCAGACACTTCAGAGGCTCTACGGTATGAAGCACAAGGACGCATGGAAGGCGTTGTTCAAGGCCTCCGAAATACCTCCTCCCATATCCGAGGACCGCGGGCTCCACACCATGCGTCTTCCCAGTGAGGTGAGTTTTTAGTCCATCACCGGATTCAGTCCTCCCCAATATACTCACGAGGGAGACTTAAGTAGTTATGCATATTTATCTAGGAGTACATGGAGACAACGGAGCAGGTTGACTGTCCGGCTCCGCTGCCAGAAGACCCACCTGATACTCTCCTAACGGAGATGCTGGTCCCGGCACCGTACAAGGTGCCGGAGAATAAGGCCGATAAGAAGGCCCCGGGGACCCGGAAGGGTCTCCGGTGTAAGGTTGTGCCGGAAGCCTCGTCCGAAGATGACGAGGCACACTCCTCCCATGAAGGGGAGGAGGAAGAAGAAGAAGACGCCCCGTCCAGAAAGGACGAGGGGCCTGGGGAGGCAGACCAGGGGGCAGGAAAAGGCCCTCGACGCAAGGCCGTCATCCCCATGTCGTCTGACGACGAGACAGATTCCTCCCGCGGAGGTGGGGGGAAGCAAGAAGAAACTCTACCTGCCTGCACTGCGGAGGAGAAAAAGAGAAAAGCCGCCCCGGAAGGGGAGGCTGGGACGTCCAAAAAGGAGGAGGGGTGGGTGCCCAGGGGGAAGCCCCCAGTGCGATCGTAAGTGTCCGCACCCTATCATGACTTTACTTCATGGTTTTTGTATTTATAATGTCGAACATATGTGCAGTCCAGCCAGGGTTCAACCCGAGGTATCTTCCTCCGGATCCCTGAGTGAGTCGGAGATGAATTCGCTCCCGACGGCCACTACTCCTCAGCCCGCGGATGACACAGAGGTGTTGTCCTGAAGGTTCTCCGAGCGGGTGGAGGTGGTTCTGGAGACGCCCCAATGTGGGATTCCAGATGCCGGGCACGCGGGGTTCAAGATCCCCGCGGATCGTGTCGATGAGAGCCACGGTAAACCGGGCTCTCAGCCGAACACTGTATCGGAACCTCCAATGGTTCCGGACTCGGGCGGGTGGCCCCTCGTTAGGGAGGGCGAGCCGTCTGTGTCGAGGACTTCTATTGCGCCAGAGGCACCGGATTATCTGCGGGAAGCGCTTCACAACGCTTCCATGGATGGAGAGCACCGTACTCTTATGAGTGCAGTGATTCAAAAGGTTTCGTCCGCCAAGAGCGGACTAACCGAAGCCTGCACCAGCCTACTGACAGGCTTTGAGGTAAGTGACAAAAATGTATGAGATTACCACCTGATAGGTAGTTGCCCCTGAGACTCTGTTTGGTGTTTAGAAGGAAAAGCCAAACCGAGGGTCAATTATGATCCGCAGGAGCCTAAGGATAAACATTCGTGTGAACACGCAGGCTGTGCTGCTTCTCGCTGCTGTCCGTACGGCTGAAATCGCTGGACTGAAACATGACCTGGAGCAAGCGCAGGGAGAGCTTGACCTCACGAGGAGGCAGCTCGAAGAGAGCAAAGGTGAATGATTCTCCGCTCTCATATAATGAAGGGCAAATAAAATTGGTTAATCTAATGATAAAGCTTCGTGATTTTTTAGCAGGGGCCACCACCGAAGTGGCATCTCTGAAGAAAGGGCTGTCTGAGGCCGAACACAAGGCGGCCTTGGACCGCAAAGAGCGCGAAAAGCAAGATGCAAGAGTGGGTGAGGTACAACAAGAGCTCCGGGAGCTCGAAAAAAAGTTCGAGCCCGTGAAGCATGAGCTGAAGGCAAAAGAGACCGAGCTTGCGAAGGCCCTTGTGAATATAAAAGACGCCAAGGCCGAAGCCGAGAAGGCACAGCAGGAAATCCAGGAGGCCAAGAAGATAACAGCGGGTAAGAAATTCTTTATGCAAAGCAAGCATGTGGAGGAGGCGTTTCTTTTACTTACTCGAATACGGAGCTCTCCAGGGGCATTCGCAGATCTGCCACGCAACGTGTCAGACGCAGCGGAGTTCTACCATGCCCAGGAGGGGAGCTCAACAGAGAAGCTGTTCTGGGGCCGAACATCCGACGCCTCTGAGTGACCAACTGAAGCAGTTGGTCGAACTCCATAGGACGGCCGAACTGGCTATGCAAGATATCATAGTCCGGATGTGGCCTGGTGAGCTCCTGCCCACTAGGTACTTCGGCCTGATCAAGCGGATGGTGGATGCCTGCCCGCGGCTTGAAGTGATCAAGCGATCCGTTTGCATTGAGGGTGCTCGCCGGGCTTTTGCCCGCGAGAAAGTGCATTGGTGCAAGATGGATGCGGAGAAGCTAGTGAAGGACGGGCCACCGGAGGGCAAGGCGCATCACCATCCTGAGATGTACTATGATGGCGTTATGAAGGGTGCTCGTCTCATGGCCGATGAATGTACCAAGGACACCATTTTCGAATGAATTCACTCCTGTCATGTTTGGAATTTAAAGATGAAGTTACTTGTGTTATGCAACACTTTTTTTATTTAAAATATTACCTTCTGTGCGGCTGTTTATAAAATTCTGAAAATAGGCCAGTCGTCGGCTTCCACCCCCACGTAGCTAGTACTGCGATGTTCGTGGAAAACCCGGACACTCTTTATCCAAATGTTTGGTCCCTCAAGGAGGTGTCCGGCACAGCGAACAAGGCAATCGGACTATTCGGCTTTATAACCTTCACTTAGCCATAGAAGACTACAATTTTAAATTTCGGCGAAGCCCCTAGAATCCAGAAGGCCGAAATGGGGCGCTATACACGCCTAGATTGGACGAAGCCGATTTATCGCCTAAAGCGGAAAAATCTTGAAGGATTTTAAGACCTCTCGAACAGCGACCAGCTTTCGCCACATCATGCCGGTCAGTTTTCGGCTTTCTCTACTGAGGTGCTCATCCGGAAGAATGGGGACATAATCGCAGTAGTTCTCCCTGCGCTACCTTAGCCGATATAACGGAACCTAAGGCACCAAAACAAGGGAGCCGGGATAACCCAACTGTAGACCCAAGACATGATTCGGAACTGATGCATATAGTGCTATAAGTTCAGGGTGCCGCACTGTTGAAAGTGTTCCAACTTGTCTTGCCGTATTATGGGGCGTCATAAGAAGCCCATGGCAAATTGAACGTACCAAAGTGTACGGATGCAGTATCAAATAAACATTTGTAAGAAAAAATGCTCAAATAAGAATACTAGGCTGCCGCTATGTATGATCTCCCATTGATGAATAATACGTTTAAGCGTATGTTTACAATGAACACATTAAGCGGAGATAAATAGGATTATTTGACATATCCTATCCAGACGCAGGCTACGTATAGATAGATAAAACAGGTATGACGATCGTAAATAGATTCCACCTGGGTATTTCCTTCTGTACGCAAAGCATGTTGCCTCCTTGGTTTTCTCTCCTGTGTAAGTCCGACAATTCGGCTCTTCTGGAGAGGCTGCACTAAAGCAAATGTCCCCGGAAGGTAAAATGAAAGGTTATGAAGATAGATTGCGGCGATACCGCACTGTTGACTGAGCCACTGCTGCGCCTCCACCTGTGCCCATGGTATTTTCAGTGCTTAATTGTGTACGCTTGGCACGAATGCTGCTTTGATGGGATTTGAGCGGAGGCCGGACGGCTAGTCGCGCTCTTGGCGTGCCTGGTGATCTTGTTGCGGGGTGCTCCAATCTCGCTTGACGGTGCTTGAGGTTGTCGTCGCCGGATTAGTGGTTTTCTGGAGGAGGCCGCATTGTACTTCTGCCGCGAGGGCTGCAGTATGCTCTTTTGTACGGAGAGACTGGTCCATGTTTCTGTTGACTGTTATGACCCCGCGCGGGCCTGGCATCTTGAGCAGTGCGTGGTAACCACTGCGGAAAGGGACGATATCAAAGATTAACTCCTCACTTTGGAAGTTATCCGGAGATCCGAAGACCACTTCCAATGTTATAGAGCCCGTACAGCGGGCCTCTACCCCAGGAATTACACCTTTAAAGGTGGTTTTGGTGGGATTGATCCTTGAAGGTTCGATGCCCATTTTGCGCACTGTGTCCTGGTAAAGCAGGTTCAGGCTGCTGCTGCCGTCCATAAGGACTCGCGTGAGGTGGAATCCATCGATGATTGGGTCTAAGACCAATGCGGCTGAGCCGCCATGATGGATGCTAGTAGGATGATCCCTACGATCAAAGGTGATCGGACAAGCTGACCATGGGTTGAATTTGGGGGCGACTGGATCCATCGTGTAGACGTCCCATAGTGCTCGCTTCCGTTCCTGCTTGGGGATGTGAGTGGCGTAGATCATATGGACCGTTTTCACCTGGGGGGAATCTCTTCTATCCCCCCATGTTCGGATGCCGGGGCTCCTCGTCATCGTCGCTGTGCAGCCCCTTGTCCTTGTTTTCGGCGTTTACTTTGCTGGCCTGTTTAAATACCCAGCAGTCTCTGTTGGTGTGGTTGGCTGGCTTGTCCGGGGTGCCATGAATTTGGCATGAGCGCTCCAGTATACGGTCTAGACTGGACGGTCCCTGATTGTTTCGTTTGAACGGCTTCTTCCGCTGACCGGATTTGGATCCGTTGAATCTGGCGTTGACTGTCGTGTCTTCGGTGTTGTCGCCATTGTTACATCGCTTGTGTCTATTGCGCTGTAGCTTGCCATTATTGTCACGGACGTATGAAGTGCCAGACTATGGCGTAGTGCTGCTGCGAGCCAACCAGCTGTCCTCGCCCGCGCAAAAGCGGGTCATTAGTGTCGTGAGAGCTGCCATGGACTTGGGTTTCTCCTGGCCGAGGTGTCGGGCGAGCCACTCGTCATGGATATTATGCTTGAAGGCTGCCAGGGTTTCAGCGTTCGGACAGTCAACTATTTGGTTCTTTTTGGTTAGGAACTGGGTCCAGAATTTCCTGGCTGATTCTCCGGTCTGTTGGGTGATGTGGCTCAAGTCATCAGCGTCCGGAGGTTGCACATATGTGCCTTGGAAGTTGTCAAGGAATGCGTCTTCCAGGCTTTCCCAACTGCCAATGGAATTTGCGGGCAGGCTGTTTAGCCAGTGTCGGGCTGGTCCTTTGAGCTTAAGGGGAAGGTACTTCATGGCGTGTAGATCGTCTCTGCGGGCCATGTGAATGTGGAGAAGGAAATCTTCAATCCATACCGGAGGGTCTGTTGTGCCATCGTATGATTCGATGTTTACGGGTTTGAACCCTTCTAGGAATTCATGATCCATCACTTCGTCAGTGAAGCAGAGGGGGTGTACGACACCTCTGTGCCGGGCTATGTCGCGGCGCAGTCCAGATAGGTCTGGCTGGTTGTATTCGGCCCGACCGGATTTGCTGTTAGTCTATCCGGTATAACGGTCATCGTTATGTGCTGCAGCGTGCCCCTGTGATCCGTAGATCGATCTTGGTTGTCTTGCGGTGTTATCCAATCTATCGTGCAGGTCCTGAGTATTGCCCCGGGCTGTAGTAAACTGGAACGGGGGTGCAGGCTGGTATTCGTGCTGATATGCCATTTTATCCCGACCTCGAGGTGGCCGGTCAGCCGTGTGGCGCTCGAGTCCATATTCCACGGCTGCCAGGACTTCTGTCCACCTGTCTGTGAGCAGGTCTTGATCAGCTTGAAGCTGTTGCTGCTTCTTCTTCAGGCTTCTCGCAGTGGCAATAAGCTGGTGCTTGAAGCGCTCTTGCTCCGCGGGGTCCTCGAGCACGCCGAACTCGTCGTCCCTGAGGCTAATCTTGTCTTCGAAGGGGGGCATGTAGTTATCCTCCTCCGGATACCCATCCATCGCCTATTCGTCTGGGCTGTCATGCCCATCCTCCTGTTCGGTCTGCTCGAAGGCGGGCTGATCAGGGTTGTATTCATCTTCAGCACCGTCCGGATTGTTTTCGTCTCCGGTGCCGGTATTGCCTTGGCGGGGCTTGGAGCGGCGCTGGCGACGCCCGTGTTTTGCTTTCTTCTTGGAGGGGTTATCCTCCGTTGCCTCATCGCCATTGGTTTCTTTCGGAGTGTCCACCATATATATATTGTATGAAGAGGTGGTTGTGCACCGCCCAGTGGGCGGTGGCTCCTGTGTGTCTCCTTCATCGTCGTCCATACCGTCGATGTCTTCGGAGTCGAAGTCAAGCACATCGGTTAAATCATTGACCATGGCAATGAAGTGGGTGGTGGGTGGGCAGCGAATTCCTTCGTCGCCCACTTCCCACTCGAGCCGGACATAGTGTTTGCACACGAACACGTCACCGTGTACCTCCAACGCCAAGGGTGATGCACCGCATCTCACGTCGAAGGAGACCCGCCGGAAGCGCGGTACGCAAGACAATCCGGCGGGTGCTTTTGAGGACCCGAAACCCCACACGCCCGGGAGGGACCCCGTCAGGGTGCACAGTGGCTATGGGCTGCCCTAGGTCGGCCTGACCGCCCCTAGGGCCTCGAGGTTCGCCGCCCTGCAAAAGAAGAACGAACGAAGAACGAGGAAGAAGAAGAACTAGGGTAAAAGAGAAAAGATAAAAGATAAAAGTGGTAGATGATTGTTCGATTGTGTGTTGTTCAATCGGCCGTCACCCCTTAGGTATATAAGAGGCAGCTGGACTTCCCGTGCAAGGAAAAGTCTTGGATTCACGTCCAAAACCCTAGTCAAATTCGGATTGGTTTTGTCCGAACTTTCGAAAACTGTTCGGTTTAAACTGGCTGCATCTTGCGGGTGTTTTTTGTGGTGGTAAACGATCTCGGATGGAAACGAGCCCAAAAGCAATCTTGACCGTTTCGACGAGACGAACAACTTTTATATTGAAAGTTTTTTGATCAGAAGTCATCTTGAGGGTCAAATCGGTCGTGCAAAACAGGCTATCCTCGCGCTACCCATCAGACACGGTGTCTGGTGGGGCGCGCCAGTTTTTTGCCTCCTGACAGGGCTGTATTCCGATGGCTCTAACTTTTGCATACGAACTTGGATTGGAACGTTTTTTATATCAAAATCGACCGTTTCGACGAGACGAAGAGAATCCATGTAGATAATGTTTCCATTTAAGGTCGTTTTGGGGGCTTAATCAGCCAAACTGTACTCTGAATATAAGATCTTAGTACTTTGAGCATAGTTTCGTCCTTCGAGATGAAATCGGACTGCGATGACCCAAACTTCAAAGATGTTCATATCGACAATACGGAACTCTTTCATGAAGGTCACTTCTCCATTTGACGCCATCTTAAATAAGTTATTGATCGTGCCAAAATCTGGTGTCAACACATAGTTCGGCCCGGAGCCTCCTGACAAAGAGAGAGACTTCAATGGATTCAGCATGTCGCCAAAGGGCGAGTGCTGAAAGATGTCCGCAGTAGTAAACTCCATTACCGGCGCCCAACCTGGCTCGGCTGGCTCGAGAGTGTGCGGACCGGAACCAATAACCGGATACGAGTCCGGGGGCTAGGGGTTCCAGGCCTCCGCAGAGATGAGACTTGCGTTCGGCTCCAACGCCGATGAGTATGTGGCCTGCGGGACGGGGTCCACCCCTCCGTCCTCAGGCAACAAGACATGCTCCGGATTTAGATCCTGAGCATTATCCGACAGCAGGTTTAGGCCGTGCTCGTCCTGACTGTCCGGCGCTTCTGGCACAGGCCCGAATCCGTCGAAGATCAAGTCTCCGTGAATATCCGCCGTGTAGTTCAAGGTTCTGAACCTGACCTAGTGGCCAGGGGCGTAGCTGTCGATCTGCTCTAGATGGCCGAACGAATTGGCCCGCAGTGCGAAGCCACCGAACACAAAGATCTATCCGGGTAGGAAAGTCCCACCCTGGACCGTGTCGTTGATGATGATTGAAGGAGCCATCGAGCCCTGCAGCAACGACACAGGGGAACTCTCAATGAAAGCACCAATGTCGATGTCAAAACCGACAGATCTCGGGTAGGGGGTCCCGATCTGTGTGTCAAGGCTGATGGTAACAGGAAGCAAGGGACACAGATGTTTACCCAGGTTCGGACCCTCTCGATGGAGGTAAAACCCTACTTCCTGCTTGATTAATATTGAAGATATGGGTAGTACAAAAGTAGATCTTCCACGAGATCGTAGAGGCTAAACCCTAAGAGCTAGCCTATGATGGTATGATTGTAAATCTGATCGGCCTTCTAAGGACCATCCTCTCCAGTTTATATAGACACCAGAGAGGGCTAGGTTTTACATGGAGTCAGTTACAAGGATGGAAACACAATATCCGGATCGCCAAGCTTGCCTTCCACGCCAAGGAGAGCCCCATCCGGACATGGGCCGAAGTCTTGAGTCTTGTATCTTCACGCTTCAATAGTCCGGAGGATGTATACAGGCCGGCTGTCCGGATACCCCCTTATCCAGGACTCCCTCGCCCTCTTATGGAAAATTGCTCATCAACCAACACCAGATCAGAAGAAGGCATGAGAAGTACAGATATACACCAAGGAACTCAGTTAAAAGCAATGCGATTTTCAGCTGACAACATCGTATTGCAGACACCCGTTCTGAATACAGGTATAGTCTGCTCAGATTTTCAGTATCAAGTACCCGTCAGAGATACACTTTTATTGCAACAATGATTAAATCAGCAAGAGAACAAAATTGGATCCAAGTCCCACCGTTCATTTCAAGTCAGAGGTATGGTCTGCACCTGAGGATTGATTCCGTCATGAGTCAGATTTGAACCATGCGACATCCAGAAGCTAGTCCGGGTATGCAATGAATTCAGCAAGAAGGATGGTCAGACAAATTCTTGTCATACAAATTACCAGCAGCCGGAATGACAAGAATATATATGCTATTCCGTTCACAAAGAAGATCAGTCCAGTCCTTCTCCACAATTTATCAACAAAGCGTACAAGACACGATTCACCAGTCTGCATCAAAAAGGTATGAATGGATTCCAATGCAAGGTACTCAGTCATTTCAATTGGATACTGCAAAAACTTCTGGCATAAGGTTCTGAGTCTTCCCTAGTAAGTTTTTAAGGGGGGAAGCTTATAAGTTACGGTACCCAGCCTTCCTCAGCAAGATATCCGCAGAAAGCTTCGAGCACAAGCTATCCAGTCTTCCGCAGCATAATACCCCAATGATTTACGAAGCAAGCTGCCCAGTCATCTTTAGTACCGCACTGGTACAAGGAAATAAACAGTGGTTTGTCAGCATATGGCAGTGTTTTCCAAGCATTAGCTTCGCAACAGTTTGGTCAGAAGCAAGAATCAGTCAGAACGCAAGTCTGCCTCGGGAATAAGATTCTCAAATATATGCGGTCAGCATACCACCAAGGTATTACAAGTCACTCGAACGCATATCTGGCAGTTACATGAGGATTGTTAAAAGAAGGAAGCCAGCTATACATCTCAGTGTGACGAAGGACGATGAAGATTGACAACAACAATGCGCTCTGTACAAGTACTTGTGAACCTGGAAGATGATCTTGATGAGCCCTTGTCTCCTTTTCTCTAGTGATGGCACCATGTAGGTGCTTTGAGATGTTTTTAGCTATCCGGGGTAGATGCCGATTTTGCTTTCTCTATTCAACAGCTGTCACGAGTTCTGACCTGCTTTTCGGCCGTCTCGTATAGATGTTGAGCTTCTTTTTGTGACAGTGGCCCTATGCCTACTTTTCGGCTATCTTAGGGAGCTACCACTTTCTTCTTATCGACCCGGTCTCATGCTCTGAGCTGCTTTTCGGCTGTCCTGGGCCGCGGTTGAGTTATTTCAGTAATGCCCCAGATCTAAAAAACAGTTCTGGTGGCTACTGATTTATTTGCCGATTTCTTGCAAGGGTTCAGATGATCATTTTCCTACGGTCAGAACTTGAGAGGTGATGAACCTGCCATTTAACAGGTTACCATGTCAGAAGATGAGGATAAGAGTACGCCTGCCAGAATATTGCACCCGACAGAACCTATGGTCACACGAAGAAACAATATGACCACACTCCGTTCAGCAAAGGATCCGGATCAAGAAAACAGTAATGGAGGAGCAAGACTGATGATTGTTGCATGAATCACATGGTGCAGATACCATGGACAGGCTGAATTTGTCAGTATCGAATATCAGGGTCTGGCAAGTCCGAGCAAAGGTCAACTCAATAGCTTAACCTCAGTGACCATGGTGAAGCATCGCACAACCTACTATCCACATGGATACACCGACAGGATGAGCAATCAGAATGTTGAATGACAGTCTCAAAGCATGTGCCCTCGCTTACATGAATCATGGATAGCCTGTCGTGGACAAAATTCTTCTGCCAGAACCACTGTTAGTCAAGTCTGAGGATATTATCATATAAGGTCATACCCCTGCATGCTGGCCATGACAAGCAACAGTCAATCATTTGGTACAGATATGATACTCTAGATAGTGGAGCCAGTTAGGATGATTCAGAAACTCCTACGATACATCAGAATCTGTCAGGAAATGGTTATGCCTCAATTCACTGTTTGGAACCCGAAGGGCCTGCATTTAGTGGAGAAACCCAATGCCAGGAGTCAAAGCTTGGGTGTTCATCCGGAAAATCTGATCACCACTTCATGGAAGGTTGTCAGTACAAACACAGCAATCATGGATCACTCTCGGATTTGTGAGACGGGCATATATTGCAGTCATGATAATCTATCACAGTCAGCTAAGTCAGCAGATATAAAAAGAATTGGGCCAGTTTGAGAATGGAAATATGAGGTAAAGTACTATCATTATGTCAGATACGGTGAAGCAGACCACCCCATATCAAGGCAGTCGGTCAGATCCAATTCAGTGGGAATATTATATGACAATGAATAAAAGAAACCCGAGTTGGAAATGGTTTCTTCAAGTCAGAAAAATTATTTATCCTTGAGCAACCAAATCTCGAGGACGAGATTTCTTTAAGGGGGGAAGGTTTGTAACAGCCTGGATTTTTCCCTTTTCTTTTTCTGAGGTTTTTCTTGGATTTCTGGTTTTAATTTGCTTTTTCGAGGCCGCGTGGTTCTGAAACTTCGGAAGATCATGTCTTCCTATGTTTTATAGTGGCTTGTCATCCCCACAACCATCCCTAGCTCATGTAATTTCTATCCTAGCCCAAATCCCAAGATTCCTTTTATTGGGAATATTCCTTTTCTGATAAAGGGATTATCCTATTTGCCCTAGGTTGTGAAGCAACCCATATTTCTGTCACTCCTACAATTACCAAATAATTCTCATAAATTGCTTGGGTACTATATTTCTCAAATATGGCAACATATTTCATTGCGATGTTCAAAAATAATCCTCGAATAATTATTTTCCTATTCTGCCCTAAATGGCACTTTGTGAAGCAAGTGCTATTTATATTAGCCCAATTGACTTTCAACTTCTTGGACACCTTTTCTATCCATATCATTTCCTTGTGCCAAAGTTCACCCTCATTTGCCTAGTAATTATTTTTCTATGATTTTACAAAGTTTCTGCCCAGAAAGAAGCTTTGTGAAGCAAGTATATTCTAGGCATGTCCAAATGAGATGAACTTTTGCCATGTCCTTCATTTGGCCAAATCATCACGCACCACCCAATTTGAGCTCATGTAACATTTCTATGTGAGACAGCTCCAAATCTTGGTTTCTGGTCAGATTTTTAGTTTGTGAGGCAACTATATTTTATATTGCTTCACTTAAGCTGCCAATTTACCAGGACATTATCTTACCCATATAAACTCCCTCCACCAAGTTGTGGCTCAATCCATTTAGCCATTTGCCCTGTGGAATTTGTCCAAATTTCTGTCCAGAGAGAAGCTTTGTGAAGCAAGTGCAATTTTGGTTCATCCAAATGGCATGAAACTCCTTGGGCATCTTAATATCTTCAAATCATTGGGTCATAACCATTTTTAGCTCATTTGATGCAACTATGTGAGTATATCATCCAAATATCCACTTTTGGCCATTATGGCACTTTCTATAGCATCTACCCTATAAACTTCTCCTATTAATCTACTTGTTGGCAATCACAGTCACCTTAGTGATTGATCACTCTAGGCCAAAGCCCAGCCTCTGCGTCCTCCTATGTTTGTCTCCCCGCAGCACAAACATCTTGTTGTGCATGTCTTTTGGCCCCTCCTGCAAATCACTTCTTTTCCCCTGAAATGACTTATTGCTACGTTTAGGCTCAGGGTACCATGGTCAACTTACTAGACATGGTCGGTTCGGCTAGTACACGCCATTTGCACCAGTGCGTGCAGTGACCACATGGTAGACATGCCAAATTTTGCGCTCTGCCAAACACGACGTTCTGCTCATTCGCTCCTCTCTACCTCTCGCGTCCGCATCATGTCCTCTAGCTCCCCCGTGATCCCTGTCGGTGTCAAAACCGGCGGATGTCAGGTAGGGGGTCCCGAACTGTGCGTCTAAGGCTAATTGTAACAGGAGGCGGGGGACATGATCCTTACCCAGGTTCGGGCCCTCTCGATGGAGGTAATACCCTACTTCCTGCTTGATTGATCTTGATGATATGAGTATTACAAGAGTTGATCTACCACGAAATCGTAGAGGCTAAACCCTAGAAGCTAGCCTATGATTATGATTGTTGTTCTACAGACTAAACCCTCCAGTTTATATAGACACCGGAGGGGGCTAGGGTTACAGAGAGTCGGTTACAGAGAAGGAGGTCTACATATCCGAATTGCCAAGCTTGCCTTCCATGCAAAGGAGAGTCCCATCCGGACACGGGACAAAGTCTTCAATCTTGTATCTTCATAGTCCAACAGTCCGGACAAAGTATATAGTTCGGCTATCCGAGGACCCCTTCATCCCGGACTCCCTCAGTAGCCCCTGAACCAGGCTTCAATGACGATGAGTCCGGCGCGCATATTGTCTTCGGCATTGCAAGGCGGGTTCCTTCTCTGAATACTCCATAGAAGATTTTGAACACGAGAGTCGTGTCTGGCTCTGCAAAACAAATTCCACATACCACCGTAGAGAGAACAACATTCCACAGATCTAATTTGCTGACAATTTTCCATAGCGTGACTTCACACCACAACCCGATCATTATTCGAACCACTTTTCACAACCTTCCACCGCACATATCACGAGGCAGTTTTATTGGCACGTCTTGTCGAAGCAGAGATCGTGTCCCCTTATTACGGGATTCTCATCAATACGTGTGTGGGTAACCCAACCGTGCCATCAATCGTGGCGCTTGGGCAATAAGAGAATTTACCGGGCAAGTGGGGACGCGCAGGATCTCTGCTGCCTTTATAAGGGGATAAGAACTCCCTTTTTCACGCACGCCTTCTTCTTCCTCTGCTCATCCATTCCTTTTCGCTTGAGCCCTAGTGCCCAAGCGTTCGTCTTCTCTTCCCAAAAAGGCTTCCCGAAAATGTCCGGATCCAGAGCAGGAGGCAAGTGGACGGCCTCTACCGTTCGGGAGAAGGATATCAAAAAGCTTCGGGGGTCCGGGTTTTTGGCCAAGAGAATTGGCCACCGTCTTCCGACGGCGGGACAGATCATCCCCACTTAGGAACCCCACGAGAGGGTTGTATTCCTCCCTTATTTTGTCCGCGGGCTAGGGCTTCCCCTTCACCCATTCGTTCGCGGCATCATGTATTATTAGGGGATTGATTTTCATGATCTATGCCCAAATTCCTTCCTCAACATCTCGACATTCATTGTCGTGTGTGAGGCCTTTCTCCGCATCCCACCACACTTTGGCTTATGGCTGAAGGTGTTTAACATGAAGCCCAAGGTAGTGAGCGGCGAGCATGCTGAATGCGAAGGCGCCATGGTGAGCAAGATGCCCAATGTTACATGGGCAACATGTACTTTCAATTATTCTGTCAAGGAGTGGCATCAGCAGTGGTTTTATATCACTGAGCCGTGCGGCAAGGAATGGGTCGCCGCTCCGGAGTTCAGATCCGGAGCCCCTCTGCGACTTACGTCCTTGCCCAAGAAGGGCCTGAACTGGGCTTCGTCTAACGAGCTATCGGTGCTCCAGACGCGCGTCCAAGATATGGAAGACAAGAACATCAAGCTTGTCAATGTAGTCCAGGTGATGTTAGTTCGCCGGATTCTACCTTGTCAACACCGGGCTTGCAATTTATTTGAGTTCGACCCGGCCAAGCACCAGACCCTGCTAGAGCTCTCTGGCTCCTCGCACAAGGACATCTGGAAGGTGCTTTTCAAGTCCAGCAAATCATGGCCGGACTCCGCCGAGGACCGCGGGTACCAACTGTCCCGCCCTGCAAGTTCGATAAGTAATCGTACGTTGACAATTAATAAGTTTTATTGGCATATCCTTAGGAAAATGCTTAATGTATTTCCCACAACTTTTCTAGGACTGGGGGAAGAAGGCGGGGCGGATCTACTATCCGGCCCCATTGCCAGAAGAACCGGCCGGCCCACTTCTCACGAAGATGCTGGTCCCGGCGCATTACAAGGCATCGAAGAAGAAGGCCGAAAAGGAGGCCAAGAAGACCAGGGGCGGCCTCCATTGCCGTGGCGCTTCGGACACAAAATCCGAAGACTCCAATGCCCATTATTCCTCCGAAGAGGATCAGGAGGAGGAGGGAGATGAATCCCCCGCGAGGGAAGAAAGAAAAGGACGGCCTCCACATCCTTGGAGGCCGAGTCACCTAAAAGGGGAAAAACTACCCTTCCAGAGGAGTCCAGTGCCGCCGCCGATAGCAGCCCGGAGTGGGATCCCAGGTCCCAGCCCCTGGTGAACTCGTGAGTATAAAATCTAAACATGCTTATGCGTCCAGACTTGTCATGGCATACCACTTTAATCTGAGCCATGCTTCTTTATAGTCCCACGAGGTCCCACGCCGAACAATCCTCGTCAGAGGATTTGCTGCGTTCGGATGCTATGGAGAGCGGGACACCCCCGAATGCCCCCTCCCCCAGACATGTGAATGACACCGAGGTTTCGTCCCAGAAGGACCCAGGCCATGGAGGGGGAGATCGCAAAGGCGGCGCCAGGAGGCCAAACCTCGGCGTCCGGACACACGGGAGGGAAGGCTCCCGTGGACGTCGACGATGGGGGTCATCTTGAATCCGGCCCCCAGCCAAACACGATCTCGGAGACCAATAAGGCCCCAGAATCAGGCAGGCGGCCTCCATTGGCTAGAGGGGGTGTGTCTGTTCCACTGGCAACCTCTGTCCAACCAGAGGTGTCGGATGCTTTATTGGCAGTGTTGAAGGGCGCCTCCATTGTTGATGAACACCGTGCCCTTATGGGTGCGGTGATTGAGAAGATTCAGTCCGCTGAGAGTGGACTAAATGAATCCTGTATCAGCCTTATAAGAGGCTTCGAGGTATGTTTTATGAGGTTTGGAAGAGTGTCATAGTATAGATAGCAGCCCCTGATACACTGTTTGGTGAAAAGAACAACTGAACAGAGGATCAATTTTATGTTCGCAGGACACTCACTTGATGACATATATCTCTTTTAATAAGCAGGTGTCTGTAGCGACTGCCACCTCTCATGCTGCAGAAGTATCCGGACTGATGCATAGTCTGGAGCGGGCCGAAGGAGAACTTGGCCAAGTGAAGAAACAGCTGGAGGATAACCAAGGTATGCAGAAACCTTGTTCATTGAGCACAAATGATTAGGTGTGCATGATGAAAATATTTTTATGATGTGCTCTAGGGGTGATGGCCGAAATTGAGGCTCTTAAAAATGTTGTGCACGAAGCTGAGAAGAAGGCAGCCGCAGAGCAGGCTCTCCATGAGAAGCACGAAGCCAAAGTTATTGAGGCCGAGCGAGAGCTTCAAGAGGCCTTGAAGAAACGCGAGACCTTGGAGCAGAGTTTATCAGGGAAAGAATCCGAAATCTCCCAGGCTCGCCAAGCCGTAAGTGATGCCCGAGGGGAAGCCCAAGGTGCCCTGAAGGAAATCCAGGAGGCGAGGAAGATTGCGGCTGGTAAGGCTTTTTCTATACAAATCGGGAATTTGAAAGGAGAAAATCAAGTTGATAGTTTGAATTCTAATTTCTCCAGGAGTATTTGCGGAGCTGCCGCGCAACATATCTGATACCGCCCAATTCTACCAAGCCGAAGAAAGGAATACTGCGGATAAGCTCTTCTGGATGCAGTATCTGGCGCCGAATTATCTGGTGCCTTTCTCCGATCAACTGAAGCAGCTGATCGAACTGCATAAGGCGTCTGAGCTAGCCATGAAGGATGTAATTATCCGGCTGTGGCCCACCGAGACGATTCCGAGCAGTTACTTCGGGCTCGTGAAGCGGCTTGTGAGTGCCTGCCCTCGACTCGAGGTCATCATGCGGCCGGTCTATATAGAGGGTGCGCGAATGGCCTTCACCCGTGCAAAAGTGCACCGAGGGACCGCTGGAGGGGAAGGAGCACCGCAAGCCCGAACTGTATTATGAAGGTGTCTTGAAAGGAGCCCGCCTTGCAGTGGAGCAATGCACCAAGGACATTATATTTCCGTGAATATGGTCATGTTTGTCCTTTGTAATTTTTGAACAAGATCATTTCTATTATTTATTGCTTGTCGTTTGAAAGTTTTTCCTCTTGTGTGGCCATTTTATATACTAATCCTGAGAGTTGGCAGTCATCGGCTTCTGCCCCCACGTAGTAAGTACGGGGGTGTTCGAGATAAACCTGAGCACTCTTTATCCCAGTTTTGGGTCCTTGAAGGAGGTGTTCAACACTGCAAACCAGGCAATCAGACTATAGGGCTTTATCACTTTCACTTAGCCATAGGAGTTTTAAAAGGAAGGTAGGCGCAGCCCCTGGTGTTCAGAAGACCGCACGAGGGGCTCTATAAGCGCCTGATCGGAAGAAACACCGGTCCATCGCACACTGCATTGGTTATGGCATTATGTGGAAGAAATCCTTAAAGATTTTACAACCTCTCGAATAGCTAACCAGCTCTCGCTGCATCATGACAGTCAGTTTTTGTCTTTCTCTATTGAGGTGCTCTTTTGGAAGATCTGGGACACAATCGCAGTAGTTCTCCCTGCGCTACCTTAGCGGATATAACGGAACGTAAGGTAACAAAACATAGGAGCCGGGCAAGCCCAACTATTGACGCAAGACATGATTCGGAGCCGATGCATATAATGCTATAAGTTCAGGGTGCCGAACTGCCGTGAAGGTGTTCGAACTTTTTTGCCGTAGTATGGGTATAATGAAGCCCCTGGCATATTAAGGCATATCGCGATATGCAATTACCTTTTAAAAAAAGAGTTTTAATAAGAAATAGCAGCAGACGAGCATCATATAAACCCACATGTTGTATTTGAATAATACGTCAATGCGTATGAGTACAGGTAATGTGATAAAAAGAAATATGACTGCGGAACTTGCTGAGACCAGGCAGGAGGAAGGTGTATGCGGATCCGGAGTGTAGTCTGATGATCATAGAGGGGAGTATCTGGCGATTCCCTTACGTGCTCGTGCTGTTTCTACGCCATCTGTCCTGGCCTACGCAAAGGTGAACCTGCGAAGAAAATGCAAGAAATGGTTTTTCGCCATAGAGTGGTTGAGCAGCAGTATGTGGCTTGTCTTAAATTTTGCTGGAGTGTTTTTAATTAAGCTCTGGACGGGCCGGGATATCCTTCTGCGCAAGAGTTCGGACTCCTTCGACGGAGTCCGTGAGCTTGGTCGTCGACTCGAGGTTTGATTAGGAGGTGTCATCCGTTGCTCTTGCTGTTCATGCGGTGGTAGATTCTTCGGCGGTGAGGGGGAGTTCGGCCCTGCCATTAACCGTGATGATGCCGCACGGGCCGGGCATCTTGAGTTTACAGTAGGCGTAATGTGGCACCGTGTGGAATCGAGCGAACTTAGTTCGTCCGAGCAATGCCTGATAGTCACTGCGAAAGGGGACGATGTCGAAGAGTAACTCTTCGGTACGGTAACTATCCGGAGATCCGAAGATCACTTCTAGTGTGATTGAGCCCGTGCAACAGGCATCTACACTTGGTATGACACCTTTGAAGGTGGTTTTTTTGGGCTTGATCCTTGAGGGGTCGATGCCCATTTTGCACACTGTATCCTGATAGAGCAGGTTCAGGCTGCTGCCACCGTCCATGAGGACTCGTGTGAGGTGGAATCCGTCATTGATGGGGTCGAGGACCAATGCGGTTGAATCGCCATGACGGATACTGGTAGGATGGTCCCTTTGATCGAAAGTGATCGGACAAGAGGACCATGGGTTTAGCTTTGGAGCGACTGCCCCATTGCATAGATGTCCTTTAGTTCACGCTTCTGCTTGGGAATATGGTTTGCATATATCATATTCACCGTTTTCACCCGGGGAGGGAATTTCTTCTGTCCTCCCGTGTTCGGTGATCGGGGCTCCTCGTCATCATCGTCGCTTTGAGACCCCTTCCCCTTGTTTTCGGCACCTGACCTGTCGGCTTGTCTGAAAACCCATCATTATCTGTTGGTATGATTGGCTGGTGTTCCTGGGCTGCCATGAATTTGGCATGGACGGTCGAGTATGCGGTCCAAACTAGACGGGCCTGAATTGTTATTGTTGAATGACTTCTTCTGCTGACCGGACTTGGAGCCACTGAATCCGGCATTGACTGTCGTATCTTCGGCACTATCACCGTTTTTGCGACGCTTGTGTCTGTTGCGCCATGGTTTGTCGTTGCTATCCCTGGCTTTTGATGTGCCAGGACTGCTTGCTATGTTGTTGCTACGAGCCAACCATCTATCCTCGCCCGCACAAAAGCGGGTCATGAGTGTTGTGAGGGCTGCCATGGACTTTGGCTTTTCTTGGCCGAGAGTCATGTGACTTAGGTCATCAGTATCCAGTGGTCTCACATAAGTGTCCTGGAAGTTGTCAAGGAATGTGTCTTCCAGGTTCTCCCAACTCCCGATGGAGTTTGCCGGCAAGCTAATCAGCCAATGCCGAGCCGGTCCCTTGAGTTTTAGTGGGAGGTACTTGATGGCGTGTAGGTCATCTCTGTGGGCCATGTGAATATGGAGGAAGAAATCTACTATGCATACCGCAGGGTCTATAGTACCATCATATGATTCAATGTTCACGGGTTTAAACCCTTCTGGGAATTCATGATCCATTACTTCATCAGTGAAGCATTCAGGGTGTGCGGCGCCTCTGTGCCGGGCTACATTGTATTCAGTCCAGCCGGGTTTGTTGGTGTATCCGGCGTGACGGTCATCGTCACGCGTTGGGGCGCACCCCTGTGATCCATAGATCGATCTTGACTGGCCTGCTTTGTTTTTCAATTTGTCTCGCAGGTCATGCGTAGAGCCACCGACCTTCGTGTTTTTGCTTGTTTGGCGTCGGGGTGCAGGATGGACTTCGGGCTAGTACGCTGATTTGTCTCGGCCACGGGGTGGTCGGTCAGCCGCATCATGCGCTGGTAGTGTGTTCTTTAACGCCTCCTCCTCGAGTTGAGGTAGCAACCTGCGCTTTGGGTAACTTTTGGTAGGGCGCTCGTGTTTGTATTCCTCGGCAGCCAGGACCTCGGTCCATCTATCGGTTAGCAGATCTTGATCAGCTTGAAGTTGTTGTTGCTTTTTCTTCAACCTTTTTGAAGTGGCTATAAGCTGGCAGTTGAAGCGCTCCTGCTCGACGGGATCCGCAGGCACGATGAATTCTTCGTCGCCAAGGCTCACTTCGTCTTCAGAGATAGGTATGTAATTATCATCCTCTGATTCTCCATTTGTTGCCTGTTCCTTAGGGCTATCTTGCCCATCTTGTTGCTCAGCCTGCTCGAAGCTTCGCTGGGTAGGATTGTTTTCGTCTTCGGCACCATCCGGATTGTTATCATCTCTTGTGTCGGTATCACTATTTTTGCTATGGCGGGGCTTGGAGCGGCGCCTATGACGCCGGTGCCTAGATTGCTTCTCCAAGGGATTATCTTCCATTGCCTCATCACAATTGCTTTCTTTGGGTGTGTCCACCATATATATATCATATGATGAGGTGGCTGTCCAGCGCCCTATAGGCGGTGGTTCTTGTTGTTCTCCTGCATCGTCGTCCATACCGTCGATGTCTTCAGAGTTGAAGTCAAGCACGTCGGTTAAGTCGTCGATAGTGGCTATTAAGTGGGTGGTGGGTGGGTAACGAATTTCTTTGTCATTCCCTTCCCACTCGAGCCGGACATAGTTCAGCCAAGAGTCTCCTAACACAGAGAGAGACCTTAATGAGTTTAGCACGTCGCCCAAGGGTGAGTGCGAGGTGAACTCCATGATCGGTGCCCAATCAGATTCGATAGGCACGGTTGCACGCGGTTCGGAGCCTGTAGCCGGAGACGAGTCCGAGGGTCCGATGACACCATTGAGGGAGTCCTGGATTAGGGGGTATCTGGACAGCCGAACTATATACTTTGTCCGGACTATTGGAGCGTGAAGATACAAGACTCAAGACTCCGTCCCGTGTCCGGATGGGACTCTCCTTTGCGTGGAAGACAAGCTTGGCGATTCGGATATTATATTTCCTTCCTTGTAACCGACTCCATGTAAACCCTAGCCCTCTCCGGTGTCTATATAAACCGGAGAGTTTGGTCCTTAGAGGGACGATCACAACATTCATAATCATCATAGGCTAGCTTCTAGGGTTTAGCCTCTATGATCTCGTGGTAGATCAACTCTTGTACTACTCATATCATCAATATCAATCAAGCAGGAAGTAGGGTTTTACCTCCATCGAGAGGGCCCAAACCTGGGTAAACATTGTGTCCCTTGCTTCCTGTTACCATTAGCCTAAGACACACAGATCGGGACCCCCTACCCGAGATCCGCCGGTTTTGACACCGACATAGGTGCTTTCATTGAGAGTTCCTCTGTGTCGTTGCTACAAGGCTTGATGGATCCCTCAATCGTCAATAACACTGTCCAGGGTGAGACTTTCCTCCCCGGACAGATCTTCGTGTTTGGCGGCTTCGCACTGCGGGCCAATTCGCTTGGTCAATAGGAGCAGATCGATGGCTATGCCCCTGGCCACCAGGTCAGGTTCGAAAACTTGAACTACACGGCTGATATCCACGGAGACTTGATCTTCAACGGATTCTGGCCTGTGCCAGGAGCGTCGGGCAGTCACAACGAGCACGGCTTAGACGTGCTGTCAGACTATGCTCGGGATGTCGCCCCTGCGATAGCCCCGGACCTAAATCCGGAGCAGACTGCGGTGCCTAAGGACGGGTGGATGGACCCCGCCCCACAGGCCGCACACTCATCGGCGGTAAAGCCGAACACAGGCCTCACCCCCAAAGAAGCCTGTGACACCGGACCCCCGAACTCGTATCCGGCTGTAGGTTCCAGTCCGCGCGCTCCTAAGCCCGCCGAACCTGGGTGGGCTCCTGTAATGGAGTTCACCACTGTGGACATCTTCCAGCACTCGCCCTTTGGCGACGTGCTGAACTCATTAAAATCTCTCTCTTTGTCAGGAGACTCTTTGCCGAACTATGTCCTGCTCGAGTGGGAAGCAGGCGACGAAGGAATTCGTTGCCCTCCCACCACCCACTTCATTGCCACTGTCAATGATATATCAGATGTGCTTGACAACGAAGACATCGACGGTATGGATGACGATGCAGAAGAAGATTCAGAATCACTCGGGCACTGGACTACCACCTCGTCATACGATATATACATGGTGGATACGCCTAAGAAGGAAGACGGCGACAATCCGGAAGATAAAACCCCCGGGCAAAAGCCAAAGCGACGGCGGCGAAGCCGCTCTAAGTCCACCAACAGTAAAAACAGTGACAAGAGTGCCAGAAAGATCGACACCCCAGTCAACTCCGAAGGCAACAACGACCATATGGACCCAGCAATGGAACAAGATGAGCCAGGTCACGCCGAACACAGCTCGGAGCAGACACCCGATCACAATGATCCCGAGGGACGAATTAATCAAACCGCCCCAGGACAAGAACACAGTCCGGATGACGATGCGTTCATCATCCCGGAAACACTCTTGGAATGAGATAACCTCCACAGAAGGCTTATGGCCATTGCGAGAAGTCTAAAAGAAGCAGAAGCAACGGCTAAAGGCTGCACAGGAAATGCTCAATCGCAGATGGAATAAAGTGCTAGACACTGAAGAAAAGTACGGGGACGATCGCCATACAAAGAGCTACCCAAAACGCAAGCTGCTACCAGAATTCGACGACGAGGCAGTTCCACCAAAGGGAAACACGGCCAGGTGGCCGGACAAGCCACTTCATAACCGCAACAGAGAAGCTACCGATGCTGAACATGATTTACGCGAGCTCCTGGATAAGAAAGCCGGCGCGGCCAGGTCCATCTACGAGTCTAAAGGACATAACCCGGCGCAGGACTATGATCACCAAAATAATCATACCAATCAGATACCAGTTCGGAATAAACACCGGACACAACAGCAGCCGACGGCATGCCGCAACACGTCGAGATACAGAGGGGCTGCTCACCCCCTGTGCTTCATCAAAGAAGTACTGGATCACGAATTTCCACAGGGTTTTAAACCTGTCAACATAGAGGCATACGACGGAGCGACAGACCCAGGGGTCTGGATCGAGGATTTTATCCTGCATATACACATGGCTCGTGGGGATGACAACCACGCCATCAAATACCTTCCCCTCAAGCTAAAGGGACCAGCTCGACACTGGTTGAAATGCCTCCTTGAAAATTCAATTGGAAGTTGGGAGGAACTCGAGGACGCTTTCAGGGCCAATTTTCAAGGGACTTATGTCTGGCCTCCGGATGCGGACGATTTAAGTCACATTATCCAACAGCCCGGAGAGTCCGCCCGCAAGCTTTGGAACAGATTCCTCACTAAGAAGAATCAAATTGTCGACTGTCTGGATGGCGAAGCCCTTGCGGCCTTCAAACACAGCATCCGAGACGAGTGGCTCGCCAGACACCTCGGCCAAGAAAAGCCAAGGACAATGGCAGCCTTAACAAACCTTATGACCCGCCTTTGCGCGGGTGAAGATAGCTGGTTGGCCCATAAAGGCACCAGCGACCCATGCACATCCGAAACAAGGGATGGCTACGGGAAGCCACGGCTTAAAAACAAACGTCAAAACAAGGAAGAGAGCCCGGACAACACAATGGTCAACGTCGGATTCAGGGGCTCTCGACCCGGTCAACAAAAGAAGCCATTTATAGGTAGTAAAGAGGGACCGTCCGGACTGAACAGAGTCCTGGACAGACTGTGCCAAATTCATGGCACCACCGACAAACCTGCGAACCACACTCATAGAGAATGTTGGGTCTTCAAGCAGGCCGGCAAATTAGATGCCGAACACCAGGGAAAGGAAACACCAAGTGAAGACAAGGATGAACCTCACGAACCGAACACTGGGGGAAAGAAAAAATTCCCACTAGAGGTAAAAACGGTAAACATGATCCGCACAACTCACACACCCATGAGAAGGCGCAAACACGCACTCAGAGACACATACGCTGTAAGGCCCGCCGCCCCTAAACTTAACTACTGGTCGGCCTGCACGATCACCTTTGATCACAGGGACCGCCCGACTAGTATGCGGCACGGAGGATCAGCTGCCTTGGTGCTCGACCCAATAATTGACGGATACCATCTCACTCGCGTCCTCATGGATGGCGGTAGCAGTCTCAATTTAATATACCAGGACACTGTCCACAGGATGGGGATAGACCCTTACAGAATCATACAAAACAACACCGCCTTTGAAGGGGTGATACCAGGCGTTGAGGCCCATGGCAGGGGCTCCATCATACTGGAGGTAACATTCGGTTCCCCCGGCAACTCCAGAGGCGAAGAACC
This sequence comes from Triticum aestivum, assembly GCF_018294505.1. Taxonomy (NCBI): domain Eukaryota; kingdom Viridiplantae; phylum Streptophyta; class Magnoliopsida; order Poales; family Poaceae; genus Triticum; species Triticum aestivum. The sequence goes on along the minus strand of NC_057813.1, from coordinate 585,123,866 downwards.
ACTCTTCACAATCGCCCCCCTCCAAAGCGGCTATCACACATTGCTGGGGAGAACGGCATTCGCCCGCTTCAACGTAGTATCGCATTACGCCTACCTCACACTCAAGATGCCCGGTGCACGCGGTGTCATCACCATTAATGGAAACACAGAGCGCTCCTCACGCGCGGAGGAATCCGCGACGACTCTAGCAGCCGAACTCTAAGCGGCCTCCAATACCAGAAAACATGGCTGGTCATTAAGACCACGGACACGGCTAGACGAGTCCGGCGGCCAGGATAAACTTGAGCTTGGCCACCATGTACATAATCCTATAAAGGACACCAGGGGTTATAGATATTTAATACAGCCCCACTGTTGGCTTGACCTTATCAACAGGCTAATTTCTTACACTTTTACTATCCATCGTATGCTTCTGTTATACTCTCCTACATGTGTTTTTCTTTTTCACAGACACAATTCGTGCGATGCCCTTCCTGGAAACGACACAACGGAGATAAAGGCGCAGACGTGCAGCAAGGACCCGCTCAAAGGTTTCTCTTTAGATTAAGCCCCTATGTAAACCTTTTTATTGTCTCTTGTTGTTTTCACATCCCATGGGTACTATACCCACAGAGGGTACTGTCGTTATTGGCATTTCACTTCGATAGACTAATGCACATACCTGGAACTACAAGGTTCATAATAAAAGGGCATTCTTTGGCCCATTTTATATTGCAAATTCCGAATACCTTCGGGAGTGTTTGGCGTCACGAGTTTGGCCTTATATGCATCAGCTCCGAATCATGTCTTTGGTCAAATGTTGGGTTTGCCCGGCTCCTGGGTTTGCCAACTTACGTTTCATTCTTATCGGCTAAGGCGGCCAAAGGAGAACTACTGTGATTGTGCCCCAGTTATTCCGGACGAGAACCTCAGTAGAGAAAGCTGAAAACTGACTGTCATGATACAGCGAGAGACTGTTGAACCACTTGAAGACTTAGCGGAATCTTTAGGATTCCTCCGCATTAAAGAAGGACCGTTCCCCGGTCATGTACACACGTGCCCGTATTCGGATGCACGCGAAGGTACCAGGGGCTATATAGTAGCCCCACCGTCAAACTCCTATGGCTAAGTGAAAGTGTTACAGCTATATAGTTCGGTTGCCTAGTTCGATGTGCGATCACCTCCTTAACAGACCAAGACGTTGGATCAAGTGTGATTACACATATTTTTCGCGAACACCCCAACATTGTATGCATGGGGGCTGAAGCCAACAACTGCTAACTTTCAGATTGCACATATACATAAAAATGGCCGCAAAGGAGGCACAATAATACTTTCGGGCAAAAAGTATAAATATAGCCTCATAATCAAAATGACATTATTTTTACAATAAACATGATTTGTCACTCGAACATGATATTCTTCGAGCACTGAGCCTCTATTAAACGAGCACCTTCTGTTACCTGCTCCAAGTAGTGCTCGGCCGGATCTTGGCCTCCCGCTGGATTCTGGGTCGCAACGATGGTGTCCTCCATATCTGTCCAATATGCTTTAACGTGGGCAAGAGCCATCCGTGCACCCTCTATACACGTCGGCCTCCTCATGGCATCGATCCGTGATACGGCACCAAGGAATTGTTGCACTAAACCAAAATAACTATCCGGCTTAGGCTCCTTCGGCCAAAGCTGGTCTATTACAGACAGCATTGCAAGACCGGACAGCCTATGAAGCTCAGCCACAGCAGCTATCTTCTCACTCAACAGCAATGGGTGCATGAGAGCATTGAATTGCAACCAAAACAGCTTCTCCACCTCTTTATCACCTTGATCCTCGAAAAACTTGGCCGCATCAGCCGTACTCTCCGCCAAGTCCGCATACGCGTCTGCAGGGCTCCAGCGTCGATCCAGGGGAGCATACTTCGGATCTAAAAACTTCATCTGCAATAAGTAAGGGTTCCCAGCCTTGATTTCTCCGGCCAGACGAAGCTCCTCCCATGCATCCCTGCTTTTAGACTGCGTCTCCTTGGCCGTATCAAGTGCCTTCTTCAGGTCAGCCAAGTTTCCCTGATTCTCCTTCTCAAGGAGCTCATACTGACTAGCGACATTTTTCAGCTCCACAACCATTTCGGCTATTTTTTCTTTACTTCGGCGATGAGCAGCCTGTTCGGCTCTCAACTCTTCGGCCGCCTTTAGGGTAGCCGCATTGCTAACCCGAGCTTGTTCCTTGGCCTGGGCAAGTTCCGCCCTTAGGGCTTCCACGGCAGCAGCACCATCCGCAGTTCACACATATCACATCAATATTATACTCATTTTGATTTTTCCTATAAATAATAAGGAAAGCAGAGCACATACCATGTGACTCGTTAAGCCGCTCGTTTACTAGCGTGATATCGGCATCAATAACTCCAATCTGCCTCCTCAGTTCGGCAACTTCAACGGATTGTTCAGCTGCCGGATCCTTAGACACCTGCGCATAAATACAGCGCAATATTTACTTTCAGAATATTATCCCCCGTTTGCCGCCTAGGGCGGACAACCGGAGTCTCAGGGGCTACTATCTATATGGAGCATACCTAGCACGCGCATCACAGTCGAAAATTATGTATTTTTCATTACATACCTCAAAGCCTCTAAGCAGGCTCGTAAAGGCTTCATTCAACCCGCTTGTGGAGGACGAAATCTCACCGAGCACCATTCTCAATAATGAATGATGCTCCTTCGAGAGATCAGCTTGCTCCAGAATGCCCACCAGTGTGTCCGGCCGGACGCCGGATTGCGCCGGACCCTTTTTATCGCCCCCCGTAGGAGCTGAACACTCTGGGCTCAGTGCGGCCGAAGCATTAGCTTCTGGCCCCACCAGGACTGGACGCCTCCGTGACGACACCTCGGGGTCGCCCGCCTCGTGAGGTGGAGAGTTTGGTGGAGTCTCACTCTCCATCATCTCCAGAAGGAGATCCCTCGAAGACGAGCCCTGTCGAGAAGAGCTGCTAGCTAGACTGTAGAGAATAGATCTTGGTTACTGTTCTTGGAAAAGGAAGTAGTACATTCGTATTTACTATGAACTTACAGCTCGGTTGAGGGCTGGCTCGTTGGCGGGCACGGCGCGGTGAGGACGCCATTCGGGGCAGGGCCCCCTGGTGAAGTTTTCTTCCCTTGTTTGGCCACCTCCGTCTCCAAGTCCTCAGAGGCGGCCCTTTTCTTCCCACGAGGGGAGGAGGTCTTAGATTCCCCTCCCCGATTATCCTCCTTTGGGGAGGTAGCAATTCCCCCGGTTTGGATGCGCAATGTGTGAAGTTCTACTTCTTTGTTCTTCCCTTCGTCTTTCCCCGAGGGCATTTTGCTAAGCACCCGGCCAAGCATCTTGGCTATGGTAGGGCTAGGCGAGCCTTCGGGAAGTGGCGCCGAAGACCTGATTCTCTCCGCTTTGCTGAGCCATTCCTGGCCACGGAGGATTTTCAAAATAATGATTATAATAAACATAAACGAGGTGTACGGTTTCGGGTTACATACTTGGGTATCTAGGTGATTGCAGCTTAGGCCCGCATCCTCGGTGGTGTCCAGACACTTTACTTGTGGTCCGAAGAATAGTTTACACATCCCTTCGAGCGTCAGGCCGAAGTAGTGCAAAATAGTCCGCGGACCCTCTGGATTGAATTCCCACATCCGGAGAGGCCGGCGTTTGCACGACAACATCCGTCGGATCAGCATTACCTGAATTATGCTGACAAGGTTAATTTCCCTCTCAAGAAGCTCCTGGATACGGCTCTGCAGTGTTGGTACGTCACTAGCAGACCCCCAATCCCGTCTTACATTGGTCCATGACGCCAGTTGTGATGGAGGGCCCGAACAGAAGTCAGGGGCAGCCACCCACTTTGTGCCTCTGGGAGCCATGACGTAAAACCACCTCCGCTACCATAAATTGGATACCTTTGGGAAAGAACCCTCCGGCCATGGGGCATCTGCGTACTTGCTTATTACGTCACCTCCGCATTCTGCATGTCGCCCCTCGATCAACTTCGGCCTCACATTGAAAGTCTTGAGCCATAAGCCGAAGTGTGGGGTGACGTGGAGAAAGCCTCGCACACAATGATGAACGACAGCGTCCAGGGCTAGATCGTGAAAATCTAGTCCATAGTAGAACATGAGCCCCCTCACAAAGGGATCAAGGGTGAGGCCCAAGCCGCAGAGGAAGTGAGAAACAAATACGACGCTCTCATTTGGGTCGGGAGTAGGGATGACCTGCCTTGGAGCAGGAAGCCTGTGCTGGATGTCGGCAGTCAGATATCCGACCTCCCTAAGCCTCGCAATATCCTCCTATTTGACCGAGGAGGCCACCCACCAGCCTTGAGGGTTGGATCCGGACATATTGGAAGATCTGGGGTGCTTGGGTGTGAGTCTCGGGTATTAGAACTCGAGATGCGAAATGGCGCAAGGGAGGTGGAAAAGAGGTATAGGCCTCGGCCCCTTTATAAAGGGGGTGAATATCAAGAGTCCTCAGCGTGACCACTTGAGACTTATCTAAAAACATGGAGTCATACCAACAGTCGTCGTGGGGTTGCGCACACCCGTATTGATGGAAGATTCCGCAACAAGAGGAACACGATCTCTGCTCTAGCAGGGCGTGCCGATAAAACCGCCTCGCTACGCATATCGAAGTGGGCTAAGAAAAACCGGTTCGTGTTGGGCTGAGCCACGTTGCAGGAGAACGATGTACAAGAATCACCAGATTTATGCTATGCTCTATACGGTGGCACGTGAAGATCATCTTGCAGATCCGGACATGGTCTAAGTGTTCGATAATTACTTTGGAATATTCGGAAATGAACCCGCCTTGCAATGCCGAAGACAAAACTGCATGCCAGACTCATCGTCATTGAAGCCTGGTTCAGGGGCTACTGATGGAGTCCTGGATTAGGGGGTATCCGGACAGCCGGACTATATACTTTGTCCGGACTATTGGAGCGTGAAGATACAAGACTCAAGACTCTGTCCCGTGTCCGGATGGGACTCTCCTTTGCGTGGAATACAAGCTTGGTGGTTTGAATATTATATTTCCTTCCTTGTAACCGACTCGATGTAAACCCTAGCCCTCTCTGGTGTCTATATAAACTGGAGAGTTTGGTCCTTAGAGGGACGATCACAACATTCATAATCATCATAGACTAGCTTCTAGGGTTTAGCCTCTACGATCTCGTGGTAGATCAACTCTTGTACTACTCATATCATCAATATCAATCAAGCAGGAAGTAGGGTTTTACCTCCATCGAGAGGGCCCGAACCTGGGTAAACATTGTGTCCCTTCCTTCCTATTACCATTAGCCTAAGATGCACAGATCGGTACCCCCTACCCGAGATCCGCCGGTTTTGACACCAACATTGGTGCTTTCATTGAAAGTTCCTCTGTGTCGTCGCTGCAAGGCTTGATGGCTCCCTCAATCGTCAACAACATGGTCCAGGGTGAGACTTTCCACCCCGGACAGATCTTCGTGTTCGGCGGCTTCGCACTGCGGGCCAATTCGCTTGGTCAACTGGAGCAGATTGACGGCTATGCCCCTGGCCACCAGGTCAGGTTCGGAAACCTGAACTACACGGCTGATATCTGCGGAGACTTGATCTTCAACGGATTCGGGCCTATGCCAGGAGCGTCGGGCAGTCACGACGAGCACGGCTTAGACCTGCTGTCGGACTATGCTCGGGATGTCACCCCTGCGGTAGCCCCAGACCTAAATCTGGAGCAGACTGCGGTGCCTAAGGACGGGTGGATAGACCCCGCCCCGCAGGCCGCACACACATCGGCGGTAAAGCTGAACACAGGCCTCACCCCCAAAGAAGCCTATGACACCGGACCCCCGGACTCGTATCCTGCTGTAGGTTCCAGTCCGCGCGCTCCTAAGCCCGCCGAACCTGGGTGGGTTCCTGTAATGGAGTTCACCGCTGCGGACATCTTCCAGCACTCGCCCTTTGGCGGTGTGCTGAACTCGTTAAAATCTCTCTCTTTGTCAGGAGACTCTTTGCCAAACTACATCTGGCTCGAGTGGGAAGCAGGCGACGAAGGAATTCGTTGCCCTCCCACCACCCACATCATTGCCACTGTCGATGATATATCAGACGTGCTTGACTCCGAAGACATCGACGGTATGGATGACGATGCAGGAGAAGATTCAGAATCACTGGGGCGCTGGACTACCACCTCGTCATACGATATATACATGGTGGATACGACCAAGAAGCACGACAACGACAATCCGAAAGATAAAACCCCTGGGCAAAAGCCAAAGCGACGGTGCCGACGCATTCTAAGTCTAGCAATAGTAAAAACAGCGACAAGAGGGCCAGAAAGATCGACATCCCAGTCAACTCCGAAGGTAACAACGACCATATGGACCCAGCAATGGAAAATGATGAAGGTCAGGCCGAACACAGCTCAGAGCAGACGCCCGATCACAATGATCCCGAGGGACGATTTAATCAAACCGCCCCAGGACAAGAACACAGTTCGGATGACGATGCGTTCATCATCCCGGAAAAACTCTTGGAACGATATAACCTCCACAGAAGGCTTATGGCCACCACGAGAAGTCTAAAAGAAGCAGAAGCAACGGCTAAAGGCCGCACAGGAAACGCTCAATCGGAGATGGAATAAAGTGCTAGACACTGAAGAAAAGTACGGCGATGATCGCCATACAAAGAGCTACCCAAAATGCAAGCTGCTACTAGAATTCGACAATGAGGCCATTCCACCAAAGGGAAACACGGCCAGGAGGACGGACAAGCCACTTAATAACCGCAATAGAGCAGCTACCGATGCTGAACACGATTTACGCGAGCTCATGGATAAGAAAGCCGGCGTGGCCAGGTCGATCTACGGGTCTAAAGGACACACCTTGCCGCAGGACTATGATCACCAAAATGATCATACTGATCAGGTACCAGTTCGAAATAAACATTGGACAAAACAATAACCGACGGCATGCCGCAACACATCCAGATACAAAGGGGCTGCTCACCCCCTGTGCTTCATCGAAGAAGTACTGGATCACGAATTTCCACAGGGTTTTAAACCTGTGAACATAGAGGCATACAACGGAATGATTGACCCAGGGGTCTGGATCGAGGATTTTATCCTGCATATACACATGGCTCGTGGGGATGACCTCCACGCCATCAAATACCTTCCCCTCAAGGTGAAGGGACCAGCTCGACACTGGTTGAAAAGCCTCCCCAAAAATTCAATTGGAAGTTGGGAGGAACTCGATGACGCTTTCAGGTCCAATTTTCAAGGGACTTATTTCCATCCTTCGGATGCGGACGATTTAAGTCACATAATCCAACAACCCGGAGAGTCCGCGCGCAAGCTTTGGAACAGATTCCTCACTAAGAAGAATCAAATTGTCGACCGTCCGGATGCCGAAGCCCTAGCGCCCTTCAAACACAACATCCGAGACGAGTGGCTCGCCAGACACCTGGTAACAGGAGGCGGGGGACACGATGTTGACCCAGGTTCGGGCCCTCTCGATGGAGGTAATACCCTACTTCCTCCTTGATTGATCTTGATGATATGAGTATTACAAGAGTCGATCTACCACAAGATCATAGAGGCTAAACCCTAGAAGCTAGCCTATGATTATGATTGTTGTTCTTCGGACTAAACCCTCCAGTTTAAATATGTCGGATTTCGGGTTTCGGCAGACCCTTGAGGTTCAAACTCTGGGGTGCGCGTGAAGATCTCTGCCCTACCAACTCATGTCTCAAAGCCTCACAAGGAATCTAGGCTAGAAAGAAGAACACACAAGGGACACGAGGATTACCTCAGGGGCTAATGATGAACAATACAAAGGAAGAAGAGCCTCGCAAGAGGTGTTCTTGAGCTGGTGCGATGAACTGCTTGGGTGAGTTCAGTCGCCTCTCTTCCTCTCTTGTCTGCCCAAAATCTCGATGCCTACTCTGTGGTGGCTAGCTCTATTTATAGAGGGATCCCCTGGGCCTCTTACCAAATAATGAGCGGGAAGGGCGCCAACAATTGGTTATTTTGAAGGGGAACATCTAGTACATTTATCCTGACTAAAGTTGGTCTTCGACTGGAAAAACTCTGACGGTGACACCGTCTTGGGCTCCACGGTGACCTCCATCCTGCCGTTCCGCTGGTCTTGGTCTTGTTGCACTGAAACGGTAACCTTTGCCTGATGCCTTGGCCTGGGCTTGTCCCGTTTGCACCGAAGGGGGAACAAGAACACTGCGTAGGCCGGCGCCCACCTGGTCTCGATCGTCATGGTTTGCGTCATAGACACCTCGTGAGGTACCCCTGCCTTGATATCTCCGCCTCATCGCGAGCCTGCCTGATGAGGCTGCTCCTGAGGAAGCTTCCTGTCGTTCGCCCCGCGAGGCTTGGCCCCTCACGAGGGTCTTGAGCTTGAGCTGATGAAGCTGGGCTATACTGGGCCTCCGCTTGAGCCACGCCACTGGCCGCAGGCAGGCAAGTTTGGGGACCCTCGTTCCCAGAACACCGACAATAGCCCCCGGGCCCAAGGCGTGCTCGGACTTGGCTTAGCAGAGAAGCGAAGGGGCAAGTGTGAAGCACCGCGAGCCCCAATAGCCTGTGGCCTTTGGTGCCGTGTGGCGGTTGATTGGACGTGGGCGTCTCCGCTTCGCCACGATGCCTCGGCAACCGCATGACTTGACAAGTCCCTGCATGCAAAAATGGGTCATGATTACCTGAGATCGTGGTGGCCGACGGTTGGTCTCCCCCAGACTATAAGTACGGGTGGGCGAGAGCCAACATTGTCAATTCCTTCCTGTTGTTCCCTTTCTGGTCCGTGCACTTGAAGATGTCGTAGACGGCCTTGGTCCCACGACCGAGGCCGAGGCGCGTGCCCTGTCTTCTACGGTGCTGACGCGTGTCCTCAGCCACATCTACCTTCGCGACCCCAACGTCGACTTCGACAACCTGCTGGAACTTGTGAGCGTCGAGCTTGCCGCTGCTGCTGCTGAGGCTGTGAAGGGACGAGCTGAGGCCTTGCTGGGAAGGTTCCGCACCTTTGGTGCTAGGCCCGGGGGTGATGCTGCCAGCTCCGCGGCCTCGGGAGGTGGAGCCGCCCAGTGTGACTCCACCACAAGCGGCGGCGCCACCGGAAAGTGATCCCTTCGCGGCTTCTGTCCTGTTTCAATTCCTGCAACATGCGCCATGCCATGTGGAGGCGTTTAAACTTGTGTTTGACGTTGTGAAAACGACCTGTGGCCTGTAATATTTTCTTTTGAATTCCCTAGAATTTGCATTTTCCCCTCCTAATTGCTTGTGTTCTACATCGGCAGAGCCCGGCCCGCGCATACCTCAGCCGCTGTTAGCCTCGATTGGAAACCAGGACGGGACTAAGGAGTGAGGAGCTACGTGACTAGTTAGGCTCCTGAGTCGCGATGCTCAGGACTCCCCCTTGACGCGCGAACAACAAGTAGGGAAGGGAGGCATAGGAGTGGATTTGTCGTTCTACATCGGCACGGCCCGGCCCCGCGCATACCTCAGCCACCGTTAGCCCCGACCGGAAACGAGGACGGGACTAAGGAGTGAGGGGCTACGTGACCAGTTAAGCTCGTGAGTCGTGATGCTCAAGAGTCCCCCTTGATGCTCAAACGGTCTTCGTACCTTGGCTCTGCTCGGGGAGGGGCGCGCGACGAACCAGGCCCGAGGGACCTGGCTGGGTGGCGTGCGCCCGGGCGTGGCCCGGACGTAGCCCCCGTGTCCAGGCCCCTTGCATGGCGCTCCCGAGGGGAGGTGTTACGACAGGGCCGGACACCGAGCTCTGGGCTTCCTGAGGTTGATGCGGCCGTGAGCCGCCCCCAGTTGTTTATCACCAGCGCGGAGCATAGCGCTTCCGTATGTGTACAGGAATAGCCGCTCCTCAGCAGTGTCATTAGGCAGCGCGGAGCATGGTGCTTCCGCAAGTACGTGGGAGGTGATGGGGTCATGTACCTAGGGTAGGGTCATGGACCTGATCTAAGTACCTTGCCCAAGGACACCCTTAGAAGAGGTCGCCTTCCAGTCGACCAACGAGGGACTCACTCGACTGACTTGAAGGACTCGACCATGAAGACTCACTCGACCACCAGGAGGTCAAGAGGCACTCTGCACTGCAACGGCCTGTAATTAAGTAGGCTTTATGATAGTAAAGACACTTTATGTGGGGCGTTACCAGTAATGCCCCAAACTTAACTCACCTTAAACCCTCTCCTACGTGGGCTGGCTGGGGTCCTGGCGCACTCTATATAAGCCACCCCCCTCCACTGGTAGAAGGGTTCGGCACCTTGTAACTCATATACTCATAATCCACTCGACCGCCTCCGGGCTCCGAGACGTAGGGCTATTACTTCTTCCGAGAAGGGCCTGAACTCGTACATCCCTTGTGTTTACAACCTCTCCATAGATAGGACCTTGCCTCTCCATACCTACCCCCCACTCTACTGTCAGGCTTAGAACCACGACAGGAGGGGGCCCCCTCCGGGAGGAGCCCCCGGGGCGTGTACAGCCCCACCCTGACATGTGGCTGGCACGGTAGGGCTTGACAAGGTTTATCTGGGCACCCGTGAGCTAGCGCGGGACTCACGGGGCCCTACCTCAAGGCGGGTTGCGCCTGGCTCTGGGCCTTTATCAATGGTATGTTCCTGCAAGGTGGTTAGAATGCAAATGCTCTACATTCTCAGCCCCGGCCCTCGAGCAAGCTCAGCCGCCGTTGGTATGACAGGTTGCGATGCCGTGGGTCAAGGCCAGGGGGTGAGGGCTGGAGAGCCAGTAAGAGCCCATGAGTCGTGATGCTCAGGCACCCCCCCTTTTAACGTGCAAGAGCTTTGCATGAGAGTGGAGAGGTCTATGGTAGGAAGCAGACGATAATCATGGGAATTAGGTTAAGCATGGAGGAGCAAATCCATTTAGATAGATGCGGAAAAAGTAAACGCCACTGGGACAGGCCCGAGCGGCTCGGGGATGATGCAGCCCGAGGGGCGCCCCGAACAGGGTAAGCAAAGAACATAAGTAAAATGGATACATGCCGCAGGGACGGACCCATGCGACCTGGGAATGATGCAGCCCTACGGGCGCTCCCAGCTGAAAACGGAACTTTGAAAGATGTCACCTGATACCGTTGGAGATGAAGCAATGCTGAAGTAGCGGACGACGCGCGGTGAGGGAGCCGTTCCTCATGAGCTCCCGGGACCAGGAGCCTCGGGAGGCTCCGGATGCGCAGGCCGCTCCTGGAGGACCATCTCCATCTCTGAAAGGACCACGCGATGCCTGACCTCCTAATCCTGCAGAATGCTCCTCAAAAAGCGCTGATGAGCAGCGGCCGCGTTCGGCAGGCCGAGAGGCATGCGAACGTAGCTGTGAGGTGCACCCTCGCAAGGCCCCACGCGCGAGGGACAGAGGCGCTCCTGAGACGCGGATCGGTTGAGCCCTGGCACGTCGATGCAGACGCGCAGCCCACCATCCTCGCCTAGATGGGGGGCTACGGCGGGTAAGCGGCGGCTACCGCGCATGATTCTTGACTCCTGCAGGTCCTGAGTGTTTCTTGCGATGAACTCCTAAGGGTTTGGACCTAGGGTAGGGTCATGGACCTGATCTAAGTACCTTGCCCAAGGACACCCTTAGAAGAGGTCGCCTTCCAGTCGACCAACGAGGGACTCACTCGACTGACTTGAAGGACTCGACCATGAAGACTCACTCGACCACCAGGAGGTCAAGAGGCACTCTGCACTGCAACGGCCTGTAATTAAGTAGGCTTTATGATAGTAAAGACACTTTATGTGGGGCGTTACCAGTAACGCCCCAAACTTAACTCACCTTAAACCCTCTCCTACGTGGGCTGGCTGGGGTCCTGGCGCACTCTATATAAGCCACCCCCCTCCACTGGTAGAAGGGTTCGGCACCTTGTAACTCATATACTCATAATCCACTCGACCGCCTCCGGGCTCCGAGACGTAGGGCTATTACTTCTTCCGAGAAGGGCCTGAACTCGTACATCCCTTGTGTTTACAACCTCTCCATAGCTAGGACCTTGCCTCTCCATACCTACCCCCACTCTACTGTCAGGCTTAGAACCACGACAGTTGGCGCCCACCGTGGGGCAGGTGTTTTAGCGATTTTGTGGAGAAGTTGCGATTCTTCCGAGTACTTTCATCATGGTGTCTGCTGGAGTTTTGGTCGAGGGTCGAGAGATCCGTCTCGGCACTCTCACCTTCATCGCCGACGACTCCGCGTGGCTCCAGGAGGCTCCACTCGACGTTGATGCGCTCCCCGTCCGCGGTGCGACGCATTTTCGCGCATGTGTCCGCGGCGTTCTGCTGCGGCAACCGTCGACCCCGTATCGGTCGGCTCCTCCATCGTCCACCCTCCCGGTCTCCCGCCAGCGCAAGCACTCAGGCCGGTCGAGGCTTCAGCGATGGGTGAGGCACGTGGTGGCTCGCCAATCGGCCACCATCCAAGTTGCGGCAATCGAGCCCGACGAATCTCTCTACGGCTTGTTCGATCTGTCGACTGGCTCCGTAGAGACTGCATCCGAGTGCGATAGCAGTGATCCAGCGGCGGAAATCTTGATGGTAGACGGGCCCCGCAGTCCCCCTGGCTTCGCCCGTGATGATGGAGCAGGTGACGGAGGCGACCCCGCACGAGGCCACGAAGAGTACCAGCCCGAGCCACTCGACTCTCTGCAAAGAGAGGAACTTCGCCGCAGGAACGTGGATGCCCTGCGTACTCCCATCGCAGGAGAAACCCCCGAGGCTCGTGCCTTGGAGGAGGCACGTCTGGCTAATTTGGCCGAACGCACTCGACTGGAGAACCTTCAGCGAGCACTCGACGAGCGCGCGCGGCAACGAGTTCCTGACACCAGTCGACGTCAACTCTTCCCGCCGACTCAGGTATATCGAACCCCAATCCAGAATTTAGCAGCTGCGACCCGTATAGCAGAGTCCATCCAGCCTTCTCAGTCAGAAGCTGGCAGAGGTTTGATGCAGATCAGGGATCTGCTCCGGGCAGCAGGAGACCAGAATTCAGCCGTATCTCAGTCGCGCAACAGAATTCACAGTCGATCCGTCACTGCGAATACGGTTCAGTCGGCTCACAGTCCCAGATCGCCTCCGCGGCGTGAGGGGCACGAGATTCGGCGAGGCCAATATGGTGACCGACTCGACCGAGATGATAGGCGTCGAGTGCCCCATTCCCCTCCGAGGGGTGGGTCTTACGCTCCTCGGCAGCAAGATGATAGGCGTTAGTACAGTACAGGGCGAAGGGTTCCAGTCGACCCCAGAGAACCAGGCTTCGACGCGCGGTCCATTATCGTGCAAGGTTTGGTCGACCGGAACAGAGCCCATCGAGGCGGACTCGACAGAGCTGCACCCACAAGCAGTCGAGTGCATGTTTCTGGTCCTGGATGTTTCAGCAGAGCTATCAGAGCCGCAGTTATCCCTCCCAATTTCAGGTTGGCAACAGGAGTCAGCAAGTTCACTGGTGAGTCTAAGCCTGAAACTTGGCTTGAGGACTACCGAGTGGCAGTTCAGATTGGTGGTGGGAACAACGAGGTGGCCATGAAGCATTTGCCCCTCATGCTGGAAGAATCTACCAGAGCATGGTTGACTCAATTACCTCCTAGCAGCATTTACACTTGGGAAGATCTGTCCCGAGTGTTCATCAGAATGTTTGAAGGAACTTGCAAGCGACCAGTTGGATTGACAGAGTTGCAAGTCTGCGTGCAGAAGGCTAATGAGACTCTCAGAGAGTATATTCAGAGGTGGATCACTTTGCACCACACTGTGGAGAATGTGTCCGATCATCAGGCAGTCTGCGCCTTCAAAGATGGCGTCAAGAACAGAGAACTGAGTTTGAAGTTTGGTCGAACCGGTGGCATGACCTTGAGTCGGATGATGGAGATTGCTACCAAGTACGCCAACAGCGAAGAAGAAGACCGACTCCGAAGCGGCAAACACAAGCCGAGTCAGTCGGAAAAAGGAAACACCAGTCGGAAACAGAATCGGAAGGCTGAACCGGCAGCTCCTGGAGAGGCTCTGGCCGTGACTCAAGGAAAGTTTAAGGGGAAACCAAAAGGATCATGGAACCCCAAGAAGGTAAAGGATAAAGAAGGGAACGACGTAATGGATATGCCATGTCACATCCACACGAAGAAAGACGAAGAGGGGAATATCATCTACCCAAAGCACACCACTCGCCAATGTCGACTCCTGATCCAGCAGTTTCAGGGAAAACAGTCTAAGGACAAGGAGAAGGAGTCGGACAAGGCTGAAGACAAGGAGGACAGTGAGGAAGGATATCCGCATATCAACTCCACTCTGATGATCTTTGCAGATGTAGAAAGTAGGAGTCGAGTGAAAGTCATTAACCTAGAGGTGAACATGGTTGCCCCAGCAAAAGCAAATTATCTGAAATGGTCTCAAATACCCATCACATTCGACCAATCTGATCACCCGACTCATATTGCCACCCCTGGGAGGCAAGCTTTGGTGGTCGATCCAGTTGTCGAAGGCACTCGACTGACAAAAGTGCTGATGGATGGTGGAAGCGGGCTGAATTTGTTGTATGCAGACACACTGAAAGGAATGGGCATCCCGTTGTCCCGACTGAGCACTAGTAACATGAGCTTTCATGGAGTTATACCAGGGAAGAAAGCCGAGTCACTCGGCCAAATAGCTTTGGACGTGGTGTTTGGTGATTCGAAACATTTTCGCAAAGAAAAGTTGACGTTTGAGGTCGTGGATTTTCAGAGCGCATATCATGCCATTTTGGGGAGACCAGCTTACGCACGGTTCATGGCTCGACCATGTTACGTGTACCTCAAATTGAAGATGCCCGGCCCCAAAGGAGTGATCACTGTCACCGGTGATCGGAAAAAGGCAGAAGAGTGCTTTCAGAAGGGCTCAAAGATTGTCGATTCCCAGGTGACAACGGTCGAGTTCGAAGAATACAAGCAAAATGCAGATCCGAGTGACTTGCTGCGATCCAAGAAACCCGCCACAGAGTCTGCATTTCAGTCGTCCGGTGAGACGAAGCCTGTTCACATTCACCCGACCGACCCCGATGCAGCTCCGACCCGCATCTCCACAACACTCGACCCAAAATAGGAAGAAGCGCTCATCCAGTTCCTCCGTGAGAACTGGGACATTTTTGCATGGAAGCCCGCTGACATGCCAGGTGTTCCCAGGGGACTGGCTGAGCATCGCCTAAGAGTCGACTCATCTGCAAAACCAGTCAAAGAGCATCTTCGGCGGTCCGCCGTCCAGAAGAGAAAAGCCATTGGTGAGGAAGTGGCTCGACTGTTGGCGGCAAGATTTATCCGAGAGATATACCACTCCGAGTGGCTCGCTAATGTCGTCATGGTTCCTAAGAAGGACAAGTCGCTCCGAATGTGCATTGATTTCAAGCACATCAACCGGGCCTGCCCGAAAGATCATTTTCCTCTCCCTCGCATAGATCAAATTGTTGACTCGACCGCGGGATGCGAGAGACTGTCTTTTCTAGATGCCTACTCCGGGTACCACCAGATCCGTCTGTACGGACCCGACGAGGTAAAAACAGCTTTCATCACTCCATTCGGGTGCTTCTGCTATATCACCATGCCATTCGGCCTCAAGAATGCCGGAGCCACATTTATGCGAATGATTCAGAAGTGTCTACTCACTCAAATCAGTCGGAATGTGGAAGCATATATGGATGATATCGTTGTCAAGTCACGAAAAGGTTCCGACCTGCTCGCTGATCTCGCCGAAACATTTGCCAACCTCAGAAGATATGATATCAAGCTCAATCCATCAAAGTGCACATTTGGAGTTCCTGGTGGCAAGTTACTCGGTTTTCTCGTTTCCGAACGGGGAATCGATGCTAATCCAGAGAAGATTGGCACTATTCTCCGAATGAAACGCCCTGTGCGAGTGCACGATGTCCAGAAGCTTACTGGATGCTTGGCCGCATTAAGTCGATTCATCTCACGACTCGGTGAAAAGGCATTGCCTCTTTACCGACTGATGAAGAAGACAGACAAGTTCGAGTGGACTCCAGAAGCTGATGCAGCGTTTGCCGAGCTAAAAGCTCTGCTCTCCACCCAGCCGGTGCTTGCTGCTCCAATCAGCAAAGAGCCTCTGTTGCTCTATATCGCAGCCACAGGACAAGTCGTCAGTACTGTGCTTACGGTCGAGCGGGAAGAAGAAGGAAAAGCTCTCAAAGTTCAGCGCCCAGTGTATTATTTGTCTGAAGTCTTGACTCCATCCAAGCAGAGATATCCTCATTATCAGAAGCTTGTGTATGGAATATACATGACCACAAAGAAGGTTGCTCATTATTTTTCTGATCATTCCATCACAGTCGTCAGCGACGCTCCACTATCAGAGATTTTGCACAACAGAGATGCAACTGGTCGAGTGGCCAAATGGGCGATTGAACTTCTTCCCCTTGATATCAAGTTTGAGGCAAAGAGAGCCATTAAGTCCCAGGCAATAGCAGATTTCCTCGCCGAGTGGATTGAACAGCAGCAGCCGACTGAAGTTCACTCGGAGCATTGGACCATGTTCTTTGATGGCTCTAAGATGTTGAATGGTTCCAGTGCTGGGGTTGTCCTGGTTTCCCCCAGAGGAGATAAGCTCAGATATGTGCTCCAGATTCACTTTGATTCCTCCAACAATGAGGCAGAATATGAGGCCCTCTTATATGGGTTGCGCATGGCCATTTCACTCGGCGTCCGTCGCCTGATGGTCTATGGCGACTCGGATTTAGTGGTCAACCAGGTGATGAAAGAGTGGGACGTGAGAAGCCCAGCCATGACTGGATACTGCAGTGCAGTGAGGAAGCTGGAAAAGAAGTTCGAGGGGTTGGAGCTCCATCATATACCCCGACTGAAAAATCAAGCAGCTGATGATCTAGCAAAGATAGGTTCCAAGAGAGAAGCCATTCCGAGTGGTGTGTTCTTGGAGCATATACACACTCCGTCAGTCAAAGAAGATCCTTTCACCGAAGAAACTCCACAGCCCAAGAGTGCCACAGATCCGACTGAGATTGAAGTCCCAGCGGTGGTCGACTTGATCATGGAGGTCTTGGTGGTCATTCCCGACTGGACGGTTCCATATGTCGCGTATATCCTGAGAAAAGAGCTTCCGGAGGATGAGGAAGAGGCTCGACAGATCGTCCGTCGATCTAAGGCCTTTATCGTAATCAAAGGACAATTATACAGAGAAAGCGCGACTGGAGTTGGCCAGAAGTGCATAACACCAGAAGAAGGTTGACTCATCCTCAATGATATCCACTCGGGCGAAAGGCGAATGAGATGGCAAAAGAGATAGTGGATAAGTGCGAGGGATGTCAGTTCTACTCGAATATGTCGCACAAGCCTGCGTCGGCTCTGAAGACCATCCCACTAGTCTGGCCTTTCGCAGTATGGGGATTGGACATGGTCGGTCCTTTGAGAACAGGACGAAGCGGCTTCACGCATGTACTGGTGGCAGTCGACAAGTTCACCAAGTGGATCGAGGCTAAACCAATCAAGAACCTTGACACCGGTACTGCTGTTAGCTTCATCAGGGAACTAATATTCAGATATGGAGTCCCGCACAGCATCATTACGGATAATGGGTCGAACTTTGACTCGGAGGAATTCATAGATTTCTGTAACTCCCAAGGCACACGGGTCGACTACGCTTCAGTCGCCCATCCGCAGTCGAATGGACAAGCAGAGCGAGCTAATGGACTGATTCTTAAGGGATTGAAGCCCCGACTGATGCGTGATCTCAAACACGCGGCTGGAGCTTGGGTCGACGAACTTCCCTCAGTGCTTTGGGGGCTGCGGACCACACCTAATCGGTCGACCGGAAGAACTCCATTCTTCTTGGTCTACGGAGCTGAAGCAGTCTTGCCGAGTGATCTTCTCCACAATGCTCCTCGAGTTGAAATCTACAACGAAGCAGAGGCTGAACAAGCGCGGCAGGACGCAGTCGACCTTTTAGAGGAAGAAAGGGAGATGGCTCTGATCCGCTCGACCATCTACCAACAAGATTTGCGTCGTTTCCACGCCAGAAATGTGAGAGGTCGAGCCTTCCAGGAAGGAGATTTAGTTCTCCGAGTGGATCAGCACAAACCACACAAGCTTGCTCCTTCTTGGGAAGGTCCCTTCATCGTCACCAAGGTTCTCCACAACGGGGCGTACCGTCTTTACAACGTCGAGCATAATATCGACGAGCCCCGAGCTTGGAACGCGGAACTACTCCGCCCATTTTATACTTAAGTTTTATCACTCGGATGAGTTGCAATAAAGTACTTCTGTAGTTCATGGACCTCAAAATAATAGTGTCATAGTTCCTCCATAATTTCTGTCACTTTTTATTTTTGTCCAATAAAATTCCCCCTCAGTGGGTGGCTTAGCGCGAATCCGTTTCCGCCTAAGTTTGTAAAAATCCTACCGAGTGGTGAGCCAGACTCCCACTCGGAGGCTTAGCCGCGAATCCGTTTCGCCTAAGTTTGTAAAAATCCTACCGAGTGGTGAGCCAGACTCCCACTCGGAGGCTTAGCTGCGAATCCGTTTCTCCTAAGTTATCAAAATCCTACCGAGCGGTAAGCCAGCTTCCTCTCGGAGGCTTAGCTGCAGTCCAAGGACTCGCCTAAGTTTATCAAAATCCTACTGAGTGGAGAGCAAACCTCTCACTCGGGGGCTTAGCTGCAGTCCAAGGACTCGCCTAAGTTACAAAAATCCTACCGAGTGAAGAGCAACCCTCTCACTCGGGGGCTTAGCTGCAGTCCAAGCACTCGCCTAAGTTACAAAAATCCTACCGAGTGAAGAGCAACCCTCTCACTCGGGGGCTTAGCTGCAGTCTAAGCACTCGCCTAAGTTACAAAAATCCTACCGAGTGAAGAGCAACCCTCTCACTCGGGGGCTTAGCTGCAGTCCAAGCACTCGCCTAAGTTACAAAAACCCTACCGAGTGAAGAGCAACCCTCTCACTCGGGGGCTTAGCTGCAGTCCAAGCACTCGCCTAAGTTATAAAAATCCTACCGAGTGAAGAGCAAACCTCTCACTCGGAGGCTTAGCTGCAGCCCAGTGCTAGCCTAAGTTCTCAAAATCCTACCGAGTGGTAAGCCAGACTTCCACCCGGGGGCTTAGCTGCAGCCCTGTGCTCGCCTAAGTTGTAAAAAATCCTACCGAGTGAAGAGCAACCCTCTCACTCGGAGGCTTAGCTGCAGTCCAAGCACTCGCCTAAGTTATCAAAATCCTACCGAGTGAAGAGCAACCCTCTCACTCGGGGGGCTTAGCTGCAGCCCAGTGCTCGCCTAAGTGGACTAAAGAATAAGTCGATTGTAGTAAAGGCGCCTTGCTTCAAACCTGCAAAAGACATTTCGAGCCAAAGGCAATCGTATTCAAGCACCAAATTCAAGTTTGAATCGATATCTAAAGGAACCGAAAGTGTTCAGGCGTTAAGCCTGTTAAGGTTTATCGGTTACAATTCCACTCGGCATACCGAGGCAAATTTAAAGCGTCGAGCCAGAAGAAGTTTTTTACCCCTCCTGTGGAGGGCTGGAAGGTGCAACGAATTCATCAAGGTCAATTCCGTCGGCGATCCGAGTGGCAGCCGCAAGGAAAGTTTCCATAAAGGACCTGAAGTCGTGTTTCTTGGTGTTGGCCACCCGAAGGGCCGCTAGCTTCTCTTCTCGCGCATCTTTACAGTGGACTCGGGCCAGACACAGAGCAACATCTGCACCACACCGAGCCGAGGACTTCTTCCATTCCTTGCACTCGACCAGGGATCGTGTTCAAGCGGGCCATCAGCGACTCAAGGTCATTCTGAAGTGTCTCCTCAGGCCAGAGCGTCGAGTCGATGCGAGATGTGGCGGCCTTCAGCCTTGCGAGATAGTCCACGACAGCTGCAACACGAGACTCCAGTCGGAAAACATCCATGGCAACTTCGTCGTTCACCGGAGAATTGACGGGGTCGAGGTTTGGCTCCAGCCGGCTAGTTTCTTCTTCAAAGTTTTGACAAAATTCTGCAAGGATGATCACTAAGTCAAGGGGATGGTCGAATGGAAAAACCACAATTGGAAATGTTTGCCGAGCATAGAGGTTTACCTTCAAGCATAAGAAACAGCTTCTTGGCAAGACCACTCAGGAAGGCCTCCAGATCATTTTTCTTCCCAGTCAACTTACTGACTTGGTCGGTCAGGGCAGCTTTATCAGTTTTTAGTCGACTGACCTCCTTGTTGGCGATCCCAAGAGCAGCTTTCAGATTGGTATTGTCTTGTTCAAGCTTGGTGACTGAAGCTAACTTCTCGTCAGCAAGCTTGATCTTCTCAGCTAGTTCGAGGTCTTTCTTCTGTTGGGCCTCCCTTACCTTACCTGCAAGTTACAGCAAGATCAGATTTTGAAACAAGCAAGGGGAAAAGCAGTCGTCAGGGTCTCACCAAACATACCTTCGGTCTCCTCCTTTGCCTTCGTCAGCTTCTCCTGAACCAGCTTCAAGCTCAGCTCGAGTTGAGTGTGCTTGTTTTCCAGCTCAGAGTAGCGAGCCACAAGATCACAGGAGTTCTGCGAAGAACCAATCGACTAAATGTCAAATATAATTCACTTCCGAGTGAAAAAGGAAAAATCACACGTTTCTAAGACTACAGCCGAATACAAGCATTCGACCGTAGTCTCGGGGACTACACCCAGTGGGTGCACTCAGCGTGCCCCCACTAATCCTGTTGAAGATAAAGTCGACCAGTCGACCTCAAAAAAAAGAGAGATGTATTCTTTAAGACTGTAATCAACTGCAAGCAGTCGACCACAGTCTCGGGGACTACACCCAGTGGGTGCACTCAGCGTGCCCCCACCGGTTTGTGAAATCCAGTCGACTGACAGAAAGATCGACATCATAAAGCCTAAGGCCGACTGCCAGCAGTCGACCTTAGCCTTGGGGACTACACCCAGCGGGTGCACTCAGCGTGCCCCCGCTAACACAGAGTTTAATCGACACACCCAGTGGGTGACTACTATAAATTCCGGAAAGGAAAAGTTTTTGGTAGCATATCCAACAGAACAAACGGTGGTCGACTGACCTGAACATTGCTTTGGAGGGCAGAACTGGCGTCATAAGCTGCCTGGCTCGCATCCCGGATGGTCTTCAACTGCTCCATCATGATTCCCGCCTGGCGTATCGCCTCCTTCGCCGCGCCAGCTTGGTCCTCTGGGACGTGGTGCGTCGTGAAGAGGGAGGGCTGCTGAGCACTCGTCAATGGATCTGCGAAGGACACCGTGTGTCGAGTGGTGTTCTCTTCCTCCGCAATCAGAATCTCAGGCGCCGTCACATCCTGGGGCACCTTGCTGGCGGACGCTTTCCTACTCCTTCTGCGCTTCAGCGGTTCCTCATCCTCATCATCATCAGGGAGATTGATAACAGCATTGGGTGGAGCTACGGAGAAGAATCAGGATCAGAGATCGCGAGTCAGTCGACTAAAAACGGCGTTAAGAATATAGTACCTGGTTTTGAAGTTGCTGCGTCCTCCATCTCATGGTCATCAGCCCGGGCTGAGGTTTCAGAAGTAGCAGCACTGCAACTCCAAAGAATCAGTCGACTAACTTCAGCGTCAACCAGAGACAAAGTTCACACAAAATAAGAAGACTTAAGCAGCACGATTACCCTGATATGGTGGGGATGGACACCTTCATCTTCGGCAGGAGCTTGATCGGCTTCGACGAGGCCGCCCTGGGCTGCTTCGGCGCCTTTTCAGTCGGCACCGGAGAGGTGGTCCGAGGGCGCTTGGTCGACTGAGCAACGGTCGCAACCCCCTTGCCACGTTCAGTCGAAGGGTCGTGGACAAGCTTCGACCGCCTTTCTGAGCGCGGTGGTACGACCTCCTCCTCCTCTTCCTCCTCGTCTTCAACGTCATCTTCATCACCGTCATCATCATCATCGTCATCATCATCCTCAGCAACGTCCGAGTCCCATTCCTCCTCCTCCTGGCTCTCGCCCCCACTCGCCTCACCCTCCTCAGTCGGAGCTTGTGCCCCATTGGGCATCGAGTACAGCTCGGTGAGGGCCTGGTAGATATCAAGACAAGGATCAATCGACCAGTCGGCAGGATAAACAGAAACGAATGTGACAAGGACACAGTGGAGAGCAGAGCAAGCGTACCTTGTTTGGATCGCTGTTGTGGTCGAGTGGAGGAATCCTTCTGGCTCCGCGTGGGTTATCCTTGTTTCCGGTAACGGCTGCCATCCATCTTTCCAGAGTGACATCGTCGACTGCTTCTGGATGGACTCGAGTCTCGTCTTCAGTCCCACAGTACAACCACATGCAGTGGCTCCGGAACTGAAGGGGCTGGATGCGACGCCTAAGGAAGACCTCCAGGAGATCCATGCCCGTCACTCCCTCCCGAACCAACTGCACCACGCGCTCCATCAACATCTTCACGTCAGCTTTCTCCTCCGGAATCAACTTCAGAGAGGAGGGCTTGTTCACTCGGTCCATGGTAAACTGAGGGAGTCCA
This sequence comes from Triticum aestivum, assembly GCF_018294505.1. Taxonomy (NCBI): domain Eukaryota; kingdom Viridiplantae; phylum Streptophyta; class Magnoliopsida; order Poales; family Poaceae; genus Triticum; species Triticum aestivum. The sequence goes on along the minus strand of NC_057813.1, from coordinate 585,101,400 downwards.
CTCGACTGCCCCGGCGTCGACTGGTCCTGGCAGTAGAACCAGGTCGACTGCCAGCCTCTGACTGACTCGGGAAAGGTCATGGGCGGGAAGGTGCTCTTATTCCTCACCTGGATCCCCAGACCCCCACACATTTGGACGACTCGGGTTCTTTCATCGCCTGGGCTCGCCTTCTTCACGGTCTGAGAGCGACACGTGAATATATGCTTGAACAAACCCCAGTGCGGTCGACAGCCCAGGAAACCCTCACACATGGACACGAACGCGGCAAGATAGGCGATAGAATTTGGGGTAAAGTGGTGGAGCTGCGCTCCAAAGAAGTTCAAGAAGCCACGGAAGAAAATACTCGGCGGCAAAGAAAATCCACGATCAACATGGGTGGCCAAGAGCACACACTCACCCTCTTCTGGCTGGGGCTGCCATTCCTTCCCCGGAAGCCTCGCAGCTCCATGAGGGATCAAGCCCTCGTTGGCCATGTCGAGGAGATCTTTTCTGTGATGGTCGACTGGATCCAGTCTCCTTGGACCCAGCCCTTCGGCAGGCGGGATCTGGACGAAGACCCGCCGCGGCTGGTAGATCTCCCCTTCGCCTTCTCCGACGCCGACGCCTTCTTCGCACGTTCCAGCGCCGCCGTCTTCTCCTTGGCCATGGTTGCCGGCGAGATGCGCGAGGGGAAGTTGTGCGGGGGCGAGAGCGAGCGCGCTGGACGGAGACGAAGGGAGCAGAGAGAGAGAGAGAATGCTGAGGCACAGTACAAAATCCTCGCCGGGCGCATTTATAAGGTCCCTTCCGAGTGGATGACAGGTGGGCCCGGTCGATCTAATCATATCCAGGAACAGTTATGCAGACGGGATACGTGGCGAAGAAAGCGGCGCGGAGATCGAGGCGTCTATGTCCCGTCCCATCCGAACGCCGCGGTCCGCTCCGCTTCGCGCGCGTCCCCAAATTTCGCATCCCGCGGAATCCGCGAACGGCAGATCAGTCTGTCAGACGCGGGGTTTCCCGCGATCCGTCGCTCGGAGATCGTCGAAGCCCGAAAGATCACTCGACGAAAGAAGAGAATGGATCGAGTCGACTGAAGACAAGTTGCTCACTATCGACGAAGAGATTCTTTGGTCCAGAACAACGCACGACCAGTGCGCAAAGGTTAATCGGAAACGACATCAACTCCTTCCTCACTCGAAGCCTCAATCCATTCGGGGGCTAATGATGGGGTCATGTACCTAGGGTAGGGTCATGGACCTGATCTAAGTACCTTACCCAAGGACACCCTTAGAAGAGGTCGCCTTCCAGTCGACCAACGAGGGACTCACTCGACTGACTTGAAGGACTCGACCATGAAGACTCACTCGACCACCAGGAGGTCAAGAGGCACTCTGCACTGCAACGGCCTGTAATTAAGTAGGCTTTATGATAGTAAAGACACTTTATGTGGGGCGTTACCAGTAACGCCCCAGACTTAACTCACCTTAAACCCTCTCCTACGTGGGCTGGCTGGGGTCCTGGCGCACTCTATATAAGCCACCCCCCTCCACAGGTAGAAGGGTTCGGCACCTTGTAACTCATATACTGATAATCCACTCGACCGCCTCCGGGCTCCGAGACGTAGGGCTATTACTTCTTCCGAGAAGGGCCTGAACTCGTACATCCCTTGTGTTTACAACCTCTCCATAGCTAGGACCTTGCCTCTGCATACCTACCCCCCACTCTACTGTCAGGCTTAGAACCACGACAGGAGGGGGCCCCCTCCGGGAGGAGCCCCCGGGGCGTGTACAGCCCCACCCTGACATGTGGCTGGCACGGTAGGGCTTGACAAGGTTTATCTGGGCACCCGTGAGCTAGCGCGGGACTCACGGGGCCCTACCTCAAGGCGGGTTGCGCCTGGCTCTGGGCCTTTATCAATGGTATGTTCCTGCAAGGTGGTTAGAATGCAAATGCTCTACGTTCTCAGCCCCGGCCCTCGAGCAAGCTCAGCCGCCGTTGGTATGACAGGTCGCGATGCCGTGGGTCAAGGCCAGGGGGTGAGGGCTGGAGAGCCAGTAAGAGCCCATGAGTCGTGATGCTCAGGCACCCCCCCTTTTAACGTGCAAGAGCTTTGCATGAGAGTGGAGAGGTCTGTGGTAGGAAGCAGACGATAATCATGGGAATTAGGTTAAGCATGGAGGAGCAAATCCATTTAGATAGATGCGGAAAAAGTAAACGCCACTGGGACAGGCCCGAGCGGCTCGGGGATGATGCAACCCGAGGGGCGCCCCGAACAGGGTAAGCAAAGAACATAAGTAAAATGGATACATGCCGCAGGGACGGACCCATGCGACCTGGGAATGATGCAGCCCTACGGGCGCTCCCAGCTGAAAACGGAACTTTGAAAGATGTCACCTGATACCGTTGGAGATGAAGCAATGCTGAAGTAGCGGACGACGCATGGTGAGGGAGCCGTTCCTCACGAGCTCCCGGGACCAGGAGCCTCGGGAGGCTCCGGATGCGCAGGCCGATCCTGGAGGACCATCTCCATCTCTGAAAGGACCACGCGATGCCTGACCTCCTAATCCTGCAGAATGCTCCTCAAAAATCGCTGATGAGCAGCGGCCGCGTTCGGCAGGCCGAGAGGCATGCGAACGTAGCTGTGAGGTGCACCCTCGCAAGGCCCCACGCGCGAGGGACAGAGGCGCTCCTGAGACGCGGATCGGTTGAGCCCTGGCACGTCGATGCAGACGCGCAGCCCACCATCCTCGCCTAGATGGGGGGCTACGGCGGGTAAGCGGCGGCTACCGCGCATGATTCTTGACTCCTGCAGGTCCTGAGTGTTTCTTGCGATGAACTCCTAAGGGTTTGGCCCTCCTTACCTCATACTGTCGGTGTTCTAGGAACAGGGGTACCCAGACTTGCCTGCCTGTGGCCTGCGGCGTGGCCCCAGGACTGGCCCAGTACGGCCCATCTTCATCAACACATGCTCAAGACCCTTGCGAGGGGCCAAGCCTCGCGGGGCGGACGACAGAAGGCTTCCTCGGGCGCGGCCTTGCTAGGCTGGCTCGCGAGGAGGCGGAGAGATCAAGGCAGGGTACCTCACGAGGTGCTCATGATGCAAGCCATGACGACCGAGGCCAGGAGGGCGCCAGGCGGGCGCCAGCCTGCACAAAGTCCTTTTTTCCTCTTTGGTGCAAAGGGGGGCAAGCGCAGGCGGGCTGGAGGTCATCGTGGAGCCCAAGCCGGCATCATCGTCAGGGCCATTGGCAGGCGAGGACCAACATTAGTCAGGATAAGTGTACTAGATGTTCCCCTTCAAAATGGCCAATTGTTGGCGCCCTTCACGCTCAATATTTGGGAAGAGGCCCAGGGCCTCCCTCTATAAATAGAGCTAGCCACCCCCGGGGTAGAGGCATCTGGAAGAGAGAGAGATCAACACCCGAGAGAGAGAGAGAGAGGCGACTGGACTACCCTAGCAGTTCATCGCACCAGCCAAGAACAGACCCTCGCGAGGTTGTTCTTCCCTTGTATTGTTCATCATCAGCTCCAGAGGCAATCCACCACACCACACACTGGAGTAGGGTATTACACCACAATGGTGGCCTGAACCAGTATAAATATCGTGTCTTCTGTGTTGTTCTTCGCGTAGATTAGATCCTTGCAAGGTGACGAGACATGGGTAGGCAGGGGGTGTGATCTCCGCGTGCACCCCAGAGTTCGAATCTTGAGGGTCTGCCGGAACACGAAATCCAACATTTGGCGCGCCAGTTAAGGGTGCACCGGAATCCGCCTTCCGTCGCCTCGTGTTTCGCCGCCCGTCGCATCCATGTCAGACGCTCGTCGAGCCCGCGCCGAGCGCCGGGCCGCTCTCGCCACTCGCGTCGCCCGGACGGCCCCCGTCGGCGGGTGCCCCCGCTGTTCCCCGTTGCCTGCCGTCAACGTTGCCACCGGCCCAGCAGTGAACGAGCAGCAGACGTCGTCCCAGCATCCTTCGGTGCGGCGAGAAGGCCGCACCGTCACCCCATCGCTAACCCCAGCGGGTTCCTCGTCCCACGCCCGTCGCGCCCCTGCGAATGCGCACGCCGCGCTACTCCTGGCGCGGGAGCTCCTGCACTACCATCCCATCGACGACCTCTACGAAGAGTGGCTCGCCCGCATCACCGAGCTTTTCAACGCTGCTGGGGGCTCCCCTGCGCCATCCCTCTCGATGCACCGCGCCCAGCCCAGTGTAGGCGACGAAGCTCCGGGAGCACCTCAGCCGCCTTCCCCTCAAGAAGGCGCTTTGGCCCCAAGGCGCGTGGCCCCTGGGCGGAACCCACTCCGTCCAGCGCCAGCACAGCAAGAGAAGAGCTGCCAAGAGATCCCTGGCCCCCAAGAAGCCGCCCGTGTGCTCCCCGTACCGGCCCGACACGGGTGCGCTCCCGCTCCAGTGCATCAAGACCCCGTGCTGCACCTGGAGGCGGCACACAAGGACTTACAAGATCAAGCTCTCCATCACCCAAGGCCTCCCGCGGCCACCGCAGGCTGCCGTGCCTTCACCGCCGAGCTGCATAGCGTGGCCTGGCCAGGCAATTTCAAGCCAGACCTGCCCCCAGGCTACGATGGCACGGCTGACCCTGTGGAGTTCCTCCAGCTCTATGAGCTGGGCATCGAAGCCGCCAACGGGAATGAGAAGGTCATGGCAAACTGGTTCCCCATGGCGCTCAAGGACGGCACCCGCACCTGGCTCCTGAACCTAGCTCCTGGCACGATATCCTCCTGAGATGAGATGCGCACCCGATTCATCGCCAACTTCCAAGGCAACCGCGACCGGCCCCCGGCCATGAGCGACTTGCGCTACGTCAAGCAGCAGCCAGGAGAGACCCTGCAAAAGTTCATCTAGCGCTTCAACAGCGCTCGCCTTAAGATCCCCAAGTTGTCCGAGGAGGCCATCATCTCGGCCTTCTCCGACGGTGTGCGTGACGTCAAGATGAAGGAGGAGCTCGCGATTCATGAGGACCTTTGCACCTCCCTGGAGCTGTTCAATCTGGCGACCAAGTGCGCTAGGGCTGCGGAAGGGTGCCTTTCCCTCCTTGAGCTGCTAGCTGCTGATCCAGAAGAGAAGAAGCCCAAGGGCAAGGACGTGAAGCGCAAGGGGGCCGCTGTGCTTGCAGCACAACCGGACACCAAGCAAGGCAGGGACCAGCCTGAGTCATCCAAGGGCAGCCGGTACTGCGTGTACCATGACCTCCACACCCACAACACCAACGAATGCCAAGACCTTAGGGCCGTGCGAGACGTGCGTGCCGGCCGACGCCCTGAGCGCAGCGACCGGGGCTATGGCCGAGGAGGAGGAAGAGGTGGAGGACGATGGGAAGACCGTGGCCCTCGCCAAGGGTGGCGCGACTGACCTCGCGAGGACCGCTGGCAGGACCAGCCTCGTGAGGGAGGTTGGAGGGACCCACCTCGCGAGGGGGGTTGGAGGGATCAGCCTCGCGAGGACCGCCCACAAGGCAATGCAGGCCTCCCTCCTCTGCCACCACAGCCGAGGAGGAATGAAGACCGTCATCAGGACGAGGGGGCTGGAGGCTTCCAGGAGCCGCGCACAATCGCTTGCATCTTGGACGGCGCTCAAGCCCCGGCCTCTCAGCGCATCTTCAAGCAGTTTGCTCGCGAAGTTAACGCAATCCTCCCCAAGCTTGAGGCCACGCGCCCTCTCAGGTGGTCAGCGTGCGCTATCACATTCAGCTCAGCGGATCAGCTCAAGTACGCGGCCACAGCCGGAGTCCTCCTGATGCTTTGTTCCCCAATCATCAGCAATGTGCAAGTCACCAGGACCCTCATCGATGGCGGAGCAGGGCTCAATGTCCTATCCATCGAGACATTCGACAATCTCCAAGTGCCCTACAATCAGCTACAGCCGACCAAGCCTTTCTCAGGAGTCACTGATGGTTCCACGGTTCCGATAGGGCAGGTCCGCCTTCCTGTTACCTTCGGGAAGCGCGACAACTACCGCACCGAGCTCATTGACTTCGACGTCGCTCACATCCGCCTGCCGTACAATACCATCCTCGGGTACCCCGCCCTGGCCAAGTTCATGTCCGTGACCCATCATGGCTACAATGTCCTCAAGATGCCAGGAAGTGGTGGAGTCATCACTGTGCCTTGTGAAGAGAGAGACGCTGTGTGTTCTCTAGAACGTGCTTTCCAAGCCGCATCAATTGAAGACCCAGATCACAGGAGCGGGAGGCTTCCCGAGGCTGCTCCTAAGAAGAAGAAGACATTGCCTGGCCCGACCCCTCGGGAGGTAGGCCCCTCAGGGTCCATGCCTATTCAGGGGGCGCCTCCTTCTGTCGCGTAGGAAGGCGCACCCGACGCCCTCCTCGAGCAAGGCTCAGGGGCTCTCTCCTGGAGGGTCATCGACTTTGCTAGGATCACGAGGGAGGTGCTCGGGCACCACTTGGAGGTGTGCTTCAAAGCACGTTTCCCTCAGGAAGGAGCAAGACAAGGAGGGACAAACCCTCAGGAGTTCGTCAGCGAGATCATTCAGGAGATGCAGGAGCCAAGAGTCATGAGTGGCAGTCGCCGCTTACCCGCCGTAGCTCCCCGTCCATGCGAGGATGGCGGGCTACGCGTCTGCATCGACATACCAGGACTCAACCGAGCCGCCTCTCAGGAGCGCCTCTGGCCTTCACGCGTGGGATGCTGCGAAGGTCCACCCCACAGCTATGTTCGCATGCCTTACAACCTTCCGAACACAGCTGTTGTGCGTCAGCGCCTCATGAGGAGCATCCTGGAGGCTGAAGTGGTTTGGCATTCCGCAGTCCTGGCGGAGATGGAGATGGTCCACGAGGAGCCGCCAGTGCCTCCGGAGCCTCCCGAGGCCCTTGGGTCTGGGGGCTCATGAAGATCGTCTCCCGCAGCGCATGCCGTTCGCTACTTCGGCATCCCTTCATCTTCAACATTATCAGGTGACATCCTTCGAGTTTCATTTTCAGCTGGGAGCACCCCCCCAGGGCTGCATCATTCCCAGGCCGCGTGGGTCCGTTCCTGCGGCATGTATCCCTTTGATTCATGCCTTAGCTTACTTTATTGGGGGCACCCCTCGGGCTGCATCATCCCCAAGCCGCTCAGGCCAGACCCAGTGGCATGTATCCCTCTTGTGTTTATTCGGGTCGTGCGTTTGCCCCATCATGATCGTTATTTGATGCTTGTCCATGGCACCCCTCTTCCTTCATGTTGTCCGCTTGCACGTTAACGGGGGGGGGGGGCACCTGAGCATCGTGACTCATGGACTCCTATTGGCTCTCCAGCCCTCACCCTCTGGCCTTGTCCAAGACATATCGACCTAGCATACCAGTGACCGCTGAGCCCGCTCGAGGGCCGGGACCCGAGGACGTAGAGCGCCGACATCTAACCAAACTTGCAGGAACACATTACAAGAAAAGGCCCAGAGCCAGGCGCAACCCGCCTTGAGGTAGGGCCCCGTGAGTCCCGCGCTGGCTCATGGGTGCCCAGATACACCTCGCCAGGCCCTAGCGTGCCAGCCACGTGTCAGGGCGGGGCTGTACACGCCCGGGGGCTCCTCCCGGAGGGGAGCCCCCTCCCACGCACCAGTGGAAGCACCATGCTCCGCGCTGGCTGACGACACTGCCGAGGAGCGGCTATGCCCGTACACATACGGAAGTGCTATGCTCCACGCTGGTGATAAACCACTAAGGGTGGCCCCCGGCCGCATCAACCTTAGGGAGCCCAGAGCTCAATGTCCGGCCTCATCGTAACGCCTCCCCTCGGGAGTGCCGCGCGAGGGGGCTGGGCACGGGGGCTACACCTGGGTCACGCCCAGGTGTACACCACCTAGCCAGGCCCCTCGGTCCTGGTTTGTCGCACGCCTCTCCCCGAGCAGAGCCAAGGTACAAAGGCCGTTTGAACGTCAAGGGGACTCCTGAGCATCGCGACTCACGAGCCTAACTGGTCACGTAGCCCCTCACCCCTTAGTTCAGAAAGGCTAACGGCGGTTGAGGTATGCGCGGGGCCGGGCTCTGCCGACGTAGAACGGTAAATTCACCCATACATCTCACCTCCCTACTTGCTGTTCGTGCGTCAAGGGGGACTCCTGAGCATCGTGACTCAGGAGCCTAACTTATCACATAGCCCCTCACTCCTTGGTCCCATCCTGGTTTCTGGTCGGGGCTAACGGCGGCTGAGGTATGCGCAGGGCCGAGCTCTGTCGATGTAGAACACAAGCAAGTAGGAAGGAAAAACGCAAATCTCAAGGAATTCAAAAGCAAATATTACAGTCCATAGAGTGCTTTGACAATGCCAAACACAAGTTTAAACGCCTCCACGAGGCAGGATGCATGTTGCAGGAACTAGAAGCAGGACGGGAGCCGTGAAGGGGTCACTTTCTGACGGTGCCATCGCTGGTGACGGAGCTGCGCTGGGCGACTTCGCCTTGTGGAGCCCCAGGATAGGCGGCGCCTCGCTTTGGCTTGGTGCTGAAGGCCCAGAACTTCGCCAGCAGAGCCTCCGCTCGACCCTTCTTGGCCTCAGCAGCGACGGCGGCAAGCTCGCCGCTCACAGGCTCCAGCAGGCTGTCAAGGTCAACGCCGGGGTCGCGGAGGTAGACATGGGTGAAGACGCGCGTCAGCGCCGCAGAAGAAAGGACACGTGCCTCAGCCTCAGCCGTGGGGCCAAGGCCGAGGGTGACATCTTCAAGGGCACGAACCAGGAAGGGAAGCAGCTTGGCTTGGCCGTCCTCGGCGCTGGCCAGCGGGCTCTCTAGGCCACTGTCATAAAGCGACTTCAGCAAGGTGCGCGCCTTCACCTCGAGCTTCACGAAGGCCACGCGGTCCTCAGCCAGGTCCCGCGCCTTGCCGTCTAGCTCGATCCTCTTTGCCTCCAGCGCCTGCTCCAGCGCACCCAAGCGGCCATGGCGTTCATCAAGTTTGGCATCCCGGTCCATGGCGGCAGCCTCGCGAGCCTTCATATCTTCCTCCTTCTCCTGGCGGTCACGGGCCTCCTTGGTGAGTTGCTCGCGCAGGCCTTGTAGCTCGCCCTCCAGCACCTTGCAGCGACCCTGGACATCCGCAACCTAACCCAAGGCGGCGTCGCGAGCGGACTTGGCCTCAATGAGGGCCTGCTTCTCCTCGTCGCATGCCGTCGCGGCCTGAGCTAGCGCCGCTCGGACTGAAGCATCAGACTGAACCCAGCCGGAGGCCAGCTCCAAGCGCCTGGACACCAAGCAAGGGTTGGCGCCCTGAAGGTCTACTCGCAGCCGGTCCAGCTCAGCAGCAGCACGATCCAGGACGGTAGAAGGAGTCGGAGAAATGGCAGTTGGCGGAGTAGGAGGAGAAGACGGCAATGTGATCACAGCACCATGAGTCGGGACCTTCTGCGCCCCGATGACAGCGGCAGTGGCGTCATGAAGGGACACCTCGGGAGTCGCTTGGGCCACGGGGGCTGAGCTTGCCCCAGCTCGCCCCTCCAGGCCTCGCGAGGATGACCGGGCAGGCGAGGCCCGAGTCTTGCCGCCCTCTTCTCCCGCGGGTGAAAGTGCAGCCCCTGACGAAGCCTCAGGAGTCCCCTTCAGCTTTTTCGCCGCGGGCACCGACCTAGCCAAGGAATATGGACATCAAGCCTCAACAACGAAGCAAGAAGCAAAACGAGAATCAAGCACTTACTGGTCATCGCTCGCGGGCTCAAGCAACCTCCAGCCGAACTTGAAGCCCGAGAGCCGGCTGCTGGGATCTACCTCAAGAGGCTCGGGAGCAGGAGGCACATTTGCTGATCGCCTCGGAGCCGGGGCAGACCCGTGGGGAACCAGCCCCGTCCTGTCCTTCTTCGGGATCAGGGGTGAGCTCTCGCCACCTCGCTCATCGCCATCCTCGTTGTTGTCCGGCATGAGGCGAAGAGCATGGGACCTGCGCCGAGGGAGAGACGCTCTTGGCACCCCGACGGTCGCCTCGGAATCGGGCTCCTCTTCCTGCTCTTCTTCCTCCTCCTCTTCGCTGGAGTCGCTGGAGGATACGTTCACCGTCGCCAGGGCTGCCAGGTCCTCGAGAACCTCCGCGGGCATAGGCCCGTCCCCGTCGAAAGCCGGCATGGAGTTCACCACCTGCTCCCAATCCTCCCGAAGGAACAGGGGCATGGGAGCACCCTCCAATCTCGCCACGTCACCCCCAACCAAGGATTGGAGGATCACGGCCAAATCTTCGTCGGCCAGGACTACAGAGCTCGGGCGAGGGGCGGCGTCAGCCCCCCCGAGCCTCCATAGCGGGAGCGAATATTCCCGAAGCGGAGCCACCCGGTGCTCCAGGAACTCCCTCAGGAGCGACGCCCCGGTCAGCTTAGCCGTCGCCATGTTGCCCGGCCACAGGTCCGCGTCCATCCTCTCTAGCAATGGCTTCGCGCGGGGATCAGCAAGCTCCGCGCGAGACCAAGCGTCGACAGACTTGGGCTGCCCCGTGGGCAGAATCAGCCGGGGATGGATGCCCCCAACATCCACCATGACCCACTTTCTCCTGAAGCCTTCAATCCTCTTCCCGGGCTTCGAGATGGTGTTGGAGCTGCCATACGCGACAAAGCTCGTGCACGCGGTGATGGGGCCACGAGAGACCCATAGTTAGAAGTAATGGCATAGCAAGGCCACCGAGGGCCTTACCCCGACATGAGCCTCACAGTAGTAGGCGAAAATCGCCAGGAGAAGAACAGAGTTGGGATGGAGGTGCAGAGCTAGCAGGTTGTAATGGTGGAGAATAGAGAGGAAGAACTCAGAAAAGGGGGGCACCAGACCGGCAGCGATGGCGCTCACAAAGAGCAGGTAGAAGGTGCTTCCTTCGTCCTCAGGAAGGGCAGAGCCAACCTTAAGCACGGCCGCCCCGTCGTTGCCTTGCGCCGCCATCATCTGGCGCGTCAGGGCAAGGTTCTTCCCCGACACATTCGGAGGATCCAGAGCGGGCGAGTACCATGCTTCGGCCGGGGTCTGGCGAGGCGCCATGCCTTGCTAGGATGCAGAGTTGGAGTAGATCTGGGGATTTCAGAAGCAAGAAGAATAGGAGCGAGAAAGGGGATCTGGGCAACAAGTGGAGAAGGTAAAGAAGGTAAGTCTATGTGGGTATCGCTCTTTTGTCAGCTCGTGCAGTTACTGAGGCATCGTGGGGGAGCCAGGACACCCACGTCTAATCAACCGCCACGCGGTGCCCAAGGCCGCAGGCTATTAGGGCCCGCGGTGTTTCGCAATTGCCCCTTCGCTTCTCTGCTAAGCCAAGTCCAGGCGCGCCTTGGGCCCGGGCACTACTGTCGGCATTCTGGGAACGAGGGTACCCAGACTTGCCTGCCTGCGGCCTGCGGCGTGGCCCCAGGAGTGGCCCAGTATGGCCCATCTTCATCAACACATGCTCAAGACCCTCGCGAGGGGCCAAGCCTCACGGGGCGGACGAGAGAAGGCTTCCTCGGGCCGGCCTCGCCAGGCTGGCTCGCGAGGAGGCAGAGAGATCAAGGCGGGGTACCTCGCGAGGTGCTCATGATGCAAGCCATGACGACCGAGGCCAGGCGGGCATCAGGCCAGCGCCGGCCTGCGTAGAGTCCTTGTTTCCTCTTTGGTGCAAAGGGGGGCAAGCGCAGGCAAGAGTATCAAGCAAAGGCAACCATTTCGGTGCAACAAGAACAAGAGCAGCAGGACGGCAGGATGGAGGTCATCGTGCAGCCCAAGCCGGCGTCATCGTTAGGGCCTTTGGCAGGCGAGGACCAAGTTTAGTCAGGATAAGTGTACTAGATGTTCCCCTTCAAAATGGCCAATTGTTGGCGCCCTTCCGCTCAATATTTGGGAAGAGGCCCAGGGCCTCCCTCTATAAATAGAGCTAGCCACCCCCGGGGTAGAGGCATCTAGAAGAGAGAGAGATCAACACACGAGAGAGAGAGAGGGGCGACTGGACTACCCTAGCAGTTCATCGCACCAGCCAAGAACAGACCCTCGCGAGGCTGTTCTTCCCTTGTATTGTTCATCATCAGCCCCAGAGGCAATCCACCACACCACACACTGGAGTAGGGTATTACACCACAATGGTGGCCTGAACCAGTATAAATCTCGTGTCTTCTGCGTTCTTCTTCGCGTAGTTTAGATCCTTGCAAGGCGATGAGACATGGGTAGGCAGGGGGTGTGATCTCTGCGTGCACCCCAGCGTTCGAATCTTGAGGGTCTGCCGGAACCCGAAATCCGACACATACCTCCCTGAGGGAAACGTTCTTTGAAGCACGCCTCCAAGTGGTGCCCGAGCGCCTCCCTCGTGACCTCGGCAAAGTCGATGGCCCTCCAGGAGAAAGCCCCCGAGCCTTGCCCGAGGAGGGCGCCGGGCGCGCCTTCCTATGCAACAGAGGGTGGTGCCCCTTGAACGGGCGCGGATCCTAACGCGATGCCTCTAGAGGTGCCTGCCTCCTGAGGCCTTGAACCAGGTGATGTCTTCTTCTTCTTGGGAGCTGCTCCTGGGAGGTTTCTAGTCTTGGTGTTCGGGTCATCGATTGACGCGGCTTGGAAGGCACGCTTGAGGGAGCACACCGCATCTTTCTCTTCACAGGGGACCGTGAGGACCCCACCGCTTCCTGGCATCTTGAGGACATTGTAGCCATGGTGAGTCACTGCCATGAAATTGGCCAAAGATGGGTACCCAAGGATGGCATTGTACGGCAGGCGAATGTGGGCGACGTCGAAGTCAATGAGCTCGGTGCGGTAGTTGTTGCGCTGCCCAAAGGTGACAGGAAGGCGAACCTGCCCTATCGGAACAGTGGAACCATCAGTGACTCCGGAGAAAGGCTTGGTTGGCTGAAGCTGATCATATGGCACTTGGAGATTGTTTAACGTCTCGACGGACAGAACGTTGAGCCTTTCTCCACCATCAATGACGGTCCTGGTGACTTGCACATTGCTGATGACTGGGGAACAGAGCATTGGGAGGGCCCCAGCTGTTGCTGCGCACTTGAGCTGATCCACTGAGCTGAACATGATGGCACATGAAGACCACCTGAGAGGGCGTGTGGCTTCAAGCTTGGGGAGGACGGCATTCACCTCGCGAGCAAATTGCTTGAAGATACGCTGAGAGGCTGGGGCTTGAGCTCCGCCCAGGATGCAAGCGATTGCGTGCGGCTCCTGGAAGCCCCCAGCCCCCTCGTCCTGATGCTGGTCTTCATTCCTCCTTGGCGGTGGTGGCAGAGGATGGAGGCTCATGTTGCCTTGCGGGCGATCCTCACGAGGATGATCCCTCCAACCTCCCTCGCGAGGCTGGTCCTGCCAGCGGTCCTCGCGAGGTCGGTCACGACACCCTTGGCGAGGGCCACGGTCTTCCCATCGTCCTCCACCTCTTCCTCCTCCTCGGCCATAGCCCCGATCATTGCGCTCGGGGCGTCGGCCGATACGTCCATCTCGCACAGCCCTGAGATCTTGGCATTCGTTGGTGTTGTGGTTGTGGAGGTCGTGGTACACGCAGTACCGGCTGCCCTTGGATGACTCTGGCTGGTCCCTGCCTCGCTTGGTGTCTGGTTCAGCTGCAAGCACAACCGCTCCTTTGCGCTTCACGTCCTTGGCCTTGGGCTTCTTGTCTTCTAGATCAGCAGCTGGAAGCTCGAGGAGGGAGAGGCGCCCTTCCTCAGCCCTGGCGCACTTGGTTGCCAAGTTGAACACCTCCAGAGATGTGCACAGGTCCTCATGGATTGCTAGCTCTTCCTTCATCTTGATGTGGCGCACTTCATCGGAGAAGTCTGAGATGAGGGCTTCCTCAGTCACCCTGGGGATCTTGAGGCGGGCGTTGTTGAAGCACTGGATGTACTTTTGCAGGGTCTCTCCTAGCTGTTGCTTGATGGGCGAAGGTCGCTCATGGCCGGGGCCGGTCGCGAGTACCTTGGAAGTTGGCGATGAAGCTAGTGCGCATCTCGTCCCAAGAGGAAATCGTGCTGGGAGGCAGGTTTAGCAGCCAGGTGCGGGTGCCATCCTTGAACGCCATGGGAAATCAGTTCGCCATGACCTTTTTGTCCCTGTTGGACGCCTCAATGCCTAGCTCGTAGAGCTGGAGAAACTTCGTGGGGTCGGCGGCAGTACCGTCGTAGCAAGGAGGCAGATCTGGCTTGAACTTGCCCATCCAGGCCACACTACGCAGCTCGGTGGTGAAGGCGCGGCAGCCTGTAGTGGCTACAGGGGGCCTTTGGTGACGAAGGGCTTGATCTTGGAGGTCACCGCGCGCTGCCGCCAATAGTAGCGCGGGGTCTTGGCGCGCTGGAGCAGGAACGCGGTCGTGGCGTGCTGCCGCAGGGAGCACACGAACACCTTCTTGAGGGCGAGGGACCAGCTCTTTCCTTGCTGCGCGGGCGCTGGACGCGGTGGGTCTCGTCCAGGGGCCGCCCGCCTTGGGGCTAGGGCGCCTTCTTGAGGAGGAGGCGGCCGAGGCGCCTCCGGAGCTGCGTTGTCCGCACAGGGCGGAAGGCAATGCAGCGAGATGGATGGCACAGGGGAGCCCCCTGCGGCACTGACGAGCTCGGTGATGCAAGCAAGCCACTCATCGTAGAGGTCGTCGACGGGGCGGTAGTGCAGGAGCTCACGTGCTAGGAGCAGCGCGGCGTGCGTGTCCGCGGGAGCGTGACGAGCGTGCGACGACGAGCCTGCTGGAGTCAGCAACAGAGTGGCGGTGCGGCCTTCCTGCCGCACCGAGGGATGCAGCGAGGACGCCTGCTGCTCGTTCCCCACCGGGCTGGTGGCGGCGTGGGCGGCAGATGACGGGGAACGACGGGGAGGCCCGCCGACGGGGGCCGTCTGGGCGACATGGTCCGCGAGAGCAGCCCGACGCTCGGCGCGGGCTCTGATGACCCACAAGTATAGGGGATTTATCGTCGTCCTTTCGATAAGTAAGAGTGTCGGACCCAACGAGGAGCAGAAGGAAATGATAAGCGGTTTTCAGCAAGGTATTCTCTGCAAGTACTGGAATAAGTGGTAACAGATAGTTTTGTGATAGGATAAATTGTAACGAGCAACAAGTAAAAAAATTAAATAAAGTGCAGCAAGGTGGCCCAATCCTTTTTGTAGCAAAGGACAAGCCTTGACAAACTCTTATAATAGGAAAAGCGCTGCCGAGGACACATGGGAATATCGTCAAGCTAGTTTTCATCACGCTCATATGATTCGTGTTCGGTACTTTGATAATTTGACATGTGGGTGGACCGGTGCTTGGGTACTGCCCTTACTTGGACAAGCATCCCACTTATGATTAACCTCTATTGCAAGCATCCGCAACTACAACAAAAGTATTAAGGTAAACCTAACCATAGCATGAAACATATGGATCCAAATCAGCCCCTTATGAAGCAACGCATAAACTAGGGTTTATGCTTCTGTCACTCTAGCAACCCATTATCTACTTATTACTTCCCAATGCCTTCCTCTAGGCCCAAATAATGGAGAAGTGTTATGTAGTCGACGTTCACATAATACCACTAGAGGTTAGACAACATACATCTTATCAAAATATCGAACGAATACCAAATTCACATGACTACTAATAGCAAGACTTCTCCCTTGTCCTCAGGAACAAACGTAACTACTCACAAAGCATATCCATGTTCATAATCAGTGGGGTAATATTGTGCATAAAGGATCTGAACATATGATCTTCCACCAAATAAACCAACTAGCATCAACTACAGGGAGTAATCAACACTACTAGCAACCTACTAGCACCAATCCCGGACTTTGAGACAAGAATTGGATACAAGAGATCAACTAGGGTTTGGAGATGAGATGGTGCTGGTGAAGATGTTGATGGAGATTGCCCTCTCCCGATGAGAAGAGCGTTGGTGATGACGATGGTGATGATTTCCCCCTTTCGGAGGGAAGTGTCCCCGGCAGAACAGCTCTGCCGGAGCCCTAGATTGGTTCCGCCAAGGTTCCGCCTCGTGGCGGTGGAGTCTCATCCCGAAAGGTTCTCTTCTATTTTTTTCTCATTGAAAGACTTCATATGGGGGAAGATGGACGTCCGAGAGCCACCAGGGGGCCCACGAGGTAGGGGGCGCGCCCCCCACCCTCTTGAGCAGGGTGTGGGCCCCCTGGCCTTCATCTTTGGCGCTGATTTTTCTTTATTTATTCTAAGGTATTCTGTGCAGTTTCAGGACTTTTGGAGTTGCGCAGAATAGTCCTTCAATATTTGCTCCTTTTCCAACCCAGAATTCCAGTTGCTGCCATTCTCCCTCTTCATGTAAACCTTGTAAAATAAGAGAGAATAGCCATAAGTATTGTGACATAACGTGAAATAACAGCCCATAATGCAATAAATATTGACATAAAAGCATGATGCAAAATGGACGTATCAACTCCCCCAAGCTTAGACCTCGCTTGTCCTCAAGCGAAAAGCCGATAACAATAAATATGTCCTCATGTTTAGAGGTAGAGGCGTCGATAAAAATAAAATACGGACATGAGGGCATCATGATTTCTTTATAACAGTGACATATATAAATTTTGTCATATGATTACTTATGTTCTAGTGATGATCTTTTCACAAAGCCAAAATATGAATCAGAAACTTTATTGGGCACCAACAATTATAATCTCAGTCATTGAAGCAATTGCAATTTATCATAACATCGGAAAGAGTCTATGTCAAAGCTTAAAAGCAAGTCCACTTACTCAACTATCACTTAGTCCTTCATAATTGCTAGCACTCATGCGATACTTTGTGGTTACGGAGTTTTAGTCGGACACAGAGAAAGATAGGGGCTTATAGTTTTTGCCCCACAACCTTTTACCTCAAGGGTAATGTCAGCAATAATATTTCACGCTCCCCCACTTCCAATTAGATATATATATCATGTTCTTTCCAACATGCTGAGCTTGCCAAAGGATAAAATGAAAAAGGAAGGGTGAAGATCACCGTGACTCTTGCATAAGGTAGAGGATAATAAATAAAAGATAGTCCCTTCGCAGAGGGAAGCAAAGGTTGTCATGCGCATTTAGGGTTGATGCACAAAATCTTAATGCAAAAGAACGTCACTCTATATTGCCCCTTGCATGTGAACCTTTATTATGTAGTCCGTCGCTTTTATTGCGTCCACAACAAGTTCGTACAAAGCTTATTTCTATGCACTAATAAGTCATGCATATTTAGAGAGCAATTTTTATTGCTTGCACCAATGACAACTTACTTGAAGGATCTGACTCAATCCATAGGTAGATATGGTGGACTCTCATGGCAAAACTGGTTTAAGGGTATTTGGAAGCACAAGTAGTATTTCTACTTAGTGCTGAGAATTGGCTAGCATGAGGGGGAAAGGCAAACTCAACACGGTAGAGGAACCATGACAACATACTTTATCTCGGATGTAAGAAAACATAACTCATTATGTTGTCTTCCTTGTCCAACATCAACTCTTTAGCATGTCATATTTTAAGGAGTGCTCCCAATCATAAAAGATGTCAATGATAATATATCTATATGTGAAACCTCTCTTTCCTTATTACTTCCTATTAATTGCAACGATGACCAAAGCTATATTTGCCAACTCCCAACAACTTTAAATCATCATAATCTTTCTATGTGAAGTCATTACTTTCAATAAGATCAATATGAACTCTTGACTCAATACTAATCTTTATTATATAGATCATGGACTCGATTACAAAGAAGGATCATAAAGCAAAACTCAAAACTAGATCATGCCATGACTTTATTCTACTAAATCAAGATACTACTAATAGGCTCGAACTAAGAAAAACGGTAAAGATAGGAGTTGTGATGGTGATACGATACCAGGGCACCTCCCTCAAGCTTGGCAGTTGCCAAGGGGAGTGCCCATACCCATGTGATTATGTCTCCTTCTTTGTTGTTGGCGTAATATTCTTAGCGATGATCCCCCTCAGAATACGGTTCTCCTCCTCGAGCTTATTGACTTGCTACTTCAGGTCCATTATTTCCTTACGAAGCTTCCCTGTAACGGCTAAAGCTCCTTGCACCCAGGGGTGTTGCATAGCTGCGGGAGAACCAGAGATACTTCTCCTCATATTTTCATAGGAAAGAAATTTAACATTGGAAGGGATAACCGAGTTTGGAATAGCTGAGCTCTGTAGTTCCCCCATCGTAAACCCAGCTCAGAAGCGAGAGGTGACTTCTTGATCTTCCATAGCATCTACTCTCATCAGATCAGCCTCCATCTCTTCCTCCGTTGCCGGCCTAAAGTGGTCAGCGTCGCTGTTTACCCTTGGTTCCGGTGCCGGGTTAGATACCCGGCTCTCCCCGACTGACTCTTGAGAATACATCTTGCTCTTATCTGCAGCAGCAACAGCTCGAAACAAAAACAGAGGATAATTGCATGATACGAGAGTCAAAACCTCCGGGAGTATATATAATGAATTTTTACCGACCGAAATATGTATCGTGCAAGGAAACGGAGTTCGAAGGGCACACGAGGTGCTCACGAGGTAGGGGGCGCGCCCAGGGGGATAGGGCGTGCCCTCCACCCTCATGGAGGCCTCGTGTCCTCCCCGGACTGCTACTTATTTTTCTATTTTTCTAAATATTCCAAAACGGAGAAATATTGCCTTAAAAATTGTTTTGGAGTCGGTTTACTTACCGTACCACATACCTATTCCTTTTCGGGGTCTGGAACATTTTGGAAAGTGTCATTTATGTATTCCTCCGGGGTTACAGTTTCAATAATAGTAGTTTCAACATTTATAGGATTACCTGAGATATAGTGTTTGATCCTTTGACCGTTCACCACGTTCGGATTTGTGCCTGCGAAGTTGTTGATTTTTATGGCACCAGAACGATAGACCTCCTCGATAACGTAAGGACCTTCCCATTTGGAGAGAAGTTTTCCTGCAAAAAATCTTAAACGGGAGTTGTATAGCAATACATAATCACCTACATTAAACTCACGCTTTTGTATCCTTTTGTCATGCCACCTTTTAACTTTTTCCTTAAACAACTTGGCATTTTCATAAGCTTGGGTTCTCCATTCATCAAGTGAGCTAATGTCAAATAACCTCTTCTCACCTGCAAGTTTGAAATCATAGTTGAGCTCCTTAATAGCCCAATATGCCTTATGTTCTAGTTCGAGAGGTAAATGACATGCTTTTCCATAAACCATTTTATACGGAGACATACCCATAGGATTTTTATATGAAGTTCTATAGGCCCATAATGCATCATCAGGTTTTGTGGACCAATTCTTTCTAGACCTATTGACAGTCTTTTGCAAAATTAATTTGAGCTCTCTATTGCTCAGTTCTACCTGACCACTAGACTGCGGGTGATATGGAGATGCAATCCTATGATTAACGTCGTATTTAGCAAGCATCTTACCGGAAGCATCATGAATAAAGTTTGAACCACCATCGGTCATTAAGTATCTAGGGACTCCAAACCTCAGAAAAATAACTTCCTTAAGCATTTTAATAGAAGTGTAATGATTAGCACTACTAGTTGGAATAGCTTCTACCCACTTAGTATCATAATCAACAGCAACTAGAATATGAGTGTAACCATTGGAGGCAGGAAAAGGTCCCATATAATCAAAGTCCCAAACATCAAATGGCTCAATAACAAGTGAATAATTCATAGGCATGTCTTGACATCTACTGATATTACCAATTCTTTGACATTCATCGCAAGACAAAACAAACTTACGGGCATCCTTGAAGAGAGTAGGCTAATAAAAACTGGATTGCAATACCTTATGTGCAGTTCTATCTCCAGCGTGATGTCCTCCATAAGCTTCGGAGTGACACTTGCGTAGGATCTGTTCATGTTCATGCTCAGATACAGAACGTCTAATAACACCATCTACTCCTTCTTTATAAAGATGCAGGTCATCCCAAAAGTAATGTCGCAAGTCATAGAAAAACTTTTTCTTTTGTTGGTATGTGAAGCTAGACAGTATAAATTTAGCAACAATATAATTAGCATAATCAGCATACCATGGGGTGCTACGAGAAGTACTTATGAGATTTAATTGCTCATCAGGAAAGCTATCATCAATAGGTAGTGGGTCATCAAGAATATTCTCTAGCCTAGATAAGTTGTCTGCAACGGGATTCTTAGCTCCTTTTCTATCAACAATATGTAAATCAAATTCTTGAAGCAAGAGAACCCATCTAATGAGTCTAGGTTTTGCATCTTTCTTTTCCATAAGATATTTAATAGCAGCATGATCTGTATGAATAGTTACTCTAGAATCAACAATATAGGGTCTGAATTTATCACAAGCAAATACAACCACTAAAAGTTCCTTTTCGGTAGTAGCATAATTTCTTTGAGCATTGTCTAGAGTCTTACTAGCATAATGGAGAACATTCAATTTCTTATCAACTCTTTGCCCTAGAACAGCACCTACGGCATAATCACTAGCATCACACATAATTTCAAAGGGTAAATTCCAATCAGGTGGCTGAACAACAGGTGCAGAGACTAATGCTTTCTTAAGTATTTCAAATGCTTCTACACAATCATCATCAAAGACAAATGGTACATCTTTTTGTAATAAATTAGTCAGAGGCCGAGAGATTTTTGAGAAGTCCTTGATGAACCTCCTATAAAATCCGGCATGACCAAGGAAACTTCTTATACCTTTGATGTCCTTGGGACATGGCATCTTTTCAATAGCATCAACCTTGGCTTTATCAACTTCAATACCTCTTTCAGAAACTTTGTGCCCCAAGACAATACCTTCATTAACCATAAAGTGGCACTTTTCCCAATTCAAGACAAGATTAGTTTCTTCACATCTCTGCAAAACTCGAGCGAGATTGCTCAAGCAATCATCAAAAGAGGAACCATAGACGGAAAAGTCATCCATGAAAACCTCACAAATTTTCTCACAAAAGTCAGAGAATATAGCCATCATGCATCTTTGAAAGGTAGCAGGTGCATTACATAAACCAAAAGGCATACGTCTATAAGCAAAAGTACCAAAAGGGCATGTAAAAGTAGTCTTTGATTGATCTTTAGCCGACACAGGTATTTGAGAAAAACCAGAGTAACCATCTAGAAAGCAATAATGTGTATGTTTGCATAGTCTTTCTAGCATTTGATCAATAAAAGGTAAGGGGTAATGATCTTTCTTAGTAGCCTTATTTAATTTGCGGAAATCAATTACCATCCTATAACCTGTGATAATTCTTTGCGGAATCAATTCATCTTTATCATTAGGGACAACAGTAATACCTCCCTTCTTAGGGACACAATGGACAGGACTTACCCACTGACTATCAGCAACGGGATAAATTATACCTGCCTCCAGAAGCTTGAGTATTTCTTTTCTTACCACTTCTTTCATTTTAGGATTCAAACGTCGTTGAGGATCACAAACTGGTTTGGCATCAGCTTCCAAATTTATTTTATGTTGACATAGAGTGGGACTGATGCCCTTAAGATCATCCAGAGTATATCCAATAGCGGCACGATGCTTCTTCAGAGTTTTCAATAATCTTTCTTCTTCATGCTCTGAAAGGTTAGCGCTAATAATAACAGGATATATTTTCTTTTCATCAAGATAAGCATATTTAAGATTATCAGGCAACGGTTTAAGCTCAAACACGGGATCACCCTTGGGTGGAGGAGGATCCCCTAGGATTTCAACAGGCAAATTGTGTTGCAGAATAGGTTCCTGTTTAAAGAATACTTCATCTATTTCCCTTCTTTCATTCATGAACATATCATTTTCATGGTCTAGCAAATAGTGTTCTAAAGGATCACTAGGAGGTACAGCAATAGAAGCAAGACCAATAATTTCATCCTTACTAGGCAATTCTTCCTCACGATGTTGTTTACTAAATTTAGAGAAATTAAACTCATGGACCATATCGTCCAAGCCAACAGTAACAACATTCTTTTTGCGGTCTATCTGAGCATTAACAGTACGGAAGAAGGGTCTACCAAATATAATGGGACAAAAGCTATCTTGTGGAGAACCAAGAACAAGAAAATCAGCGGGATATTTGGTTTTCCCACACAAGACTTCAACATCTCTAACGATTCCCATTGGATATATAGTATCTCTATTGGCAAGTTTAGTTGTAACATCAATATCTTCTAACTCAGCAGGTGCAATATCATGCATAATTTCTTTGTATAAGTCAATGGGTATAACACTAGCACTATCACCCATATCACATAAGCCATAATAACAATGATCTCCTATTTTAACAGAAATAACAGGCACGCCTACCACAGGTCTATATTTATCTCTATCACAGGGTTTAGCAATTCTAGCAGTTTCGCCAGTGAATTGAATAACATGCCCATCAATATTATCAGACAAGAGATCTTTAACAATAGCAATATTGGGTTCTACTTTGACTTGCTCAGGGGGTGTATAAGTCCTAATATTGCTTTTACGAACAACAGTTGAAGCTTTAGCATGATCCTTCATTCTAACAGGGAAAGGGGGTTTCTCAACATAAGAAGTAGGAACAATAGGATCATTATAAGTGACAGTCTTTTCTTCAACTTTATTAGGTGCAGCTACTTTTACTTCTATGGGAGGATGATAGTTAAACCACTTCTCCTTGGGGAGATCAATGTAAGTAGCAAAAGATTCACAGAAAGAAGCTACTATCTCAGAGTCAAGTCCATATTTAGTGCTAAACTTACGGAAAATATCGGTATCCATAAAAGATTTAACACAATCAAACTTAGGTGTCATACCTGACTTCTTACCTTCGTCGAGGTCCCAATCTTTAGAGTTGCATTTAATTCTATCCAATAAATTCCATCCAAATTCAATAGACTTCATCATAAAAGAGCCAGCACAAGAAGTATCGAGCATGGTGCGATTATTATCAGAAAGCCGAGCATAAAAATTCTGGAGAATTGTCAATTTTGAGAGCTCATGATTGGGGCATGAATATAACATTGATTTAAGCCTCCCCCAAGCTTGAGCGATGCTTTCTCCTTCGCGAGGCCAAAAATTATATATATAATTGCGATCACGATGAACAAGATGCATAGGGTAATACTTTTGATGAAATTCCAATTTCAATCTTTTATAGTTCCATGATCTCGTATCATCACATAGCCTATACCATGTCAATGCGTCTCCCTCCAAAGATAAAGGGAAAGCCTTCCTCTTAACGGCATCATCGGGTATACCTGCAAGCTTAAATAGTCCACAAATATCATCCACAAAGCGTAGATGTTCGTCAGGATGCTTTGTTCCATCTCCTGCGAAAGTGTTAGCTAGCAGTTTTTCCATCATACCCGAAGGAATCTGAAAAGCAGTTTCATTTTCAATAGATTCAGTAGGTTCAGTAGGTTGAGGAGCAACTCTTGGCTCAACTGGACGGGGTGAAGATACCCCGAACAAGCCCCTCAAGCAATTACTTTCCATGGTAACAAGTGACAGAAAATTTCAGCACACTAAATAAATTTTTCCTTACCAAATTCCACCTACCAAAGGCGCTTCACTCCCCGGCAACGGCGCCAGAAAAGAGTCTTGATGACCCACAAGTATAGGGGATCTATCGTAGTCCTTTCGATAAGTAAGAGTGTCGAACCCAACGAGGAGCAGAAGGAAATGATAAGCGGTTTTCAGCAAGGTATTCTCTGCAAGTACTGAAATAAGTGGTAACAGATAGTTTTGTGATAGGATAAATTGTAACGAGCAACAAGTAACAAAAGTAAATAAAGTGCAGCAAGGTGGCCCAATCCTTTTTGTAGCAAAGGACAAGCCTGGACAAACTCTTATAATAGGAAAAGCGCTCCCGAGGACACATGGGAATATCGTCAAGCTAGTTTTCATCACGCTCATATGATTCGCGTTCGGTACTTTGATAATTTGATATGTGGGTGGACCGGTGCTTGGGTACTGCCCTTACTTGGACAAGCATCCCACTTATGATTAACCTCTATTGCAAGCATCCGCAACTACAACAAAAGTATTAAGGTAAACCTAACCATAGCATGAAACATATGGATCCAAATCAGCCCCTTACGAAGCAACGCATAAACTAGGGTTTAAGCTTCTGTCACTCTAGCAACCCATCATCTACTTATTACTTCCCAATGCCTTCCTCTAGGCCCAAATAATGGTGAAGTGTTATGTAGTCGACGTTCACATAACACCACTAGAGGTTAGACAACATACATCTTATCAAAATATCGAACGAATACCAAATTCACATGACTACTAATAGCAAGACTTCTCCCTTGTCCTCAGGAACAAACGTAACTACTCACAAAGCATATACATGATCATAATCAGAGGGGTAATATTGTGCATAAAGGATCTGAACATATGATCTTCCACCAAATAAACCAACTAGCATCAACTACAAGTAATCAACACTACTAGCAACCTACTAGCACCAATCCTGGACTTGGAGACAAGAATTGGATACAAGAGATGAACTAGGGTTTGGAGATGAGATGGTGCTGGTGAAGATGTTGATGGAGATTGCCCTCTCCCGATGAGAAGAGCGTTGGTGATGATGATGGTGATGATTTCCCCCTCCCAGAGGGAAGTGTCCCAGGTAGAACAGCTCTGCCGGAGCCCTAGATTGGTTCCGCCAAGGTTCCGCGTCGTGGCGGGGAGTCTTGTCCCGGAAGGTTCTCTTCTATTTTTTTCTCATCAAAAGACTTCATATGGGGGAAGATGGACGTCCGAGAGCCACCAGGGGGCCCACGAGGTAGGGGGCGCGCCCAGGGGGGCCACCCTCGTGAGCTGGGTGTGGGCCCACTGGCCTTCATCTTTGGCGACGATTTTTATTTATTTATTCTAAGGTATTCCGTGGAGTTTCAGGACATTTGGAGTGGCGCAGAATAGTCCTTCAATATTTGCTCCTTTTCCAGCCCAAAATTCCAGCTGCCGACATTCTCCCTCTTCATGTAAACCTTGTAAAATAAGATAGAATAGCCATAAGTATTGTGACATAACGTGAAATAACAGCCCATAATGCAATAAATATTGACATAAAAGCATGATGCAAAATGGACGTATTAGGCTCGGTGAGCGTCAGACATGGGCGTGACGGACGACAAAACGCGAGGCGGTGGAAGAAGGATTCTGGCGCATCCCTACCTGGCGCGCCAAATGTCGGATTTCTGGTT
Source organism: Triticum aestivum (assembly GCF_018294505.1). NCBI lineage: Eukaryota > Viridiplantae > Streptophyta > Magnoliopsida > Poales > Poaceae > Triticum > Triticum aestivum. The sequence goes on along the minus strand of NC_057813.1, from coordinate 585,076,378 downwards.
CCGGCAGACCCTTGAGGTTCGAACTCTGGGGTGCGCTCGAAGATCTCTCCCCTACCAACTCACGTCTCGAAGCCTCACAAGGAATCTAGGCTAGAAAGAAGAACACACAAGGGACACGAGGTTTATACTGGTTCAGGCCACCATCATGGTGTAATACCCTACTCTAGTGTGTGTGTGGTGGATTACCTCATGGGCTGATGATGAACAATACAAAGGAAGAACAGACTCGCGAGAGGTGTTCTTGAGCTGCTGCGATGAACTACTTGGGTGAGTTCAGTCGCCTCCCACCCTCTCTTGTCTGCCCAAAATTTTGATGCCTACTATGTGGTGGCTAGCTCTATTTAGAGAGGGAGGTCCAGGGCCTCTTTCCAAATAATGGGCGGGAAGGGCGCCAACAATTGGCCATTTTGAAGGGGAACATCTAGAACATTTATCCTGACTAAAGTTGATCTTCGACTGCCAAAGACTCTGACGGTGACGCTGTCTTGGGCTCCACGGTGACCTCCATCCTGCCGTTCCGCTGGTCTTGGTCTTGTTGCACTGAAACGGTAACCTTTGCCTGATGCCATGGCCTGTGCTTGCCCCCTTTGCACCGAAGGGGAAACAAGGACACTGCACAGGCCGACGCTCGCCTGGCGCCCGCCTGGTCTCGATCATCATGGCTTGCGTCATGGACACCTCGCGAGGTACCCCTGGCTTGATCTCTCCGCCTCCTCGTGGGCCCGCCTAATGAGGCTGCTCCTGAGAAAGCTTCCTGTCGTCCGCCCCGCGAGGCTTGGCCCCTCGCGAGGGTCTTGAGCTTGAGCTGATGAAGCTGGGCTGTACTAGGCCTCCGTTTGAGCTACGCCATAGGCCGCAGGCATGCAAGTCTGGGGACCCCCGTTCCCAGAACGCCGACAATATAGACACCGGAGGGGGCTAGGGTTACATAGAGTCGGTTACAGAGAAGGAGATCTACATATCCGAATTGCCAAGCTTGCCTTCCATGCAAAGGAGGGTCCCATTCGGACAAGGGATGAAGTCTTCAATCTTGTATCTTGATAGTCCAAAAGTCTGGCCAAAGTATATAGTCCGGCTGTCCGAGGACCCCTTAATCCCGGACTCCCTCAATCCCTACTTCTCTCTGCATCACTGCCCCGTCCGGACTCATCGTGGTTGTGTCGCATTAAGCTCGCCCATGACATGGCCGTCTCTGCCGCCATCGTGTCCGATTGCCTGAGTCGTCCCGAGCCTTCCCGAGCTCACCTGAGGTCTCTCGTGTCTCCGTGAAGCTCCTGGACAAGCCCCACTACAAAAAAAGACACATCCGTGACATTTTGGGCCGAACGAATTTTTTTTCTGTCATACACTTCTATGATGATAATTGTGACAAAACCCGGTATCATCATAGATGTGGTGGGCTCCTACTTCTATGACAAAAAATCATGACAGAAAACGGGCTTTTCGTCCTGGGCGGGCCGGAGACGCAGCTGCATGACATTCTTTGGGCCGTCCATGACGGAAAAAATCGTGGTAGAAGCGAGGGGGAGGAAAATTTTGGGGAGTTGCCGGTTACGGTGGGAGGTCAGGGCGGAGCGATGCGCGTTTCTCTTGTACATACGCGCGTGTGTGCGAGGCGTTGGCTCTAACTGAAGCCGAGCGAGGCGTTGGGCTCTAACTAAACCCAAGCGATTGCACTTCAGGCTACGCGTTACTGAACCCGAGCAATCGATTGATGGCTGTTAACTGAACCCGATAGAGCGATTCCTTCGCTACTGCTGCTAACTGAAGCCGATCGATGCTGCCTCTAGGATGAACAGTGAGCATTGCGCGGGGGGGGGGGGGGGTGGATGAATAGTGAGCGGTGGCATTGCCTCTGGATGAATAGGAACCCGTGGTGTGGAGGGATAGATGAACAGTAGACGGTGCAGGGGTGGCCGTGGAGGGGTGGTTGAACAGGACCCCGTGGTGTGGAGGACTGGATGAACAGTAGACGGTGGAGGGGTGCCCGTGGAGGGGTGGTTGAACAGTACCTGGTGGAGTAGCACGCGGTGGAGGCTGGATGAACAGGAGCTCGTGGAGGCTGGAGGAGGTCGACGGTAGCCCATGGAGGCTGTGGGAGGTCGACGGTAGCCCATGGAGGCTAGAGGAGGTCGACGGTGGAGATGAACATTATCCCGTGGAGTCCCGTTTTGCGGTACGCCACACCCCCCCCCCCCCCGTTTCGACCGTATCGCTCCAACACAAGTCCGTTTCGTCCGTTTTGCGGTATGCCACACCCCTCCCGATCAACAGGACCCCCGTTTCGACCGTAGCGCTCCAACACAAGTCAGTTTCGTCCGTTTTGCGGTACGCCACACCCCTCCCGATCAACAGGACCCCCGTTTCGACTGTAGGAGGACCGTTTCCTCCGTTTTGCGGTACGCCAGGCCCCTCCCGATCAACAGGACCCCGTTTCGAATGTGGCTGGTCGAACACAAGGCCGTTTCCTCCGTTGTGCAGTACGCCAGGCCTCGTTTCCATCGCATGTTCCGCCAAGCCCTCCCGATGAACACGACCACACATTCCGTTCCGACCCAGCCGGTTGGCTCCCCATGAACACGACAACGATGTTGTTTCTCCGTTCTGACCCAGCCATGTACGTATGCGCGAGTAGGCATTCGAGACCCTGACAGTATGTACATACATGGCCGTATTTTCTTTCTTGCACCCTCGCCGCTGTACGTACGTGTACATGCTACGTGCGCGCCTCTACTACGACACGTGCACGCCTCTACATCTACGACACATGCGCGCCTCTACATCTACGACACATGCGCGCCTCTACATAGACCAGTATGTACGTACACGTTCGCGACCAGAATGACAACGCTACGTACGCTTCGAACAGGTGGGTCCCGACTGTCAGGCACTTCCTTGCGTGCGAAGATGTAGCTGGTGGGTCCCAGCAGTCAGGGGGCGAATCATTTTTTTTCCCGGACGCACTTCCTTGCGTGCGAAGGTGTAGCTGGTGGGTCCCAGCAGTCAGGGGGGAAACGTTTTTTCGTGAAATATGGTGGCCCGTCCGGTGGGTCCCCGCTGTCAGGTGGAGGAATAATTATTTTACGCGTAATAAGGAGGCACTTCCTGGTTGCGGCCGTGGACCCAGTTGTGAGCCTCTCCACGTACAGTCCACGTCCGATGGAAGCTGTTCCTTGACCACGTTAACCAAGACGCACCGAGAGCACCAGGGCGGTGGACGACGACAAGGCCTAGGAAGGGGACGACATGGAGCCGGGGAAGACGTGGCAGTGGATGCCCACGCGTAGAGGAGTACGAGGGTTCACTGGTTCGCTACGGTGTGAGGCTGCCGTCCCGCAGAATAACAGGGGGTGTGGGTGAGTAGAGGGATTGCCTGGCCAGTGGTGGGAGTAGTAGGGGGCGGTGAGGCCTCCGTCGCATCGCAGCCGGCCACGGGAGGCAGGAGCACGAGGCAGGACCGATGCTGGTTTGGGCAGCTGGATCAAGAAGACCAGAGGTTGAAGAAGCACTACGGCCGTTGGATGGACATCGTACGGTCACTGGAGCTAGAATCGTGCATATTGACTAAGTTGACAAAGCCCTCCGTCCCCGTCAACTTAGTAGGCCCACAAGTCATCCTGCCACTATACTGGGTCCCAGCTAACAGGGGGAGTATTCATTTTTTTGTGCGTAATAAGGAGGCACTTCCTTGCGTGCAAAGATATAGCTGGTGGGTCTGAGTTGTCAGCGGTGGTAACGTTTTTTCGTGAAATACTGAGTCCCTTTCGATGGGTCCCCGATGTCATGTGGAGGAATCATTATTTTGCGCGTAATAAGGAGGCATTTCCTTGTGTGCGCCCGTGGACCCAGCTGCGGCCTCTCCACATACAGTCCACTTCAGATGCATGTCGGTCGTTGACCATGTTGACCAGGCCGCGCCGAGAGCACCAGGGCGGTGGACGACGGCGAGGCCTAGGAAGGGAACGACACGGAGGTAGGGAAGACTCCGCAGTTGTTTCCCACGCGGAGGGGAGTACGATTGAACGAGGGTTTACTGGTTCGTCTGCCATCGCCGGAGAATAATAGCAGGTGTGGGTGAGTAGGGGGATGGCTAGGCCAGCGATGGGAGTACGGTCGGGCGGTGAGGCCTGCGCGGCAGCACAGCCGGCCGTGGGGAGGAGGGAGCAGGCAGTCCCGCTGGCGCTTGTTTGAGCGGCTAGAGCAGGCAGAGCAGAGATTGAAGAAGCATGATGGCCGTTGGATGGCCATCCAAAAGTCACTGCTTGTGCGTCAACCTTTTTTTAGGAAAGCCTCAAATCCGTGGAAAAGAGCATACAACCCATCTGCCATTATTTTTAATAATTTACAGCCCATTTGCTAGTTCTTAAGGTTTTTTTGGAGCCCATATTCTTTTTGTTAGCATTACAGCCCATATTGTGGCCACGGTTAAAAACTTATACGAAATTTTACATATTCCGGTGTGGTCCGAACTATTTTTAATCCCGAAAACTCGACTCACATTCAAACTGATTTTAAAAATAAATGTATATCAATATAGAATCCAACAAATTCTCCATGCAGAAAAATTAACGTAATTTAAAATCTTGAAATGAAAAAAAATACTTGAAACTAATTGCCGGTTTGATGTGTTTTAAAAATGTACAACCCATTTCTCATTACTGATGGGCCATTTTCTCGGCCAGCCGAATGAAAAGCTCTCCTCGTCTTGAAAGATTTGCAGCCCAACAGGCCTGACAAAGCGACTTAATTGGCAAATCACAAAAAAACTGGGCTGTGGCCGTGGACCCAGCTGTCAGCCTCTCCACGTACAGTACTCTTCCGATGGAAGTCATTCCTTGACCACGTTGACGACGCTGCGCGGAGAGCACCACGGCAGTGGACGACGACGAGGCCTAGGAAGGGGACGACGCGGAGCTGGGGAAGACGCGACAGTGGAAGCCCGCACGGAGAGGAGTACAAGGGTTCACTGGTTCGGCTGCCGTGTGAGGTTGCCGTCGCCGCAGGGCCTGGCCAGCGGTGGGAATAGTAGGGGGCGGTGAGGCCTCTGCGGCAGCACAGCCAGCCACGGGAGGAAGGAGCATGCGGCACGACCGGCGCTACTTTGGGCAGCTGGAGCAAGAAGACCAGAGGTTGAAGAAGCACTACGGCCGTTGGATGGACATCGTACGGTCACTAGAGCTAGAATCGTTCATATTGACTAAGTTGACAAAGCCCTTCGGCCCCGTCAACTTAGTAGGCCCACAAGACTGCCTCCCACCAAGGTGGGTCCCAGCTAGCGGGGGAGTATTCATTTTTTTGTGCGTAATGAGGAGGCACTTCCGGTGGGTCCGAGCTGACAGCGGGGGGGGGGGGACGTTTTTTCATGAAATACAGTGGCCCGTCCGATGGGTCCCAGCAGTCAAGTGGAAATGATTTATTTCGCAAAATACTGGTGGCCCATCCGGTGGGTCCCCGCTGGCAGGTGGAGGAATAATTATTTTCCGCGTAATAAGGAGGCACTTCCTTGCGGCTGTCATGGACCCAGCTGTCAGCCTCTCCACGTACAGTACTCGTCCGATGGAAGTCGGTCATTGACCACATTGACCACGCAGCGCCGAGAGCACCACGGCGGTGGACGACGGCGAGGCCTAGGAAGGGGACGACGGGGAGCCGGGCCACGGGAGGCAGGAGCAGGCGGTAGCATAGATGGCCACGGGAGGCAGGAGCAGGCGGCACGACCGGCGCTGCTTTGGGCGGCTGGAGCAAGAAGACCAAAGGTTGAAGAAGCCGTATGGCCGTTGGATGGACATGATATGGTCACTGGAGTATTGACTAAGTTGACAAAGCCCTCCGTCCCCGTCAACTTAGTAGGCCCACAAGTCAGCCCAACATTATGGTGGGTCCCAGCTAGCAGGGGGGTAATCATTTTTTTGGGCGTAATAAGGAGGCACTTCCTTGCATGCAAAGATATAGCTGGTGGGTCTGACCTGTCAGCGGGGGGAATGTTTTTTTCGTGAAATACAGAGACCCTTCCTGTGGGTCCTAGCTGCCAGGTGGAGGAATCATTATTTTGTGCATAATAAGGAGGCATTTCCTTGCGTGTGGCCGTAGACCCAACTATCAGCCTCTCCATGTACAGTCCACTTCCGATGGATGTCATTCATTGACCATGTTGACTAGGTCGCGCCAAGAGCACCAGGATGGTGGACGACGGCGAGGCCTAGGAAGCGAACGACATGGAGACAGGGAATATTCGGCAGTTGTTTCCCACGCGGAGGAGTACGAGGGTTTACTAGTTCGTCTGCCGTCCCTGGAGAATAACAACATGTGTGGGTGAGTAGAGGGATGGCTAGGCCAGCGATGGGAGTAGGTGTAACGCCCCGAGACTGATGCTCTAGAAGACTTCCATATTTTTGGTGATCACCATGTGTTTCTTTTGTGCTTGCTCTTTTATTTTTGCATTGCATCATGTCATCATGCCATCTTGTCATTAATCTTTGCATCTCACCTCAACTAAATAAATTGCATAGATCTTTTGATCTATTTAAATCGAGGGAATTCACATGGTGATTTCTCTTTATAACATATCCTCCTAATATTTATGGAGCTATTATAAATATTCCATTAGTTTGGAATTAACCGCAACCACTTGCAATTTAATTATCATGCCTTTTGCTTCAAGTTTGTTCTCCAAACTTCCTCCATAATTCTTTCTCCATTTATCGGGGCTCCTCCTAATTTATCAACATTTTTGAACACATCTAAATCCTAGTCCTTGTTCAAACCATTTAAATTAAATTCGAATAACTTTGAATTTAAGTCTTGCAATCTTGCCCACTCCATTTTTTTGGGTCAAGCTCATTTTTATGAGTCTGGGAAAATAATCCCCATGTCCAACTTCTTTCCCTAACCCTCTTTTTCTTTTCTTCTCTCTAATTCTTTTATGTTAAAGAAAGTACGAGAGGAAGGGAGAGAGAGAGCCTGCAGCCCAGCCGGCCTCTAAGCCCAAAGCCCAACCAGCTCCTTGTTTTAACCTAGCATGCACCTATCGATCCCCTCTCCCTCTCGATTCCTCCAGCGCCGCCACTCCACACACGCACGCACACAGCTAGCGCCAGGAGGAGCGCCAACGCCCGATCTCCTCGCTGCTGCTTCCGCCATGGCGTCGCGCCCTGCTTCTCCTCCCACACCGACGCCCTCCTTCGGCTGCTCGTGCCTACAGCTCCGTCCACGAGCTCATGCAGCCATGGCGCCATAGGAGCCTCGCACCCTCCCCCCTCGCCGAGGCCATGGCCGTCGCCGCGCCTTCTTGCCTCTGCGCCTTGCTCCCTCCTGCCGCCAAGGATCACCGCCGTGCCCTCCTCCTTGCCTTGGAGCCCCGCGCCTTGCCCTCGTGTATCCTGACTCGTCCCCGAACACAGCAGGGCCGCCGCTCCAGTCAAGTTCCTCGCCGGATTCGGCGACCTCCGCCTTGAACCTGTCGTCTTCATCTTGTTTCAGGCCTTCTCCATCCACACCCTCCTCCACCAGCAGCGTCGCCGCCCCGTCGGACCTCCTTCCTCAGCGCCATATCCCACCTTCGCCTCGGCCTCATCCAGGAGATGAGCGAACGCATCTTCCCTGCGTTGACTTCCCCGACATCGCTCTGTCCTGCCCTGTATTGAGCAGAGCTGCTACTCGCTTGGACCGCTTCTCGGCCAAGACGAAGACTGCCCTGTACCACGTCGCCTCGCTGGATCATCGACATCATCTCGGATTGCGCCAAGTACAGGGGAGGCCTGTGCGTTTCCGTTGCTTCATACCCATTGAATCGCCAAGGCCCTCTGTTCGTCTCCATGTACAACTACACGGTGAGACACCAAGTACCATGACTATAGTCGTTGCCCCGAGGACACCGAGTACGACTACACACGATGTTGCGCCAAGTACCTCTACCCATGACCCGAGAACGTCTATGACCCGTGTACAACTACCATCGCCAAGACCGGACCGACAAGTTCCCCAACAACGTGTGTACCACTACCGTCGATCCTCAAAGACTCCATGGACGTCAAGTTCCTCGTCGTCACCCTGAACATCTATGAAAAGTGAACCACTACTTCCACTACCGTCGCCGTGTACCACTACTTCCACCACCGCCGACATGTACGACTACAAAACATGTACGGCTACTTCCCCTACGACCCGTGAAGGACTACTTCCCTCGACGATTTTGAACCGCCCCGAAACGCATGCTTCAAAGGTATAACAACGAGACGACCGCCTGTGTACGAATGCATGTTGTATGAGATGCCCGTGTTTGCACCGTGTCCAATTTGTCACTCTTTTGCCATGCCACCGACACGTGGGAACCCGGTATCTGGGATCACCTCACCATCTTTTGCATGTTCTGCATATCCACACTTTCGTTCGCACTGACATCTTGATGAGTTGCCGGATCATCAAAATGTTGTCGTGGCACCATTTCTGTTTCGCTGCCGTGGCACCCTTTCCATTCCGCCATGGTGACCAAATGCTTCATAACATGCTCATGTCAACATTTTCATAAAATTGCATAAAACTTGTGCATGTCATCCGCATCATGATAACCACATTTAAATGGTTAAAATTGTTGTTTGCTTTAAATTGCTAAATGACATATGGGGATTGTCTGGAATTGTTGTTTGTTGTTTATGGCCTCATTTAAACTTGCCTAAATAGGTGGTTTGCTTATGTTTCACCTTTTGCCATGTTTAACAACATTTAATATTGATGTGTACCTAAACGAGAGTGAACTAAATAATTGCTTGTGGTGTTTCATTAATATGCAACTCATTGCATATTGAGCTCCACTTAAATTGTAGTGTTGTTTGCTTCACCTTGCCATGCCATGCCTCATTAAACCAGACATGCATCATACTTGTTTGTGCATCCAACCATGTTTATGCTTGTGTGTTTACCATGTTGTTTGCTTCTTTCCGGTTTGCTTCTCTCGTTAGCTTCGGTTTTGTTCCAGAGTTGTGAGGATTCGTTCGACTATGTCCATTTGTCTTCTTCATGGACTTGTTCTTCTTCCTAGCGGAATCTCAGGCAAGATGACCATTACCCTCAATATCACCTCTATCTTTGCTTGCTAGTTGCTTCGTTCTATTGCTATGCTGCGCTGCCTATCACTTGTTTACCATGGCTCCCAAGTTGCCATGTCAGCCTCTAACCTTTTCACCCTTCGTAGCAAACCGTTGCTTGGCTGTGTTACCGCTTTGCTCAGCCCCTCTTATAGTGTTTTTAGTTGCAGGTGAAGTTGAAGATTGCTCCATGTTGGACCGGATTATGTTGGGATATCACAATATCTCTTATTTAATTCATGCATCTATATACTTGGTAAAGGGTGGAAGGCTCGGCCTTATGCCTGGTGTTTTGACACTCTCGCCGCCCAAGTTTCTGTCATACCGGTGTTATGTTCCTTGATTTTACGTTCCTTATGCGGTTGGGTGATTTATGGGACCCCCTTGACAGTTCGCTTTGAATAAAACTCCTCCAGCAAGGCCCAACATTGGTTTTAACATTTGCCACCTAAGCCTTTTTCCCTTGGGCTCTACAGACTCAAGGGTCACCTTTATTTTAACCCCCCCCCCCCCGGGCCAGTGCTCCTCTGAGTGTTGGACCTAACTAGAGCCCTTTGCAGCGCCCCCTCAGGGAAACTTGAGGTCTGGTTTTAGTTGTACGGATTGCTCATCCGTTGTGCCCTGAGAACGAGATATGTGCAGCTCCTATCGGGATTTGTCGGCACAGTCGGGTGGTCTTGCTGGTCTTGTTTTACCATTGTCAAAATGTCTTGTAAACCGGGATTCCGTGTTTGATCGGGTCTTCGTGGGAGAAGGAATATCCTTCGTTGACCATGAGTGCTTGTGATGGGCTAAGTTGGGACACCCCTGCAGGGTATAAACTTTCGAGAGCCGTGCCCGCGGTTATGTGGCAGATGTGAATTTGTTAATATCCGGTTGTAGAGAACTTGACACTTGACTTAATTAAAACGCATCAACCGCATGTGTAGCCGTGATGGTCTCTTTTCGGCGGAGTCCGGGAAGTGAACACGGTTTTGGGTTATGTTTGACGTAAGTAGGAGTTCGGTACCACCTCTTGATCATTGCTAGTTTCACGACCGTTCCTTTGCTTCTCTTCTCGCTCTTAGTTGCGTATGTTAGCCACCATATCTTGCTTAGTCGCTGCTACAACCTCACCACTTTACCCCCTTCCTTTCCCATTAAGCTTTAATAGTATTGATCTCATGGGTTTTGAGATTGCTGAGTCCTCGTGACTCACCAGATACTATCACAACAGTTGCAGGTGCCGATGATTCTAGTGCAGGTGATGCTACCAAGCTCAGATGGGAGCTCAACGAAGATCTTGGTCGTTGCTATGTTTCGTTTCTTGTTGATCAGTAGTGGAGCCCAGTTGGGACGATCGGGGATCTAGCAGTTCGGTTATCTTCTTTTCTTTTGGCTTCGTTCGTAGTCGGACTATGTGTGTACTCTGAATGATGTATGAATTATATGTTCATTGTGTGAAGTGGCGATTGTAACCCAACTCCTTATCCCAGTCTTGTTCATTACATGGGATTGTGTGAAGATGACCCTTCTTGCGACAAAGCCATAATCCGGTTATGCCTCTAAGTTGTGCTTCGACACGTGGGAGATATAGCCGCATCATGGGTGTTACAAGTTGGTAATCAGAGCCATCCCCGACTTAGGAGCCCCCTGCTTGATCGAATCGCTGGTGTTGTTGAGTCTAGAACAAAAATGTTTTGAGTCCTAGGATTATATATATCAGAGAGTAGGACTCTTTTTGCTCCTCAGCCCCTTCGTCACTCTGGTGAGGTCTCCTGACGTAGATGTTTTGACTTTCTTCTCCTCAGATTTCACTAAATTTTTTTAGGATCACGCGGGTATCTTGGTATCGTTCCGATATTCTTATGACGAGAACATTGTTCTTGGTGCCTCCTAACATTTAGGGGTTGTGGCAGTGTCCCGGGGAGTTGAGCTCCGAGGTGTTGTCGTCATAATTTTATCGTTGTAGTTCTGGAATACCTGAGTTTTGCCGACATTGAAAATCTCTTTTATGCAGTTGTTGGTGAGATAACCTCGACGCCACCCAATACTGGGGAGTTCGGGAGTATTGCCATAGCTCGTATAATGGATGCTTTTCGAAGGTTGAGGTACATGATTTCCGAAGGTATCTTGGTTATGTGTTGACGGATGGATACATCTTGGTTGTAGGGATTGCTAGTTTTGGGTGAGATATATATTGCTTCCCCTGTATCCCCAACACCAGATTGCATAACCAGAAAGTTTCGGGAGTTTTATAGGTGGGAATTCAAGTAGCTCTAGATTTTTTGTTTCCGATAGATGCATGATATGAGATTGGGGTTCGACGTTTAGTGGTCCATCTATCCACGGTCGTTTTTATAGTGGTCTCGTTGTGTCTTAAAGAACCCTTGGCTATGCTGGCTCGGGGACGCTTCATATGTCATGTGCACTGCCTTGTACATGATGGTGTTGTACGATTGAGCCCGTGTGGGCCCCACCACAAAAACTTCGGACGAGATCTCTATCATATGTTTGTTTCCGGCTTATTCTGCAAGCCAAATCCTTTGTTTTGTTTTATTTGTGGTATTCGAGTTGCTTCGAAGTCAAATGTTGAATCCATACCTTTCCTAAACGGTGTTCTCATATTTCTATGTGAATACTAATCCTTCTTGATCATCGAGGTCTTCATGATAATTCTTCTCCAACCGGTGTGCTTCTCTTCAAGTGGACTCGATCATTTCAACATTTGCAAGATCAATTTTCTCAATGGTGTTTGTTTCATCCGTCCCAAGTTGTCCTTGTTTTTCCCGCCCTCCCACCCTTTTCTTCAAGGACTCAGATTTCTTAATCGGGTATCCATTTGATTGATGAGAAGTCTCTCTATTCTTTTCCGTCAATGCTCTTATCCCGCGATTCTCAGGAAGATACTAACGGAGCTTCAAGTTCATCATTCTTCATTCTCGTATTCTTTTCCGGTGGATTTAACTCAAGCTTTCAGTGTTGATCATATCTCTTCCTTTTGTTTCACATATCTTCCCATGTGAATTTCTTATCCAAGGCTCTCTTATTTATTCACCTCTCCCAGTTCATATCCGGAGTGTTGAAGATATCTCAGAAGATTCACGTTTCCATTCTTAATCCGTTCAAGCTATTTGGAGATTGTTATCTCATTCAAGCCATTTAATTCAACTGGTGCAATCTCTCTGTAAAATCATTTCAATGGTGTTTCTCTTGAGTGGGCCCTAACCCACCGGTCTTTTCCCAGGATCTTACCTGACTCTTTTAATTTTCCCGGAGCTATTCACATATTCCTTTCGAAGTTTGACGTAAGAATGAATTTTCATCAGTCACATGCCTTCTCCAAGGTCGCTTTCAAATTCTTTTCATCTTTGGCTCAACCTTTTTCTTCTAATCCTTCCGGAGTGTCTCAACAATTCATGGTGGTGTTTCTCGTTGTCATTCTCGAATTTTGAAGACCGAAGAAGAGTTCCTCTTAAATCCTTACCCGTTCTTCCAGAGATTCATGGTTCTAGCTTTATACCATCCTCTCATAATTGCTTTCGATTGTGAGAATTCTTTTCACCTATCTGGAGCATTTCATGAGTTGTTTCCATTTCTTTCCTCCGAAGGCCATCATGTCATAATTCTTCATTCTCAACATGTAGCTATCGTTCTCCAAATCTTATCGGTGAATCGCTCAAATATCCTCTAATCAGTTCATGATCTCTTCGTTCTCAGGTATCTAAATCCCTTCAAGTATCTTCATTCGTTTTCAAATTCTTCCCGGTGAATTGTGCTTTTGCTACGTTCTTTTTCAATTCTTATGGTGGTTCGTTCAAGATTTCACTTCCTTCGTTATCATATCAATTCATTCGTTGTTTCCAAATCCCACGGGTGGTTCCATCAATACCTTCTCAAGTTTATGCTATATCTCTCTTAACCCTTTCTAGGGGAATAAGTAGTATGCCAAATCCGTTGCTTGTCATCAATTTAAATTGGTGAAGGATACGCATAACGTAATTCTTATTATTGTTTCATCCAAGTGATCTAGTTTCTTCTTTCCAGAGTTGTTCATCATGTCATTTTTCTCGGTTCGAGATGCTTCATCTTTTCTTTTCCGGAGTTCCAAGTTTTCCGCATTATCTCGTCGCGAAGCTCCTTCTAAATCATCGCAAGGCTTCATCCTGTGTTTTCAACTTCTCTTTTTTTATCATCCTTTTATTACCGGAGTTCTTCATGGAGGCTCTACATGGTGGTCCATCAAGGATTCTTTTCATTCTTCAATTGGTCTTCAAGATTTCTCTCGAATTTATGACCCGCCAAGCTATACTCTAAAATAAACATGGTGCCCAACACATGTTTTGTTTTTGAGGCATTCAAGCATTCTTCTTTTTGCATTTCGAAGTGCAATTCTTTCTACCTTATCTTTTGAGGTGGTGTTATGTCACTCTTGACAATTTCCTTCATGTTTCGCGATTCTCATGTTGTCAAGAATGAGGTATTTTAAATCCATTAATATCTTCATTGGAGTTATCTTGTGTCATATTTCACCTAAAGCCTTCCCTAAGGAATGTTGTATTGTGGTGCTTATCAATGATCCAAGTTTTCTCCTATCCTCTCGGCAAAAGCAGTTTTCATCTCTTTGTTGATCTCAAGCAAGCATTAGTTTTCGTTAGTGGCAGAATTTCACCTCAAGTTTTGAGATGTCTCCATAAGCCCACAAGGATCATATCCTTCCATTGTTGGTTTTCCAACAACTCCACTCTAACCTTCTTGCTAGTATGCTTTCCAACTTCAATTGTGGTAGAAGTTATCATTTTCTTCACCATTCTGTTATTCCAATGATCTATCTTCTATTCTTTCTTCCGGAGGCATTGTGATGTTGCTCTCTTCACTCCTCTTCTCGTATTGAGGATCGTGTTCTTTTCGTGCTTATCCATTTAACCGAAGTGTTGTGTCATCTCTTCAAGTTCTTTTCATCTTATCAAGTCTTGCATCTCTTTTCAACCAGAGTGTTGTCCGAAGTTGTTCTTCCTTGTTCCTTGTTTATCTCGTGTCAACCAGAGTGGTTCCAATTCCTTCTTGTCCATTGTACTCGTTATTCATAGCTTTGCAACCTCCAAGGTTCACATGGTGTTCCTTCTTTCTATTCTCTACCAAAGTGCTCTCAATTGTGTTCAACTCTGTTGTGTTCTCTCTTTCAACTTTTCAACCTCTCAAGGTTCTTTGGTTTCACTCATTGGTCGAAGAAGCAACTTAATTTTACCTCTTCTCTTCCTCTTCCGTTTCTCACCGGTGCCATCCTAGATCTCGGGACGAGATCCTCTTGTAGTGGTGGAGTGTTGTAACGCCCCGAGACCGATGCTCCAGAAGACTTCCATATTTTTCGTGATCACCGTTTGTTTCTTTTGTGCTTGCTCTTTTATTTTTGCATTGCATTATGTCATCATGCCATCTTGTCATTAATCTTTGCATCTCACCTCAACTAAAAAATTTGCATAGATCTTTTGATCTATTTAAATCGAGGGAATTCACATGGTGATTTCTCTTTATAACATATCCTCCTAATATTTATCGAGCTATTATAAATATTCCATTAGTTTGGAATTAACCGCAACCCACTTGCAATTTAATTCGCATGCCTTTTGCCTCAAGTTCGTTCTCCAAACTTTCTCCATAATTCTTTCTCCATTTATCGAGGCTCCTCCAAATTTCTCAACATTTTTGAACACTTCTAAATCCTAGTCCTTGTTCAAACCATTTGAATTAAATTCAAATGACTTTGAATTTAAGTCTTGCAATCTTGCCCACTCCATTTTTCTTGGGTCAAGCTCATTTTTATGAGTCCGGAAAATAATCCCCATGTCCAACTTCTTTCCCTAACCCTCTTTTTCTTTTCTTCTCTCTAATTCTTTTATGTTAAAGAAAGTATGAGAGGAAGCGAGAGAGAGAGCCTGCAGCCCAGCCGGCCTCTAAGCCCAAAGCCCAGCCAGCTCCCTGTTTTAACCTAGCATGCACCAATCGATCCCCTCTCCCTCTCGATTCCTCCTGCGCCGCCACTCCACAAACGCACGCACACAGCTAGCACCAGGAGGAGCGCCAGCGCCCGATCTCCTCGCTGTTGCTTTCGCCATGGCGCCGCGCCCTGCTTCTCCTCCCGCGCCGACGCCCTCCTTCGGCTGCTCATGCCTGCATCTCTGTCCGCGAGCTCGTGCAGCCATGGCGCCACAGGAGCCTCGCAGCCACCCCCCTCGCCAAGGCCATGGCCGTCGCCGCGCCTTCTTGCCTCTGTGCCTTGCTCCCTCCTGCTGCCAAGCATCACCGTCACGCCCTCCTCCTTGCCTTGGTGCCCCGTGCCTCGTCCTCGTGTCTCGTGACTCGTCCCCGACCACAGCAAGGCCGCCGCTCCGGTCAAGTTCCTCGCCGGATCCGGCGACCTCCGCCTTGAACCTGCCGTCTTCGTCCTGTTTCAGGCCTTCTCCATCCACATCCTCCTCCACCAGTAGCATCGCCACCCCGCCGGACCACCTTCCTCAGCGCCATATCCCACCTTTGCCTCGGCCTCATCCAGGAGATGAGCGAATGCATCTTCCCCGCGTTGACTTCCTCGGCATCGCTCTGTGCTGCCTTGCATTGAGCAGAGCTGCTGCTCGCTTGGACCGCTGCTCGGCCAAGACAAAGACTGCCCTGTACCACGTCGCCTCGCTGGATCGTTGTGATCTTCTCGGATTGCACCAAGTACAGGGGAGGCCTGTGCGTTTCCGTTACTTCATACCCGTTGAATCGTCAAGGCCCTCTGTTCGACTCCATGTGCAACTACACGATGAGACGCCAAGTACCACGACTATAGTCGTTGCCCCGAGGACACCGAGTACAACTACACACGACGTTGCGCCAAGTACCTCTACCCATGACCCGCGAACGTCTACGACCCGTGTACAACTACCGTCGCCAAGACCGGACCGACAAGTTCCCCAACAACGTGTGTACCACTACCGTCGATCCTCGAAGACTCCATGGACGTCAAGTTCCTCGTCGTCACCCCGAACATCTATGAAAAGTGAACCACTACTTCCACTACCGTCGCCGTGTACCACTACTTCCACTACCGCCGACATGTACGACTACAAAACATGTACGGCTACTTCCCCTACGACCCGTGAAGGACTACTTCCCTCGACGATTTTGAACCGCCCCGAAACGCATGCTTCAAAGGTATAACAACGAGACGACCGCCCGTGTACGAATGCATGTTGTATGAGATGCCCGTGTTTGCACCGTGTACGATTTGTCATTCTTTTGCCATGCCACCGACACGTGGGAACCCGGTATCTGGGATCACCTCACCATCTTTTGCATGTTCTGCACATCCACACTTTCATTCGCACCGACATCTTGATGAGTTGCCGGACCATCGGAATGTTGCCGTGGCACCATTTCTGTTTCGCCGCTGTGGCACCCTTTTCATTCCGCCATGGTGACCAAATGCTTCATAACATGCTCATGTCAACATTTTCATAAAATTGCATAAAACTTGTGCATGTCATCCGCATCATGATAACCACATTTAAATGCTTAAAATTGTTATTTGCTTTAAATTGCTAAATGACATATGGGGATTTTCCGGAATTGTTGTTTGTTGTTTCCGGCTTCATTTAAACTTGCCTAAATAGGTGGTTTGCTTATGTTTCACCTTTTGCCATGTTTAAGAACATTTAATATTGATGTGTACCTAAACGAGTGTGAACTAAATAATTGCTTGTGGTGTTTCGTCAATATGCAACTTGTTGCATATTGAGCTCCACTTAAATTTTAGTGTTGTTTGCTTCACCTTGCCATGCCATGCCTCATTAAACCGGACATGCATCATACTTGTTTGTGCATCATGCCATGTTTATGCTGGTGTGTTTACCATGTTGTTTGCTTCTTTCCGGTTTGCTTCTCTCGTTAGCTTCGGTTTCGTTCCGGAGTTGTGAGGATTCGTTCGACTATGTACGTTTGTCTTCTTCATGGACTTGTTCTTCTTCCTAGCGGAATCTCAGGCAAGATGACCATTACCCTCGATATCACCTCTATCTTTGCTTGCTAGTTGCTTCGTTCTATCGCTATGCTGCACTGCCTATCACTTGTTTACCATGCTTCCCAAGTTGCCATGTCAGCCTCTAACCTTTTCACCCTTCCTAGCAAAGCGTTTCTTGGCTATGTTACCGCTTTGCTCAGCCCCTCTTATAGCATTGTTAGTTGCAGGTGAAGTTGAAGATTTCTCAATGTTGGACCGGATTATGTTGGGATATCACAATATCTCTTATTTAATTAATGCATCTATATACTTGGTAAAGGGTGGAAGGCTCGGCCTTATGCCTGGTGTTTTGTTCCACTCTTGCTTCCCTAGTTTCTGTCATACCGGTGTTATGTTCCTTTTTACGTTCCTTACGCGGTTGGGTGATTTATGGGACCCCCTTGACAGTTCGCTTCGAATAAAACTCCTCTAGCAAGGTCCAACATTGGTTTTAACATTTTCCACCTAAGCCTTTTTCCCTTGGGTTCTGCAGACTCAAGGGTCATCTTTATTTTAACCCCCCTGGGCCAGTGCTCCTCTGAGTGTTGGTCCGAACTAGAGCCCTTTGCAGCGCCCCCTCAGGGAAACTTGAGGCTGGTTTTAGTTGTACGGATTGCTCATCCGTTGTGCCCTGAGAACGAGATATGTGCAGCTCCTATCGGGATTTGTCGGCACAGTCGGGTGGTCTTGGTGGTATTGTTTTACCATTGTTGAAATGTCTTGTAAACTGGGATTCCGAGTTTGATCGGGTCTTCCTGGGAGAAGGAATATCCTTCATTGACTATGAGAGCTTGTGATGGACTAAGTTGGGACACCCCTGCAGTGTATAAACTTTCGAGAGCCGTGCCCGTGGTTATGTGGCAGATGTGAATTTGTTAATATCCGGTTGTAGAGAACTTGACACTTGACTCCTGCTATCGAAGCCCCTCTAGAGCCGTGCCCCGAAGACCATTGTCGTCTCTGTCCTCTTCGAGAGAAGCTCCACGCTGCCGCGCCAGGCTGCACCCGCCGGTGGCCTCGCCTTGGTCAGGCATGGCCGGAGCCGGCCGGGCCGCTGTCGCCCTTCCTACCCTACTCCTCCCCTGTCTCGCACGGGATAACAGGAACAGGAGGTAGGAGACAAGCGCCCGTGCCCTCTTGCCCTGCCCCTAGGCTCCACAAGCCAGTGGACCAAGCGCCCCTGTCCACGTGTCAAGTGGACATGTATTCCAGTCGATACGTTTTTCGTTTCCTAAAAGTGTATTCTTCCTAAGTACGCTTTCATTTGCCCGAAAACGCATTTCTTTCCTCTTTTGACGGGAGTATGTTTTCCCTTTTGGGAAGCGTATTTTCATTCCACTTCGGCTGAAACTACGCTTTCTTTTATAGAAGATGTAAACGGCTCGAAGGCGCTTTCTATTTTTCTTCCAGGGACCTGTTTGCTGAGAAATATTCACGGATAGGTCCCTAAACTTCAAACACCTCACAACTTTTTGCTCATAACTCCGATCGAGGTGAAACCAATGCTTACATCTTCGTATCATCGAGCTCTTTATGTTGGTTCCATTTTCACTAGGTGGTCCCATAGTGAAAATGACCAGCTTGCCCTTGCCCTTATCAGCCCCCTCCGACAGAGAACCGTGCGACATTTTTTTCTGCGAGCTTCACCGCACTTCTTCCCGGAGTCTCCGTCACCCACACGCAAGACACAATAGCCACTTGCATAATGGTCATGCAGTAGCCTTGGTTTTCAACTTGAATATTTAATAAAAGCCTGCCTGTTATCTACCTGCTTGTTTGCTACTACTGTCGTTGTTTCGGTTTTACTCATGGACTCGTGTCCACCTTCATGCTATGTTATGATACATCATGATATCTTGTGCTACTTGCTAGTATCATTTTCACATGTCATTCTTATGGGTAGAAATACATGCTGGTAGAAGTAATGTTCTTTCTGATGCATGCTCACCATCTGTTATCCAGTCCCGTTGCTATGCATGTTTTGTCGCATCTAGTTGGTTACACGTTTACTTGGTGGTGTTCTTGCTATGTTCTTGCATGGTATTTATTAATGATGCTAGTGGTCATGATGTGCTTATGGTAGAGTTATGCTTGTGTTATTCATGCTCGTCAGTATTCCATGCTCATTTGGATATACGATTCATTGTGGTTATGCTCGATGATTATGCTGCACCTCCATGCTTATGTTGATATCATGCTCATGCATCGTAGTTGCATCTCATTATTTTCATATGACTCAGCTCATTGCATTCAACTTTAATCGGACTTAATTGAACTTGAACAACTATTGGCTGAGTCATGGTGCCACTGAATCAAGCTGACCAGTGCAACCACATTTGCCTTTATGGGAAGGCCCTAATGCGGTTTATTTTCATGCCTCTTGTCGGTGCCTCCAACGAGGGAAGGTTATGCATGGGCGCTACCCTAATCAGGTAGTATGGCATAAGACTTGTGTGCCCGTTGTTCTTGTATGGATCCATGTCCCTGTTTGGGACCATTTATTTTGCCACGACAGTGGTCGTTGATGCCTTTGGTAGGCACGGGGCCACCCATGACTTAGCCCAAAGGGGAGTTTGTCGGAGTGGCCGGGAGAGTGTCATGGGTAGTAGATCGGTTTTGACGGAAGTTGTTGGTCCACTTGAATGGGAGTGCGAGGCCATGGGTTCCATGGTGTGGGTACAGTGTGCTAACCTCTGCAGAGTGTGTGTGTTAAATCTATCGATAGTTGCACCCACGAATATGGGCCAAGTTTGGAGTCAGTCACACTATGAGCCAACAACAATAATGATAACTTGCTTAATAATAACCCTGATTCAATGATGAGAGACGATAACGGAGGTATCGTGGATACTGAAGTTGGTTGACCTTTGGGTGATCGCGAGATGATCACGGTGGTATCGAGGATACCGATGTTGGTAAGTTGATGCATGTGTTGGTTACAAGGTAACCCGAGCAGAGTAAGTTGGTGCAGGATATTGTTGACCTGTTACATGTAGTTTTATCATGTTCATATGCTCATGCCATGCTAAAGTTGTATCATGTTCAGTTGTGCATGCCATGTTGTATCTGCTAGTACCAGGTTCATGATTGATTTAACCTGCTAATGCCATGTTGTTGTTTGCCTTGACTGCTTTTGGTTATTGTGAGCTTGCAAGTACATTCAATGTACTGACCTGGCGTGTCATGCTTGTTTGCAGGTCATGCCTAGATTGATTGCTTGTTTGGTGTGGTTCCTGTGTTCGCGAGCTAGGATAAATGTTCCAACCAGAGTCCCTGCAGATTGGAGTCCACCATCGTCGTTCGTTGTTCCTCTACCAATAGTTCTTCCGCTGCTAGTAGAGGTTCCACTACCTCGAGTTGTTATGTTGCTTGCATAGAACAACTGTGGTTGGCGTAGTGTTGCCATGTCGGTGTTATTCAGTGTAATATCGGAGACCTTGTATTCATATTCAGATTGTAATAGAGAGCTGGTTTGTTCTATGCTAAGTAGTGTCGTATACCAGAAGACTTCACCTCGATCTCTGGGCTTGAATACAGGTTCCTTTCGGTTTCTCTGAGCCGGGTTGCCACATTTATTTTTTCCAATGATCTTCATGAAAGTTTTTATTATATCCCTCTTGAATATCTATCAGTTAGGGACTAATTTCATAAGTTGCAATTATTTTTTGACAAGCTCAAACAAATTTAAGTGAAGATCATGAGCGTAAAGATTTTGGTCTCTCAAAATAATATAAGTAAAGCATGAGAGAATTTCTTCAAAATTACTAACTCTCAAACAAATCTAAGTGAAGCATGAGAGTATTTCTTCAAAAACATTAAAGCACACCATGCTCAAAAAGATATAAGTGAAGCACTAGGGCAATCCATAGCTCAAAAAATTTAAGTGAAGCATATAGAGCAATTCTAACAAATCATAGCATAATTTTGGCTCTCTCAAATAGGTGTATCCAGCAAGGATACTTGTGACAAACCAAAAAGCAAAACAAGCAAAGAATTACATAGTACAAGACACTCCAAGCAAAAATAATGATATGTGACGAATAAAATATAGGTCCAAGTAAAATACCCATGGTCGTTAGAAGAAAGAGAGGATGCCACTCGGGGCATCCCCAAGATTAGTTGCTTGTTCATCCTTGAATATTATATTGGGGTGCCATGGGGCATCCCCAAGCTTAGGCTCTTGCTTCTCCTTATTCCTTCAACCATCGTGATCTCACCCAAAACATGAAAACTTCAATCACACAAAACTCAACAAAACCTTCGTGAGATCCGTTATTATAGGAAAGCAAATCACTACTATAAGTAGTGTTGCAACCCATTCATATTTTATTTTTTGCATTATATCTACTGTATTCCAGCTTTACTATGGCTCATACCAGTGGATACAAACCATAGATTCATCAAAATAAGCACACAACACAAAGAAAATAAAATCTATAAAAAAAGAATAGTTTGTAGTGATCAGGGAACTTCGTATACTTCTGTAACTCCAAAAATTCTGAGAAATTAGGGCAACGTGGGAAATTTGTATATCAATCTTGTGTAAACAATTCAGAGCAAAAGCATGTTTCCATGATTTATAAAAATTATTGTACCGAGCGCAAAAGTTTCTGTTTTTCAACAAGATCAAATCAACTATAAACCCAACATGATCCCAAAGGTTTATCTTGGCACAAAAACTAATTAAAACATGAAAAACAATCATAACAGTAGCATAATTCTGCAAACACTCAAGAATAGAAAGAAAAAGACAAAAATACATTTTATTCATTGGGTTGCCTCCCAATAATGGTTATCGAAGCAGTAGGAGAACCAAGCAACACTATGTAAAAGGTACTTGCACACAAAGAACAAATACTTGCAACCCGACGGGAAAGAGGGGTTGTCAATCCCTCTCGGGAAAAGATTGGTAGATGCAAATAAAATAAAGGCAAATAAAATTCTGCGAGGTATTTTGGGTTTTTGGTAATGTAGATCTGAAAATAAAAGATGAAAATAAATAAAAAGGCATATAGCAATATAGATCTGAGAATATATGATGAGAAAATAGACTTGGGGGCCGTAGATTTCACTAGTGGCTTCTCTTGAGAAAATAGCATACGGTGGGTAAACAAATTACTGCTGGGCAATTGATAGAACCTCAAATAGTTATGACGATATCCAGGCAATGATCATTATATAGGCATCACGTCCAATATTAGTAGACCGACTCTCGCTTGCATCTAGTACTATTACTCCACACATCGATCGCTATCCAGCATGCATCTAGTGTATTAAGTTCATGGAGAAAAGGAGTAATGCAATAAGAACGATGACATGATGTAGACAAGATCTATTCATGTTGGAATAGACCCCATCTTGTTATTCATAATGGCAACGATCAATACGTCTCTTGTTGCCTCTTCTGTCACTCGGAAAGAACACCGCATGACCAAACCCATCAGAAAGCACCTCTTCTCATGTCAAAAAAATCGATCTAGTTGGCCTAACTAAACCAAATATTTGAAGAATAAATACGATGTAATAAGTAATCACACATATAAGAGATCAAAGAAACTCAAATAACTTTCATGGCAAATAGATCTGATCATAAACTCAAAGTTCAATGGATCCCAACAAACACACCGTAAAAAGAGTTACATTAAATAGATCTCCAAGAGACCATTGTATTGAGAATCAAAAAGAGAGAGAAATCCATCTAGCTATTGACTACATACACATAGGTCTACAATGAACTGCTCACGCATCATCGGAGAGGCACCAATGAGGATGATGAACCCCTCTGCGATGGTGTCTAGATTGGATCTGGTGGTTCTAGAACTTGCGGCAGCTGGAATTGTGTTTCGCTGACTCCCCTCAAAGCCCCCCTCTGGTACTTCTTTGACCCAATAGGTGTCTTCTGGTCTAGAAAAATTCTCCAAAAAGTTTCATTGTGTTTGGACTCCGTTTGGTACTGATATTCTGCGAAGTAAAAAAACAAGCAAAAAACAGCAACTGGCACTGGGCACTATGTCAATAGGTTAGTCCCAAAAAATGATACAAAGTTGCTATAAAATGATTGTAACACATTTGAGAATGATAATATAACAGCATGGAACGGGCGCGTGATACGTCTCCAAGGTATCTATAATTTTTTATTGTTCCATGCTATTATAGTACCAATCTTGGATGTTTTATATGCAATTATATATCATTTTTTGGGACTAACCTCTCAACTTAGTGCCTAGTGCCAGTTGCTATTTTTGCCTGCTTTTGGTTTTCAAGGAAATCAGTACCAAATGAGTCCAAATGCCACAAAACTTTTTGACGATTTTTTCTTGGACATAAGAGACCCTAGAAGCTTTGGGAGGAGGCTAGAAGGCGAAGGAGTAAGACACAAGGCACATGGGCACCCACAGGGGGCTGGCGCACCCATGTGGCTTGTGGGGACCTCGTTGCTCCATTTGACCTAATTCCAACTCTATAAATTCTCTAAAATAGGGAAACCAACAGAGAGCCACCCAAAATACTTTTTCCGCTGCCGCAAGCTTCTATTCTTTCGAGATCCCATCTGGAGGCCATTTCTAGCACCTTGCCGGAGGGGAATTGATCACAGAGGGCCTCTACATCAACCTTGCTGCCCCTATGATGATATGTGAGTAGTTTAACACAGTCCTACAGGTCCATAGCTAGTAGCTAGATGGCTTCTTCTCTCTCTTTGATCTTCAATGCCTTGTTCTCCTCGATGTTCTTGGAGATTTATTCGATGTAATCCTTTTTTGCGGTGTGTTTGTTGGGATCAGATTAATTGTGGGCTTATGATTAGATTATCTATGAATATTATTTGAGTCTTCTCTGAACTCATTTATGCATGATTATTATAGCTTTGTGTTTCTCTTCGATCTATCCATTTGGTTCGACCAACTAGATTGATTTATCTTGCAATGGGTGAGGTGCTTTCTGATGGGTTCGATCTTGCGATACTCAATCACAGTGACACAACGGGACATGACATGTATTTGTATTGTTGCCATTAAGGATAAAATGATGGGTTTATTCATATTGATTGGATTTAATTTGTCTAAATCATGTCATCTTGTTTAAGGTGTTACTCCGTTCCTTATGAACTTAATACTCTAGATGCATGCTGGATAGCGGTCGATATGTGAAGTAATAATAGTAGATGCAGGCAAGAGTTGATCTACTTTTCTCGGACATGATGCCGATATACATGATAATGGCCTTGGATATCATCATAACTATGCACTTTTCTATCAATTGCCCAACAGTAATTTGTTTACCCACCATATGCTTTTTGTTCGAGAGAGATGCCTCTAGTGAAAACTATGCCCCCCTGGACTATCTTTATCATATATTAAAATCCAAAATACCTTGCTGCAATTTATTTACCTTTATTTTATTTTGTGTTTTTGTTTATCTATCTATCACTACGAGATTTGATCCTTGCAATTAACCGCCAAGGGATTGAAAGCCCCTTGTTTGCGTTGGGTGCAAGTATTTGTTATTTTGTGTCTAGGTGTTGTTCACAAGGAATGGTTTGGTTCTCCTACTAGATTGATACCCTTGGTTCTTAACTGAGGGAAATACATATCTCTACTGTACTGCGTCATCCTCTCCTCTTCGAGGAAATGCCCATGCGGCTAACAAGTAGCAAGAAGAATTTCTGGCGATGTTGCCAGGGAGACATCACCAGCACCTATCAAGTACCATTGCATAAACATTCATATCCTTGCATTTACTTTCATTTGCCATTTGCCTCTCATTTTCATCTCCCCCACTTCTAAAATGTTTTCACAAAAACACAAAAATATTTTCCGTTTGTCTTTTTGCTTGGCTGCTTGCTTAGTCGCAATGTATTAAGAAAATATAAAGTTGTGTGACTTTTCTAATACTAATAATAATGATTTTATTAGTACCCCAATTCCTCCTCCCGCCACTAGTGTAGAGTCATGTGATTTTAATGCTGCTTTGCTAAATCTTGTTATGGAAGAACAACTTTCTGGTAGTCCTAATAAAGATGTTGCATCCCATCATAATACTTTTGTTGAATTGTGTGATATGCAAAATAAAAAAGATGTTGGTAATGATATTTTCAAACTAAAATTATTTCCATTCTCACTACAAGATCGCGGTAAAACTTGGTTTTCATCCTTGCCACGAAATAGTATTGATTCTTGGGATAAGTGTAAGGATGCTTTTATTTCCAAGTAGTTTCCTCCCGCAAAACTTATTTCTCTTAGAAGTCAAATTATGAATTGAAGCAACTTGAGCATGAACATGTTGCCTAATCTTGGGAGAGGGTGAAATTAATTATAACCAATTGCCCTAATCAAGTCTTAAGTTTATGATGATCATACAAAAACTATGTGCGATTGAACATTGCTTCTAGAAATCATTTACATTCCGTCATGGGTGGTACATTTATGGAAATCACACTAGGAGAAGCTACAAAATTGATTGATAATATTCTGGCAAATTATTCACAATGGCATACCCAAAGAACCCCTACTAGAAAAAGTGTATTCTGTTGAAGAAATTAATACTTTGAGTGATAAAGTAGATGTGCTTATGAAAATGGTTGCTACTATCAATCCTAATGTTGTGCCATTTTCTACTTTGATTTAGAAAAATAATGATCATGCAGATGTGAATGTTGTCTCACGAAAGAATTCCGATAGTAATGCTTATAGAGAAAATTTAAATCCTAGGTTGTTTCAGGCGAATTCCTATAATAATTATGGCAATTCCTATCGTAATTCTTATAATAATAATAATAATAATAATAATAATAATAGGACACACTCTGATCTTGAAAGTAATATTAAATAATTTATTAATTCTCAAAACATTTTCAATACTATGATAAAGGAAAAATTGAGTAAAGTTGATGATATGTCTAGGAGCATGGATAGAATTGTTCATATAGTGGAAAATCTCAAATCTAATTTTTATTGAATCCAATAAAGCTCTCTATGTTTCCATTGGTGAAAGTAAAGAAAGAACCGCAAGGTTGAGGGCTAAGCGGGAATTCTTAGAAAAAGTGATTCCGCCAGGGTTTTATCGTGCAATGATGAAGATATAAAAATTATTGGTGTCTTATCAATTGTATCTTTTTTAGCAATATAAAACTTGATTAGACTAAATATGAGTCAACTTTAGCTAGAAGGCATCCCCATTGTTCAGAGGGTGAAAATATTAATGAAAATTTTGATAAAAGCGGGTTTGGAGAGGTCAAAACATTAAATAGTGATGTGCCCACTACTTTGGATTTGAAGGATTTTAATTATGATAGTTTTTCTTCAATTGAGTGTATTTCCTTGTTGCAACCCATGCTAAATTCACCCAATGCTTACAATGAAAATAAAGCTTTTACTAAACATATTATAGAAGTCATGATGAAAGATTTTGAAGAAAAGCTAGAATTGGAGGTTTTAATACCTAGAAAATTATGATGAGTGGTAACCTGCTATTAAATTAAAAATTAAAAATTACGAGTGCAATGCTTTATGTGATTTGGGTGCCAGCGTTTCCACAATACCAAAATCTGTATGTGATGTGCTAGGATTTACCAATATGGATGAATGTTCTCTTAATTTGCACTTAGCGGATTCCACTATTAGGAAACCTTTCGGTAGAATAAATGATGTTCTTATTATTACCAATACAAACTATGTGCCCGTTCATATCATTGTTCTTGATATTGATTGCAATCTATCTTACCCGATAATACTTGGCAGGCCTTTCCTACGAACCATAGGTGCTATTATTGATATGAAAAAGGTTCCATTAAAGAAGTGTGTGGAACACTTACCTAGAAAGATAGTTAAGCCACCATATGAATCTATTATGAGGGCCACCTATGGAGTTAATTTGAAGGATGACAACACTTGAAACTATGCATTATGCATAGCTAGGGGCCTAAGACAATAGTGCTTGTTAGGAGGCAACCCAATAGCTATATTTATTTTTCTTGTTTCATTTCTTTCTTTCTTTTTGGCATGCTCAAAATGATGCTACTATTATGGTTGTGTTTTTGTGTTTAAAATATTGTTTGGGCCAAGTAAAGCCTTTCGGATGATTTGGATGAAAGTTGCTTCGATTATGTGAGAACACAAAAACTTTTGGGCCCAGTAGCAGAATTTTTTAGGTTCACTGGAACACGATAAATCTCTGTTTTTTTACACATGATTGATATACAAATTTTCCATGTTGTCCTAATTTTTCAGAATTTGTGGAGTTTCAGAAGTATGGTCATGTTCAAATCATTACAAATTGTTCTATTTTTGACAGATTATGTTTTCATTGCATTGTTTACTCGTTTTAATGAATCTATGGATTGTATTGGGGGTATAAGGCATGGTGAAGTTAGAATATAATAGGTATTATGCAATAATAAGATTTGAATGGGTTTACAACAGTACGAAAAGTGGTTATTTGCTTATTATACTAATGGATCTCATGAGTTTTCTGTTTAGTTTTGTATGCTGAAGTTATCACGTTTTAAGTGAGATCGCAATGGATGAAGGAATAAGGAGTGGCAAGAGCCTAATCTTGGGGATGGCCGAGGCACCCCAAGGTAATATTCAAGGAGACCCAAGCATCTAAGCTTGGGGATGCCCCAGATGGCATCCCCTCTTTCTTAACCACCGGTAAATTACTTGGAGCTATATTTTTATTCATCACATGATATGAGTTTTGCTTGGAGCATCATGTATTATATGAGTCTTTGATTTGTTTGATTTTTAGTTTGCCACAATCATCTTTGCTGGACACACCTTTTTGAGAGGAACACACATTATTCGTGATTTGTTAGAATACTCTTTGTGCTTCACTTATATCTTTTGAGCTAGGCAGGTGCTCTAGTACTTCACGTATATCTTTTAGAGCACGTCGGTGGTTATATTTTAAAGAAATAGTTGCACTCCCATGCTTCACTTATATCATTTTGAGAGTTGATAATAGTAATGGCAATATGCACAAGTTATGAAATTGGTCCTAATATGATAGGTATTCAAAAGGGATATAAACAAAACTTTCATGTATATCATTGAAACTTATAAGTTTGATTCCTTGTAGTAGTTCTGCGATATGTGGGAGGTACTAGTGAATGATTGTGGTTTAGTAAGTATATTGGTTTTAAGGTTTGTGACTCCCGAAGCATGCACGTGTGGTCTCTCATTATGCTCAGAAGTTGGAGCATGATTTATTATTGACTGTCTTCCTTTGCGTGAAGGTCAGGGGCAGACGATGGTCAACTCCTACCAACCTCACCCCTAGGAGCATGCATAGTAGTACTTTGCTTCGAGGGCTAATAAACCTTTGCAGTAAGTGTGTGTGTGTTCTTTATGACTAATGTGAGTCCATGGATTATACACACTCCCATATTTCCGCAATTTGCTAGCCTCTTCGCTACCGTGCATTGCCCTTTCTCACCTCAAAATGTGGTGCAAACTTCACCGGTGCATCCAAACCCCGTGATATGATAAACTCTATCACACATAAGCCTCCTTATATCTTCCTCAAAACAGCCACCATACCTACCTATTATGGCATTTCCATACCATTCTGAGATATATTTCCATGCAACTTCCACAGTTCCGTTTTTATGACACACATCATCATTGTCATATTGCTTTGCATGATCATATAGCTGACATAGTATTTGTGGCCCAGCCACCGTTCATCATTTTTTATACATGTTATGCCAGATCATTGCACATTCTGGTACATTGCTAGAGGCATTCACATAGAGTCATATTTGGTTCTAGTATTGAGTAGCAATTTTGAGTTGTAAGTAAGTAGAAGTGTGATGATCATCATTATTCATTATAGAGCATTGTCCCAAGTGAGGAAATAATAAAAAAGAGGCCAAAAAGAGCCCATAAGAAAAGAGGCAAAAAAGAGCCCAACAAAAAAAGGAAAAAATTCAGAAGAAAAAAGAAAATAAAAATGAGAGAAAAAGAGAGAAGGGGGCAATGTTACTATCCTTTACACACTTTTGGTTTAACATAGCACCATGTTTTCCATATATTGAGTCTCCTATGCTTTCATTTTCATATAACTCATGGGAATTTTTCACTATAGAACTTGGCTTTTATATTCCAATGGTGGGATTCCTCAAATTCCCGAGGTCTTTGTGAGCAAGCAAGTTGGATGCACACCCTCTTAGTTTTATTTTTGAGCTTTCATACACTTATAGCTCTTATAGTGCATCCATTGCATGGCAATCCCTACTCCTTACATTGACATCAATTGATGGGCATCTCCATAGTCCGTTGATTACCCTCGTTGATGTGAGACTTTCTCATTTGTTTGTCCTCTCCATATAAATCTCTACCACGGTATTCTATTCCACCCATAGTGGTATATCCATGGCTTGCGCTCATGTACGCGAGGGTTGAAAAAGCTGAAGCACGTTAAAAAGTATGAAGCAATTGCTTGGCTAACACCGGGGTAGTGCATGATTTATATTTTGTGTTAATAAGATGGAGTATGACAACGCTATGTGATTTTGTAGGGATAACGTTCTTTAGCATTGATATTTTGAAAGGCATGATTGTTTGTTGGTATGCATGAGTATTCATGTCTTTATGTAAAATTATAGACTATTGCTTTGAATCATTCGGATCTTAATATTCATGCCACAAAAGAAAGATTACATGATGAACAAGTTAGGTAGCATTCCACATCAAAAGTTTTGGTTTTATCATTTACCTACTAGAGGACGAGCAAGAATTAAGCTTGGGGATGCTTGATACGTCTCTGATACGTCTTTAACATATCTATAATTTTTTATTGTTCCATGCTATTATATTATCATTCTTGGATGTTTTAGAATCATTTTTAGCAACTTCATATCATTTTTTGGGACTAACCTATTGACATAGTGCCCAGTGCCAGTTGCTGTTTTTTTGTTTGTTTTTTACTTTACAGAATATCAGTACCAAACAGAGTCCAAACGCAGCAAAACTTTTTGGAGAATTTTTCTAGACCAGAAGACACCTTCTAGGCCAAAGAAGTACCAGAGGGGGGCAACGAGGTGAGCACATCCCACCTGGGTGCACCTGGGGGCACAGGCGCACCCTAGTGGGTTGTGCCCACCTCGACCGCCTCCCGCACCGCCTCTTTGCTCTATAAATACCCTGAAAAATCCAAAAACCCTAGGGGAGTTGGCAAAACACAATTCCAGCCACCGCAAGTTCCAGAACCACCAGATCCAATCTAGACACCATCACAGAGGGCTTCATCATCCTCATTGGTGCCTCTCCGATGATGCGTGAGTAGTTCATTGTAGACCTACGAGTCTGTAGGCAGTAGATAGATGGCTTCTTCTCTCTTTCTGATTCTCAATACAATGGTCTCTTGGAGATCTATTTGATGTAACACTTTTTGTGGTGTGTTTGTTCGGATCCGATGAACTTTTGAGTTTATGATCGGATCTATTTATCCAGGAAAGTTATTTGAGTTTCTTTGATCTCTTATATGCATCATTACTTATAGCCTCGTATTTCTTCTTCGAATCTTTGGTTTAGTTAGGCTGACTAGATCGATTTTTCTTGCCATGGGAAGAGGTGCAATGTGATGAGTTTGATCGTACGGTATTGTTTCCCAGTGACAGAAGGGGTAGCAAGACACATATGTATCGTTGCCATTAAGGATAGCAAGATGGGGGCTATTCCTACGTGAATAGTGTTGGGGTCTATGGTAGGGTGCGTCGACTGCAAATTAAATTTCCTACACGCAGAACAACCAAGAACATGCTACGGGAGATGGATCACAGTTCGTTACCACTAGACGCGCAGTGCTATGCAGCAGAAGAAGAGTTGGGGCAGCGCGTCCACGTGGATCGTCTCCTCCTCGTCCGATCTCCCTCGAACAGTCAGTCGTCTGATCCCACGTACAAGTTCGCCAGAGCGACGCAAGTGCACCGCCTCTAACGATATCCGCGCGTGCAGGAGGAACATTGTGCGGCGGACTGCTAGGTCCGATCACACAATCGATGGCGAGTGGAGGTGGCTATTCGCAACACATGCAAACCCTAGTCGCAGCGCCAAAGCGATCAACCAAATAAGTGCGCTGCACCTCCACCTTATATAGGCATCCGTCGCGGGCTCAACACTTGGGCCTCGCACGGACCCTAAAGCCCAAAGTCTACTCGGTCACGTTCTTAGTCCAGTTCGGGTCACATCCGACCAGTGTCCTATGAACCGACCTCGTAGGTTCCTTCCCTTAATCGTGTGACCCCTTAGGTTCAAGTCGGCTTGGTCGCAGTTCGGATCACCTCCTACCTGCACGGTTGGTAGCGGCCTCTAGCAAGGCGTGCCGACCACCAAGCAGACTATGAAGCTGGTTAGGCGAATCTGTACAACGTGTCACACTTCTGTTCCAGTTGCCACACGATATATGTTGTCGGGCTCAAGGCGAGACTTTCATCCTTGTGCTAGCCCGACCTCTTTCTCGTTCCAGTGATACCGACCACTATCCGGATTATCTCATAATCCTTGTCGCGTGGCCATGCTTATCCTGGTCGGATCACACGAGGGGCCCAGAGTATATCTCTCCTGATCGGAGGGGCAAATCCCATCTTGCTCAACCATGTCTCGCAGCATGGGACTGGACAAACCCGAAACCTACCTTTGTAACTACCCAGTCACGGAGTGGCATTTGGTCGGCCCAAAGCAAGTCTGTCACCATCCCGAGTACATGCGTCAGCTCAGGTCTTAGGACATAGAACGTATGTTGTACTAGAGACTCACAGATGACATATCGCTGCGTCTCATAGTTAGGTCTGTCCGACTCAGACCTTATCTCGACTCGGATCCGACTATGTCGAATGCGACCAGTCCTTTCCAAGTCCATATTATCCGGTTAGCATCCAATGCTCCATGGCTAGTGAGACCAAGCCATCGACCGTGTCATATGCTAGTCTAGTCGGCTGCGCGTCCACACAGCCCTTTTGACTAGGGACCTTTTAGGACGGTCATCATACAATGCATGGTCCCACAAACAAGTCACGTACTTGCTGATACACATCATTGATAATGTCCAAGGACTATCTTTATTCATAAACACATAGGAAATATCATCATACATGATTGCCTCTAGGGCATATCTCCAACAAATAGATCTTGTCTACATCATGTCATCGTTCTTATTGCATTACTCCATTTCTCCGTGAACTTAATACACTAGATGCATGCTGGATAGCGGTCGATGTGTGGAGTAATAGTAGTAGATGCAGGCAGGAATCGGTCTACTAAGCTTGGACGTGATGCCTATTTAATGATCATTGCTTGGATACCGTCATATTTATTTGAGGTTCTATCAATTGCCCAACAGTAATTTGTTTACCCACCATATGCTATTTTCTGGAGAGAAGCCACTAGTGAAATCTACGGCCCCCAGGTCTATTTTCTCATCATATATTTTCATATATATATATATTGCTATTTGCCTTTTTATTTATTAGCATCTTTTATTTTCATATCTATATTACCAAAACCCCGAAAATACCTCGCTGAATTTTATTTGCCTTTATTCTATTTGCATCTACCAATCTATTACCCGAGAGGGATTGACAACCCCTCTTTCGCGTCCGGTTGCAAGTATTTGTTCTTTGTGTGTAGGTACCATTTACATAGTGTTGCTTGGTTCTCCTACTGGTTCGATAACCTTGGTCTTATAAGTGAGGGATCTACCTCCTTAGTTGTACTGCATCATCCCTTACTCTTTGTAGAAAACACTGACGCGGATACAAGACATCAAAAAGGAAGGATCGGTCTCCAACGTATTTATAACTTTTGATCCATGCTATTATAGTATCAATCTTGGATGTTTTATATGCAATAATGCATCATTTTTTTGGACTAACCTATTAACATAGTGCCAAGTGCTAGTTGCTATTTTTTTGCCTATTTTTGGTTTTCCAAGAAATCAGCACCAAATGAAGTCCAAATGCGACGAAACCTTTTGACGATTTTTTCCTGGACATAAGAGACCCTAGAAGCTTCTGGACGAGGGGTAAA
Organism: Triticum aestivum; assembly: GCF_018294505.1. Taxonomy (NCBI): domain Eukaryota; kingdom Viridiplantae; phylum Streptophyta; class Magnoliopsida; order Poales; family Poaceae; genus Triticum; species Triticum aestivum. The sequence continues at coordinate 585,043,250 of NC_057813.1, read as the reverse complement.
GGAGTAGGCCACAAGGCACATGAGCGCGCCCATGTGGCTTGTGGGCCCCGTGTTCCTCCGTTTGACCTAATTCCATCTCTATAAATTCTCTGAAATTGGGAAACCAACAGAGCCACCCAAAATACCTTTTTTGCTACCGCAAGCTTCCTTGTTCTTGTGAGATCCCATCTGGAGGCCTTTTCTGACACCCTACCTGAGGGGGAATCGATCACGCAAGAACAGAAGCTTGCGGCGGCGGAAAAAGTATTTTGGGTGGCTCTATGTTTGTTTCCCGATTTTGGGTGGCAGAAAAAAGTATTTTGGATGTTTACCTGTACCGGCGGAGGCCTCCAGATGGGATCGCGGAAGAACAGAGGCTTGCGGCAGTAGAATAATTGTTTCAGGTCTCGCTATGGTGGTTTCTAGAATTTAGGGAATTTATGGAGTTTGAATTTGGTCGAACGGACATATAAGGGGGCCCACAAGCTCAGGTGGCACCCCCTGGGGTTACCATGTGAGCTTATGGCTCTCTCGTATATCTTCTAGCCTCCTCCCAAAGCTTGTAGGGTCCCTTCTGGTCCAGAAAAAATCACTGTAAAGTTTCATCACGTTTGGACTCTGTTTGGTACTGTTTTTCTATTAAACAATAATAAAGCAAAAAATAAAAGGTGGCACTAGGCGCTAGGTTAATAGTTTAGTTCTCAAAAAAGATATAAAATTGCATATAAGAATGCAAGATTGATAATATAATAGCATGAAACAATCAAAAAATATAGATACGTTGGAGATGTATCAGGCAACAATTATCATAGATAAAATCCTTGAAATCTAAAATAGTGGGTGCAACATTGCCTAGAGTCTTGACCTCTCCAAACCGACTTTTATTTTTTTAGCATCAAGATTATCACCCTTCGAACGTTAAGGACACCTTCTAGCTAAAGTTGACTCTTCACCAGCCCCATTATCATCAACTTTAATATTTCTAACACAATGATTCAATAGTTGTTACACCAATAGTTTTAATATCTTCATCATTATTAGCAAGATAGTGTGACTCAGGTTTAGATACCATTCTATTAACTAGCGTGGTTTTCTTATCTGACATTTTTCCCAAAATACTTCTATTTTGCACAAGTTGTAATTGGAGATTAACCACTTCTTTATTAATATCATCAAGTTGAATACTAATCACTTCAAGGAGAGTAGAATGTTACTTAACCTCTTTAGAAAAAGATTCATTTTGTTCAAATTGAGCATGCGTAAAAAAATTAGTAGATCTTTCGATCTCAAGCAATTTTTTATCATAAGAATTATCATAAGTATTTGAGGTATTACCAGGATAAGGTCTAGGATTATTATTAAAGTTTTCTCTATAAGCATATTATTAAAATTCCTCCTTGAAATAAAATTCACATAAACATTATCCTTATTTTGTCCAATCAAGGTAGACAAAGACACACTGTTTGGATCAATAGTAGCACTCTTAGTAGCATGCATGGACATAATTGCATCAACTTTTGCATTAAGAGAAGAAATTTTCTCGACAGGATTTACCTTCTCACCACTTGTCATGCGCTCGGTGTGCCATTCGTAATAATTGGCGGTCATGTTATCAAGAATCTTGGTAGCCTCTCCAAGTGTTATCCTCATGGACGAACCACCTGCAGCAGAATCTAGAGGATTTATGGATACAAACTTTAGTCCCGCATGGAAATTTTGTACTACCATCCAAAGACTTCATCCATGTGTAGGACAATTTTTTAGCCTAAGTTTCATTCTTTCCCATGATTGTGCAACATGTTCTTTATCAAGTTGTTTAGAATTCATAATTTGATTCCTCAAAGATATAACTTCCGTCGGAGGAAAATATTTACTAATAAAAGCATCCTTACACTTCGACCAATAATCAATACTACTTTTTGATAAAGACATTAACCATTCTTTGGCTCTATATCTCAAAGAAACTGGAAATGACTTCAGTTTTATAATATCATTATCCACATCTTTATTTTTCCATATAACATAATTCGACAAATGTATTAAGATGGGCAGCAACATCTTTTCCACAATTTTTTTCTTTCACCACAAGATTTAATAAAGCAATTTTAATCTCATAAGACTTTGCACTAATGGTGAGAGGAGCAGTAGGAGTGCTAATAAAATCATTATTATTAGTACTAGAAAAGTCACATAGTTTAGTGTTCTCATGAGTACACATAGTAACAACAAAAGCAAAAATAACAACATAAATATTTTTGGTATTTTGGAAAATTTTGGCAAGCAAAGAAAAAGGCAAAGGTAACCAGGCAAGAAATAAAACAAGCAAATAAAAAATTAGTGCGAAAGCACCTGATTTGGTAGAAGTTGACTCCCCGGCGATGTTGCTAGAAAGTCCTTTGCTTCTGTACAAGTTGTTGGGTTTCCATAAAGAGGAAGGGTGGTGTAGCCTAGAATCAAAAGTATCTCCCTCAGTTAAGAACCACAATTTAATCGAACTAGTAGGAGTCAACAATCTAACAAGATAAGCAGCACCTGCACACAAAGAAAAGAAATACTTGAACCCAACCTGGCAAGGGGGTTGTCAAGCCCTTCATCTTGCCACTTACAAGGTTAAATGCAAATAGATGGATAGATAATGGCATAGTGAAACAAAAAATAGTAAAGAGCCAACTTTAGAGAAGAAAGCATTGATGGAAAATGGACCAGGGGCATAGGTTCACTAGTGGTATATCTCTCGAAAGCAGGCAATGACATGGTAGACAATTATTGTTGGGAAATTGACAAAAAAGCAACATTTATAATTATGATTATTCATGGCATAATCTTGTATAGGCATTATGTCCGCGATAAGTACATTGTTATCCATCTGCATGTACTACTATTACTCCACCCCGAAACCGCTATCCAACAAGCATCTCAAGGTATTAAGTTTACTAGAAACAGAGCACCACAATAAGCAAGACGATATAATGTAGACGAAAAGAAATCTAGCAATAAGGTAAATCCCTGTCGTTCTATCCTTAGTAGCAACAATATAAATATGTGTCTTGTCCCCATTCTGTCACTGGGATATAGAACACTGCAAGATTTAACCTACTACTATGCACTACTTCCTCTGAAGAACTACCATCTATCTTGGCTAGAGAAGACAAATAGATCGGGAAGCATGCATACCTACTTAATTATACGGCAAAGAAACTTCAAAAGATTCAATAATATTCAAGGAGCAATCTGATCTTAAGTCCATAATTCTACTGATCCCAATAAATACACCACAAAAATTACATTAGATTGGTCTCGATCAACGAGAACATGTTACTGAAGATCCATATATATATATGGATAGAGAGAGAGAGATAACCATCTAGCTACTACTATGGAGTGGTAGGCCCTAAAGAAACTACTCGCACAACATCATGGAGGCGGCAAGGTTGATGAAGATGGTCCCTCCAATGGCTTCCTCCTCTGGCAGAACTCGAGTGAGGGAGTCCTTGATTAGGGGGTCCTCGGCTGTCCGGTCTATTCTATGTGGGCCAAATTGATGGGCTGTGAAGATAACACAGAAGACCATCCCCGTGTCCGGGTAGGACTCCTATATGCGTGGACGGCAAGATTGGTATCCAGATATTCTATTTCCCTTCCTTGTATACCGGCCCTGTACAACCCTAGGTCCCTCCGGTGTCTACATAAACCGAAGGGTTTAGTCCATAGAGGCTAACACAATATTCATAGGCTAGACAGCTAGGGTTTATCCATTACGGCCTCGAGGTAGATCAACTCTTGTAACCCCTATACTCATCGAATACAATCAAGCATGACGTAGGGTATTAACTCCTTTAAGAGCGAACGAACCTGGGTAAACATTGTGTCTCATTGTCCCTTGTTACCATTGATCCCTAGACACACAGCTTGGGCCCCCATATCCGAGATCTGCCGGTTTTGACGCCAGCATTGGTGATTTCATTGAGAGCTCCAATGTGTTGTCAACTGAGGAATCAATGGCTCGCCTCGTCATCAATGATGATGCCGTTTTCGGGGAGACCTTTCTCCCAGGTCAACTCTTCATGTTCGGTGGCTTCGTGCTGCGTGCCAACTCGGCCGGTCACCTTGAGCAGGTCGACAGCTACGCCCCTAGTCATCGGATCAGGTTTGGAAGCTTGAATTACATCACCGACGTCCGAGGAGATCTGATCTTCGAGGGGATCGCGGCTTTAGACGCCGCTCTCCACCCTTATGAAGAAGGCCCTTCGGATCCACTATCAGATCCCATCCAGGGGTCGATACTCACGCCTACCTCCGCCTTAGATCTTGGGCAGATCGTATTGTCTGAAGACGGGAGGATTGACCCCGCTGGACCCTCTCCTGTCATGGAACTCCTGATCGGAGACCCAGATGCGATCACGTCGTTGGTGAACCCGGAGTCAAACAAGACTCCCCCAATCATTGGGGAGTTGGACTCGCCTCTGGACAATAACTCCGAATTATCGAGGTCTGCGTCCATTGGGCTCGATCTAGTGTCCATCACAGAGCCTGGCCCTTCAGATCCGCAGAGTCCTATCCAGCTTTCGCTCTTAAACGAAGCACTGGACTTAATACAATCTCTCGCCATCACGGAAGTATCGCCTCCGGACTACACCCAGCTTAGGCTGGGGGCTGAGAGTAGGGAATTTTATATCCCACCCACCACCCACTTAATAGCCACTGTCGATGATTTAACCGACATGCTAGACTACGCCTCCGAAGACATCGAGTGCTTGGACGACGATGTCGACGCCGAACCAGGTCAAAACCCGCCTATTACTGGGCGTTGGACGGCCACTTCTACATACTACATATACATGGTGGACACGCCTGAGAAGAAGGACGACGATGGCACTCAAGATCCTGGCAAGGACAAGCCCGTCGATGAACCACCAAAGCACTGGCGTCAGTGGTGCCGCTCACGATCGCGTCGGGCTAAGGACAGCAATACAGGCACCGGAGACAATGACACTCTGGAAAATACTGAAGACCCTGACCACCACTTCGAACCCATGTCCGAACAGGACGAGAGGGAAGAGGGCCAATACAGCCCCGAAGATCATGAAGATTCGGAAGACAGTAGTTACTTACCTGCCTCCGAAGAGGATGTTAGCCTCGATGACGAAGATTTCATCGTCCTAGAGGAACCCCTCGAACAAGAATGCTTCAAGCAATAGCTCATTGCCACCGTGCGGAGCCTGGAAAAGAAACAGCAGCAGCTTCAAGCTAAACAGGACACGCTCAATGACAGATGGACCAAGGTCCTAGCCGCCGAAGAATACGGCCTCGAGCGACCAGTAAAGAGTTACCCCAAATGCAGGCTGCTGCCACAATTCGACGACGAAGCCCTCGAGCCAATACCATCAAAATACAATTATGCTGATCAACCAGACCAACCACCATGTGGGCGGGACAAAACGGCTCATCACGCCAAACATCATCCAACACCCCCTCATCGTAGAGGCAAGGACACAGTGGCTCCGAGATACACATACGACTTACGTGAGGACCTGGCCAATAAAGCCGGCCAGACTCGATCAATCTATGGATCCAGAGGATGTGCCCCGGCACGAGAAGACGACCATCAAGCCTGGCACGATGAGCATCATCAAGTTTAGGGTCAGCACCGAACATAGATGTCATCCGAACTCCATCGTGAAGTCGCCCGGTATAGAGGTGCCGCACACCCCATGTGCTTTACCGATGAAGTAATGCAGCACCAATTTCTAGAAGGGTTTAAACCCGTGAACATCAAGTGGTACAATGGAACGACGGACCCCGTCGTATGGATTAAAGATTTTCTTCTCCACATTCACATGGCTCGCGGAGATGACCTCCACACCATTAAATACCTTCCCCTAAAGCTAAAGGGACCAGCACAATAATGGTTGAATAGCCTCCCAGAGAACTCGGTTGGGAGTTGGGAAGATTTAGAAGATGCTTTCCGGGCCAACTTTCAGGGCACTTATGTCCGGCCACCGAATGCTGATGACCTCAGTCACATAGTCTAGCAACCTGGAGAGTCAGCTCGCAAACTTTGGAATTGGTTCCTAATTAAAAAGAACCAAATCATGGACTGTCCACATGTCGAAGCCTTAGCGGCCTTCAAACACATCTCTATGACGAATGGCTCGCCCGACACCTTGGGCAGGAAAAGTCGAAGACCATAGCAGCTCTTACAACACTCATGACCCGCTTCTGTGCAGGCGATGATAGCTGGTTAGCTCGTAGAAGCAACATTTCCAGCGACCCCGGCACTTCTGAGGCCAGTGACGACAATGGTAGACCATGCAGTCGGTGTCAAAACCGGCGGATCTCAGGTAGCGGGTCCCGAACTATGCATCTAAGGCTAATGGTAACAGGAGGCGGGGGACATGATGTTTACCCCGGTTCGGGCCCTCTCTATGGAGGTAATACCCTACTTTCTGCTTGATTGATCTTGATCATCTGAGTATTACAAGAGTTGATCTACCACGAGATTATAAAGCCTAAACCCTAGAAGCTAGCCTATGATTATCATTGTTGTTGTCCTACGGACTAAACCCTCTGGTTTATATAGACACCGGAGGGGGCTAGTGTCGGATTTCGGGTTCCGGCAGACCCTTGAGGTTCGAACTCTGGGGTGTGCGTGAAGATCTCTCCCCTACCAACTCACGTCTCGAAGCCTCACAAGGAATCTAAGATGGGAAGAAGATCACACAAGGGACACGAGGTTTATACTAGTTCGGGCCACCGTTGTGGTGTAATACCCTAATCTAGTTTGTGGTGTGGTGGATTTCCTTAGGGGGCTGATGATGAACAATACAAAGGAAGAACAGCCTCGCGATGGGTGTTCTTGAGCTGGTGCGGTGAACTGCTTGGGTGAGTTCAGTCGCCTCTTGGATGCCTATCTGATTTCTCTTCCCCCCTCCTACTGTGGTGGCTAATCCTATTTATAGAGGGAGGCCCTGGGCCTGTTCCCAAATAATGAGCGGGAAGGGCGCCAACAATCGGCCATTTTGAAGGGGAACATCTAGTACACTTATCCTAACTAAAGTTGGTCTTCGACTACCAAAGACTCTGACGGTGACGCCGTCCTAGGCTCCATGGTGACCTCCATCCTGCTGCTCCGCTGGTCTTGGTCTTGTTGCACCGAAACGGTAACCTTTGCCAGATGCCTTGGCCTACGCTTGCCCCCTTTGCACCGAAGGGGAAACAAGGACACTGCACAAGCCGGCGCCCGCCTGGCGCCCTCGTGGTCTCGATCGTCATGGCTTGCGTCACGGGCACCTCGCAAGGTACCCTTCCTTGATCTCTCCGCCTCCTCGCGAGCCCGCCTGATGAGGCTGCTCCTGAGGAAGCCTCATGTCGTCTGCCCCGCGAGGCTTGGCCCCTTATGAGGGTCTGGAGCTTGAGCTGACGAAGCTGGGCTGCACTGGGCCTCCACTTGAGCCACGCCGCAGGAGCAGGCAGGCAAGTTTGTGGACCCCCATTCCCAGAACGCCGACAGTAGCCCCCGGGCCCAAGGCGCCCCCGAACTTGGCTTAGCAGAGAAGCAAAGGGGCAAGAGCGAAGCGCCATGGGCCCAAATAGCCTGCGGCCTCGGGCGGCGCATGGTGATTGATTGGACATGAGCGTCTCCGCTTCCCCACGATGCCGCGCCTGGCTAGGCGGACCCGTGGTTGCACACAGCCATTCCCCTTTCACCGTTCGCGCGCTTCCTACCCTTCCTTCTTCCTCGAGCTCCAACTCTCGCCTCCAATCCAACTCGAACTCTCCCCCCTTCCCATCGCCATGGCGCCAAAGAAGAAGGAAAGGGGGAAGAAGCCCGCGCCTTCGCCCTGCTCGTCTCCGGCGTCGGCCCCCGCCGTTGATCTGTCAATCATACTCAACCCCGAAGCCTTGGACAAGGTCCGTTTTGCTCTTGCCTCCATCTTCAACGAGTGCGGCAGGACCATGGTTTGGCCTGCGTCCCATGCCTCCTTTGATAGGGTCGTCACGGAGGTCCGGTTTTTCGCTGATGCCCCATGGGCGGGTCTGGTTCTCCTCTTTTCCGCTTTCTTTAATGCGGTGCTCTCCCATTATCAGATCCACATGATGCACTTGGGGCCTAAGTCCATTACCCTCCTTGCTGTCTTCGCCTTTGTTTGCGAGGCGATGTTGGGCATTCCTCCTTCTGTTGCCCTCCTGCGCCACTTCTTCTCCTTGCGCCTGAGTGACCCCACTCAATGCTTGGGGTGTGTGAGCTTACTCGCCATTCCCGAGACGGCTGCTTCGGGAATCGATTTTGGCCTTCCTCCTCCTAAGGCCAAGTTCAGAGAACAGTGGCTGTACGTGGATGTCGGAGTGCCTAGCCCCCTGCTCTCGCACCCGACCTTGCCCGCCGTTCCCAACTCAGGCTGGGATCACGAGGCGCTCGCGAGCCCCCGGCTCGCCTTCGTCTAGCGCCGCTTCCGGAGTTTGAGGGAGCTCGATGTGATGGCGCCCAAGGTGGTGAAGGAGTTCCTTCAACGTCGCATTGCTCCTCTCCAGTGCCACTCCTGCCGGATGTGGGCCTTTGCAGGGAACGAAGACCGCATGCGGCTCCAGGAGGAGGATCTGGTGCCTGAAGTGATGAGGATGGTGCTCAGGGTCCTGGCTGGCGATCCTTCCCCAGGCAGAATTTGACACGGGGCTGCCCTCTTGTATCTTTGCTTGGGCAGGGCTGATTTTGTGAGGCAGATGCCCAACTTTGACGAGTGGGGGCTGCGTCCGGTTGGCCTCATGGGGCCCCGTGAGAACCCAGTTGCTGTGGTTGCTCTTCCGGTTGCCCATGGCGGTCCTGCCTCAGGCGATGGAGCGGGGAGATGAGAACCGCTCGGAGCTGAGGGGGTCGATGTCGAGATGCTGACACCGCACGGACCCCCGAAGGAGGCATCCGCTGAAGCCCGTCCTGGAGCAGCGACAGGCGAGGAGCTGCGGCCTACAGCTCCTGAGGTTGGGGCTTCCGAGGCCCCCGTCGTCCCTCATGAGGTGGCGCCTGGCGGCGCTCCTCAGGCTAGTTCCCCTGGCGCTGGTCACCTTGACGCCTCCTCCATGCCACAGGACGACCCTTTAGCCGAGCGCCTAAGCCGGTTCCGCATGGGCTTCGAGGCCCTCCGCAAGAGGAAGGAGGCCTTGGGTGGCGATGATCGCCCTTGCCGCCTGTTGAAGCGCGGGAAGTACTTTGCCATGGACGAGTAAGTCCTCTTCTCTCTCTGCTCCTTTACCTTACTGTTCCTACAGCTGACCGCGGCCCTTCAGGGCCCTTCCTGCCGAATCCGCGGAGACGGCCAAGGAGACATCCCCCCAAGCTTTGTGTTCACTGCTGACCTTGGGCGCGCCGAGCTCGAGCAACACCCCCTCCGCAGGGTCGGTCAGGAAAGTGGTCCATCCCGCCAGGCACCTTGAGCCTGCACGCCCGCTGTGCTCCCTTCGCGAGCTCTCCTGGAATACAGCTAGCTTGCCCCGTGCTCCTTCCCTGTTCGTGGATGGTGGCTGGCTGAAGTCGGTCTTGGGTTCCTCCTCTGGGGACGGACCGGCGTCAGGTTGGATCCCTGGCGAGGTCCGTCCGGCGATTGCAGGGGCACCAGCCCCCAGCCCCATGCCGGGACGGGGCATGCCGCCTCAGGGCCCTCTACATACACCAGTGGTGGAGTGTGACACGAAAGACATGCTCAGGCGTGCTCGGGAGCATCGCGCCCTCCGTCAAGAATTCCTTCAGAGGGCGGCGGATGTGGTGAGCCAGCTCGGCACGGAGCTTGCTGGCGAGGACGCACGCCTTGAGGTCGAAGGCCTGCGCCTCACTGAGGAGAGGCACAAGCTGAAGGTAGCCGTCGCCCTTGCGCGTCACCAGCGTGATCTTGATAACGCGAAGGCTGAAGCGTCACTGGTGGCCTCGCGGGAGGCCTGCTCCCAATCCATTGAGGAGGCCCGGGAAGCAGACCGACGGTGCAAGGATGCGGAGGAGCGCGCGTGGGAGCTCCAAGCCTGGAGCAACTCTCTGGAGCGGCAAGTGGAACTGCGCCAGGCAGCCCTTGTGTCGCTGAAGGAGGCTTCAGTTGACCAGGCGGAGCTCCTGAAGCGCGAGGAGGCGCTGACACTGGAGGCCGCCGAGCGCAACCTTGACCTTGAAAGGTTGGAGACGAGGGAGCACCTGGTGACTCAAGCGGAAGATGACGTCACTGCATGGGAAGCTCGAGTCCAAGAAGAGGTCGACCGCCGCGTGGCGGAAGCTCGCTCGAAACTTGAGCGCGAATACGAAGTGAGGTTGGAGCTGATCAGGGCCGAAGCTGAGGGTTGTACCGCGGCCGTCAGGGCCAAGCCGGCTGAAGTTACATGGATTGCGGATTCCTCCGCAGCTGCCCTTGGCGCAGCACAGGCGGAGCTGGCCTCTTCCCGTGCCGAGCTGCTTCTTCTCCAACAGAGGGTTGATGGCGCCAAGGCCGTCACGTGGTGGAATCGGGACGAGATCCATCAGTGGCAGACTCTGGAGCACGAGCATGCCCCCATGCTCCGAACGCTCAGGGAAAGGGCCAATGCGGCCCTGGGCAATATTTGCGAGGCAGCTGTTGCTGAGCCCCGTGTGATCAACTATGCTGGCAACCTTTGGTTCTTCATGGACGTGGTGACACAGCTGGAGACCCATTATGACAGGGCCCGTTGGCTTGTCGAGGAGAGGAGCCAAGCCTTGCTTGGGCGTGCCTTCTCCCGTGTCTTCAGCTATCTACAGGATAGAGATCCCCACTTTGATTTCGACGCCGCCATCGCACCGGTGCCCGCAGCCATCCGGGGCGATCTGGCGCAATGGGTGGAGGACAACGTGGATGCCCTCATTAGGGCCTTCACATCTGATGACGATGGCGTGATCCTGGCCGCCGATGAAGGTGGCGTTGTGGACGAGCCTGGCGTTGATGCAGGTGATGGCGGTGACGGTGACGACGTTAGCGACGCTAGTGACGCCTCTGGAGGAGCCCCAGAAGACGCGATGGGTGACATGTCCGACTGATCGTATGTCGTCGCTGCTTACCCTGTATGAAAAGGTTCGGGCTCGGCCCTGAAGATAGTAAGAGCATTTTTGGAGGGGGGGCCCCTCATGTAAAGGTTTTCAATCGGTATCCTTGTAAACATAATGCCGCGAGTGAGCTTATGCTAGCCTACTGGCCCGGCGATGGGTCAGCTGACTTGCTTACCTTTTGACCCTGACGGGCCCCGAGCGAGCCTGTGGGAGCCGCAACGCCCCAAGTGTCTTCTGGGTGAACCCGTTGATCCTGCCATGAGAACCTCCTGAGAGGGTGCGGCGACAGCGGTCTGGATTGTAGACGTGCTTGGCCCGGCCCGGCTCGCGAGGGGCTCGCGAGGGGAGGCACCTGACTCTAACTTTGGGCGCAAAGCCGAAACCAGAACACGAGAGATTGCTCGAACGAGACTAAACACCCCTTCCCCAAACACACGCAAGTCTCAAGCTCAAATCCAACCTAAATTCGAATCGAAGAAACTTGACAACAGAGGGAAAAGGCAAAAAGGCAAAAAGCCATGTCCGGCACCTAGTCTAGTCTTCAACGTCTTCTCACCAGCGCAGAGCTAAGTGCTGCCACTAGGCGTGGGTAGGAGCCCCCAAGGCCCAAGGGCGGATCTCCGGAGACTCCGGGGCGTGTACAGCCCCACTCATTATTACGTGAGAGTGTCACGGGCGGCGAGCTTCACAGGCACCGGGCCTTCTTCACAGGTACCGTCCTTGCTTCGTATCGCCAGATGAGGGCCCCGCCTTGCACCACACTCTACCGCCATCGACGCCGACCGGAAACCAAGGACGACGCCAATGGGGTAGAGCGGTCACCAGCGGTTCCCCCGACGACCACGGGTCCTCTGCCGGGGGCAGAGGCCCTGAGGCACCTCCCCGGCAGAGGGCCTACCTCCTAAGAACGCCTTGCTCCGAGCATCGCGGGGGTGAGCCCGGATCTCGGCCCCTCTCCTGCAGCCCCCGGTGCCCTCCTCCTGAGGGGTAGGAGGCTGCAGCATTGGGGCAGCCATCTGCTGCGGCGACCTATACCTCCCGCGACCCATTGTTAGCATAAACTTGCTCCGGAGGAATTAGCGGTACCCGATAGTTGCCGCCACAACACGGTTGTCGAGGCTCTCTTGGGGTTCCTGAGGGAGCATAGCTTCTGGCGTCTCCTCCCCCCGCCTGGCCTGAGGAATGAGCCATGGTCTTCTTCCAATGCGTACCCTTGATCCACCATGTGGGGCACATAAGCTTCTGGGGCCGCCGCCTTAAGGGCCTCGCCGTAGTGCCCCATACACCGCACAGTCCGGCTTGGAGCGCTATCTTGGGGCTGGTAGCGTGGTGGCCCGCCGAGGCTGAAGGCCGCGGCGTGCACTCCCTCACCGGCCGGAGATAGGGCCGGCGCGACTTGTCGACCAACGCTGACGGCCGGGTTGGTGCTGAGGAGGCCCTGGAGTCCGCTCGATGTTGCGTTGGCATGTATGGGGCCGCCGTACGGCCCGCCCTAGATCTGGGGTGGCAGCTGGACGCAGAAAGGAGGTGCTCCCGAGGCGGTGGCGTCAAGGTGCTCAACCACTCGCTCTAACAACACGTCACGGCCGCCTTCCAGCAGCCTGCACCGTAGCAGCTCTCGGGCCACCGTGAGCGCTGCCCTTGAGTTCGCCTGCTCCCATCGAGTGTGCGGTGCTGTGGCCGCGGCGTGGCTTGAGGCTCTTGCTGCTGACCACACCTGCCGCGGTGTGAGGGCAGGCGGCGCTTGGCCGCGTCGCCCGCACCCCGCAGCGCCCTGCGAAGCGTGAGCTGCATGAGGCGCAAGGTTGAGGTCGCCCTAGGCCGGCGGCATGCGTGGGCGGGCCACGTTGCCCAGCGATCGGTGTTGGCAGTGGGTTCGCTTGACATCAGAATGGCGAGGCGATGGAACGCGAGGCTGCGGAGGAAGGATTCCGGCGCACCCCTACCTGGCGCGCCAAATGTCTGATTTCGGGTTTCGGCAGACCCTTGAGGTTCGAACTCTGGGGTGCGCGCGAAGATCTCTCCCCTACCAACTCACATCTCGAAGCCTCGCAAGGAATCTACGCTGGGAAGAAGATCACACAAGGGACACGAGGTTTATACTAGTTCGGGCCACCGTTGTGGTGTAATACCCTACTATAGTTTGTGGTGTGGTGGATTGCCTCAGGGGGCTGATGATGAACAATACAAAGGAAGAACAGCCTCGCGAGGGGTGTTCTTGAGCTAGTGCGGTGAACTGCTTGGGTGAGTTCAGTCACCTCTTGGATGCCTATCTGATTTCTCTTCCCCCCTCCTACTGTGGTGGCTAGTCCTATTTATAGAGGGAGGCCCTAGGCCTCTTCCCAAATAATGAGCGGGAAGGGCGCCAACAATCGGCCATTTTGAAGGGGAACATCTAGTACACTTATCCTGACTAAAGTTGGTCTTCAACTGCCAAAGACTCTGACGGTGACACCGTCCTGGGCTCCATGGTGACCTCCATCCTGCTGCTCAACTGGTCTTGGTCTTGTTGCACCGAAACGGTAACCTTTGCCTTATGCCTTGGCCTGCGCTTGCCCCCTTTGCACCAAAGGGGAAACAAGGACACTGCACAGGCCGGCGCCAGCCTGGTCTCGATCGTCATGGCTTGCGTCACGGGCACCTCGCGAGGTACCCTGCCTTGATCTCTCCGCCTCCTCGCGAGCCCGCCTGATGAGGCTGCTCCTGAGGAAGCCTCCTGTCGTCCGCCCCGCGAGGCTTGGCTCCTCGCGATGGTCTTGAGCTTGAGCTGACGAAGCTGGGCTGCACTAGGCCTCCACTTGAGCCACGCCGCAGGCCGCAGGCAGGCAACTCTGGGGACCCCCGTTCTTAGAACGTCGACAGCTAGGGTTACATCAAGTCGGTTACAGAGAAGGGTATCACATAACGAATCACCAAGCTTGCCTTCCACGCAAAGGAGAGTCCCACCAGGACATGGGACGAAGTCTTCTATCTTGTATCTTCATAGCCAAACAGTCTGGCCAAAGTATATAGTCCGGCTGTCCGAGGACCCCTTAATCCAGGACTCCCTCAGTAGCCCCCGAACCAGTCTTCAATGACGATGAGTCCGGCACGCAGATTGTCTTCGGCATTGCAAGGCGGGTTCCTTCTCTGAATTCTCCAGAGTATCTATTGTAACGAGCAGTGTCCAGCTTCCCATTAATGTTGCACTCATCGGCTTCTGTACCTTAATAGTGTCAACCTCCATGTATCAAATGAATGGGAGAAGCCGGGGCATTTTTACACTTGCCACCCTTACCATGTAAATAAATCGTCTATTAAAGAGACGGGGATCCTCAGATCCAAATCACACCATCTTCCCCAAGCGAGGATCATCAGAGCGCGCCCGAAAAAACCATCCCATCATGGCCAGCCACCGCAACTCTTCCTCTCTCCCCAATAGAGCCAAGACAGGTGATTGGGAGAAGTGTACCGTATCCCACGGCCAATTGGTGAAGTTGCAGACCCGGGGGTTCCTTCCACCTGCGTATCTTGTCCCTGTTCGAGCCGGATTAGCCACCTTTGACGGCGGGGAGCAAGTGGAGAGTTTTCCCAACCCATCCAGGGGGAGTGAGTGTGCCTTGTCCCTTACTTGTTGAGGGGCATCAGATTTCCAATCCATCTGTTCCGTCGCGGGCTACTGGAGTACTATGGCCTCCAGCTGCACAATTTCACCCCTGCCTCCATCCTGCACATCGCAGGTTATGCCGCCCTTTGCGAGTTATTTCTGGGTTGCGAAGCTCATTTCGAGCTATGGAAGAGACTGTTCTGCCTCGTCCCTCGCAATCAAGAGGGATCTATATTCCAAGTGGGCAGAGCCAAAATATGGTGCATCGCCAGGACCGGATACCTATCCGACACTCTAAAGAAGACATCCAAATATTGGCCTTCCGAGTGGTTTTATATAGAGGACGTCTCCCTTCCTGACCCCATCTGAATGGGTCTTCCTGAGTTCACAAATGCTTCGTTGAGGAAGCGTCGTAGCTGGCATCCCCGGAGCCCCAAGGAGGAAGATAGCAGAGAGGTCCTTCAATTGATGGGCAGGATAAAAACGCTTGCCCAATCTGGATTGACAATAATTGAGGTTATGTCAATATGCATAATGCGGGGGGTACAGCCACTCCAGTATCGAGGGTGTCCCATGTGGCACTTCAATGGAGAAGTCGATGCCACCCGCTGTGGCCGGAAAGGTCTGGACGCCGCCACCGCTTTGGCGGAAATACTGTCCGATTTATACAAAGGAGAAGAAGAGGAGTTCATCCACATTAAGCCACGGAATGGATTTTCCATGTACAACCCCCCTAGCTGGGTGAGTTGTTATCTCTTACTCAACTCTATTCATTCCCACAGTCTTTCATCACAAATATTTACCTCGCTAGTCCATAACAGGAAATGCAGAAAGCTATGAGGGAGATCCATAGCCCATCTCCACAGCTAGAGGACCACAACCGGGCCCTCGACCCCGGATTCAAAGAGGATCTGGACATATTTGTGGAGCTCGGCAACAGGGTGTTTTACCAGGCGAGTTGTGAAGGCACCTTGGTAGCCATCATTGCTGACTATCCCGGCCTCCTCCCTGCATCACATGTAATTTAACAAGAGACTTATCTTCCGAAAAGGATTCACTGTTTCCAGCTTACCCACCGCACATATATTATGCTATAAAGGGAAGGCCCTCGGCGCGCCATGCCGAACCCGCGGCGACTCACCAACAAGGGGCGCCCAAGCCGGGTAGGCTTCCAAAAAGGAAAGCAAACAGGGACATGGCCGAGCCGCCATCGAAGAGGTATGGTTTAAAACATGCTCCATGATTGTCATCTTAAAATATAACAATGTCCGCTGTGTCTTGGCAGAAGGAACATTCGCCGGACTATATCCGGGGATCCTGCCCGCCACGGCTCTACCAGCCGGATCCAGAACCGGTCTCGAGGGTAGAGGCTAACATGGGGACGACACGGGATGGTACTCCTATAGAGGATTCGGGTAGAATATCCGCTAGAAAATCCGAGGTGGAGAGCGCTATCAACTATCGGCATCGGCGGGCTGCACTCCGTGACCCTAGTATTTCTGAAGAGGCTTTCAATGCCTTCAACTTAGGAGACTCGTACATCCGAGCTGCTCAAGATGGGCTTGCTAGAGCCACAAACCAGTATTTAAAAGATATATAGGTGAGCAAAATCTGATAATTATGTATATCAGTAGCCCCTAAGACCTGAAACAGTTGGGAAAACTGATTTAAGGATCATTGTATGAACAGGTTCTTACAGAGAAGAATACCCTTTTGTCTCAAGAGTTGGAGAAGTCTCAAGCCCAGCTAAGGGCCGCAGCTGCCGAAATGGAGGAATCCAAGACGGCCTCATCTAGTAATATTTCTCTCTTTCGAGAAAAACCATAATTACGTGTATGTCAGTGTAATAAAGTAGGGGCACTTCTTTGTACCCCTCACTTGTGCGCGGGAAGTCAGAGCCACAGGCTGAAGCCACGCATAGCAGGGCAGAGGAGGGAAGCCGGAGAGAATCCGAAGGCACGAGTCAAACAGAGCAACGTCAAGGACCAAGCCACAAAGATCGGATGGACGAAGCAGGTTTCCCCGGCAAGGACCCTTGCCGGGGCAGCTCGCCCACACCAGCGGAGTGAGCCACCCTCGAGCCTACAGACTCCAATGTCGTCAACCACGTTGGGCCAGGGCTCAGGAGGCACCTCCATGGTGGCATGCAGATCTTTGTGAAGATAAAGGATATTCAAGATCATATGAGGATTGGAAAGAAACGACCCTCGACAGGATCCTTGCCGCGGAAACCCTCAAGACCCCCGGCAAGATCCGTGTCGGGGACTATAGCACGCCGCGGCAAGACCCTTGCCGGGCCACCCGGCAAGGCCCTTGCCAAGGGCGTCAGCGAGGCCACTGCCAGGCCCACACCAACCAAGTCTCCGCCGCCGTTCACATGCAGCTGCCAGCCCAACCAGCTGGCAGGCGCCTGGATGGCAACATGAAGCTTCCAGGCCGACTCAGCACTTGCCTACGTGGCGGCATGCAGATCTTCGTGATGGCTCCACCACCGCGCCACCTCAGCTGCTTGCCTGCCTACATGGCGCCACATGCATCGCTGGCCAGGGTGCGTGTTGAAGCGAGGAGAAGCGGCGACGTACGGGACGGGCCTCGCTCCCGTCCCCGATAAAGTGAAGGGACACCTAAGCCACACATTAAATGCATCTTGTCCAGTAATGTGAGCGATAAGCTCGCAGCACTGTAGGCCTTTCCACCTCCTCTGTGCCACTGTGACAGCCCCTTTCGCCTATAAAAGGAGGCCCATGGCGCACTGGAAAAGGATTTGGCTCTTTCTAATCAGGCAGCACCTGTAGCTAGTTCGAGAGCTCAAGAACACTCAATACATCCACCAAGTAGGACTAGGGTTTTATGCATCCTCGCGGCCCAAACCTGGGTAAACGATCTTTGTGCTGATTACTAATTGTCGGAGTAATGGGCCACGGGTAGGCTAACCCGAGTCCGAGGACCTTTCAAGTCATCGGGGCAGGCCACGCCCCTTAGGACGAGTCCCAGGAGCGACTCCAAAATATGCCGAGTCCCAGACGGCGAGTCCAAGACAAGCCGAGTCCCAGACGGCTACTCCGAGATAAGCCGACTCCAAGCTGACGACCTCCAGAGAGGCCGACTATGGAGAGTCGGCCCATGACTCCTCCCTCATCTCGAAGTACGATGTGGGGTACGGTCACGGCGTGGCCGTTCCCCCCTGCTTACGAAGGGCCGGCATGGCTACAGTGAGCCGTATCGCTGGAAGATCTCCGGCGAGGCGCGACACTGTTGCCATGCCTGCCCTGACCTCAGCCACACTGCGCAACACACTGTGCCCACGACGCCGGCCTGTACGACCCTAAGGCGGCAAGGCCGCCTGTCAGTGGGTGGGCCGAAGGCGGCCTGAGAGCCCCGAAGACGGACCTGTGGGAGTCGGCCTCCCTGGAGTCGGCCGACTCCTCCCCAGGGCCCCACGAGCCATTAACCAGATTGGATGGGGAATGGCGACAGTGATCGCCCGATAGACGGCGGCACTGTTGCCACGACCCAATGACCAAGCCTGTGTCATCAGGACTGCCGCTACAGTATCAAGCCTGTCCACGGGACCCGCCAGTCGGCGGGCCCTAGAAGCCGGCGGGGAGGACGGCGGCCTGAGAGACAGACGGTTGGGACCCGCGCCTAGCCGTATTACTATTGTACCCCCGGGGGGTAGGCCTATATAAACCCCCCGGGGCACCCATGCAAAGGGTTCGGACCTAGATAGAGATAGACCAGATAGCACAGGGAGGAGAGAGCTAGTCTTGCCCACTCCTGCCTCCCGAAACCGCTCCAGGAGCACCATTGTAGTCACTTTGCCTTAGTGATCATGCGGAGACCCCGCAGAGCAGCAGTAGGGGTGTTATCTCCTAGGAGAGCCCTAAAGCTGGGTAAGTTCCACCGGCGTGCATGTCTTCGCCTCATCCCGCTTCCAGGCACCGGCGACGTTCTACTCACTCCCACCATGATTATCCATCCTTTGGCATATATCGTATCCAACCCCCGACATTTGGCGCCCACCATGGGGCGAGGTGCACCGTCGTCCGGAGATCTGCTTTGGACGGGAACCCTGTTCCTCCCCGGCGAGCACAGCCAGCCCGGCACGCCGGATGGCGTCTGTGCCGACGCGCTGCACGGTGCTGAGATCGCCTGTGCGGCCAGCTGCCTCGCCGATCTTATCGGCGAGGTTCGCCTCTCCGATGAGCCTGCGTCCGACGCAGGCACGAGTGGCCCCGAGAGCCTCCTTGCGGGCCTCCTCGGCCAACTCCATGTCGCCGGCGAGCCTCCCGCAGACCTGGAGTCCATAGGATCCACTGACCCGATGCTGGTCGACTCCAGCACCGCGTCGCTCGACGCGTTCCCCACCAACGTGGTGGTCTACGACGAGCCGCTCTCTTACGCGGGGAGCGGCGGAAGCACCGTCACTGAGGTCCTCGTCCTCGACCACGGCGAGCGCTCCGGCGAAGGAGCGCATGACCCGCTTGACGCGGCCCTGCGAGACCTTCCAGCGCCGATTCCGGAAGACGCCGACGCCGAGACGCTGGAGGCACTCCGCCTTCAGCTCGTCGAGGGCGCGAAGAAGCTGGCAAGCATGAGGCACTTGTCAGAAGCCTACCAACGCGAGATGGATCGCGCCGTAGGCGGCTCACTGGCTCCAACTGGGCCTAGCCGCCTAGGCGCGGTCCGACAGCGCGGCGCGGCAATCGCCAACCTCTTCGGGGCTGATCGCCCTGTGTATGCCACGCCCGCAGAGAATATCCGTGCCGCCCAGGCGGCGGCAGACGAGCTTGACAACTTCGAAGGCAAAGAGCGCCGCATAATGACGGAGCGAGTTCAGCAGCTCCTCGACGCGGCTGCCACGTAGAATGATGTCGGCTGCCGCACCGAGGCGCCGCAGCGCCAAAACGAAGACCCACCGCCTCGCCGAGACCAGGGTGCGACGTCTTGGATGCCGACTGGCGGGGCCCGTGGGAAGAAGGACAAGGAGCCGGCTGTCAGCCACAGTCGGACTCACATCACCATCGAGCGCGACTAAGACGGCCGCCCCAAAGCGGTGGAATGGCGGGACGACTACCTGCCTCCCCCTCCTCGCAGAGAAAGGCGAGTCTCCCCGCCGCCCGCGGAACATCCGACCCTCGGCGACCGCCTTGGCCGCCAAGAGGGAGTCGGAGAGAACGACGCCCGCCACCGGATCGACCGACTCCACCGATCCCTGGGGCTGGAAGAAGAAGACGAGTTGGGTCCCTCCTGCGAACGGCAACAAGCGTGTTGCCGTAAGATACGTCCCGCTCATGCTCCAGGGTTCGGCCCGGACGTGGTTGAACAGTCTGAAGCCTCGCAGCATCAACAGCTGGGTCGACTTCATCGAGGCTTTCGTCCGCAACTTCACGAGCACGTACAAGCGACCTCCCAAGCCACGCCAACTCTCCTAGTGCGTGCAAGGCCCTGACGAGTCTACTCGCGACTACCTCACGCGCTGGGGCGAACTCCAGAACTCCTGCGAGGGCGTGCACGAGGTGCAGGCCATCGAGTACTTTACTGCCGGGTGCAGAGAAGGCACCCTCCTCAAGCACAAGCTCCTCTGCGATGAGCCGGAGACCCTCGATGAGCTGCTGATCACAGCGGACAAGTACGCCACGGCCGACTCCTCCATGAAGGCGTAGATTCGGGTCAGCACAACTGGCAAAGTCGCCCCTCAGGCTCCAAGAACTCCGGCTGGAGACACCAGTCGGCGGCAACAGCAGAATGACCAGAAGCGCAAAGCCCCACGGCCGACTTCTAGCAGTCGGCAAGTGGCAACAGCAGAGGACCAGCAGTTGGAGGGACCGCCTCCGGTGAAGCGACAGAAGGGCGGCAAGTCCAACTGGCTGCCGGCTTTCTCCTACGAGTAGACTCTAGATGGTCCCTGCAAGTTTCACGGCGGCGCGAAGCCGTCAAACCACACCACCAGGAAATGCCACTGGCTGACCAGAATCGCCAAGGGGGACAGCCTGCTCCCTCCCCCTCCTGCTGGGCCGCCTCCTCCACTGCCGCCCCAGCAGCCGGCCGTCAGGCCAGTCGGCGCGATAGAAGACGAGTTCGCGGATGAGCATGGAGCCTATGTGGTGTTCACCAGTGTAGCGGATGACCGATGCAGCAGGCGCCAACAGCAGCAAGAAGTAAATGTGGTCGCATCAAGTACTCCAGAGTTCATGCATTGGTCCGAAAAGCCTATCAGTTGGAGCAAAGCTGATCACCTAGAGGTGATGCCGAGTCCAGGCTCCTACGCCTTGGTCTTAGGCGCCACACTCGCCATAGATAGGCGGGCCGCTCGCTTCTCGCGAGTACTGATAGACGGAGGAAGCAGTATCAACATCCTGTACAAGGATACAATGGAGAAATTAGGAATCAAGCGAAGACAGCTTCAGAGCAGCCGGACTGTGTTCCACGGAATCGTCCCTGCCTTTCCTGCTCACCAATCGGCAAGATCCTGATAGATGTCCTCTTCGGAGACAAGGATCATTTCCACCGAGAGCCAATTTGGTTTGAGGTGGTGGACCTTGAAAGCCCATATCATGCATTGCTTGGCCGACCCGCCTTGGCCAAGTTCATGGCGGTCCCCCACTACGCCTACCTCAAGATGAAGATGCCGAGTTCCAAGGGAATCCTAACCGTGTCCAGCGACTACAGGAAGTCGTCTGCTTGCGCAGCCGAAAGCAGTCGGCTGGCCGAGTCCTTGGTGATCGTGGCTGAGAAATGGCTTCTTGATCGGTCGTGGCGATGGCTGGCAAGCAGCCCGAGTTATCGCCCGACCCCAAGGAGTCGGAAGCAGAAGGATCATTCAAGCCATCCAAAGAAACAAAGAAGATACCGTTGGACCCGGAGCACCCGGAGAGGTACGCTGTCATGGGCACAGGCCTTGACAGCAAATAGGAAGGCGAGCTCGTCGATTTCCTCCGTGAGAATCGCGACATCTTTGCATGGTCCCCCAAGGACATGCCTGGTGTCCCAACGGAATTCGCCAAGCACAAATTACACGTCCGATCTGATATGAAGCCCGTCAGGAAGCCCTTTGCGCTGCCTGTCAGAAGAAAAAAGAAGAGTTGTTGGAGAAGAAATAGCCCGGCTCCTGGCAGCCGGCTTCATCATGGAAGTATTTTTTCCAGAGTGGCTGGCAAACCCAGTACTGGTGTTGAAGAAGAACAAGCAGTGGCGGATGTGCATTGATTACACGAGCCTCAACAAAGCTTGCCCCAAGCACCCATTTGCTCTGCCAAGAATCGATCAGGTGATAGACTCCACAGCCGGATGCGAGCTGTTGAGTTTCCTAGACGCATATTCAGGATATCACCAGATCAAGCTGAACCCGGCTGACAGACTGAAGACCACCTTCATCACGCCGTTTGGAGCCTTCTGCTACCTGACCATGACGGTCGGCTTAAGAAATTCCGGCACCACCTTTCAGCGTTGCATGCAGAAGTGCCTCCTGAAGCAACTCGGCAGAAATGCCCACGTCTGTGTGGATGATGTAGTGGTGAAGACGGAGAACCGTGGAACCTTGCTGGAGGACCTCAAGGAAACCTTTGAGAATCTGCGCCGATTCCAGATCAAGCTCAACCCAGAGAAGTGCATTTTTGGAGTACCAGCCGGCCAGCTCCTTGGTTTCCTGGTCTCCGAATGCGGCATAGAGTGCAATCCTGTGAAGATCAAGGCCATCGAGAGGATGGAAGCACCCAGATGACTGTTAGATGTGCAGAAGTTCACCGGCTGTTTGGCATCCATCAGCCGATTCATCAGTCGGCTGGGCGAGAAGGCTCTCCCCTTGTATCAGCTCATGAAGAAGACGACCTTCTTTGAGTGGACTCCCAAGGCGGACGAGGCTTTTCTCCAACTAAAGGAGATGTTGACTACTCCCCCTGTTCTGGCGGCTCCGACTCCCAAAGAGCCCATGCTCCTATACATTGCCTCCACCAGCCGAGTAGTCAGCACAGTCATTGTAGTCGAGCGCAAGGAGGAAGGCAAGGCGCTACTTGTCCAGAGACCGGTATATTACTTGAGTAAGGTACTGTCAGCCTCCAAGCAGAACTACCCCCAGTACCAGAAGATGTGCTACGGCGTGCATTTTGCCGCCAAGAAATTGAAGCCTTACTTCCAGGAGCATCCAATCACTGTGGTCTGCATAGCTCCACTGGCCGAGATCATCGGAAGCCGAGATGCTTTTGGCCGAGTGGCCAAATGGACCATCGACCTGGCCCCCTACACCATCTACTACGAGCCCCGCACCGCCATCAAGTCGCAAGCACTGGCCGACTTCCTCGTCGACTGGGCCGAGACCCAGTATCTGCCGCCAGCGCCCGACTCCACCCATTGGCGGATGCACTTCGACGGCTCCAAGATGCGCACCAGCTTGGGAGCCGGCGTCGTCCTCACTTTCCCCAAGGGCGACAAGCTCAGATATGCGCTGCAGATCCACTTCGCCACCTCCAACAACGTGGCCGGGTACGAGGCGCTCATCCATGGGCTCCGGCTTGCGAAAGAACTCGGCATTCGCCGGATCCTGTGTTATGGCGACTCTAACTTGGTGGTCCAGCAATCATCCGGCGATTGGGACGCCAAGGACGCAAATATGGCAAGCTACCGTTTCCTCATCCAGCAACTCAGCGGATACTTCGAGGGGTGCGAGTTCCTCCACGTGCCAAGGAATGACAACGACCAAGCAGACACCTTGGCACGAATCGGCTCCACCCGCCAGGCAATACCATCTGGTGTCGCCCTCCGGCGCCTCCTCAAGCCTTCTATCAAGTCGTCACCAGAATCAGATTCAATCTTTGTGCCGGCTCCGCCTGAGGAAGACAGATCCGACTCCAAGAAACACATAGTCGAAGCCGGCCCGGGGACTTCAGAACCCTGCCCGGGGACTGCAGTGGCAAGATCGAAGACTCCAGAGCTCGGCCCGGGGACTGCTCCAGTCGGCCCCGGGACTTTGTCAAATCAGCAAGCGGCTGCGGACTCCAACCCGCCGCCTCCCAGCCCGGCCGCCCTTGTCCAAGTTGCACTAGTGGCAGTTGAAGAAATAGCAGCACATTCATGGGCCCAGCCCATCCTCAGGTTCTTAGTAAACAGAGAGCTGCCAACTGATGAAATCTTGGCTCGGCAAGTGCAACGCCGAGCAGCAGCCTACACCATAGTCAACAGAGAGCTGGTCAGGCGCAGCGTTACCGGCGTCTTCCAACGCTGCGTCGAGGCAGAACAAGGCCAAGCAATCCTCAGAGGCATCCATGAAGGCGCGTGTGGTCACCACGCGGCCTCTAGGGCACTCGTCGCCAAAGCCTTCCGGCACGGTTTCTTCTGGCCAACTGCCCTGGAAGAGGCCAAAGAGTTAGTCCAAAAGTGCAAGGGGTGCCAGATTTTCCGTTCCAAGCCACTTCAGCCAGCTTCCGCACTCAAGACTGTCCCCATCGCCTGGCCCTTTGCAGTCTCGAGCCTGGACATGGTGGGACCATTCAAGACGGCACGAGGTGGCTTGACTCACCTACTTGTCGCAGTGGACAAGTTCACCAAGCGGGTGGAGGTGAAACCCATCAAGAAGTTGAATGGTCCGACTGCAGTGACCTTCATCGCTGACATCACAACTTGGTACGGCATCCCACACAACATCATCACCGACAATGGCACGAATTTTGCCAAAGGCGCCTTGGCCTGTTTCTGCGCGACACAGGGCATCCGACTGGACTTAGCGTCCGTTGCCCATCCGCAGTCAAACGGCCAGGTGGAGCGAGCGAACGGCCTCATCTTATCCGACATCAAGCCTCGACTCGTCGTACCGCTGGAGCGATCTGCCGGATGTTGGCTTGAGGAGCTGCCAGCCGTCCTCTGGAGTCTGCACACGACTCCAAACAAGTCAACCGGCTTCACACCCTTCTTCCTCGTCTATGGTGCCGAAGCTGTCATCCCAACAGACATAGAGTTCGACTCCCCGCGAGTCACCATGTACACCGAGGAAGAAGCAGAAGAAGCACGTCAAGACGGCGTCGATCTGCTGGAAGAGGGCCGGCTGTTGGCACTCAGCCGGTCCAGCATCTACCAGCAGAGTCTGCGTCGATACTACAATAGGAAGGTCAGGCCAAGATCTTTCCAAGAAGGCGACCTTGTGCTCCGGCTGATCCAGCGAACAGCCGGCCAGCACAAGCTGTCGGCACCTTGGGAAGGCCCCTTTATGATCAGCAAGGTGCTAGGGAACGACGCCTACTATCTGATCGACGCTCAGAAGCCCCGAGCGCGCAAGAGGGACGACTCCGGCAAAGAGACAGAGCGCCCGTGGAATGCAAATCTTCTTCGAAGATTTTACAGTTGATGCAGTATGTATCACACTACCCCTTTGTATTAAAGTACTAAGACTTTGGGCCCCCCCGAGACGAGCTCGGGAACTGCCCTTTATGTTACCTGTATGATAAGAACTATGCCTTTGAGTACATTACTTTCATTACAAGCCGCTTGGCACCGGGCCAGACTAGTCGGCCCAGGGACTCGCCGCCTTGCGCTATGAGGAGCTTCCCGCAGTCAGACAAGTAGTGCGCGGTGCCCAATCCGCCTCCTGGCAAAGCCGCAGCTCGCAGAGCGACTGTGAGGCGGGCAGGAGTGAGGAAGAACGGGCGCCCACACGAAAAATGGCTAAGGACCTAAAGTACAAACATAGCGTAAGACGGCCTCCAGCATTTCTGAAGCAGAAAGCCGACTCATGAGTAGCCGGCTCGCCGTCTTTATTAGCCTCTATCAAGGATGGCCGACTCTTGGGTAGTTGGCCTGTCGCTTTCTATCCGACTTGCTAAAGAAACTCTAAATGGCCAAGTACTTGCCTTCCCGAAGTAGCCAAGCACTTGACCCAGCGACAGTCCGCAGAGCGGCTGTCCGACTGGGAAGGCAGCGACTAAAGGAAGGCGGCAAAGGGAAAAGCCTAAAGAGCAGTAAGCAAGGAAAGACGGAAATCGGATAAATATTTACATAGGCCCTTGGCCGAATCTTCGAATAGAAGTTCAAGATACACCCCGCGGGTGGAATTGTTCGAATCTAATAAAGTTTTCAAAAGATTACTAAGATAGACAAGCAGAGGCAAAAAAGGCAGCCTAGGAGGCGGCATCTGGGATCGGAGGATCGGAGGAGACGGCGGTGTCAGGCACCGGGGCAGTCGGCTGGGCGGTCTCGGTTTGATCGCCTCCGGCGGCAGTCGCCTTCTCTCGACGCGGCTCGTTGCTGCAGGCGCAGTCGAGCTGAGGCTGACCGCCTGCTCCGTCTTCTGGCACCTCCGCCTCGCCTTCGTCCTCCGCCTCGTCCTCCTCCTCGGTGCTGGAGTCGATCACCTCCGCCGAGTCCTCGCCATACTCCGGGTTCATCCCGAACCACTCTAGCGGCACTTCCTCGCCGCCTTCAGCCCGCTCGGGGACGAAGACACTGGTGTCTGTGTACTCGGCGATGGTAGCCGCACGCTTGATAAGGGCGCCCTCCACGGCCTCCAGCTCGGCCTGGGCTTCTGACCGGAACACGGCCAGATGGTCCAGGTCTAGCCCTAGATACCACGCCTTAACGAACTCCAAGGCCCGGCGCGCTCCGGCCTGGGCCGAGGAGCCCTTCCAGGCCTCAAGACGGCCGGCAGCAACCTCCAGCCAGTCGGCAGTTCGGCTGGCGGTGCGCAGAGCCGGCGTGCCTGGCCACAGGGCGGCAACCGCCTAGGCGCCGGCACGCTGAAGCCGGCGCAGCAGCCGGTGAGCCGGACGAAGACAGGCTTCAATGCTCATAAGCTGCTCATCGATGGTTTGGGGGGCATTAGCGGCGATCTCCTCACCGTTTGCCCTTCGTGCCTCACGAGCAGCCTCGATGGCCAGAGGGACTGCCTGCGAGTGACCAGGGAAGAAGTCTGCCAAGAAAAAAAAGAAGCAAGTCGAAAAATTAGAAGTCGGCCTGACACATAGTCGGAAGCCCGAAGAAACGAAAGAAACTTACCATCAACGATATCCTCGATCTCGTGGAAGCCGGAGGTCAGCATCGCCTCCCTGTCAGTCCAGGAAGAGCGCTTGCTCTCGAACTCGGCCAGGAGAGCGGCCTCCTTCTTCTCGGCCTCGTCCTACGCGTTCTTGAGCAGCTCCTTCTGCTTAGCCAGCTGCACCGCCAGCAGGTCGCGCTCCGCGGCAAGCTTGCCACACTCCTCCTCCTTGGCACGCCGGGCGGTATTGGCCTTGCCCAGCTGCTCCTGAAGAGCGGCGTTGTCTCCTGAAGAACGAAAGAAGAGACAAATAAGTCGTCAGCAAAGAAGATTGCCGGGAAGATCCGCCCCGACTGCTCAGCAGTCGGCCTGAATCTCGGGGACTACAGCCCGCGGGTGCGCCAGCGCGCCCCCGCGAAGAAGAAGAACTTACTCCGGCTTTCCGACAAGTTGGCAGCCCACTTGCTCAACTCCTCAACATTGCGGTTGAAGGCAGTGGCACGGAGGTTGTGATACTCCTACAATAAGTCATTGAAGACAAAGTTAGTATTTGGAACTCGCCAGAGGGAGTTCCGAACCGCCTGCTCAGCAGCCGGCCCGGAACTCAGGGACTACACCCAGTGGGTGCGCTGGCACGTCCCCACAGAGAAAAACAAGAATCAAAAAGAAGAAGGAAACGTACTCGGATGGCCGTCCGCGCTGCCAGATGCGCCCTGGTGCAAGTTTGAAGGGCGTCGTCTTTAGCGCGCAGCTTCGCCTGAACGTCCAGAAGCGCTTGATTTAGCGGCCCAGTGCCGCCTCCACGCAACCACCCGATGGGCGTGGCGCTTGTTGCCTCAGCGTCTAGGGCTGCCGAGCTGGCGGCGCCGGTCTCGCGAGGTCGCGGCGCCGAGGTCACCTTCTCAAGACGGCGGCGCACCGGCAAGGCGACTTGGAGAAGCAGCCGCGCCTCGGCCTCGTCCGTGACCGGCGGCTCCGACGGACCCACCGGCTGTTTGCCGTGCGGTCTCCCAGACGGCGGTGGAGGCGGCGGTGGCGGCACGAGAGTGTCCGACATAGAAGCCTCGCCGCTCTCCTTCTCCACGACGGGGTTCTCGGTGCCGGCCTCTCCGGTCTGCCCCGTGAACTCCGGAGGCGGCGGTGCAGACGACAGTGGGGGGACGAGCATCGCCGATCGGCAACGCGCGGCCTCCTCGGCATGCCGTCTCGCCGCAAGGGCGGCTTCGGCATCCTCTAGCTTCTTCTGGGCGGAGGCGGCCGCCCTGTCGGCCTCCGCCTTCTCTAGACGTTCGGCCTCCTCCTCCTCACGCTTTTCCCGCGCATTTCGCTCCATCGCCTCCCGGAGGTCGGCGGCGGGGTCGGCCCGCCGAGTATTGGCGGACGTCTCTGCCGATCCCATGATGGAGGGGACGACGACTCTCTCAAGGGAAAAGGGGCCCTGAAGAAGAATGGGAGGAGTATAAAAGAAGACTCGTACAAGATTCACTGAAGGAAAATAAAAAAGCGTAAAAACTTACGCAGAGACTAGCGGCGGCCTTCTCACTTCCCTACGGAAGCGGTTGGCCTTCATGGCCACCTTCTCCCGTTTGGTCGCGGCGGCCGCCCCCTTGAACTTCTTCAATTTTCCGCCGGGCGCACTCGGCCCGGCGTGACGCCTCTTCGCGCCGCCTTGGCCAGCCAGGCCGGCGGAGGAGCCAGCGCCCGACGAGCCGACCTTCGGCAGGTGGAGCGGGGCGACCTTCCCTTCGGCGTCGTCATTAGGCCAGTCGGTGAAGGTGGCCGAGGGCCTGAAGTCACCTTATGTTCCTTCTCCCCCACCTTCGGTGTCGGCTTCCATCGCCGCCGCCCCCAAGTTGGGGTCGTCGACGTTGCTCTCCGCACGATCGGGAACATACTCGTGGGGCTGTCTCGTGGCGCCGGCTGTAGGTTGCATAAGGGGATTCTAGCTCAGAAGAAACCAACAAGAGTCAGAAGCCGGAGCCGGCCGCAAAGAAGACAAAACAATGGGGGGACGCGACTTACCACTGGTGGGGGGTTGTCGTGCGAGTACGGCTCCTTGCCGAACTGCCAGTCCTCCTCGAACTCGCAGTGCGCGATATGGTTCACCAAGTTCGCCACCTCCTTGCGGGGCATCTCCCTGGTGCTCATCCGACTTGGGTCTCGGAGGCCGCTCAGCTGACAGATCCGGTGAGGCCAGCCTTGGAGCGGGAGAACTCGGCGCACCACGAAGGCGGCCAGCAAGTCAGCCCCGACGAGACCCTCCGACTGTGTCAAGACTCGGAGTCGCGCTACGGTAGGGGCTCCGGCGGGAGTCAGCGTCTTGACTCGGTGAGACCAGCTGGGGAGCCTCCCAGTTAGGGGGGCGGCATTGTAAGGCGGCAGGTTGACCCAGTCGCCGTCGGAGGCGAGGTTCTTCACGTAGAAGTATGAGCGCTGCCACATATTCACCGACTTGATCAGCGTGATGGGAGGAAAGGGGTTGTCGGCCGTCGAGCGCCACACCGCGATGTAGGCGCCGCACTGAGCCGGTACGCCGGCGACATGCGTGCCGAGCTTAGAAGAGAAGAATTCTCCCCACAACTCGATGATGGGGAGAATGCCGAGGAAACCTTCGCATAGAGTCGCGAAGGCGGAGAGCAACACCACCGTATTCGGAGTGAGGTGGTGCGGTTGAAGGCTGTGGAACTCCAAGAACGAGCGGAAGAAGCCGCTCGCCGGCAGCCCCAGGCCGCGCATGAGGTGCTAGCGAAAGATGACCCACTCGCCCTCCTCCGGCGCTGGCCGGATCTCCCCCCCACCGGCGCAGCGCGGGCACGCACGAGGTCCGTGCTGGGGAGACGGCGTGTCCGGCGGAGGAACTCGATGTGTTCCTCTTCTACCTCCGAGCCGTCCCACACGCCGGAGTGCACGACAGGGGCCGCGGCGGAGGAAGAGCTCACCGCCGTGGTGTGGAGTGCTCTTGCTCAACGGCGGAGGCAGGAGGGAGAGAAGGCAAGATGAGGCGGGGGAGTGGGGAAGAAGGGCGCGCGTACTGTGCCGCTCTGCTCCCCCCCCCCCCCCGCCTACTTATAGCCCTGTGGGCTGAGAAGCCGAGGGGGCAGGCATGGGATTAACTACGCACGATGCCCCATGCCGCCCCACGAAGTTACTGCGCGCAGTAACGACGTGGGAAAACCAACCGTCCACGGCCGCAACGGATCCGTTCGTATGCCGAGGCACGGTAGTGGTGGGCCCCGCCTGACGGCCCGTCCCGTCACGCTTGTGGGCAGGCAGGCTGTCCTCTCCACGTGGCGCCACGCGATAGGACCGCCTTGATGGCTGCAGGGAAGCGTATCAGGCACGCCGCCTAGTTTCCCATTGCGACTTTTGAGCTGCGGCTCTTCGCTAAAGCATCCGACTCTCGACAGTCATCCCAAGGGAAGACGGCAGCCGAGTTCCAGAGTCCGCTCCTGGAAGGTTGAAACTGTTGAAGCCCCACAATGCAGCGTCTGCAGGGCTTCACCAGCTTCGGGGACTACTGTCGTAGTAATGGGCCACGGGTAGGCTAACCCGAGTCCTAGGACCTTTCAAGTCATCGGGGTAGGCCGCGCCCCTCAGGCCGAGTCCCAGGAACGACTCCGAAATATGCCGAGTCCCAGACGGCGACTCCAAGACAAGCCGAGTCCCAGGCGGCGACTCCGAGATAAGCCGACTCCAAGCTGGCGACCTCCAAAGAGGCCGACTATGGAGAGTCGGCCCATGACTCCTCCCTCATCTCGAAGTACGATGTGGGGTACGGTCACGGCGTGGTCGTTCCCCCCTGCTTACGAAGGGCCGGCATGGCTACAGTGAGCCGTATCGCTGGAAGATCTCCGGCGAGGCGCGGCACTGTTGCCATGCCTGCCCTGACCTCAGCCACAGTGCGCAATGCACTGTGCCCATGACGCCGGCCTATACGACCCGAAGGCGGCGGGGCCGCCTGTCATTGGGTGGGCCGAAGGCGGCCTGAGCGCCCCGAAGACGGACCTGTGGGAGTCGGCCTCCCTGGAGTCGGCCGACTCCTCCCTAGGGCCCCACGAGCCATTAACCAGATTGGATGGGGAATGGCGACAGTGATCGCCCGATAGACGGCGGCACTGTTGCGACGACCCAATGACCAAGCCTGCATTGCTACAGTATCAAGCCTGTCCATGGAACCCACCAATCGGCGGGCCCCAGAAGCCGGCGGGGAGGACGGCGGCCTGAGAGACAGATGGCTGGGACCCGCGCCCAGCCGGATTACTATTGTACCCCCGGGGGTAGGCCTATATAAACCCCCCGGGGCACCCATGCAAAGGGTTCGGACCTAGATAGAGATATACCAGATAGCACAGGGAGGAGAGAGCTAGCCTTGCCCTCTCCTGCCTCCCGAAACAGCTCCAGGAGCACCATTGTAGTCACTTTGCCTTAGTGATCATGCGGAGACCCCGCAGAGCAGCAGTAGGGGTGTTATCTCCTAGGAGAGCCCTTAAGCTGGGTATGTTCCGCCGGCGTGCATGTCTTCGCCTCATCCCGCTTCCAGGCACCGGCAACGTTCTACTCGCTCCCACCATGATAAGCCATCCTTTGGCATATGTCGTATCCAACCCCCGACACTAATCCTGCTCTTCTCACAACCCCACGCCCCGCAACCGTAGTAGGGATTCTTGTGATCCCATAGGTGTCGTTTCCCACCGACATCTTTGGCGCGCCAGGTAGGGGGGCCATCGTGAGAATCTGGTCTAGTAGTTGGCCTAGCTGTTCTTCATCGCCATGGCTGCTAAGAAGAAGACGACCATGGCAATCGATTCATCTGGGACCAAAATATCAGTACCGGTGCGGACCAGAAGCAGGCCAGTCATGGAGAGAACCCGTGGCGCAGCCCGCGAACATTCACATCACCCTGGCAGTCCAGGCCTAGTGAGCGGCGTCGTTTGTACGCTAGGTGACGAGCCGCGCATCGCGGGCTCCAGAGACGGAGTCGGGGCCCCCGCAGGCGGCACGGGGCCCTCCAGGGGCGCCGTCATGCCGCCAGACGGCGGCGCGGCGGTCTCCAAGACACCAACACCGGCTCCCGCGGCGCGCTCTTCTCAGGTCGTGCGCAATGGGCAGCGCCGCCCTGCTGGTGACCCTATGCGCCGCCCTGGGAAGAGTCCCGTGAGCCCATCGCATGATGATGGGGGCTAGCACACGCGCCGAGGTGTCGATGGAGGTGGCGAACAGCTGCGGGGTGATGACCCACAAGTATAGGGGATCTATCATAGTCCTTTCGATAAGTAAGAGTGTCGAACCGAACAAGGAGCAGAAGGAAATGATAAGCGGTTTTCAGCAAGGTATTCTCTGCAAGTAGTGAAATAAGTGGTAACAGATAGTTTTGTGATAAGATAAATCGTAATGAGCAACAAGTAACAAAAGTAAATAAAGTGCAGCAAGGTGGCCCAATCCTTTTTATAGCAAAGGACAAGCCTGGACAAACTCTTATAATACGAAAAGCGCTCCCGAGGACACATGGGAATATCGTCAAGCTAATTTTCATCACGCTCATATGATTCATGTTCGGTACTTTGATAATTTGATATGTGGGTGGGCTGGTGCTTGGGTGCTATTCTTACTTGAACAAACATCCCACTTATGATTAACCTCTATTGCAAGCATCCTCAACTACAACAAAAGTATTAAGGTAAACCTAACCATAGCATGAAACATATGGATCCAAATCAGCCCCTTACGAAGCAACGCATAAACTAGGGTTTAAGCTTCTCTCACTGTAGCAACCCATCATCTACTTATTACTTCCCAATGCCTTCCCCTAGGCCCAAATAATGGTGAAGTGTTATGTAGTCGACATTCACATAACACCACTAGAGGTTAGACAATATACATCTCATCAAAATATCGAACGAATACCAAATTCACATGACTACTAATAGCAAGACTTCTCCCTTGTCCTCAAGAACAAACGTAACTACTCACAAAGCATATTCATATTCATAATCAGAGGGGTAATAATATGCATAAAGGATCTGAACATATGATCTTCCACCAAATAAACCAACTAGCATCAACTACAAGGAGTAATCAACACTACTAGCAACCTACTAGCACCAATACCGGACTTGGAGACAAGAATTGGATACAAGAGATGAACTAGGGTTTGGAGATGAGATGGTGTTGGTGAAGATGTTGATGGAGATTGCCCCCTCCTGCTGAGAAGATCGTTGGTGATGACGTTGGTGATGATTTCCCCCTCCCGGAGGGAAGTGTCCCCGGCAGAACAGCTCTGCCGGAGCCCTAGATTGGTTCCGCCATGGTTCCGCCTCGTGGCGGCAGAGTCTCGTCCCGAAAGGTTTCTTAATGTTTTTTTCTCATCGGAAGACTTCATATAGGAGAAGATGGGCGTCGGAGAGCCACCAGGGGGCCCACGAGGTAGGGGGCGCGCCCCAGGGGGGCGCGCCCCCCACCCTCGTGAGAAGGATGTGGGCCCCCTGGCCTTCATCTTTGGCGATGATTTTTCTTTATTTATTTTAAGATATTCCGTGGAGTTTCAGGACTTTTGAAGTTGCGCAGAATAGGTCTCCAATATTTGCTCCTTTTCCAGCCCAGACTTCCAGCTGCCGGCACTCTCCCTCTTCATGTAAACCTTGTAAAATAAGAGAGAATAGCCATAAGTATTGTGACATAACGTGAAATAACAGCCCATAATGCAATAAATATTGATATAAAAGCATGATGCAAAATGGACGTATCAACTCCCCCAAGCTTAGACCTCGCTTGTCCTCAAGCGAAAAGCCGATAACAATAAATATGTCCTCATGTTTAGAGGTAGACGCATCGATAAAAATAAAATACGGACATAAAGGCATCATGATTATTTCCATAACAGAAACATGTAAAGATTTTGTCATATGATTACTTATGTTCAAGTGATGATCTTTTCACAATGCAAAAGTACGAATTAGAAACCTTATTGAGCACCAACAAATTATAACCTCAGTCATTGAAGCAATTGCAATTTGTCATACCATCGGAAAGAGTCTATGTCAGAGCTTGAAAGCAAGTCCACATACTCAACTATCACTTAGTCCTTCATAATTGCTAACACTCACGCAATACTTATGGTTACGGAGTTTTAATCGGACACAGAGAAAGAGAGGGGCTTATAGTTTTGCCCCACAACCTTTTACCTCAAGGGTAATGTCAACAATAATAATTCATGCTCCCCTACATCCAATTAGATATATATATCATGTTCTTTCCAACATGCTGATCTTGCCAAAGGATAAAATGAAAAAGGAGAGGTGAAGATCACCGTGACTCTTGCATAAAGTAGAGGATAGTAATAAAAGATAGGCCCTTCGCAGAGGGAAGCAGAGGTTGTCATGCGCGTTTAGGGTTGATGCACAAAATCTTAATGCAAAAGAACGTCACTTTATATTGCCCCTTGCATATGGACCTTTATTATGTAGTCCGTCGCTTTTATTACTTCCACAAAAAGTTTGTACAAAGCTTATTTTCTCTGCACTAATAAGTCATGCATATTTAGAGAGCAATTTTTATTGCTTGCACCGATGACAACTTACTTGAAGGATCTTACTCAATCCATAGGTAGATATGGTGGACTCTCATGGCAAAACTGGTTTAAGGGTATTTGGAAGCACAAGTAGTATTTCCACTTGGTGCTGAGAAATTGGCTAGCTTGAGGGGCGAAAGGCAAGCTCAACACGTTAGAGGATCCATGACAACATACTTTATTTCAGATGTAAGAAAACATAACTCATTATGTTGTCTTCCTTGTCCAACCTCAACTCTTTAGCATGTCATATTTTAATGAGTGCTCCCAATCATAAGCGATGTCAATGATAATATATCTATATGTGAAACCTCTCTTTCCTTATTACTTCCTATTATTTGCAACGATGACCAAAGCTATATTTGCCAACTCCCAACAACTTCTAATCATCATACTCTTTCTGTGTGAAGTCATTACTCTCAATAAGATCAATATGAAATATTTGTTTCTTTTTATTCTCTTTCTTCTTTCTATTCACCCAAGATCATGGCAAAATAATCAAGCCCTTGACTCAACACTAATCTTTATTATATAGATAGCTCGCGGACTCGATTACATAGAGGGATCATAAAGCAAAACTCAAAACTAGATCATGCCGAGACTTTATTCTACTAAATCAAGATACTACTAAAAGGATCGAACTAAGAAAAATGGTAAAAATAGGAGTTGTGATGGTGATACGATACCGGGGCACCACCCCCAAGCTTGGCAGTTGTCGGCGTTCTGGGAACGGGGGTCCCCAGACTTGCCTGCCTGCGGCCAGCAGCGTGGCTAAAGGGGCAGCCCAGCATGGCCCATCTTCATCAGCACGAGCTCAAGACCCTCGCGTGGGGCCAAGCCTCGCGGGGCGGACGACAGGAAGCCTCCTCAGGCACGGCCTCGTCAGGCTGGTTCGCGAGGAGGCGGAGAGATCAATGCGGGGTACCTCACGAGGTACCCATGATGCAAGCCATGACGACCAAGGGTGCCAGGCGGGCGCTAGGCTGCGCAGTGTCCTCCCTTTCCTCTTTGGTGCAAAGGGAGCAAGCGCAGGCGAGAGCATCAAGCAAAGGCACCAATTTCGGTGCAACAAGACCAAGACCAGCAGAACGGCAGGATGGAGATCATCTGGAGCCCAAGCCGGCGTCACCACCAGAGCCTTTGGCAGGCGAGGACCAAATTTAGTCAGGATAAGTGTACTAGATGTTCCCCTTCAAAATGGCCAATTGTTGGCGCCCTTCCCACTCAATATTTGGGAGGAGGCCCAGGGCCTTTGCCTATAAATAGGACTAGCCACCACAAGATAGAGGCACGGGATCCTCACCAGGAAACCAGTAGAAAGAGCGACTGAACTCCCCTTAGCGGTTGATCGCACAAGCCTAGAACAGACCCTCGCGGGGCTGTTCTCCCTTGTATTGTTCATCATCAGCCCAAGAGGCAATCCACCACACCACACACTGGAGTAGGGTATTACACCACAATGGTGGCCTGAACCAGTACCTCGTGTTGTTCCTTTGATTGCTTAGATCCTAGCGAGGCGGCAAGGCGCAGGCAGTGGAAGGCTAGATCTCCGCGCGCACCCCAGAGTTTGAACCTAGAGGGTCCGCGGGAACCCAAAATCCGACATTTGGCGCGCCAGGTAGGGGTGCGCTGGAATCCACCTTCTGCCGCTTCGCGTCCCGTCACATCGTCATCATCATGTCCGGCGACCAGGAAGGCAACCCCGATCCCTAGGCGGCCTGGCCCGCCCACGCAGAACCGCTCGCTCTGGGCAACCCCACGCCCAGGGCAGCTCGCGGTCCGCAGGGCGCTGCAGGCCACGGGCGGCGCGGACAGGCAACGACAGCTCTCACCACGCGGCAGGCGCGGTCGGCGACGAGGGCCTCCAACCACGCCGCGGCCACGGCACCGTACACCCGACGGGAGCAGGCGAACTCGAGGGCCACGCTCACCGTGGCCCAAGAGCTGCTGCAGTGCAGGCTGCTGGAAGGCAGTGACGACGTGCTGCTAGAGCGGGTGAAAGAGCTCCTGGGCTTCGCCGCCTTGGGGGCTCCCCCCTTCTGCTCCCAACTCCCACCTCAGGTCCAGGGTGGCCCGCACGGGGGCTCCGTGCACTCCCGTGCGGCCCCAAGCGGACTCCAAGGCCACCCCAACGCCGGCCAGGCTGTCAGCCCCGGGCCAACAGCAGCGCTGCCTCTACCCCCAGCCATCGAAGAAGGACTCGCCACAACCCGCGGCCCGATGGGCCGCCGCGCTATTACCCCCAGGCGGGCACATCAAGCAGAACTGCGTGGCACGCAGAGCGCTATGGTGCGGCCTTCGGGGTGGCGACCCCAGAAGTGTACGTGCCCCACATGATGGAACAAGGGCGCACACATCAGGACAAACAAGGCTCGCTCCTCGGCCCAAGCTGGGGGGACGAGACGCCAGAAGCTTAACTCTTCCAGGAGCCCCGAGGAGGCCCCGCCGGCTACGCTAGAAACAACGAGTATCAGGTACCACTAATTTCTCAGGAGCAGGCATACACCAACCATGGATCGCAGGAGGTGCAGGTCACGACAACGGGCGGCTGCCCCACTCCCGCAGCTTCCTACCCCTCAGGAGGAGGGCGCCGGGGGCTGCAGGAGAGGGGCCAAGATCCAACATCACCACCGCGGTGTTCCGAGCAAGGCATCCTCAGGAGGTAGGCCCTCTGCTGGGGAGGTTCCCCAGAGCCTGCCCCTGGCAGAGGACCTGTGGTCGTCGGGGAACCCGCTGGCGACCATTCTACCCCATCGCTAGCATCCTGGTTTCCGGTCGTCATCGGTGGCACTAGAGTGCGGTGCAAGGCGGGGCCCTCGTCTCGCGATATGAAGCAAGGCCGGTACCTATGAAGAAGGCCCAGTGCCTGTGAAGCTCGCCGCCCCGTGACACTCTCATGTAATAATGAGTGGGGCTGTGCACGCCCCGAAGTCTCAGGGGTGCCGGCCTCAGGCCCTGGGGCTCCCTCCCTCGCCCAGTGGCAGCACTTAGCTCCGCGCTAGTGAGAAGACGTCCAAGACTAGACTAGGTGCCGGACGCGGCCTTTTTTCTGCTTTCGTTGCTTTTCCCCCTTGGTTGCCGTTTCCCCCCATTGAATTTAAGTTGAATTTGATCTCAAGGATTTGTGTGTGTTCGGGGAAGGGGTGTTTAGTCTCGTTCGAGCAATCTCTTGTGTTCTGGTTACCGCTTCGCCTCAGCTGCCTCCCCTCGCTAGGCCCTCGCGAGCCGGGCCAGGCCTAGCTTGCGTGCAGCCCAGACTGCCGTGGCCGCGCCCTCTCCGGATGTTTTCATTACAGGTTTTATGGGCTCGTTCAGAAGACGCTCGGGGCACCACAACCCTCCGCAGGCTGACTCGAGGCCCACGTGGGTCGAAGGTAAACAAGCCAACCAGCTCGTCACAAAATCAGCCCCTTGGCGCAGGCGTACGAGTGATATTTCATCTACTGATACGCTGAATACGAGTTTTTACATGAGGGGCTCCCCCTCCTAAAATGCTCTTAC
The DNA here is from genome assembly GCF_018294505.1 of Triticum aestivum. Taxonomy (NCBI): domain Eukaryota; kingdom Viridiplantae; phylum Streptophyta; class Magnoliopsida; order Poales; family Poaceae; genus Triticum; species Triticum aestivum. Next base: position 585,005,623 of record NC_057813.1, on the reverse strand, counting down.
AACCTTCAGGGCAAGGCCCGAACTCTGTCTGCACAGGGTAAGGAAGCAGCGACAACACGCGGTCAGTCGGATAAATCCCCCAATGCATCCTCAGGGGCGCCTCCTGAATCATCGCTGGCGTTGCTGGCCTCGTCATCACCCTCCGTATCACCGGCAGCGGCGCCAGGGCCGTGCAGCACGTCACCTTCATCAACAGACACAACCGCGTTGTCGTTATCAGAAGTGAAGGCCCTGACAAGGGTATCCATGTTGTCTTCCACCCAACGCGCCAGGTCGCCCCGGACGGCCTGGGGTACTGGAGCGATGGCGGCGTCAAAGTCGAAGTTGGGGAACATGTTGTGAAGGTGGCTGAAGACACGAGAGAAGGCGCGCCTGAGCAGGGCGCGGCTCCTCTCCTCCACCAGCCTGTTGGCTCCGACCGAGCGCGCCTCAAGCTGTGTCACCACATTGGTGAAGAACTGAAGATTGCCAGCATAGTTGACTGCATGGGGCTCGACAACAGCCGCCTCGCAGATGTTACCCAAGGCCGCGTTGGCTCTCTCCCGGAGCCTGGCGAGCATGGGGCCGTGCTCGTGCTCCACGCTGGCATATCTCGTCCTCGTTCTGCCGCGCAACGGCCTTAGCCTCGTCCACCCGCTGGCGGAGAAGAAGCGCCTCGGCACGGGAGGTAGTCAGCTCCTCCTGCGCTACGTCAAGGGCGGCCCGAGAAGCATCAGCCCGCCGCGTCACTTCCTCCAGCTTGGCCCTCAGGGCGGCGGTCCTGCCTTCAGCCTCGACCCGGATCAACCCCAGCCTCTCCTCAAACTCGTGCTCAAGGTTCAAGCGGGCCGTCTCCACCCCGCGATCAACCTCCGCTATGGCTCGGGCCTCGCGCGCAGCGGCGTCATCCTCCGCCTGCGTCACCAAGCGCTCTCTTGTCTCCAGACATTCAAGATCACGTGCGCACTCAGCAGCTTCCAGCGTCAGTGCCTCCTCACGCCTCAGGAGCTCTGCCTGGTCGACCAAAGCCACCTTCATCGATGCAAGGGCCGCCTCCCGCAGCTCCACTTGCTGCTCCAGGGAGTGGCACTGGGCCAAGAGTTCCCGCGTCCGCTCCTCAGACGCCTCGCGCCGTCTATCAGCCTCTCAGGCCTCCTCGATGGCCCGAGAACGGGCCTCCCGAGAGGCCGCCAGCAATGCCTCAGCCTCCTCATTGTCGAGGTTACGCTGGTGGCACGCAAGGGCAACGGCCGCCTCCATCTTGCGCCTCGCTTCAGCCAGGCGCAGGCCCTAAGCCTCAAGGTGCGCATCTTCATCATCATGCTCTTCACCAAGCTGGCTCACTGTGTCAGCCGCCCTCCGGAGAAACCCTTGGCGAAGAACTCGACGCCTCCGGGAGCGCTCGAGCACGTCTTCTACGTCATCATCCGCCCCAAGTAAGCGCCGGGGGCCACGAATCAGCACTCCCCCTCTGGGCAGGGGGCTGGGGGCTGGCGCCCTCGTGATGGCCGGGCACTCCTTGCCAGAAGCCCGGCCAGGAGCCGGCCCCTCCCCAAGTGAAGAGCGCAGGGCCGACCTCAGCTAATCGCCATCCATGATCAGATTCGAGGCCCAAGGCAGGCTGGCTATGCCCCGAGGAGGCTCGCGAAGGAGGGTCGCAAGGCGCGCAGGGCCGCGATGCACCACAGGATGGCTCACCTTTCCGGCCGGCCTCACCGAGAGGGCTCTGCTGGAACTTAGAGCGCTCGAAGGCGGTGGAGAGGGCGGAGCCTGGGGGGATGGCTCCTCAGCCATCTCCGCGAGCTCGGCAGGAAGGGCCCTGCAGAGCAAGGATCAGCCAAAGCAACGGGAGGATCCGGAGCTGGGAAAGGGGAAGGCTTACTCATCAATGGCGAAATACTTCTAGCGCTTCAGTAGGCGGTAAGGGTAATCGTCACCCAAGGCCTCCCTTTTCCTCTGGAGAGCCTCGAAGTCCACGCAGAAGCGACCCAGGAGTTGAGCGCAGGGGTCAGCCTGCGACGAGGAAGAAGCGTCAAGATGCCTAGCGTCTGGTGCGTCGTCCTGATGCACGCCGCTGGTTGCCTCACCAAGAAGGATAGCTGGGGCCCCAGGGGCCTCAACCACAGGCGTCGTGGGCAGCGGCTCAGCACCTCTAGCCGCAGCAGTATGGGCCTCAGGAGCTGCCCCCTCAGGAGTGCCGCCTGGCATCGTCACTCCGGCGGGGGCCCCCTCAGCCTCCGGCGGCCCATGCCTCCCTGCTCCGCCACTCGAGGAAGGACCGCCGTGGGTGACTGGGAGGGCAGTCACCATCACTGGGTTCTCACGAGGACCCCTGAGGCCGGCGGGGCGTAGCCCCCATTCGTCGAAGCCGGGCATCTGCTTCACGAAGTCGCCCCTGTTCGAGCAAAGGTACAGCAAAGCCCCCCCCCCCCCATGCCGGACGCTGCTGGGGGAAGGGTCCCCAGTCAAGACCAAGAGCACCTTCCTCAGTGCTTCGGGCGTCAGGTCCTCCTCCTGGAGCCTCATGCGATCTTCACGCCCGCTGAAGGACCACATCCGGCAGGAGTGGCGCTAGAGAGGAGCAATGCGGCATAGAAGGAACTCCTTCACCACCTTGGGTGCCGTCACACCAAGCGCCCTCAAGAACGCGAAGCGATGCCAGACGAAGATGAGCCCGGGGCTCGTGAGCGACTCCTGACCATAGCCTGCATTGGGGACAGCGGGTGACTTTGGCTTCGAAAGCAGGGGGCTGGGCACCCCTACATCCACGTACAGCCACCGCTCACAGAACCCAGGCGCGGACGGAGGAAGGCTGAAATCAATCCTTGAAGTCGTTGTTTCTGGTGCGGCAATGAAGCTCGCGCACCCTGAGCATTGGGTGGGATCGACGAGGCGCAGAGAGAAGAAGTGGCGCAGCAAGGCAACCGAAGGAGGGATGCCCATCATCGTCTCATAGACAAAGGCGAAGAAGGCAAGAAGAGTAATGGATTTAGGACCCAAATGCATCATGTGGATCTGGTAATGGGAAAGCACAACGTTGAAGAAATCGGAGAAGGGGGAACCAATCCCGCCCACAGGGCGTCGGCAAAGTACCGGACCTCGGTGACCACCCTATCGATGGAGAAGTGGGATGCGGGCCAGGCTGTCGTCCTCCCGCACTCGTTGAAGATGGTGGCCAGAGCAGAGCTGACCTTGCCCAAGCCTTCTCGGTTGAGTATGATCGACCGATCGACGACGGGGGCCGCCGGCGACGGCGAGCGAGGCGGAGGCACCGGTTTCTTCCCTTTTCCCTTCTTCGTCGGAGCCATTGCGACCGGAAGAGGGAGGATTCGAGATTGGATTGGAAGCAAAGACTGGAGCTCGAGGGGAGGAAGAGCAGGGGACGGTCGAGCGGCGAAAAGAGGAAAGACTGTGTGCAACCACGGGTCCGCCTAGCTGGGCGCAAAATGAGGAGGCGTGGGGAAGTAGGGCCACCCACGTCCAATCAACCGCCACGCGGCGCCTGAGGCCGTTGGCTGTTAGGGCCCGCGGCGCTTTGCACTTACCCCTTCGCTTCTCTGTTCGGCCAAGTCCGGGCATGCCTTGGGCCCGGGGGCTACTGCCGGCGTTCTGGGAACGGGGGTCCCTAGACTTGCCTGCCTGCGGCCTGCGGCGTGGCTCAAGGGGCGGCCCAACATGGCCCATCTTCAATAGCACGAGCTCAAGACCCTCGCGAGGGGCCAAGCCTCACAGGGCGGACGACAGGAAGCCTCCTTAGGCACGGCCTCGTCAGGGTGGTTCGCGAGGAGGCGGAGAGATCAAGGCGGGGTACCTCATGAGGTGCCCATGACGCAAGCCATGACGACCAAGGCCACCAGGCAGGCGCCAGGCCGCGTAGTGTCCTCCCTTTCCTCTTTGGTGCAAAGGGAGCGAGCGCAGGCGAGAGCATCAAGCAAAGGCATCCATTTCGGTGCAACAAGACCAAGACCAGCAGAACGGCAGGATGGAGGTCACCGTGGAGCCCAAGCCAGCATCACCACCATAGCCTTTGGCAGGCGAGGACCAACTTTAGTCAGGATAAGTGTACTAGATGTTCCCCTTCAAAATGGCCAATTGTTGGCGCCCTTCCCGCTCAATATTTGAGAGGAGGCCTAGGGCCTTTGCCTATAAATAGGACTAGCCACCACAAGATAGAGGCACGAGATCCTCACCAGGAAACCAGTAGAAAGAGCGACTGAACTCCCCTTAGCGGTTCATCGCACCAGCCTAGAACAGACCCTTGCGGGGCTGTTCTCCCGGTTATTGTTCATCATCAGCCCAAGAGGCAATTCACCACACCACACACTAGAGTAGGGTATTACACCACAATGGTGGCCTGAACCAGTACCTCGTGTTGTTCCTTTGATTGCTTAGATCCTAGCGAGGCGGCGAGGCGCAGGCAGTAGAAGGCTAGATCTCCGCGCGCACCCCAAAGTTCGAATCTAGAGGTTCCGCCGGAACCCGAAATCCGACAGTAGTTGCCAAGGGAAGTGCCCATACCCATGCGATTAAGTCTTCGGAGGTGATGGAGGTGGTGATGATGACGGTGGATAATCACACATTGAGCGCAAAAGCTCCTCCAACTTGCGAATAATGCCCTTGAGCCCAGCAATATGATCCTTCAACAAAATATTCTCCTCTGTGAGATACTTGTTCTGTATGCGGGCTAACTCAATCATCTTGAAAGCTTCAATCTCTGTTGGAGTGAAAAGGTTAGGTAAAGGTTGAGGGGTGTCTCCTTCTTTCACCACCGGAGCTTGAGCCTCAATGGCCTTCTTGATCTCTTATGGTTCCTCTCTTTTCAACTCTATCTTCAATAGCCAAGCATCCTTGCCTTCGTTGTTGGAGGAGGGAGACATCATGGTGCTCTAAATCTGCAACGGAAATAGCTCAAAACAAAAACAGAGGAGATTTGCGTGATATGAGAGTCAAAACCTTCAGGAGAATATATAACGAATTTTTACCGACCAAAATATGTATCGTGCAAGAAAATGGAGTCCGGAGGGCACACGAGGTGCTCACGAGGTAGGGGGAGCGCCCAGGTGGGTAGGGCACGCCCTCCACCCTCGTGGAGGCCTCGTGTCCTTCTCGGACTGCCAATTATTTTTCTATTTTTCTAAATATTCTAAAACAAAGAAATATTGCCTTAAAAATTGTTTTGGGGTCAGTTTACTTACCATACCACATACCTATTCCTTTTCGGAGTCTCAAACGATCTGGAAAGTGTCCCTTATGTATTCCTCCGGGGTTACGATTTCAATAATATTGGTTTCAACATTTATGTGGTTACCTGAGATATAATGTTTGATTCTTTGACCGTTTACCACCTTCGGATTTGTGCCTTCAAAGTTGTTGATTTTTATGGCACCGGAACGATAGACCTCCTCGATAATGTAGGGACCTTCCCATTTAGAAAGAAGTTTTCCTGCAAAAAATCTTAAACGAGAGTTGTATAGCAATACATAATCACCTACATTAAACTCACGCTTTTGCATTCTTTTGTCATGCCATCTTTTAACTTTTTCTTTAAACAACTTGGCATTCTCATGACCTTGGGTTCTCCATTCATCAAGTGAGGTAATATCAAATAACCTCTTCTCACCGGCAAGTTTGAAATCATAGTTGAGCTCTTTAATAGCCCAATATGCCTTATGCTCTAGTTCGAGAGGTAAGTGACATGCTTTTCCATAAACCATTTTATACAGAGACATACCCATAGGATTTTTATATGCAGTTCTATAGGACCATAATGCATCATCAAGTTTCTTGGACCAATTCTTACTGGACCTATTAACAGTCTTTTGCAAAATTAATTTGAGCTCTCTATTGCCCAATTCTACTTGACCACTAGACTGTGGGTGATATGGAGATGCAATTCTATGATTAACGTCATATTTGGCAAGCATTTTACGGAAAGCACCATGAATAATGTGTGAACCGCCATCAGTCATTAAATATCTAGGGACTCCGAACCTCGGAAAAATAACTTCCTTAAGCATTTTAATAGAAGTGTTATGATCAGCACTACTAGTTGGAATAGCTTCTACCCACTTAGTAACGTAATCAAAAGCAACTAAATTATGTGTATATCCATTAGAGGCTGGAAAAGGTCCCATATAATCAAAGCCCCAAACATCAAATGGTTCAATAACAAGTGAATAATTCATAGGCATTTCTTGATGTCGGTGTCAAAACCGGCGGATCTCGGGTAGGGGGTCCCGAACTGTGCGTCTAGGCGGATGGTAACAGGAGACGAGGGACACGATGTTTTTACCCAGGTTCGGGCCCTCTTGATGGAGGTAAAACCCTACGTCCTGCTTGATTAATATTAATGATGTGGGTTACAAGAGTAGATCTACCACGAGATCAAGGAGGCTAAACCCTGGAAGCTAGCCTATGGTATGATTGTTGTTCGTCCTATGGACTAAAGCCATCCGGTTTATATAAACACCGAAGAGGGCTAGGGTTACACAGAGTCGGTTACAAAGGTAAGAGATCTACATATCCGTATCGCCAAGCTTGCCTTCCACGCCAAGGAAAGTCCCATCCGGACACGGGACGAAGTCTTCAATCTTGTATCTTCATAGTCTTGGAGTCCGGCCGATGATGATAGTTCGGCTATCCGGACAACCCCTAGTCTGGGACTCCCTCAGTAGCCCCCGAACCAGGCTTCAATAACGACGAATCGGGCGCGTATGTTGTCTTCGGTGTTTGCAAGGCGGGTTCTTCTTCATGCTCCATGTGTTTGCCGGATAGTGTCCGGTTGCTTCATAAATGTTGCGCTCCTTGGCTTCTGCGTCCAATAATGGTCTTCTTCCACGCGTCGCACGAATGCAAAAAACCAGGGTATTTTTATGTTTTACCCCCTAGCTGCGCAAACAAGCTGCCTATAAGGGAGGCGAGGATCCAGATCCAAATCACATCATCCTCCTTCCGCAAGAACCCACCGAGGCGCATCTGACACCAAACCCATTCCAACATGGACAGTCGACGCGGCTCCTCTTCTCGCGCTCCCAGCCCTAAGCCAGAAGATTGGAGGAGATGCTCAGTCCCGCACAGCGAGTTAGTGATGCTCCAAGCAGAGGGATATCTTCCCCCGGCCTTCATGGTTCCGGTTCGAGCCGGACTAGCCACCTACAAAGGTGGGAAGCAGGCAGAGAGCGTCCCCAATCCCTCCAAAGGAGAGCGGGTGTGCTTCGTCTCCTACTTAATAAGGGGACTCGGATTTCCTATACATCCATTTCTCCGGGGGCTCCTGGAGTTCTATGGACTCCAGCTTCATCACCTTACACCTGCCTCCATTTTGCACATCGCGGGCTTCGTAGCTCTGTGTGAGCTGTTCTTGGGCATTGAGCCCCATTTTGCGCTGTGGAAGAGGCTGTTTTGCCTCGTACCCCGCTCTCATGAGGGGTCGATATATCAAGTGGGCGGAGCCGAAATATGGCGCATCGCCGGGACCGGATACCTGTCCGGGACCCCGAAGAAGGCGTCCGAAGATTAGGCTTCGGAGTGGTTTTATATGGAGGACGCTCCGCTGCCGGATCCAGTCCGGATTGGCCTCCCGGAGTTCAGCAACGCTCCCCTAAAGAAACGCCTAAGTTGGCGCCCACGGAGCCCTCGACGAGAAGATGATAGTAGTGTCCATTACATGATGGGCCGGATACGGCTGCTAGCCCATTCCGGATTAACCATGATCGGAGTCATGGCCACATGCATTATGTGTGGGGTGCAGCCGCTCCAATATAGGGGCCACCCCATGTGGGACTTCAACGGAGATGATGACGCCACCCGTCACGGCCGCAAGGGACCTGGCTCGGCCGACGATCTGGTGAAGATCCTGTCCGGCTTGTACAAGGGGGAGAAGGAGGACTTCCTCTGCATGAATCCTCTGAACGGATTTTCCATGAACAACCCTCAGAGCTGGGTAAGCGGTCGCATGCATATCTGAACCGTGCCTTTAAAGGCAATTGTCTTATTGTATGATTTTGACACAGGAACTGCGCCGGGATGTGGAGGGCATAGAAAGCCCAGCCCCACAACCCGAAGACCCAGAAAGGTCCCTCGATCCGGCCTCCGAAGAGGATCCGGACTTAGCGGTGGAACTGATCGACGGGGTGTACCACCAGCTCAGCATAGATAATGCTTTAGTCACCATTATGGCTGACTACCCTGGTTTGTGTCCGGCTTCCCCCGTGAGTACGACCGAAGTCCTGTCGCCGTTACTTCTTTAATGCTTAGTTCTGACCACCGGGCTCCAATGGTGTTCGGCAGGAAGCGCCTTTACGGCAGGAAGTCGAGCCCGCGGCGACCGGCCAACAAGGTTCAGTCCGGCCCAGCAGGCGGAAGACGAGTGCAACGCGAACTGAAACGTCACCGCAATGGTATGGAGCACCCTATTTTTTAAGGGAAGGATTCCCAGGAGGTATATTAATGCTCATAACCTTTCCAGAAAGAGCGCTCGCCGGACAGTGTCCGGAGAGGTTGCCAATCAAGCCTCCGCCAGCCATGCTCCAACGCACGGCCCGGAAGGGGAGGCGAATACAAGGCATGAGTCGGACGCTCCTCCAACGGAGGATGCTGACAGGCTGTCCGCCGCCCGGTCTGAGGTGGAGAGCGCCATGAATCACAGGCGTCGCCGGACAGTTCTTCGTGACGCGTGTTTCTCCCCGGAGGCGTTAAATGCCTTTGATGCGGGAAACGCGCACCTCCGTGCCGCTCAAGATGGGTTAACCAGAGCCACGGAGCAGTATGTGAAAGACATACGTGTAAGTAATTTTAATAGTTATATATGCCAGTAGCCCCCAAGACTTAAAATGGTTAAAATAACTGATTTAAGGATCAATTTTTATGCAGGATCTTATGGAGAAGAATACCCATCTATCCCAAGAGCTCCAAGAGTGCAAGGCCCAACTTGAGGCCGCACTGGCCGCCACAGGGGGAGCCACAGAGACCCCCGCTGGTAAGACATACTTTGAAAAGATAATTAATTAACAAAGTGCAGCGTGAATCTGACAATAATATTGAAGAGGGCGCCGGACTAGATCCGGACAAGCAACAGCTACTGCGTCAACTAAAGGCTGGCGAGAGGGTGCTGATGAAGGTGCAGCAGGAGAGAAACAAGCTCCAAGATGCCCACACCCAGCTAGGAGAAGAGCTGAAAGGTGTTTGGGCCTAGATGTCTGGCTCCTTGAAGGAGAATCAGCGACTTTGTCGCGGCATTTACAGTAAGTGCTTGAGCAAATTCCTTTGAAAAGAAGAATTCGGCGAGGAAGTCGTTTGACAGAAATATTTCTTTAGGTGTGCTCACAGGTCGCCCTACGGAGGAAATTCCTGGGTCGACAGGTGACCAACTTCCCGAGCTGGCGCAATTGTTCGAACATGTTCGGCAGGCGATGAGTGGCGTCGTTCAGGCTTTATGGCCATCCATCTCCCTATCCGAGGGCCTTGGTGAGCTTGCTGAGAAGCTCCAGGGATCACGGCGACGCCTTCGTTTGTGGAAGATATCGGCCTGCCGTCAGGGCGCCAGGGAGGCCTGGGCCATGGTGAAGACGCGCTACCCGAAGGCTGACCCAAACCACATGGCCGAGGTCGGACCTGCGGGGCCTGATGGGAAGGAGATCCCTGTGAGCTTGATGTATGGCCAAGTAGAACTGGCCGCAAAATATTCCCAACAGGACTGTAAATTAGACAGCCTGTTAGATGGGATTGAGGAGGAGTACAATCAGTCAGTTTGACGATTGAATTTGAAATGACATGTAAGATGCCTTCTAGCCGGATTGTAGATCGTTTGTCTTTGCGGACCGTTTCACTTCAACCTCGGGACCCAACAGTCCGGAGTGTGTCCGAATACCCCTACGGTTATAAAAGAACCGGGGCATGCATGGAGACAAGGCGTCGGGGTCATAATTGCTTTATCAGACAAGTGCCCGACTAGTTATGTTATATTACATGGTTAGTAAGAAACATCTTCCAGGGAGAATAGTTCCGTTAAGGGTTCCTTTCCCTGGGAGGCATGCCCTAAGGTGCAATGCCAGACTGCGAAAATAGCAGAAAAAGCATCTGGGGGCTTATAAATAAGTAAGTAATAAATCATCTTTCAAGTCACCGACCGAATATTCTCTTAAGAACGCTAGCTTTCGGCTTCACCCAGTCTGAGGTACACATCCGGCTGACCCGGCAGTAACAATCGCAGAGGTGCTTCCTTTACCTCCTAGCCGAACAATCGGGAATGTAGGGGAAAGCACAGGAGCCAGGCAACCCAGCTTGGCCAAAACTTAAGTCATATCGATGCATATAATGGTGAACAAAAGGTACATGCGGAAGTATGACACATGTATTGGGCGTGAAGCCCATATTAATAAGCTTCTGGTAAAGAAGCCCCAGGTATAATGAGTGCTAGGAGCACATCAAGTGTGTGCGAACAACGCAAATCAGCCTATAAAAGGTAATGAAAAAAAAAGGTGGGAAGAAGGAGGGGGACAAGAGATAGTAAAAAATATAAAAAGGTGGGCGGGGGAGTGAGACGAACTCTGAGTCCGGTGTTTAGGAGTAGAATCTTCGAAGACGGGCTGCGTTCCATGGGTTCGACTGAAGTCGGTTGTCAGATGCTTTACGTAGACGGTATGCTCCGCCGGTCCGGACTTGGTCGATGATGAAGGGACCTTCCCACTTGGGCTTAAGTTTGTCCTTTTTCTTGTCCGGCAGGCGTAGAACGAGTTCGCCGACATTGTATGTTTTGGCCCGTACTTCTCTGCTTTGATATCTTCGAGCCTGTTGCTGATAGAATGCGGAACGAGACTTTGCCACGTCCCGCTCCTCCTCTAAGGTGTCCAAACTGTCCTGCCGATCCAACTCGGCTTCTCTTTCTTCGTACATGCGCACACGAGGTGAGTCATGAATAATATCGCAAGGCAGAACTGCCTCTGCGCCGTACACCATGAAAAATGGTGTGAATCCAGTAGTTCGGTTTGGCGTGGTCTGCAGCCCCCAGAGTACGGAGTCGAGCTCCTCTACCCAGTGCGTGTTAGATTCCTTGAGGGACCGCACTAGTCTGGGTTTGATGCCGCTCATGATTAGACCATTTGCTCGCTCGACTTGACCGTTAGTTTGGGGTGATAGACTGAAGCATAATCGAGCTTGATGCCCATGTTTTTCCACCAGAGTTTAACATCATCGGCAGTGAAGTTCGTGTCGTTATCAGTGATGATGCTGTGGGGGACGCCAAAACGGTGTACTACCCCGGATAGGAAGTCTATCACCGGTCCGGATTCTGCCGTTTTAACCGGCTTGGCCTCAATCCATTTGGTGAATTTGTCCACCTTGACCAATAAGTATTTGTGCTTGTGGGTTCCCCCTTTAAGGGGTCCAACCATGTCAAGCCCCCAGACCGCGAACGGCCAGGTAATAGGTATAGTTTTGAGGGCGGTGGGTGGCATGTGGCTCTGATTAGCAAATAGCTAGCAACCGATGCATCGTTGGACTAAGTCCTGAGCTTCCGCCCGGGCTGTTGGCCAATAAAATCCTGTACGGAAGGCCTTGTCTACGAGTGCCCGGGCTGCAGTGTGGTGCCCGCCGAGTCCGGCGTGAATTTCAGCCAGGAGATTCCGCCCCTCCTCTTTGGAGATACACCTTTGAAGGACTCCAGTTGTGCTTTTCTTATAAAGTTCTCCCTCATGGACCTTGTATGCCTTAGATCGCCGAACTATGCAGCGGGCCTCATTTTGGTCTTCGGGAAGTTCCTGCCGAATTAAGTAGGCTAGGAATGGTTCTGTCCACGGGGCAATTACTGCCATTATTTCGTGAGCTGAAGGTGTTATTTCATCGGCTGAGCCGCCGAATGTGTCAGAATGGTCTGAGTTCGGTGATGCAGCTGGCTCCGGATTGTGATTTCCAGACTCCTCTTCCCGTAACACGGATGGCTTGAAGAGCTGTTCCAGGAAGATGTTTGGAGGGACGACGTCTCATTTCGCGCCGATGTGTGCTAACACGTCTGCTGCCTGGTTATTATCCCGAGCTACATGGTGGAATTCGAGTACTTCGAACCGAGCTGACATTTTTAGGACGGCGTTGCGGTAAGCTACCATTTTTGGATCTTTGGCATCAAAGTCTCCATTTACTTGGGATATTGCGAGTTTTGAATCCCCGCGCACCTCTAGGCATTGAATGCCCATGGAGATTGCCATCCGGAGGCCATGTAGAAGGGCCTCGTATTCGGCTGCGTTATTGGAGTCCATGTACATTATTTGAAGTACGTATTGGATTGTGTCTCCAGTTGGGGACGTCAGGACGACGCCAGCCCCCAAGCCAGCCAGCATTTTGGATCCGTCGAAATGCATGATCCAATTGGAGTATGCGCCGTACTCTTTAGGGAGTTCGGCTTCGGTCCATTCGGCGATGAAGTCGGCCAGAACCTGCGATTTTATAGCTCGCCGTGGTTTATAGGTTATGTCAAATGGTAAGAGCTCAATAGCCCATTTTGCAATCCTGCCCGTTGAGTCGCGATTGTTTATAATATCGTTGAGAGGTTCTTCGGAGGCCACCGTTATGGAACACTCTGGAAAGTAGTGTCGCAGCTTCCGGGATGCCATGAACACCGCATATGCTATCTTTTGATAATGTGGGTACCGGGTGCATGGAGTTAGAACAGTGGATACGTAGTACACTGGTTTTTGAAGAGGGAATCTGTGCCCTTCTGTCTCTCGGTCGACGACGAGTACCGCGCTGACAACTTGATGTGTTGCTGCGATATATAATAACATAGGTTCGCCCAGGTTGGGCGCGGCCAGGACCGGATTTGTTGCCAGTATGGCCTTTATTTCTTCGAGTCCGGCTGTGGCAGCATCCGTCCATTCGAAATGTTTGGTGCGCTAGAGGAGGCGGTAGAGGGGAAGAGCCATTTCTCCCAAATGGGAGATGAAGCGGCTTAAGGCCACTACGCATCCGGTTAGTTTTTGTATTTGCTTGAGGTCTTTTGGAATATCCAATTGTGACAGAGCTTGGATTTTGGCCGGGTTTGCTTCAATTCCTCTACCGGATACGATGAAGCCCAAGAGCTTTCCGGCTGGTACGCCGAAGACGCATTTTTCTGGATTGAGCTTAATGTCATATGCTCGGAGGTTGTCGAATGTCACCCTCAAGTATTCTACCTGAGTTTCGACGTGTTTGGTCTTGACGACCACATCGTCTACGTATGCCTCTACTGTTTTGCCTATCTGGGTAGCCAGACATGTTTGAATCATGCGCTGATATGTTGCGCCGGTGTTTTTGAGTCCGAAGGGCATTGTGTTGAAGCAGAATGGCCCATATGGAGTAATGAATGCCGTTGCGGCCTGGTCTTTCTCCGCCATCTTGATTTGATGGTATCCGGAGTATGCGTCGAGGAAGCACAATGAATCGTTCCCTGCGGTAGCATCTATGATTTGGTCGATGCGAGGGAGGGGGAAAGGGTCCTTTGGACAGGCCTTGTTAAGGTCTTTAAAATCGACGCAGAGGCGCCAGGATTTGTCCTTTTTTGGTACCATTACTAGATTGGCTAGCCAGTCCGGATGTTTTATATCTCTGATGAATCCGGCTTCTAAGAGTTTGGCTAGCTCTTCTCCCATTGCATGTCTTTTGGGTTTGGAAAATCGCCGAAGAGCTTGTTTAACCGGCTTGAATCCTTTTAGGATGTTTAGGCTGTGCTCTGCCAGCCTGCGTGGGATTCCTGGCATGTCTGAAGGGTGCCAGGCAAAAATGTTCCAATTTTCCCGAAGGAATTCTCGTAGTGTGGCTTCGACATCAGGACTTAATTGTGCCCCAATGGAGGCCGTCTTTGTGGGGTCCGTTGGATGGACCTAAAATTTGACTATTTAGTCTCCTGGTTTAAAAGAGGTGGACTTGGACCTCTTATCGAGTATCACATCGTCCCTATCCACCATGGAGCGCAGCGTAGTTAGTTCTTCTGCCGCTAGTGCTTCGGACAATGCCTCTTGGGCCAGTGCGGCTGTCTTATTTTCAGCGCGGAGTGCTGTATCTGGATCACTGGTGAGAGTGATTATCCCATTGGGTCTGGGCATTTTGAGCTTCATGTACCCGTAGTGGGGTATAGCTTGGAAGATTGTGAATGCCTCTCGCCCTAACAAAGTGTGATATCCGCTGCCGAATGGGGCCACTTGGAACGTGACCTCCTCGGACCTGTAATTGTCCGGTGAGCCGAACACTACATCTAGTGTGATTTTTCCTGTGCAGCGTACTTCTCGACTAGGGATTATCCCTCTGAAGGTTGTGCTGCTTCGCTCGATGCGGCTCCAGTCAATATCCATTTTTTGAAGGGTTTCCTCGTACATGAGCTTTAATCCGCTGCCGCCATCCATGAGTACCTTGGTAAGAAGAAAGCCGTCCACTATCGAACTGAGGACCAATGCGGCTGGTGCTCTAGCTGTTCGGAATTTAGGTTCATCGCTGGTGTTGAAGGTGATAGCCGTGTTACTCCATGGATTTGCTGTTGCTACTTGGTAGACTTCGGCGAGGCCGCGGATTGTTCGTTTTTGCATGTTATTTGATGCGAAAGTCTCGAAGACTGTTAATACTGTACCGGTACTGCTGGGTTGTTTGCCTGGGGCTAAAAAGCCTTCGCCACTTTTGGCCACCTGCCGTAGTATCCAACATGCTCGAAGGCTGTGTGTTGGAGTGGCGCCCTCCGTACTGTGGATTTTGCAGGGTCCGTTGAGCCAGCCCTCCAGTACGGTTCCATGCCCTTTAGGGGGTCTTTGCTTTTTGGTTTTTAACCCAGGTGCTTGAGTATGGCGCACCCTTTTACTTCGGACTAGGGTTGTGGTCAAGGCCGGACTGTCCCAAAACCTAGTTTCGGTGTTCCTGGCACTCTCTACCGCACAGTATTTTTGTACGATAGTCGCTAGGTCGATGAAGCGTGTAACTTCGCGACGACTTATGGCGTTCATGATTCCCTTGTCCGTGCAATTGTTGCAGAAAATTGAAATCACGCTTTCTTCGCAGCAGTCCTTTATCCTGTTCATAACCAGGAGGAATCTGGCCCAGTAATGATGTACTGTTTCATCGGGCTCTTGCCGTATTCGAGATAGATCGCTTATGTTTGGGTGGGCGGGTGGAATCAAGTTCAGAACCCCGCCCAATCTGAGGCTCAAAGGCCAAGAAGTTTCCGGATTTGGAAGCTTGACTTGCTGGATGCTTTCCAACGAATCTAGTCCGATGCCTGACTCTAAGTTCAGTATTTGATTAGCGTCCGTCCCTTCGCGGGAATCCGGCTTGGAGGGATCGGGAATCCGGACATAGTTGGTTTTCAACGTAGAAGAAGGGTTGCCGCATTGTTCCTCTACTACGACAACGTGGTGGGTGGCCTAAGGAGAGTTAATCTCTCTTAGATCGGGTTTAAGCCCAATATGATCGTAGTCTGTGGCGACTCCTAGGGCGGCGATGCGATCCAAGAGCTCGTTTATAGAGGAGAGCTCAATCGGATCTAACTGCTCGGCGAATTCCGGGCTGACGTGAAGATCGCTTTTGATGACCTGAGAGGTCATCGTCGGAGCGGTGGCCGAACAGGCGGTCATAAGAAAACCACCTAGCCGGACAGTTTGGCCGGCGGCCAAAGCTCTCTTGACGACGGTACCGTCTTTAAAGACGAGAGAAGGCATCCTTCCTGATCGCGACGACACAGAGGAACTCTGAATGAAAGCACCAATGTCGGTGTCAAAACCGGCGGATCTCAGGTAGGGAGTCCCGAACTATGCGTCTAGGCGGATGGTAACAGGAGACGAGGGACACGATGTTTTTACCTACTTACGGGCCCTCTTGATGGAGGTAAAACCCTACGTCCTGCTTGATTAATATTGATGATGTGGGTTACAAGAGTAGATCTACCACGAGATCAAGGAGGCTAAACCCTAGAAGCTAGCCTATGGTATGATTGTTGTTCGTCCTATGGACTAAAGCCATCCGGTTTATATAGACATCGGAGAGGGCTAGGGTTACACAGAGTCGGTTACAAAGGTAAGAGATCTACATATCCGTATCGCCAAGCTTGCCTTCCACGCCAAGGAAAGTCCCATCCAGACACGGGACGAAGTCTTCAATCTTGTATCTTCATAGTCTTGGAGTCCGGCCGATGATGATAGTTCGGCTATCTGGACACCCCCTAGTCCGGAACTCCCTCACTTGAGGTCTACTAATATTACCAATTCTTTGACATTCATCGCAAGACAAAACAAACTTACGGGCATCCTTGAAGAGAGTAGGCCAATAAAAACCGGATTGCAATACCTTATGTGCAGTTCTATCTCCAGCGTGGTGACCTCCATAAGCTTTGGAGTGACACTTGCGTAGGATCTGTTCCCGTTCATGCTCAGTTACACAACGTCTAATAACACCATCTACTCCTTCTTTATAAAGATGTGGGTCATCCCAAAAGTAATGTCGCAAATCATAGAAAAACTTTCTCTTTTGTTGGTATGTGAAGCTAGGTGGTATAAATTTAGCGACAATATAATTAGCATAATCAGCATATCATGGAGTGCTACGAGAAGTGCTTATGACATTTAATTGCTCAGCAGGGAAGCTATCATCAATAGGTAGTGGGTCATCAAGAACATTCTCTAACCTAGATAAGTTATCTGCAACGGGGTTCTTAGTTCCTTTTCTATCAACAATATGCAAATCAAATTCTTGCAGCAAGAGAACCCATCTAATAAGTCTAGGTTTTGCATCTTTCTTTTCCATAAGATATTTAATAGCAGCATGATCAGTGTGAATAGTTACTTTAGAGGTCTACTATATAGGGTCTGAGTTTATCACAAGCAAATACAACTGCTAAAAGTTCCTTCTCGGTAGTAGCATAATTTCTTTGAGTATTGTCTAGAGTCTTACTAGCATAATGAATAACATTAAATTTCTTCTCAACTCTTTGCCCTAGAACAGCACCTACAGCATAATCACTAGCATCACACATAATTTCAAAGGGTAAATTCCAATCAGGTGGCTGAACAATGGGTGCAGAGACTAATGCTTTCTTAAGTATTTCAAATGCTTCTACACAATCATCATTAAAGACAAATGGTACATCTTTTTCTAATAAATTAGTCAGAGGCCGAGAAATTTTTGAGAAGTCCTTAATGAACCTCCTATAAAATCCAGCCTGACCAAGGAAACTTCTTATACCTTTGATGTCCTTGGGACATGGCATCTTTTCAATAGCATCAACTTTGGCTTTATCAACTTCAAGACCTCTTTCAAAAACTTTGTGCCCCAAGACAATACCTTCGTTAAGCATAAAGTGGCACTTTTCCCAATTCAAGACAAGATTAGTTTCTTCACATCTCTGCAAAACTCGATCAAGATTGCTCAAGCAATCATCAAAAGAGGAACCATAGACGGAAAAATCGTCCATGAAAACCTCACAATTTTTTTCACAAAAGTCAGAGAATATAGCCATCATGCATCTTTGAAAGGTAGAAGGTGGATTACATAAACCAAAAGGCATACGTCTATCAGCAAAAGTACCAAAAGTGCATGTAAAAGTAGTCTTTGATTGATCTCTAGCCAACACGGGTATTTGAGAGAAACCAGAATAGCCATCTAGAAAGCAATAATGTGTATGTTTGCATAATCTTTCTATCATTTGATCAATAAAAGGTAAGGTGTAATGATCCTTCTTAGTAGCTTTACTTAATTTGCGGAAATCAATTACAGTCCTATAGCATGTGATAATTCTTTGCGGATCAATTCATCTTTATCATTAGGCACAACAGTAATACCTCCCTTCTTAGGGACACAATGGACAGCACTTACCCACTGACTATCAACAACAGGATAAATTATACCTTCCTCCAGGAGATTGAGTATTTCTTTTCTTACCACTTCTTTCATTTTAGGATTCAGACGTCATTGAGGATCACGAACTGGTTTGGCATCCGCTTCCAAATTTATTTTATGTTGACATAGAGTGGGACTAATGCCCTTAAGATCATCAAGAGTATATCCAATAGCGGCACGGTGCTTCTTCAGATTTTTCAATAATCTTTCTTCTTCATGCTCTGAAAGGTTAGCACTAATAATAACAGGATATATTTTCTTTTCATCAAGATAAGCATATTTAAGATTACTAGGCAACGGTTTAAGCTCAAACACGGGATCACCCTTGGGTGGAGGAGGATCCCCTAGGATTAAACAGGCAAATTGTGTTGCGGAATAGGTTCCTGTTTAAAGAATACTTCATCTATTTCCCTTCTTTCATTCATGAACATATCATTTTCATGGTCTAGCAAATAGTGTTCTAAAGGATCACTAGGAGGTACGGCCATAGAGGCAAGACCAATAATTTCATCTTTACTAGGCAATTCTTCCTCACGGTGTTGTTTACTAAATTTAGAGAAACTAAACTCATGAACCATATCATCCAAGCCAATAGTAACAACATTCTTTTCGCAATCTATCTTAGCATTAACAGTACTCGAGAAGGGTCTACCAAATATAATGGGCCAAAAGCTATCTTGTGGAGAACCAAGAACAAGGAAATCAGCGGGATATTTGGTTTTTCCACACAAGACTTCAACATCTCTAACAATTCCCATTGCAGATATAGTATCTCTATTGGCAAGTTTAATTGTAACATCAATATCTTCTAACTCAGCAGGTGCAATATCAGGCATAATTTCTTTGTATAAGTCAATGGGTATTACACTAGCACTAGCACCCATATCGCATAAGCCATGATAACAATGATCTCCTATTTTAACAGAAATAGCAGGCACACCTACCACAGGTCTATGTTTATCTTTAGCACAAGGTTTAGCAATTCTTGCAGTTTCACCACAGAATTGAATAACATGCCCATCAATATTATCAGCTAAGAGATCTTTAACAATAGAAATATTAGGTTCTACTTTGATTTGCTCAGGAGGTGTATAAGTTCTAATATTGCTTTTACGAACAACAGTTCAAGCTTTAGCATGATCATTCATTCTAACAGGGAAAGGTGGTTTCTCGACATAAGAAGTGGGAACAATAGGATCATTATAAGTGACAGTCTTTTCTTCAACTTTAATAGGTCCAGCTACTTTTACTTCTATGGGAGGATGATATTTAAACCACTTCTCCTTGGGGAGATCAACATAGGTAGCAAAAGATTCACAGAAAGAAGCTACTATCTCAGAGTCAAGTCCCTATTTAGTGCTAAACTTACGGAAAATATCGGTATCCGTAAAAGATTTAACACAATCAAACTTAGGTGTCATACCTGACTCCTTACCTTCGTCGAGGTCCCAATCTTCAGAGTTGCGTTTAATTCTATCCAATAAATTCCATCTGAATTCAATAGTCTTCATCATAAAAGAGCCAGCAGAAGAAGTATCGAGCATGGTGCGATTGTCATCAGAAAGCCGCGCATAAAAACATTGAACAATTACTTATCTTGGGAGCTCATGATTGGGGCATGAATATAACATTGATTTAAGCCTCCCCCAAGCTTGAGCGATGCTTTCTCGTTCATGAGGCCAGAAATTATATATATAATTGCGATCACGGTGAACAAGATGCATAGGGTAATACTTTTGATGAAATTCCAGTTTCAATCTTTTATAGTTCCATGATCTCGCATCATCACATAGCCTATACCATGTCAATGCGTCTCCCTTCAAAGATAAAAGGAAGGCCTTCTTCTTAACAACATCATCGGGTATACCTGCAAGCTTAAATAATCCACAAACTTCATCCACATAGAGTAGATGTTCATCAGGATGCTTTGTTCCATCTCCTGTAAAAGTGTTAGCTAGCAGTTTTTCCATCCCTAAAGGAATTTCAAAAGGAGTTTCATTTTCAATAGGTTCAGTAGGTTGAGGAGCAACTCTTTTCTCTACTAGACGGGGTGAAGATACCCCGAACAAGCCCCTCAGAGAATTACTTTCCATAGTAACAAGTGACAGAAAATTTTAGCACACTATATAAATTTTTCCTTACCAAATTCCACCTATCAAAGGCGCTACACTCCCCAGCAATGGCGCCAGAAAAGAGTCCTGATGACCCACAAGTATAGGGGATCTATCGTAGTCCTTTAGATAAGTAAGAGTGTCGAACCCAACGAGGAGCAGAAGGAAATGATAAGCGGTTTTCAGCAAGGTATTCTCTGCAAGTACTGAAATAAGTGGTAATAGATAGTTTTGTGATAAGATAAATCGTAACGAGCAACAAGTAACAAAAGTAAATAATGTGCAGCAAGGTGTCCCAATCCTTTTTATAGCAAAGGACGAGCCTGGACAAACTCTTATAACAGGAAAAGCGCTCCCGAGGACAGATGGGAATATCGTCAAGCTAGTTTTCATCACGCTCATATGATTCGCGTTCGGTACTTTGATAATTTGATATGTGGGTGGACCGGTGCTTGGGTCCTGTTCTTACTTGAACAAACATCCCACTTATGATTAACCTCTATTGCAAGCATTCGCAACTACAACAAAAGTATTAAGGTAAACCTAACCATAGCATGAAACATATGGATCCAAATCAGCCCCTTACGAAGCAACGCATAAACTAGGGTTTAAGCTTCTGTCACTCTAGCAACCCATCATCTACTTATTACTTCCCAGTGCCTTCCTCTAGGCCCAAATAATGGTGAAGTGTTATGTAGTCGATGTTCACATAACACCACTAGAGGTTAGACAACATACATCTCATCAAAATATCGAACCAATACCAAATTCACATGACTACTAATAGCAAGACTTCTCCCTTGTCCTCAGGAACAAACGTAACTACTCACAAAGCATATTCATGTTCATAATCAGAGGGGTAATAATATGCATAAAGGATCTGAACATATGATCTTACACCAAATAAACCAACTAGCATCAACTACAAGAGGTAATGAACACTACTAGCAACCTACTAGCACCAATCCCAGACTTGGAGACAAGAATTGGATACAAGAGATGAACTAGGGTTTGGAGATGAGATGGTGCTGGTTAAGATATTGATGGAGATTGCCCCATCCTGCTGAGAGGATTATTGGTGATGATTTCCCCCTCCCGGAGGGAAGTGTCCCCGGCAGAACAGCTCTGCCAGAGCCCTAGACTGGTTCCGCCAAGGTTCCCCCTCGTGGCAGCGGAGTCTTGTCCCGAAAGGTTGCTTAATGTTTTTTATCATCGAAAGACATCATATAGGAGAAGATGGGCGTCGGAGAGCCACCAGGGGGCCCACGAGGTAGGGGGCGCACCTCAGGGGGGGCACCCCCCCCCACCCTTGTGAGCAGGGTGTGGGCCCCTGGCCTTCATCTTTGGCGACGATTTTTCTTTATTTATTTTAAGATATTCCGTGGAGTTTCAGGAGTTTTGGAGTTGCGCAGAATAGGTCTCCAATATTTGCTCCTTTTCCAGCCCAGAATTCCAACTGCCGGCATTCTCCCTCTTCATGTAAACCTTGTAAAATAAGAGAGAATAGCCATAAGTATTGTGACATAACGTGAAATAACAACCCATAATGCAATAAATATTGATATAAAAGCATGATACAAAATGGACGTTTCACGGGGTCGTGACGGGGCTCATTCTAACACGGTCAGAAGTCGAGGCGCATCGCGGTCCACATAGCTTTCGTCGCCGCCCATGCCAGCACAAGCCCTAGCATGCGCGCAGCTGCTGCTCGATTTTCCTCCCGCTGCGGAGAAGCTTGACTAATAGAGGGCCACCGTCCGGAGCCTCGTCGGCATCGCCAACAATGATGAGTTGCGGCCGGCGGGACCCGTAGGCCGTCGCTCCATCGAGCCACCGCATGCCAGCGGAGGCCGGGCCGAAGGCGACGCGCCATGGTGCATTCCCCTCCTCCATCCCGGCCACCATGGGTGTCGATCCGTCGCGACGACGCTCGTGATGACATCTCCATAGCGTCGTCCAATCCGTGAACCCGCCCTAACCAACACCAAGTTCTTCGGGAGCGAGTTCATGAAGATGCTCGAACTACCATCGAGCACCGGCGTGACGCCCGCCACTAGTCGGACAGGCGGGCAGGGCCCACTACGGACCACCCGGCACCGGGGGGCTACAGTGGCCTACCCTATGAGGTGGGTTGTCCGGCCTTCACCCGTGAGCTGCGGTAGTTCCACTGGCCCTCCCACCGCACGTCCAAGCCCGACGTTGGCGAGAAGTACAACAGCAAGACTCACCCGTCGGAGTTCGTCGGCATCTACACCATCGTGATGCAAGCTATCGGGGCTCGCGACGATGAGGTGCTTGCCAACTATTTCCCGTTGGCACTCAAGCCCAATGTTATGTCAGGGTTGATGCACTTGCCAGTAGACTCCATTTCTTCCTGGGCGGATCTGTGTCATGAGTTTGTTGGCTCCTTTACCAGAGGCCACCAAGCCCATGGCCAGGCAAGTGATTTACATATTATCCCCCAGAAGGAAGGAGAAAACTTGCACAAGTACATCCAAAGGTTCAGCCGAGTGCAATACAACATCCCCGACGTTCATCCTGCCGCTGTTATTAGTGCATTCCACCAGAATGTGCGCAATCGTAAGATGCATGAAGAGTTGGCGATGAACAAGGTCAGGGATGTGGCCGAACTCTATGTTCTGGCCGATCGGTGTGCTCACGCTGAAGAGGGAAGGAAGTACCCAGATGAAGACACCGGTGCGGAAACCGACTCCACGGATGATACCGCTACACCGGCGAAGAAGGGCCGCCGCCACAACAGGAAGCGCAAGGGCAAGATCGTGTTTGCCGTTGAGGGATCCGTTGATACCGGTGCCACCAAGAAATCCAAGGCGAGTGACCCCGGCAAGGAGGTTGCTGGGTGTGCCGCTTGCCGGGCGTTGGCGGTTGTCGGTAAGCCAGGGGGCTCCGACAAGCAGTATTGCAAGATCCACCACACCAAAGCCCATGATCTCCAGAACTGCCGGCAGGTGGAGCTGCTCGCTGCGAAGCAGAAAGCCCAGTATGAGCGGCAGGACAAGGGGAAGGGCCAAGAGGGTGCTGAGGGATCCGGCAAGAAGCATGGCGGCCAAGGAGGCCGCCGCGGCAAAGATAGTCAGCAGGAGAGGCCCGCATGGGCTGCGACAAGAAACATGAAGATGATGGTCATGACGAGGATGATGAGTCCAGCGACCATGAGTTCCAGTAAGCCATAGAGGCCATGTGCGTCGATGGTGGCACCTCGCTGCATACATCCCACCGCCAGCTCAAGCAGTGGGCGCGTGAGATCACAGCGGTGGAGCCATCGCTCAACGCACGGAAGCCGCTGAGGTGGTCCAGCACGCCTATCATCTTCGACATCGAGGACCACCCCGACCACACTACTGCGGTCGGGTGCTTGCCATTGTTGGTCTCACCAACAATCCGCAACCTCAAGGTGACGAAGATGCTGGTTGACGGTGGGGCCGGTCTGAACTTGATCTTGCATGTTGTGATCAAGAGGCTGCAGATCCCTGATGGAGACCGAGGGAGTCCTGGATTAGGGGGTATCCGGACAGCCGGACTATATACTTTGTCCGGACTGTTGGAGCCTGAAGATACAAGACTCAAGACTCCATCCCGTGTCCGGATGGGACTCTCCTTGGCGTGGAAGACAAGCTTGGCGATCTAGATATTATATTTCCTTCCTTGTAACCGACTCCATGTAAACCCTAGCCCTCTCTGGTGTCTATATAAACCGGAGAGTCTAGTCCTTAGAGGGACAATCACAATCATAATCATCATGGGCTAGCTTCTAGGGTTTAGCCTCGATGATCTCGTGGTAGATCAACTCTTGTACTAGTCATATCATCAATATCAATCAAGCAGGAAGTAGGGTTTTACCTCCATCGAGAGGGCCTGAACCTAGGTAAACATTGTGTCCCTTGCCTCCTGATACCATTAGCCTAAGATGCACAGATCGGGACCCCCTACCTGAGATCCGTCGGTTTTGACACCGACATTGGTGCTTTCATTGAGAGTTCCTCTATGCCGTCGCTGCAAGGCTCGATGTCCTTCTCGTTGTCGAGGACAACATCACCTCTGGGGGATCTCTGGCTATAGGTCAAACTCTCCGACTAGGTGGCTTCATCATGGCCGCCCCATTGGCTGTCGCGCCGATGATGACCTCTCGGGTCATCACGAATAGCCTCCACATCAATTCGGAACTCGCGAAATAGATGGATCCAATAGAGCTCTCCTTCCTTAACGAGCTCTTGGATCACATCACCGCTTTGGGAGTCGCCACAAACTATTGACCGGATTGGGCTTGAACCCGACCAGAGGGATATTAAATCCTCGTCGGTCACCCATGAGATAGCGGTCGTGGAGCATCCACATATGGACCGTCCCTCTATTCTGAGGATGAACTATGTCCGGATCACCGAGCTCTCTGAGCCGGATACCCGTCCGCGGGAGGAAACGACCCAGATCCCGAGCTTAGAATCGGGCGACATACCGGAAGCCGAGCCGTCGAGCCCGAGAGTTCCCCTGCCCCAGGGCGTTAGATTGGATCAGAATGCAGATTCAACTACACCCACCCACCCGGACATAAACCGTCTCTCCCATATAAGACAAGAGCCACAAGAGACAGTACATCACTACTGGGCCAGATTCCTCCTTGTGATAAACAAGGTCAAGGACTGTCGCGAGGAGGACGCAGTTTGAATTTTTTGCAAAAATTGCATGAACAAAGGAATCCTCAATGCTATAAGTCGCCATGACATAGTACACTTTGCTGACTTAGCAGCCATAGTACAGAAGTACTGCGCGATGGAACGCACCTGGAATCCCAAACAGAATTTTGGGATAGTCCGGCTCTCACCAAAACCTTTGTCCGAACAAAATGGGCGAACTCTCATAGGTCGGCCGATTCAATCACGAAGAAACCAAAGCCCACCCCAGGGCGTGGAAGCGTATTGGAAGAATGGCTCAATGGGCCATGTAAAATCCATAGCTCGCCAGATACTACACCAACACATAGCCTTAGAGCATGTTGGATACTCTGGCAGGTAGCAAAAAGTGGCGAGGATCTTCTTGTAAGCCATAAAGTAGAACAACATCCCGCCAAAGAAAACAATCCGGTACTAATAGTCTTTGAGACATTCGCCTCAAATAATAGGCGCAAGCGAGCCCATTGAAATCTCGCCGAAATTTACCACATGGCAAAAATAAACCCATGGAACGACACTGCCATAACTTTCAGTGCCAGCGACGAACCCCAATTCCAGATAGTCCTTAGCCCAATCGTGGATGGCTTTCGGCTCACCAATGTACTCATGGACGGCGGAAGTGGACTAAACTTGATCTATGAAGAAACACTCAGCAAAATGGAAATGGACAAAAGTTGCATTGAGCAGAGCGGCACACCCTTCAGCAGAATCATCCCTAGCCGGGAGGCACGGTGTGCGGGAAAAATCACACTCGATGTAGTATTCGGCACCCCGGAGAATTACAGATCCGAAGAAATCACATTCCAAGTGGCTCCTTTCAGCAGCGGATACCACGCCCTTTTAGGGCGGGACGCATTTGCGAGCTTTCAAGCTATACCCAATTATGGATACATGAAGCTTAAAATGCTCGGACCCAATGGAATCATCACTCTAGCCAGTGACCCGGACGTCGCACTCCGCGCCGAAAACAAAACTGCAGCACTTGCCCTCGAGGCATTATCTGAAGCCATAGCGGCCGAAGAACTAACAACGCTGCGCACCACAGTGGATAGGGACGACGTGATACTCGATAAATGACCCAAGTCCACATCATTTAAACCCGCAGACGAGATAGTCAAATTCCAGGTCCATCCAACATACCCCAC
Source organism: Triticum aestivum (assembly GCF_018294505.1). NCBI lineage: Eukaryota > Viridiplantae > Streptophyta > Magnoliopsida > Poales > Poaceae > Triticum > Triticum aestivum. Next base: position 584,979,859 of record NC_057813.1, on the reverse strand, counting down.
AAAAACGGCTTCCATCGGGACACAGTTGAGCCCCACAATGGACGCCGCACCATGCGAATTCCTATGCGAGAATTGGGACATTTTCGCCTGGCATCCTTCGGACATGCCAGGCATCCCACGCGAGCTGGCCAAACACAGCCTCAACATACTGAAAGGATACAAGCCAGTCAAATAGACTCTTAGGCGCTTCTCAGAGCCTAAACGACAAGCCATGGGAGAAGAGCTAGCCAACCTACTTGAGGCCGGATTCATCATAGACATCAAGCATCCGGACTAGCTGGCAAACCTGGTAATGGTACCGAAGATGGACAAATCCTGGCGCCTATGCGTCGACTTCAAAGACCTCAACAAGGCTTGCCCCAAGGATCCCTTCCCCCTCCCTTGCATCGACCAAATCATCGACGCCACCGCAGGACATGACTCACCGTGTTTCCTCGACATACTCTGGATACCATCAAATAAAAATGGCAGAGTCCTACCAAGCTGCAACGGCCTTCATAACACCATATGGTCCTTTCTGCTTTAACACTATGCCTTTCGGGCTCAAAAATGCCAGCACAACCTATCAACGCATGATTCAAACATGCCTGGAGAAGCAAATCGGCAAAATAGTGGAGGCATACGTGGATGACGTGGTCATAAAAACAAGGCACGTCGAAAACCTAATAGATGACTTGAGGCTTACGTTCGACAATCTCCGGACATACGACATCAAGCTAAACCCGGAAAAATGTGTTTTCGGCGTACCCTCCGGAAAGTTGCTCGGCTTCATCGTTTCCAATAGAGGAATTGAAGCAAATCCATCAAAAATCCGAGCTCTATCGCAGTTGGCTATCCCAACAGACCTCAAGCATATCCAGAAACTAGCTGGGTGCGTGGCTGCTCTAAGCCGCTTTATCTCCTGATTAGGAGAAAAGGGCATTACCTCTTTACCGCCTTCTTCGGCGCACCGAACACTTCGTATGGACGGATGCAGCCAAGGCCGGACTGGACGAAATAAAGACATTATTGGCCAGTAATCCAGTCCTAACAGCGCCAAGTATTGGTGAACCTATGCTATTATACATAGCTGCAACACATCAGGTTGTAAGCGTTGTGCTCGTCGTCGAACGAGAGGTTGACGGATACAAATTCCCGCTACAAAAGCCGATATATTACGTATGCACAGTCCTCACCCCATGCAAATCCCAATACCCACACTACCAAAAGATAGCATACGCGGTCTTCATGGCATCCCAGAAGCTACGACACTACTTCCAAGAGTGCTCGATCATGGTGGCCTCCGAAGTACCACTCAACGACATAATAAATAACCGTGACGCTACAGGCTAGATTGCTAAATGGGCCATCAAGCTCCTTCCGTTCGACATAACATACAAAGCACGGCGGGCCATCAAGTCGCAAGTACTGGCTGACTTTGTCGCGGAATGGACAGAAGCCGAACTCCCTAAAGAGTACGGCGCGTACTCTAATTGGATCATGCACTTCGACGGCTCTAAAATGATGGCCGGATTGGGAGCAGGTGTTGTCCTGACATCTCCCACCGGAGACACAATCCAATACATACTACAAATATTATATACAGACTCCAACAACGTAGCCAAATATGAGGCGCTGTTGCATGGTCTTTGGATGGCAGTCTCTATGGGCATTCAACGCCTGGAGGTGCGCGGGGATTCAAACCTAGCAATATCACAAAAAAACGGAGACTTTGATGCCAAGAATCCGAAAATGGCGGCCTATCATAATGCCATCCTCAAAATGTCAGCCCGGTTCGAGGGGCTCGAATTCCACCATGTGGCTCGAGAAAACAACCAAGCGGCAGATATCCTCGCCCGCATCGGCGCTAAACGCGACCCTGTCCCACCTAACATATTCCTGGAAAGGCTATTCAAGCCATCCGTGGTATGGGAAGGGGAGTCCGGCAACACTAGCACGGACCCGAATAAACCCCCAGACTCCGAACCATCCGACGTAATCGGAGGCTCCACCACCGAAATAACACCTTCGACCCACGAAATCATGGCTGTAATTGCCCAGTGGACCGAGCCTTTCTTGGCCTACCTAAACAGGCAAGAGCTCCCCGAGGACCAAAATGAAGCACGTTGCATCGTGCGACATTCCAAAGCCTACAAGGTCCACGAGGGGGAACTCTATAAGAAAAGTGCGACCAAAGTGCTCCAAAGGTGCATCTCCGAAGAGGAAGGGCGGCAGCTCTTGGCTAAAATCCATGCCAGACTGGGTGGGCACCATGCCACGGCTCGAGCTATAGTAGCCAAGGCCTTCCGTACAGGCTTTTATTGGCCGACAGCCCGAGCAGACGCATAGGACCTTGTCCAACACTGCGTCGGTTGCCAGCTCTTTGCCAATCAGAGTCATATGCCGCCTACCGCTCTCCAAACAATCCCCATCACTTGGCCCTTCGCGGTCTGGGGGATGGATATGGTCGGACCCCTTAAAGGGGGAAGCCATAAGAAAAAATACTTATTTGTCATTGTCGGTGTCAAAACCGGCGGATCTCGGGTAGGGGGTCCCGAACTGTGCATCTTAGGATCAATGGTAACAGGAGGCAAGGGACACAATGTTTACCCAGGTTCGGGCCCTCTCGATGGAGGTAAAACCCTACTACTGCTTGATTAATATTGTTGATATGGGTAGTACAAGAGTTGATCTACCACGAGATCAGAGAGGCTAAACCCTAGAAGCTAGCCTATGGTATGATTGTTCCTATATCTCTATCGACTAGCCTGGCCCCGGTTTATATAATGCACCAGAGGCCTAGGATAACAAGAGTCCTAGCCGAATACGCCGGTGGGGGAGGGTCCTTGTCTTGATCGCCGAGTCTTGTGGATTCTTCCTTGTACGCGGCAGTTGTCCGGACTGGCCCATGAGTATACGGCCATGGGGGTCCTCGGCCTAATCCAACTGATCGGGAGACGACGCGTTGAGTACCCCTTAGTCCAGGACACCGTCAGTAGCCCCCTGAACCGGTCTTCAAGTTAGGGACGCTCCTCGATTCTTCAGAACTGTTCTTCATCTTCGGCTGCCGGTCTTGAAAACTGGTTCAACAAATCTTCTCATCTTCTATCTTGAGGATCGCCGAAATGCATTCGACGAGTTTACACGTCGGGTACCCAAGGAGCCCCTTTAATTTTACGGCCTTTATTAATGCCTTGTTATTTTTATGCCATGCCTCGGGTTTGAAGTTATTCCTAGGAGGCAGTGTCCTCTTGCGTCCGAGCTCTAACGCCGGACTGCATCCGGGGTATCTTTTGTAGCCAAGCACCAACGCCGGACTGCTTCCCAGCTCTATCGCCGGACTATGTATCCGAGCTCCAACGCCGGACGGTACCCGAGCTCCAACGCCGGACTATGTATCCGAGCTCCAACGCCGGACGGTATCTGAGCTCCAACGCCGGACTATATCCGAGGTGTCGTAAATCACCTTGGTTCAAAGAAGTTTGATTGAGTTTAGCCGAGCTTAATGCCGGAAATGCCCTCTATGGAGCCAGCCACTAGCGCCTGACCTTTATGCCGGACTGCTTCCGAGGTGGTGCACCACCCCGAATGTGGGCAGATTTTTGTGAATATTTTTGATTGGTGCAATTTATTCTCTACCGAGACACATAGCCAGTAGCCCTCAAGGTGGGTATCGGTCTAAAACCCGAGATGCCCATGAAGGATGACATAAGACCGCTGACCCCCGTAGCTGCTGAGACTCAGGTTGATTTGCAAAATCGGTCTGAGGATCAAGTCCTTGCTCGGCAGAATACTTCGGGACACAAAAAGCAGCATGCTCAGTCCTCAAGACTCAGGTTGGGTGCGGACGACCAACCTGAGGATCAAAATCTCCTCGGAGACTGTACTACACTTAAAATTTTCTGCATTGGACAGGCAATGCAGTAGCCCCCGAGACACTAGTCGGGTGGCAACACCAAATCAGGGGATCGATGTGCCCCTTTAATATTTGTAAATAATAAGCCCGAAGCCCAGTAGCCCCCGAGCCTTAATGCAGGCATGGGAGGCCGAATTAAGGATCGATATCCATAGTAAAATCACAAATTATGTGTAATGACTCTATGTATCCAAGTACTTTACGTCATTAATGCTCGGATCTGCATTGTACAAAACTTTGTTGACCGACCAGCGGCTTCCACCTCCTCGGCCAATAGCCGAGGAGTGTTTGTCCTACTTTATAAAGTCTTTATGAGGGCAAAGATTTACAATAAACAAGGCAAACTGGCCATACGGTTTTATAAACAAAGGTACGCGGAGAGACATGTTATATTACTGTTTAACAGAAGAAATGTCTTCCAAAGAAATAGTCCCGCTATCGGTTCCTTTCTTTCGGTTGTCATGCTAAGCATGATCATGAAACCTCAGCTCCAATGTAAGAGCAAAATATCGAGGATTTAGTTTGGGAGGCCAGTTAATAGCCCCCGGTAGTGTTCAGCGACAGTCGAGGTCAAGCCGTAAACACTTCGGCCATTGTTATGAATGGCTCGTCATTTAACACCGTCATTGGATCGCCGACCAGTTTACGCTTATTGTGACAGTCAGTTTTCGGCTTTCTCCACTGAGGTGCTTAACCATGTGAGCTGGAAGCACAATCGCAGTGGTTTTCCCTTTGCACACCTAGCCGAACAAAGCGGAACATAGGAGGCAAGCGCAAGAGCCGGGCAACCCAACTATTGACCGAAGACACAATTCGAAACTGATGCATATATAGCAATATCCGGCATTGCACTGCGAGACTTGTGCTGAAAACACACAAATAGTTTAAAAGTGCCATGGGCTCGAAAAGCCAAAAAACTTATTCAAAAGGTTAATGTCCGAACTAGATCAAGTGTTCGGTGCCAATCCGAAAATTGGACTTTAGAAAAAAAAAGGTGCTTCTGCCGTGCTTTGACATGACACATCCTATCTCAAAACTTCAAGCGGGTCAGCCTACGGCTTCAACCTCCTATCCCGAAGGTGGAGTACTTCTTACTAGGCCAGTTTAGCAAACTAAACTCTAGCGGCTTTGAGAGAGAAATTAGGCTCCCCGGCTAGTGACCGCACACTTGTGTCGAAAAAAGGAGTGATAAATAATAATAAAAACTTTGCAACGACTAAGAAGAAAAACACTTATCATAAAACGGCTCATATAGATTTAAGAGCCCCCAAGTGACTTGGGTAAAAGAATGATTGCATGTACCGAAGTACTTATATCATATTTATGTTCAACCGAACTTTAAACGCGTCTTAACCGACCGTCGGCTTCTCCCTCTTCGGTCAAGGACTGAAAAGTTTTATGTACTCCATCTGTCGAGAATATCGACGGCGTTTCCAATAACCAGGAAATCAGGCCATAAGGCTGTAACAGACAAAGCACGCTCAGGAAACTTATGCTATATTACTGTGAAGAGTAAGAAGCATCTTCGAAGAAAATAGTACCCCCACCGATACCTTTCTTCGGTGCTCATTGTTATTATGAGACTTGTGCAATAGATTTTTTGTACTCATGAGTTCCGTTGTGTGCCGACCATGATTGAAAACAATAAGAGTGCTAGCTTTTGGCTTCACCCAGTCTGAGGTCCGGCTCGGGTGACCTGATCATGACAATCGCACAGGTGCTCCCTTTACTCCCTAGCCGAACAATCGGGAACGTAGGGGTAAGCACAGGAGCCAGGCAACCCAGCTTGCAAATCGCTTAAGTAAATATGGTGCATATTGTGGCGTAATACACGAACAAGGAATGAAGCCGTACAAGTATAACCATATGCAAGAGGAAAAAGCTTCATGAAGGAAGCCCCCAAGTAAACGGGGTATTTGAATTTGCGCGTCGCAAACAAAGTTTGGACAAGGAAATTTTTACAAGCAACTTTTTTCCAAAAAAGTATAATGCTTGGCCAAGCCGAACACAAGTTAAAAATTTAAAACTTTGAGCATGAAGACAACTTAGCTGGTTAATGTGTTCGGTATTGATGACGCGGTCTGAGCTTGATGCGGGACAAGGTTCCAACCCCGAGCCGGTCCCGAGGTGGCGGAGCAAAGAGCTCGGCACTCCGAAGTGGTGACATGGCACGGTCAATGCAGGACGGCAGGGTGATGCCGAAGTCCCCGACATTGTGTAATGAAGTGTTGACGAAGTCCCCCGTCCAGCCGAGGTGACGTCAAAGGATATAGACCGGCTGGATCATTTTCCTGTGCACAAAAAATAGTGCAAATCGGAGATAATAGTAATAATAATAAAAATAAAATAAAAAAAATCGTTGCATAACAAATAATTTATGCAAAGTGAGTAATAAAAGAAATATGGCTGGCATCGAAGTCAATGTCGATGCAGGGCGGCGGCGTGATGCGGTAAAGGCATGGCAAGGCCTAAATTCATAGGTTGGTTCGAGTTCCGGATGCGGCGTTTGCCGGACTATGTACGGAAACTGACCGAACCACCATGCGACCGTCGTTAATGCGGCCACCATTTGATAGACCTGCGTACATATGATGGACAGACCAGAGTAATAATTCGTTGGGAAAAATGAACCCAAACAAGCAAAAAATACTAGGATTAATAGCACCTGGCTTATTTATTGTAGCAATCCGAACAAAGGTGATTCCCAAAATTGGGACTCGATCCGCACACCTATCGCCTGATGGGCGATAAAGCAACGGCATGGCGATGCTGGCAAAGGTTGGCTCGTCGAGGCAAAGCCCTCGGTCCAGCTAACGTGACGGAGCTGGTCGGCCAGTGACGCCGAAGTCTCCGGAGTAGGTTGATGAAGAGATGATGAAGCCCCCGGTTCAGCTAGAGTGATGAAGCCTCGGTGTCAGCTGATGAGTCGAAGTAGGTCGGCGTGATGGACACCAGCTTGAAAAAGCAACAGTACGGCCCTGCCGATGCAGGTCGTTGCATGGTCGATGCCGGCTTGATGAAGTGATCGTGTGGCGATGCAGGTGTGCCCGCTCCGTGTAATCCATGGGGCGGCGATGTTGGTGACGATTTATCCTTCGCGATGCCGAACTATTGTTCGGCTGGCCGAGATGATGATCCGAAGAAATTGAGCTCGGCTCAACAAAGCAACGACGTGTCTAATGCAGGTCGGCCGCCGTGGAGTGATGTTGTCGGGCTGGTTTGACACCGGCGCGACGGTGAAGTTCGTATTGCAATAATACTTTTAATACTACTGGGATGTGTTTGAGAATAAAACACAACACCCCATACGAAAACTTCCTTCAAAAAGGATGTCCCAGATCCCGTTCATAAAAAAGATGAATTCGGGTCGGATTCGTTCTCGTGCGGAAAACAGATCCAAAAAGTGATGCACTAATCGGAAGTTTCCCGGAGTTTGGACGGTCGGATTGAGCTGAAATTTTGGCAGGTCGTAGATATGGGAATTCCGCTGCAAATCAACGGTTGGATCCTCCAAAGGACATCCGAGCTAGATGCTGGATACCACGCCCTAAACTCATCCGGATTCTCGTCCAGATTCAACAGGGCTCCGGTATATCGGAGATTGCCGGAGATTCCTCCATCGGAACTCGACAAAATTTTTGCAGGGTTGTTGGAGACTTAATTCCGCATAATTCCACTGAAGTAATCGTTTAAGCGACACTCGAGGAGGCGGTGGCGGCGGATACAAGTTTGCTGTTGATGTCTACTACACAACCTTCTTCTTGTAGACGTTGTTGGGCCTGCAAGTGCACAGGTTTGTAGGACAGTAGCAAATTTCCCTCAAGTGGATGACCAGGTTTATCAATCCGTAGGAGGCGTTGAATAAAGATCGTTTCTCTCAAACAACCCTGCAACCAAATAACAAAAAGTCTCTTGTGTCCCCAACACACCCAATACAATGGTAAATTGTATAGGTGCACTAGTTCGTCGAAGAGATGAAGATACAAGTGCAAAATAGATAGTAGATAAAGGTTTTTGTAATCTAAAAATATAAAAACAGCAAGGTAACAAGCAATAAAAGTGAGCGTAAACGGTATTGCAATGGTAGGAAACAAGGCCTGGGGTTCATACTTTCACTAGTGCAAGTTCTCTCAACAATAATAACATAGATAGAACATATGACAAGCCCTCAACATGCAACAAAGAGTCACTCCAAAGCCACTAATAGCGGAGAACAAACGTAGAGATTATGGTCGGGTATGAAACCACCACAAAGCTATTCTTTCGGATCGATCTATAAAAGAGTTCGTACTAGAATAACACCTTAAGACACAAATCAACCAAAACCCTAATGTCACCTAGATACTCCATTGTCACCTCAAGTATCTGTGGGCATGATTATACGATATGCATCACACAATCTCAGATTCATCCAACCAACATAAAAGTACTTCAAAGAGTGCCCCAAAGCTACTACCGGAGAGTCAAGAACGTGTGCCAACCCCTATGCATAGGTTCCCAAGTGTCACGAAACCCGCAAGTTGATCACCAAAACATACATCAAGTGGATCAATAGAATAACCCATTGTCACCACGGTTATCCCACGCAAGACATACATCAAGTGTTCATAAAAGACTCAATCCGATAAGATAACTTCAAAAGGGGAAACTCAATTCATCACAAGAAAGTAGAGGGGGAGAAACATCATAAGATCCAACTACAATAGCAAAGCTCGGGATACATCAAGATCATGCCATAGAGGAAGACGAGAGAGAACACGAGAGAGAGAGAGAGATCAAACACATAGCTACTGGTACATACCCTCAGCCCCGAGGGTGAACTACTCCCTCCTCGTCATGGATAGCGCCGGGATGATGAAGATGGCCTCCGGTGATGGGATCCCCCTCCGGCAGGGTGCCGGAACAGGGTCCCGATTGGTTTTTGGTGTCTACAGAGGCTTGCGGCGGCGGAACTCCCGATCTATCTTCTGTTCTAGAAGTTTTAGGGTACATAGGTATATATGGGTGCGGGGAGAACATCGGTGGAGCTACGGGGGCCCCATGAGGCAGGGGGCGCGCCCCCCACCCTCATGAGCACCTCCCGTATCTTCTGACGTGGGGTCCAAGTCCATCAGGTGGGTTTCCTTCCAAAAATAACTTCTCCAGTTGATTCCATTCCGTTTTGACTCCGTCTAATATTATTTTTCCTCGAAACACTGAAATAGGCGTAAAACAACAAATCTGGGTTGGGCCTCCGGTTAATAGGTTAGTCCCAAAAATAATATAAAAGTGGATAATAAAGCCCAATATTGCCTAAAACAGTAGATAAAGTAGCATGGAGCAATCAAAAATTATAGATACGTTGGAGACGTATCAAGCATCCCCAAGCTTAATTCCTGCTCGTCCTCGAGTAGGTAAATGATAAAAAAGAATTTTTGATGCGGAGTGATACTTTGGCATAATTTCAATGTAAATCTTCTTAATTGTGATATGAATATTCAGATCCGAAAGATTCAAGACAAAAGTTCATATTGACACAAAAATAATAATACTTCCAGCATACTAATCAAAGCAATCATGTCTTCTCAAAATAACATGGCAAAAGAAAGTTCATCCCTACAAAATCATATAGTTAGGCTATGCTTCATTTTCGTCACACAAAGATGTTCCCAACTTCTATACCCACGATGACAAGCCAAGCAATTGTTTCATACTTAAATAATCTCAAACTTTTTCAACCTTCACGCAATACATGAGCGTGAGCCATGGATATAGCACTATGGGTGGAATAGAATATGATGATGGGGATTGTGTGGAGAAGACAAAAAAGGAGAAAGTCTCACGTTGACGAGGCTAATCAACGGGCTATGGAGATGCCCATCAATTGATGTCAACATGAGGAGTAGGGATAGCCATGCAACGGATGCACTAGAGCTACGATGCTCAACAAAAGAAAACTAGTGGGTGTGCATCCAACTTGCTTGCTCACGAATACCTAGGGCATTTGAGGAAGCCCATCGTAGGAATATACAAGCCAAGTTCTATAATGAAAAATTCCCACTGGTATAAAAAGACAACTTATGAGACTCACTACATGAAGAACAAGGTGCTACTTTGAAGCACAATATATGAGACTCACTACATGAAGAACAAGGTGCTACTTTGAAGCACAAGTGTGGAAAAAGAGATAGTAGCATTGCCCTTTTTTATTTTTTTATTTTTTTATTTTCTTTTTTTTGGGCCCCTTTTTTTATTTTGGCCTTTCTCTTTTTTTTGGGCCTTTCCTTTTTTTGGCCTTTCTTTTTTTTATTTGGGCAATGCTCTAATAATGATGATCATCACACTTCTATTAATTACAACACAAGGATTACAACTCGAAACTTAGAACAAGATATGACTCTATATGAATGCCTCCGGCGGTGTACCGGGATGGTGCAATGAATCAAGAGTGACATGTATAAAAATAATGCATGGTGGCTTTGCCACAAATACGATGTCAACTACAAGATCATGCAATGGCAATATGACAAAAGTAATGCATGTCATGATGATGATGGTGGAAGTTGCATGGCAATATATCTCGGAATGGCTATGGAAATGCCATAATAGGTAGGTATGGTGGCTGTTTTGAGGAAGATATAAGGAGGTTTATGTGTGATAGAGTGTATCGTATCACGGGGTTTGGATGCACCGGCGAAGTTTGCACCAACTCTCAAGGTGAGAAAGGGCAATGCACGGTACCGAAGAGGCTAGCAATGGCGGAAAGGTGAGAGTGCGTATAATCCATGGACTCAACATTAATCAAAAGAACTCATATACTTATTGAAAAATTTTAGAAGTCATAAAAAATTCAAGTACTACGTGCATGCTCCTAGGGGGATAGATTGGTAGGAAAAGACCATCGCTCGTCCCAGACCGCCACTCATAAGGATGCACAAGCCAGGTACACTTCATGTTTCAAATTTGTTACATAACTTTAACCATACGTGCATGCTACGGGATTTGCAAACTTCAACACAAGTATTTCTCAAATTCATAATCACCCAACTAGCACGACTATGATATTATCACCTCCATATCTCAAAACAATTATCAAGCATCAAACTTATCTTAGTATTCAACACACTCAAAAGAAAGGTTCACATATCTTGAACAACAAGTATATTAACATTAAGCAAATTACCATGCTATTAACGACTCTCAAAATAATATAAGTGAAGCACGAGAGTTCATCTATTTCTTCAAAATAAAACTACCACCATGCTCTAAAAGATCTAAGTGAAGCACTAGAGCAAAAATTATCACGCTCAAAAGATATAAGTGAAGCACATAGAGTATTCTAACAAATTCCAATTCGTGTATGGCTCTCTCTCAATAAAGACTTTCAGATCTTGATACTTCATTCAAACATCAAGCAAAGCTAAAGAAAACTACAATGCAAGGAGAGCACAACTCATGTGAAGAAGCAAAAACTTAGGCTCAACCGATACTAACCGATAGTTGTTGAAGAAGAAAGGTGGGATGCCTACCAGGGCATCCCCAAGCTTAGATGCTTGAGACTTCTTGAAATATTATCTTGGGGTGACTTGGGAATCCCCAATCTTGAACTTTTGTTTCTCCTTAATTCCTCTCATATCATGGTTTCTCTTCTTTTTATCAAAAGCTTCATTCACAACAAACTCAACAAGAACTCGTGAGATAGGTTAGTATAAACCAATGCAAAACCTTATCATATTTTACTGTAACAAATCACTAAAATTATTATTCAACATTGAATACTAAATGCCTCTGCATAATTAATACTCCTATCGTCAAATAGAATCATTAAACAAGCAAACATATGCAAACAATGCAACCATAACAGCAATCTGCCAAAACAGTACAGTCTGTAAAGAATGCAAGAGTATTAATACTTCCCTGACTCCAAAAATTATGAACTAAAATTCCCACTGTAATAAATTTATCATAGCTCAATATGAAAAAAGATTCAACGTTATACCATGCTCTAACTTTTCTAGGGAATTTTTGCAACAGCGGTAAACTTTCTGTTTTCAAACAGCAACATGCAAACTAGCAAAATAAGCATGGCAAAGGCTATCCTTGACTTTTTTATTGAAACTAAAGATGTAAAACACTATTCTAACTAACAGCAAGCAAAAACTAACAAAATAAAATGACGCTCCAAGCAAAACACATATCATGTGGTGAATAAAAATATAGCTCCAAGTAAAGTTACCGATGAACGAAGACGAAAGAGGGGATGCCTTCCGGGGCATCCCAAGCTTAGGCTCTTGGTTGTCCTTGAATATTACCTTGGGGTGCCTTGGGCATCCCCAAGCTTAGGCTCTTGCCACTCCTTATTCCATAGTCCATCAAATCTTTACCCTAAACTTGAAAACTTCAACCACACAAAACTCAAAACAAAACTCATAAGCTCCGTTAGTATAAGAAAATAAAACCACCACTTAGGTACTGTAATGAACTCATTCTAAATTCATATTGGTGTAATATCAACTGTATTCTAACTTCTCTATGATTCATACCTTCCGATACTACTCATAGATTCATCAAAATAAGCAAACAACACATAGAAAACAAAATCTGTCAAAAACAGAATAGTCTGTAGTAATCTGTATAAAACGTATACTTCTGGAACCCCAAAAATTATTAAATAAATTGCTGGACCTGAGAAATTTTTATGTTAATCGTATGCAAAAATAATCAACTTAAAATCACTCTCCAGTAAAAAAAATGGCAGCTAATCTCGTGAGCGCTAAAGTTTCTGTTTTTCACAGCAAGATCACATAAACTTCACCCAAGTCTTCCCAAAGGTTCTACTTGGCACTTTATTGAAACAAAAGCTATAAAACATGATTACTACAGTAGCATAAACATCTGGACACACAAAAACAGTAGGGATAAATATTGGGTTGTCTCCCAACAAGCGCTTTTCTTTAATGCCTTTTAGCTAGGCATGATGATGACAATGATGCTCACATAAAAGATAAGAATTGAAACATAACGGGAGCAACATGAAGAATATGACTAGCACATTTAAGTCTAACCCACTTCCTATGCATAGGGATTTTGTGAGCAAACAACTTATGGGAACAATAATCAACAAGCATAGGAAGGTAAAAAAAGCATAGCTTCAAAACTTTAAGCACATAGAGAGGAAACTTGACATTATTGCAATTCCTATAAGCATATGTTCCTCTCTCATAATAATTTTCAGTAGCATCATGAATGAATTCAACAATATAACCAGCACCTAAAGCATTCTTTTCATGATCTACAAGCATAGAAAATTTTCTACTCTCCACATAAGCAAAATTCTTCTCATTCGGAATAGTAGGAGTATCATAAGAAACTTGAACACTAAAAATTGTTTCCACATTAAAAGAGTAATGTTCAGAAAATGGGTAATCATAATCATGACAAGATTTGTAAATATAATAATTACTACTTTTTATAGCATAAGTTTCATCACAATAATCATCATAAGTAGCAACTTCGTTCTCATCATAATCGATTGAAACCTCTCCCAAGATAGTGGAATCACTAAATAAAGTTGACACTCTTCCAAATCCACTTTCATATTCATCACAATAAAATCCAACATCCTCCAAAATAGTGGGATCACTAATTCCTAAAGTTGACGCTCTTCCGAACCCACTTTCATCAATATAATCATCATACGTAGGAGGCACGCTATCATCATAACAACTTTGCATATCAAAACTTGGGATGCTAAAAATATCATCTTCATTAAACATAGCTTCCCCAAGCTTGGGCCCTTTCATATCATAAGCATAATCACTCTCATCATTAAAAATATTGATAGCACCAATAGTATAGCAATTATCATCATCACAATGAGTAGTAGGAGCAACATCATTTGGGAGGGATACCTTTCTACCTTTGTTGCTCCTTCTTTTATTTTTCTTCTTCACATTATGTGTGGGTTCAACCTTCCTCTTTGACCTCCTTATTGACGAGATTGGTTGAATATAAAGCTCCTCCTCGTTACCTGATTCATCATAAGAAATAATAGGAGGATATTGGGAAGGCTCTTCCATTTCATTAGTATTCTCATCATCTTCTATTTGCTTTCTTTTCTTTATGTAATTGGCAATATAAGGATTTTCAATGCAATTCACCGCACAATACATATAAATCTTCTCTAGGTCAAAATCAAGAAATCTATCAAGATTAAATTTTGGAATACGCTCGGTTATATGTTTAATTTCTTCATAACCCAAAAGAAGGCTAAGCTCTTTATGATGCTCAAAGGTAATCAAATTATCACAATATTTGGACACGACTTGATCATGAAACAAATAGAATTGGAGCTTTAAATGACCATGTTCATTGCAAAGTTCACAAGGAGTGCGAAAAATATTGAATCTTTCAGCACATTCATCTAGCTCTTCTTGCAACAATTTGGTTTCTAAGTACTTATGCCTCTTGCAATAAATATCTTCTCTATTTGGTGTGGTCATGCAAACATGCACTCCACAAAATTTGACATGCCCATGAGAGATATTTTCATCATAACTAGTGCAATCATCATTAGCATCATGGATATTCAAAGAATTCATACTAACAACATTGCAATCATGCTCATCATTCAAAGATTTAGTGCCAAACATTTTAGAGATTTCTTCTTCTAGCACTTGAGCACAATTTTCCTTTCCATCATACTCGCGAAAGATATTAAAAAGACGAAGCGTATGAGACAAACTCAATTCCATTTTTTGTAATTTTCTTTTATAAACTAGACTAGTGCTAAAACAAGAAACAAAAAGATTTGATTGCAAGATCTAAAGATATACCTTCACTTCCCTAGCCTCCCAGACAACGGCGCCAGAAAAGAGCTTGATGTCTACTACACAACCTTCTTCTTGTAGATGTTGTTGGGCCTGCAAGTGCACAGGTTTGTAGGACAGTAGCAAATTTCCCTCAAGTGGATGACCTAAGGTTTATCAATCCGTAGGAGGTGTAGGATGAAGATGGTCTATCTTAAACAACCCTGCAACCAAATAACAAAAAGTCTCTTGTGTCCCCAACACACCCAATACAATGGTAAATTGTATAGGTGCACTAGTTCGGCGAAGAGATGAAGATACAAGTGCAAAATAGATAGTAGATAAAGGTTTTTGTAATCTGAAAATATAAAAACAGCAAGGTAACGAGCGATAAAAGTGAGCGTAAATGGTATTGCAATGGTAGGAAAAAAGGCCTAGGGTTCATACTTTCAGTAGTGCAAGTTCTCTCAACAATAATAACATAGATAGAACATATGACGAGCCCTTAACATGCAACAAAGAGTCACTCCAAAGCCACTAATAGCGGAGAACAAATGTAGAGATTATGGTCGGGTACGAAACCACCACAAAGCTATTCTTTCGGATCGATCTATAAAAGAGTTCGTACTAGAATAACACCTTAAGACACAAATCAACCAAAACCCTAATGTCACCTAGATACTCCATTGTCACCTCAAGTATCCGTGGGCATGATTATACGATATGCATCACACAATCTCAGATTCATCCAACCAACATAAAAGACCTTCAAAGAGTGCCCCAAAGCTACTACCGGAGAGTCAAGAACGTGTGCCAACCCCTATGCATAGGTTCCCAAGTGTCACGAAACCCGCAAGTTGATCACCAAAACATACATCAACTGGATCAATAGAATAACCCATTGTCACCACAGTTATCCCACACAAGACATACATCAAGTGTTCATAAAAGACTCAATCCGATAAGATAACTTCAAAAAGGGAAACTCAATTCATCACAAGAGAGTAGAGGGGGAGAAACATCATAAGATCCAACTACAATAGCAAAGCTCGGGATACATCAAGATCGTGCCATAGAGGAACACGAGAGAGAACACGAGAGAGAAAGAGAGATCAAACACATAGCTACTGGTACATACCCTTAGCCCCGAGGGTGAACTACTCCCTCCTCGTCATGGATAGCGCCGGGATGATGAAGATGGCCTCCGGTGATGGGATCCCCCTCTGGCAGGGTGCCGGAACAGGGTCCCTATTGGTTTTTGGTGGCTACAGAGGCTTGCGGCGGCGGAACTCCCGATCTATCTTCTGTTCTGGAAGTTTTAGGGTACGTAGGTATATATGGGTGCGGGGAGAATGTCGGTGGAGCTACGGGGTCCCCACGAGGCAGGGGGCGTGCCCCCCACCCTCGTGAGCACCTCCCATATCTTCTGACGTGGGGTCCAAGTCCATCAGGTGGGTTTCCTTCCAAAAATAACTTCTCTAGTTGATTTCGTTCCATTTTGACTCCGTCTGATATTCCTTTTCCTCGAAACACTGAAATAGGCATAAAACAGCAAATCTGGGTTGGGCCTCTGGTTAATAGGTTGGTCCCAACAATATGGGTTATGACTCCTCCCCCACCGGCGTATTTTACATATTTATATCATTTTTGGGACTAACCTACTAACCAGAGGCCCAACCCATATTGTTGTTTTTTGCCTATTTCGGTATTTCGAAGAAAAGGAATATCAAACGTAGTCCAAATGGAATGAAATCTTCGGGAGCGTTATTTTTGGAACAAATCTGATCCAGAGAGCTTGGAGTGCAAGTCAAGAAGCTCCCGAGGGCCCCACAAGATAGGGGGGCACCCCCCTGTAGGGTGCGCCCCCCTGTCTCGTGGGCCCCTCGGGCGGCCACCGACGTACTTCTTCCTCCTATATATACCTACGTACCCCGAAAACATCCAGGAGTACCACGAAACACAATTTCCCCCGCCGTAACCTTCTGTATCCGCGAGATCCCATCTTGGAGCCTTCGCTGACACTCTGCCGAAGGGGGAATCGACCACGGAGGGCTTCTACATCAACATCCTGGCCCCTCCGATGAGTTGTGAGTAGTTTACCACAGACCTACGGGTCCATAGTTATTAGCTAGATGGCTTCTTCTCTCTTTTTGGATCTCAATACAATGTTCTCCCCCTCTCTTGTGGAGATCTATTCAATGTAATCTCTTTTTGCGGTGTGTTTGTCGAGATTCGATTAATTGTGGGTTTATGATCAAGTTTATCTATGAATAATATTTGAATCTTCTCTGAATTCTTTTATGTATGATTAAGTTATCTTTGCAAGTATCTTCGAATTATCAGTTTGGTTTGGCCTACTAGATTGGTTCTTCTTGCCATGGGAGAAGTGCTTAGCTTTGGGTTCAATCTTGCGGTGTTCTTACCCAGTGACAGAAAGGGTTGCAAGACACGTATTGTATTGTTGCCATCGAGGATAACAAGATGGGGTTTATATAATATTGCATGAGTTTATCCCTCTACATCATGTCATCTTGCTTAATGTGTTACTCTGTTCTTATGAACTTAATACTCTAGATGCATGCTGGACAGCGGTCTATGTGTGGAGTAATAGAAGTAGATGCAGGCAGGAGTCGGTCTACTTGTTATGGACGTGATGCCTATATACATGATCATGCCTACATAATCTCATAACTATGCGCTTTTCTATCAATTGCTCGACAGTAATTTGTTCACCCACCGTAATACTTATGCTATCTTGAGAGAAGCCTCTAGTGAAACCTATGGCCCCCGGGTCTATCACTTATCATATTTGCTTTCAATCTACTTTTATTTGCTTCTTTACTTTTTGCATGTATCTTATAAAATACCAAAAATAGATTTATCTTACCATACTATCTTTATTAGATCTCATTTTCGCAAGTGGCCATGAAGGGATTGACAACCCCTTTATTGCGTTGGTTGCGAGTTCTCAGTTTGTTTGTGTAGGTGCGTGGGACTTTTGAGGAGCCTCCTACTGGATTGATACCTTGGTTCTCAAAACTGAGGGAAATACTTATGCTACACTTTGTTGCATCACCCTCTCCTCTTCGAGGAAAACCAACGCAAGCTCAAGACGTATCAAGAAGGATTTTTGGCGCCGTTGTCGGGGAGGTCTTCGCTCAAGTCAAGATATACCAAGTACCCATCACAAACCCATCTCCCTCGCATTTACATTATTTGCCATTTGCCTCTCGTTTTCCTCTCCCCCACTTCACCCTTGCCGTTTTATTCGCTCTCTCTTTCCCAATCTCCTCCTCTGTTTTCACTTGCCATTTTTCTATTTGCTTGTGTGTTGGATTACTTGTTGCCATGGCACAAGATAATACCAAATTGTGTGACTTCTCGAATACCAATAATAATGATTTCCTTATTACTCCGATTGCTCCTCTTAATGATGTTGAGTCTTGTGAGATCAATACCGCTTTGCTGAATCTTGTTATGAAAGATCAATTCGCCGGCCTTCCTAGTGAAGATGCCGCTACTCATCTAAATAATTTTGTTGATTTGTGTGATATGCAAAGAAGAAAGATATGGATAACAATATTGTCAAATTGAAGTTATTTCCGTTTTCACTTCGAGATCATGCTAAAATTTGGTTTTCGTCCTTGCCCAAAAATAGTATTGATTCTTGGAGCAAGTGCAAAGATGCTTTTATCTCTAAGTATTTTCCTCCCGCTAAGATCATCACTCTTAGGAACGATATTATGAATTTTAAACAACTTGATCATGAGCATGTTGCCCAATCTTGGGAAAGAATGATATGGATGCTTCGCAATTGCCCTACTCATGGTTTGAATTTATGGATGATCATACAATTTTTTTATGCCGGTTTGAACTTTGCTTCTAGAAATCTCTTAGATTCGGCCGCGGGAGGCACGTTTATGGAAATTACGTTAGGAGATGCTACAAAATTGCTTGATAATATTATGGCTAATTATTCTCAATGGCACACCGAAAGATCTTCTAGTAAAAAAGTTCATGCTATAGAAGAAATCAATGTTTTGATTGGAAATATGGATGAAGTTATGAAGATGTTTGCTACTAAAAATACTCCTCTTGATCCCAATGATATGCCTTTGTCTTCCTTGATTGAGAATAATAATGAATCTATGGATGTGAATTTTGTTGGTAGGAATAGTTTTGGAAACAATGCTTATAGAGGAAATTTTAATACTAGACCGTTCCCTAGTAATCCCTCTAATAATTATGGAAATTCCTACAATAACTCTTATGGTAATTTTAATAAGATGCCCTCTGATTTTTAGAATAGTGTGAAAGAATTTATGATTTCTCAAAAGAATTTTAATGCTTTGCTTGAAGAAAAATTGCTCAAAGTTGATGATTTGGCTAGGAACATTGATAGACTTTCGCTTGATGTTAATTCTCTTAAACTTGGATCTTCTTCTCCTAAGCATGATATCAATGAGCCTCTCAAAGTAATGATAATTTCCATTAATGAGTGCAAGGAAAGAACCGCTAGATTGCGTGCTAAAAAAGAAAGCTTTATAAAAGCGTGTTCTTCTAGTTTCCATGAAAATAATGATGAGGATCTTAAAGTTATTGATGTATCTCCGATTAGATCTATGTTTTGCAATATGAATTTTGATGATTATGGGAGTGATGATGAATCAACTTTGCCTAGAAGGCGGCTCAAAAATTTGGAATCTTTAGATCTTGATGTTAAATTTGGTAAAAGAGAGATTGGATAATCCTCAACTTCTAATAATATTGAACCTACTATCTCGGATTTCAAGGAATTTGATTATGATAATTGCTCTTTAAAAGGTTGTATTTCCTTGTTGCAATCCGTTGTTAATTCTCCACATGCTTATAGTCAAAATAAAGCTTTTACCAAACATATTGTTGATGCCTTGATGCAATCTTATGATGAAAAACTTAATTTGGAAGTTTCTATACCTAGAAAACTTAATGATGAGTGGGAACCTACTATAAAGATTAGAATTAAAGATTATGAGTGTTTTGCTTTGTGTGATTTGGGTGCTAGTGTTTCCACGATTCCGAAAACTTTATGTGATATTCTAGGTTTCCATGATCTTGATGATTGCTCATTAAATTTGAACCTTGCGGATTCGACCATTAAAAAGCCTATGGGAAGGATCAATGATGTTCTTATTGTTGCAAATAGAAATTTGGTGCCCATAGATTTTATCGTTCTTGATATAGATTGCAATCTTTCTTGCCCTATTATTCTCTGTAGACCTTTCCTTAGAACGATTGGTGTGTGCGATTATTGATATGAAGGAAGGGAACATTAGATTCCAATTTCCTTTAAAGAAAGGCATGGAGCACTTTCCAAGAAACAAATTCAAATTACCTTATGAGTCTATCATGTGTGCTACTTATGAATTTAGTGCCAAAGATGGCACTAGTTGAATCTATCCTTGCTTTTATGCCTAGCTAGGGGCGTTAAACGATAGCGCTAGTTGGGAGGCAACCCAATTTTCTTTGTGTTTTTTGTTTTTGCTCCTGTTTAGGAATAAATCTTGCATCTACCTTCTGTTTAGATGTGTTTTTATCTTTTAATTAGTGTTTGTGCCAAGTAGAACCTATAGGACAACCTACGATGATAGTTGATTTGATTCTGCTGAAAAACAGAAACTTTGCACGCACAAATATAATTTTGTTAAATCACAGGAACGTGATTTTGCGTTGATCCTTTTTGCTGCTGTTCAATAAACAAATTTTACAGGACTTCCTATTTTGGTATGATTTTTAGAGTTCCATAAGTTTGCGTTAGTTACAGATTTCTACAGACTGTTCTGTTTTTGGCAGATTCTGTTTTTCGTGTGTTGTTTGCTTATTTCAATGCATCTATGGCTAGTAATTCAGTCTATGAACCATAAAGAAGTTGGAATACAGTAGGTTTAACACCAAATTAAATAAAGAATGAGTTCACTACAGTACCTTATGTGGTGGTTTTGTTTTCTTTCACTAACGGAGCTTATAAGATTTCCTGTTGAGTTTTGTGTTGTGAAGTTTTCAAGTTTTGGGTAAAGCTTTTATGGACTATGGAATAAAGGGTGGCAAGAGCCTAAAGCTTGGGTATGCCCATGGCACCCCAAGACATTAAATAATAGCCAAGAGCCTAAGCTTGGGGATGCCCCGGGAAGGCATCTCCTCTTTCGTCTTCGTTCATTGGTAACTTTATTTGGAGCTATATTTTTATTCGCCACATGATATGTGTTTTGCTTGGAGCGTCGTGTATTATATTAGTCTTTGCTTTTTAGTTTGCCACAATCATACTTTCTGTACACACCTTTTTGGAGAAGCCTATTTGATTAGAATTTGCTAGAATACTCTATGTGCTTCACTTATATCTTTTGAGCTTGACAGTTTTGCTCTAGTACTTCACTTATATCTTTTAGAGAACGGTGGTGTCTTCATTTTGAAGAAATTGCTAGTCTATCATGCTTCACTTATATTATTTCGAGAGTCTTTTAGAACAACATGGTATTTGCTATTATCATAAAGTTGGTCCTAGAATGATGAGCATCCAAGTTGGGTATAATAAAAACTATCATAGGAAGTGAATTGGATGCTATGATCAATTTGATGCTTGATAATTGTTTTGAGATATGGAGGTAGTGATATTAAAGTGATGCTAGTTGGGTGATTATGAATTTAAAGAATGGTTGTGTTGAAGTTTGTGATTCCCATAGCATGTACGTATGGTGAACCGCTTTGTGATGAAGTTGGAGCACAATTTTATTTATTGATTGTCTTCCTTATGAGTGGCGGTCGGGGACGAGCGATGGTCTTTTCCTACCGATCTATCCCCCTAGGAGCATGCGCGTAGTGCTTTGGTTTTTGATGACTTCTAGATTTTTGCACCAAGTACATGAGTTCTTTTGATTAATGTTGAGTCCATGGATTATACAGACCCTTTCACCTTTCCATTATTGCTAGCCTCTCTTGTGCCGCGCAACTTTCGCCGGTACCATACACCCACCATATACCTTCCTCAAAACATCCACCATACCTACCTATTATGGCATTTCCATAGCCATTCCAAGATATATTGCGATGTAACTTTCCACCGTTCCGTTCATATGACACGCATTACTTTTGTCATATTGCTCTTTGCATGATCATGTAGTTGACATCGTATTTGTGGCAAGGCCACCTTCATAATTTTCATACATGTCACTCTTGATTCATTGCATATCCCGGTACACCGCCGGAGGCATTCATATAGAGTCATATCTTGTTCTAGCTTTGAGTTGTAAATCCATAAAAGTGTGATGATCTTCATTATTAGAGCATTGTCCTCGTGAGGAAAGGATGATGAAGACTATGATTCCCCCACAAGTCGGGATGAGACTTCGGACTTTACAAAAAGAAGGAAAGGGAAGAAAAAAAGAGAAAGGCCAAAAAGAAAAAAAAGAAGGCCAAAGAAAGAAAAAAAAGAAAGGGGAAAAGAAAAAAAAAGAAAAAAAAATGAGAGCAAAAGAGAGAAGGGACAATGCTACTATCTCTTTTTCCACACTTGTGCTTCAAAATAGCACCATGATCTTCATGATAGAGAGTCTCATATGTTGTCACTTTCATATACTAGTGGGAATTTTTCATTATAGAACTTGGCTTGTATATTCCAATGATGGGCTTCCTCAAAGTGACCTAGGTCTTCATGAGCAAGTGAGTTGGATGCATACGCACTTAGTTTCTTTTGTTGAGCTTTCATATATTTATAGCTCTAGTGCATCCATTGCATGGCAATCCCTACTCACTCACATTGATATCTATTAATGGGCATCTCCATAGCCCATTGATATGCCTAGTTTATGTGAGACTATCTTCTCCTTTCTGTCTTCTCCACAAGCACCATTCTATTCCACATATAGTGCTATGTCCATGGCTCACGCTCATGTATTGCGTGAAAGTTGAAAAAGTTTGAGATTATTAAAGTATGAAACAATTGCTTGGCTTGTCATCGGGGTTGTGCATGATTAAATACTTTGTGTGATGAAGATAGAGAAACAGTCAGACTATATGATTTTGTAGGGATAACTTTATTTAGCCATGTTATTTTGAGAAGACATGATTACCTTGATTAGTATGCTTGAAGTATTACTATTTCTTATGTCAATATGAACTTTTATTTTGTATTCATTTGGATCTGAACATTCATGCCACAATAAAGAAAATTACATTATGAATTATGCTAGGTAGCATTCCACATCAAAAATTCTCTTTTTATCATTTACCTACTCGAGCACGAGCAGGAATTAAGCTTGGGGATGCTTGATACGTCTCCAACGTATCTATAATTTTTGATTGTTCCATGCTATTATATTACCCCTTTTGGATGTTTATGGGCTTTATTTTACATATTTATATCATTTTTGGGACTAACCTACTAACCGGAGGCCCAGCCCATATTCATGTTTTTTTGCCTATTTCAGTATTTCGAAGAAAAGGAATATCAAACGGAGTCCAAACGGAATGAAATCTTCGGGAGCGTGATTTTTGGAACAAATCTGATCCGGAGAGCTTGGAGTGCAAGTCAAGAAGCTCCCGAGGGCCCCACGAGATAGGGCCCCCCCTGTAGGGCGCGCCCCCCTGTCTCATGGGCCCCTCGGGCGGCCACCGACGTACTTCTTCCTCCTATATATACCTATGTACCCTGAAAACATCCAGGAGCACCACAAAACACAATTTCCACCGTCGTAACCTTCTGTATCCGCGAGATCCCATCTTCGAGCCTTCGCCGACACTCTGTCGAAGGGGGAATCGACCATGGAGGGCTTCTACATCAACATCCTTGCCCCTCTGATGAGTTGTGAGTAGTTTACCACAGACCTACGGATCCATAGTTATTAGCTAGATGGCTTCTTCTCTCTTTTTGGATCTCAATAAAATGTTCTCCCCCTCTCTTGTGGAGATCTATTCGATTTAATCTCTTTTGGCGGTGTGTTTGTCGAGATCCGATGAATTGTGGCTTTATGATCAAGTTTATCTAGGAATAATATTTGAATCTTCTCTGAATTCTTTTATGTATGATTGAGTTATCTTTGCAAGTCTCTTCGAATTATCAGTTTGGTTTGGCCTACTAGATTGGTTCTTCTTGCCATGGGAGAAGTGCTTAGCTTTGGGTTCAATCTTGCGGTGTTCTTACCAAGTGACAGAAAGGGTTGCAAGACAGGTATTGTATTGTTGCCATCGAGGATAACAAGATGGGGTTTATATCATATTGCATGAGTTTATCCCTCTACATCATGTCATCTTGCTTAATGCATTACTCTGTTCTTATGAACTTAATACTCTAGATGCATGCTGGACATCGGTCGATGTGTGGAGTAATAGTAGTAGATGCAGGCAGGAGTCGGTCTACTTGTTATGGAAGCGATGCATATATACATGATCATGCCTAGATAATCTCATAACTATGCGCTTTTCTATCAATTGCTCGACAGTAATTTGTTCACCCACCGTAATACTTATGCTCTCTTGAGAGAAGCCTCTAGTGAAACCTATGGCCCCCGAGTCTATCTCTTATCATATTTGCTTTCAATCGACTTTTATTTGTATCTTTACTTTTTGCATCTATCTTATAAAATACCAAAAATATATTTATCTTACCATGCTATCTTTATTAGATCTCACTTTCGCAAGTGGCCGTGAAGGGATTGACAACCACTTTATTGCGTTGGTTGCGAGTTCTCAGTTTGTTTGTGTAGGTGCGTGGGACTTTTGAGGAGTCTCCTACTGGATTGATACCTTGGTTCTCAAAACTGAGGGAAATACTTATGCTACACTTTGCTGCATCACCCTCTCCTCTTCGAGGAAAACCAATGCAAGCTCAAGACGTAGCACGGACCAAGACGAATCACACCACCGGATATACACCATTTTTTATGGTGTACGGCGCGGAAGCCGTACTACCCTGCGACATAATACATGATTCGCCTCACGTACGCGTGTACGAAGAGAAGGAAGCCGAGTTAGATCGGCGGGATAACTTAGATGCCCTGGAGGAGGAGCGCGACATCGCAAAAACCCATTCCGCATTCTATCAGCAGCAGGCTCGACGAAACCAAAGCAGTGAAGTGCGGGCCAAAACTTATAATATTGGCAAACTCGTTCTACGCCTACCGGAGAAGAAGAAGGACAAGCTCAAACCCAAGTGGGAGGGTCCCTTCGTCATTGATAAAGTTCTCACCAGAGGAGCGTACTGCTTACGTAATGCATCCAATAACAGACTCGAGCCGAACCCATGGAACGCGGCCAGACTCCGGAGATTCTACGCCTAACGCCGAACTTAGTGTTCGTCTCCTTACCCCCTCCTTTTAAATTATGTCCCCTCCCTCTTCCTTTCTTGACCTTTGTCCTCTTCACACAAAGTACTTAATACAGTGCGGATGCTCGGATCGCTCCGACCGCACTAGGTGTGTAAGTCATACCTGAGGGTTTCCTATACGGAAGCTAAATATACTTGCTTTCATGGCTTCTTGCCTATCACATAACCTTTTCTTCACCATTATATGCATCGATATGACTTAAGATGTGGCCATGCTGGATTGCCTGGCTCTTGTATTTATGCCCTACATTCCCGTTAATTGCTAGGGCATAAGGGGAGCACCTCTGTGATTGTTACTGCCGGTTGAGCCGAATGTGTACCTCAGACTAGGTTAAGCCGAAAGCTAGCGTTCTTAAGGGAATATTCGGTCAGTGAACAAAAGATGTTCTTTTTCATTTATTTCAACGTGAACCCCTAGATGTTTTTATCCTACGTCTCTGTTCGCAGTCTGAACATGTACATTGGTACATGCTCACCCAGGGAAAGGAACCCCTAACGGAACTATTCTCCCTGGAAGATGTTTCTTACTATCCATGTAATATAACATAACTAGTTGTGTACTTGTCTGTTCAAGCACTTACGACCCCTATGCCTGGTTCCCACACATACCCCAGTTTTGCATAACTGAGCGGGTATTCGGAGACACCCCGGACTGTCGGATCCGAGGGCTGAAGCGAAAAGGTCCGCCATGACAAATGATTTTAATCCGGCTAGGGACTACATACGTCCGTTGAATTACATAGTCACATGGACTGACTATATTCTTGCTCTATACCATCCAACAGGCTATCTAGCTTACAATCCTGTTGGGAATACTTTGCGGCTAGTGCTACCTGGTCGTACACCAGACTCACGGGGATTTCTTACCCATCTGGCCCCGCCGGTCCGACTTCGGCCATATGGTTCGGGTCCAGCTTGGTGTAGCGCGTCTTCACCATAGCCCAGGCTTCTCTTGCACCTTGCTGGCAGGCTGACATCTTCCACAACCCAAAGCGCCGCCGTGCTCCTTGGAGCATATCCACGAGCTCTCCATGCCTTTCGGCAGGGAAGTGGATGGCCATAGGGCCTGGGCAATACCCTGCATCACCTGCCAAGCTCGCTCGTGTAGTTGTGAGAGGTCCTGCAGTAGATCGCCTGCGGACGAGGGCATCTCCTCTTCAGGACGGCCTGTCAGCAAACCTACAAATATAAACTCTTTCAATATGCTTCCTCCCCGAGCTGTTCTACAGTTCGTCTAGTCACTTACCATAAATACCGCGACGGAGCCTTCTGTTCTCCTTCAGAGAGTCCGCCAGCTGAGCGTGAAGATTGTTCTTCTCCTGCCTAACTTGCATAAGAATACACTCGCCGGCTTTTAGCTGCCTTTGGAGATGTGACTCGTCACCTCCTACGACCTCCGGATTCACCCCAGGATTGTCTGCAGAATTTTCTGTTAGACTTATCATACAAGCCACTTCCTCACTGGTACACTTCAAAATAATTGAAGACAAATGTTACCAAATGAGGCCTTATGGGATTCCTCTAGCTTGGCAACCGTGGCCCTCAGCTGGGTCTTCCACTCCTCCAGCTCTCGAGACAATTGTTCATTCCTATCTACCAGGACCTGTGCATAAGTTGATCCTTAAAACAGTTGTTCCAACCATTTCAAGTCTCAGGGGCTACTGCTATACATGCTTATAAAATTTTCTTACCAATATATCTTTGGTATACTGGTTCGTCGCTCGGGCAAGTCCGCCTTGAGCAGCTCGGATGTATGCGTCCCTCGAATTGAAAGCATTAAATGCCTCTTCGGAAAAGATGTTGTTGCGAAGTACGACCTGTCGGCGCTGGTGATTCATGGTGCTCTCTACTTCGGAATTTGTGGCGGAGAGCATATCTGCATCCTGTGTCGGAGGACAATGCGGCATCGGCCCCACGTTCGCCTCCTCTCTCGAAGCCGGTTCTGGAATCCGGCTGGTAGAAGCGTGATTGGCAGGATCCCCAGATATAATCCGGCTACTCCTCTTCCTGCCAGGACACGAAGGGCGTTGTCACATTTCAGATACAATAACCACCGAGCAGGTCTTTACCATACCTCTATAGCGGCGTTTCGGCCCTAATTGCCTTCCTCTTAAGGCTGCCTGATCCGGACGCCCTTTGCCGACGAGTCCCTAGGGGCTCGGCTCCGTGCTCTGACCGTCGTCTCTGCAAAAAAACACAACACTTCGGGTGTAAGGCATGGCATCAGAAGGAATCCTCTTCGGAGGATAGGGTTTTTGGCTTGGCTTACACGCGATTTAGGTAGCAGTTCGGGATGGTCGGTGATAATAGCCACTGAGGCGCCGTCGCGGCTCGCCTGATAAAATATCCCATTGACGAGCTCCACAGTAATATCCGGATTTTCTTCGAGTCCTGGATCGAGGGCCCTTCCGGGGTCCTCTGGCTGTGAGGAGGGGCTGAAGATTCCTTCTACGGCCCTCCTCAGTTCCTGCTCGGATATATCGAGGTAAATAATACTGGCGAAGATAGCCACAATAAGTGAAATAGGGGAAAAAAGGACGACTTACCCAGCTTGGGGGGTTGTACATAGAAAACCCATCCCGCGGTTTAATGTCAAGGAATTCTTATTCTTCTCCTTTATACAAATCGGACAATATCCTCGCCAGGGCAGCAATAGAGTCCGGACCTTTATGGCCACAGCGGGTAGCATCATCTTCCCCGTTGAAGTGCCACATGGGCTTCCCCCGATATTGAAGCGGCTGCACTCCCCACATAAAGCATATTGCCATTACCTCGACTATCACCAGCCCGGATTTGGCCAGTAACTTTATCCTGCTCATCAGAAAGTGTATTTCTCTGGTATCCTCCTCTTGGGGGCCCCGAGGGCGCCAGCTTCGACGTGCCTTGGTGGAGCGTTATTGAACTTGGGAAGACCTGTCCGGACTGGATCCGGAAGGGGAACGTCATCGATATAATACCACTCCGAAGGCCAGTTCTCCAGTGCCTTCTTGGAAGTACCGGATAGGTATCCGGTCTCGGCGATGCGCCATACTTTGGCTCCGCCCACTTGACATAGGGTTTCTCCCTGGTTGCGAGGGACAAGGCAGAACAGCTTCTTTCGCAGCCCAAAGTGAGACTCATAGCCTAGAAATAGCTCACAAAGGGCAACGTACCCTGCTATATGCAGCATGGAGGCAGGGGTGAAGTTGTGCAACTGGAGGCCGTAGAACTCCAGGAGCCCACGAAGAAACGGGTGGATAGGAAACCCGGCGCCCCTTAGCAGATGCGGGATGAGGCATATTCGCTCCTTTGGGGATGGATTAGGAGATCCCTCCTCTTGCTCCCCGCCATTATAGGTGGCTATACCGACTCGGACGGGGACCATGAACCCCGGTGGGAGAAACCCTTGGGTCTGTAACTCTATCAAATGGCTGTGAGGAACAGAAAACTCTTCCCTGTCTCCCGGCTTGGAGCGAGGAGAGCGAGAAGAAGAGTTGTGGCGACCGGCCATGTTGGAATGGTCTTTCCGGGGTGCTCTGTTGGATGCTTGCTCGAGGGAAGTGGGTGAGGTTTGGATCTGAGAATCCCCGTCTCTTCAAATAGATGGTTAACCTGCCGGACCGGAGGTGGCAAATGCGAAAATGCCTCAGCTCCTCGCATTTGCTCGACACGTGGAGATGATCATTATTGAGGCACAGAAGCCGAGGAGCACGACATTGATGGGAAGTCGGACACTATTCATAGTAACAGGTACTTTGGAGTATTCGGAGATGGAACCCGCCTTGCAATGCCAAAGATAGAACTGCACGCCAGACTCATCATCATTGAAGCCTGGTTCAGGGGCTACTAAGGGAGTCCTGGATTAGGGGGTATCCGGATAGACGGACTATATACATTGTCCGGACTGTTGGAGCGTGAAGATACAAGACTCAAGACTATGTCCCGTGTCTGGATGGGACTCTCCTTGGCGTGGAAGACAAGCTTGGCGATCCAAATATTATATTTCCTTCCTTGTAACTGACTCCATGTAAACCCTAGCCCTCTCTGTTGTCTATATAAACCAGAGAGTCTGGTCCTTAGAGGGACAATGACAATCATAATCATCATAGGCTAGCTTCTAGGGTTTAGCCTCGATGATCTCGTGGTAGATCAACTCTTGTACTACTCATATCATCAATATCAATCAAGCAGGAAGTAGGGTTTTACCTCCATCGAGAGGGCCCGAACCTGGGTAAACATTGTGTCCCATGCCTCCTGTTACCATTAGCCTAAGACACACAGATCGGGACCCCCTACCCGAGATCCGCTCGTTTTGACACCGACAGAGACCTCGAGGAGACGGGCACGTTCCAAGGGGTCAACCCGGGGAGGAGCCAGCAGAAGGGAAAGGTCACGCTGCCTGTGACGTTCGGAGGTGAACTAAACCACGGGACGGAGAGGATTGTTTTTGATATAGCCGAGATCCCCTTGCCCTACAACGGGATCCTCGGCTGCCCGGAACTAGCCAAGTTCATGGCGGCTTCACATTATGCCTACAACATGCTAAAGATACCCGGGCCGATGAACATCATCACCGTCCCCTTCGACAAGAAAGACACATTGATTTGCTCCGGCCAACTCTACCGAGAAATAGTTGCAGCAACTGCCGCCAAGGCACCTGCTCCGGCTGACGGAACCCTGGGAGGCAAGAAGACTGGCAAAACCCCTCGCTCCCACTCCGGCAAGCGCACCTCTTCGGGATGTTGCGCTCCCTTGAGGACGTGCCAGAGAGCTCCACCGGCAAAAGCAAGAAGTCCAGAGCTACACCACCAGAGACCAAGAAAGTGCCCGTCAAGGAGGACGGCACGGGGGGAGCTTTTACCATAAGCTCCACCCTCGACAGCAAATAGGAAAGCGAGCTCATCACTTTCCTGCGGGCAAATGTCGATGTGTTTGCATGGCAAGCCTCTGACATCCCCGGCATTCCCAGGGAAGTGATTGAGCACCATCTTGCTGTCTGTCCTCATGCGCGGCCCGTCAAGCAAAAGGTCAGGAAGCAAGCTCTGGAGAGGCAGGAGTTCATCACGGAGGAGATCAGGAAACTAGAGGCGGTAGGCTTGGTAAGAGGAGTACTCCATCCAACGTGGTTGGCCAATCCGGTAGTGGTGCGCAAGGCAAATGGGAAGTGGAGACTCAGTATTGATTACACAGACATCAATAAGGCTTGTCCAAAGGATCCCTTCCTATTACCGCGCATTAACCAGATTGTTGACTCCATGGCTGAGTGTGACCTGTTATCATTCCTCGACGCCTACTCAGGGTACCACCAGATCTTCATGACAAAAGAGGACGAGGAGAAGATGGCATTCATCACCCCATGTGGTACGTATTGCTTTTTACGGATGGCTTTCGGGTTGAAGAATGCTGGCTCAACCTTTGCAAGAGTAGTCCAAATTGGTTTTGAGCCCCAGCTACATAGAAATATGGAAGCTTATATGGATGACATAGTGGTCAAAACCATGGACAAAGCAACACTTGTGGAAGATCTGGAGGAAACATTTGCAAACTTGCGCAAGATCAACCTCAAATTGAACCCTGAGAAGTGTGTCTTCGGTGTCCCGTCCGGCAAGCTTCTCGCGTTCTTTGTGTCGCAGCGCGGGATTGAGGCAAACCCAGATAAGATCAAGGCCATCGAGCAGACTGAGGCACCCAAACGGATCAAGGACGTGCATCAGCTCACTGGCTGCGTTGCCGCCATGAGCAGATTCATCTCCAAGTCCGCGGAGCGTGCCCTTCCCTTTTTCAAGATCCTGAAGAAGACGGGCCCAGTGGAGTGGACCCCGATGGCCGAGGCTGCGCTGCAAGACTTGAAGAAGTACCTCTCCTCTCCCTCGGTGCTGGTTGCGCCCAAACCACAAGAACCATTGCTGTTGTACCTAGCGGCAACGAATCAGGTGGTTAGCACCGCACTAGTGGCATAGAGGAAGGTCGATGGAGAGGCAGCGGTAGCGGCAGAGCCAACGGATGGCAAGCCGGAACCCTCCCCGGCAGGGCTCGGTCCCGGCAAAACCGAGTCCCCGATGGAGGCTGACGCCAGTGCGACAGGGCCCGCGCGGCTAGGTGAAGTAGCGCAGAAGAAGAAAATGGTGCAGCACCTAGTTTACTTCGTCAGCTCCCTCTTGCAGGGGGCTAGGTCGAGGTACTTAGGTGTGCAAAAATTGCTCTTCGGCCTCCTTATGGCCTCGAGGAAGCTGCATCATTACTTCCAAGCGCACAAGATCACCGTGGTCACCCGCCTCCCATTGCAACAAATACTGCATAACCCGGATGCAACGGGGAGGATCGTGGAATGGGCCCTGGAGCTGTATAGTTTCGGTTTAAAGTTTGAAAGCACCTAGACGATTCAAAGCAGAGTCTTGGCGGAGTTTGTTGCAGAATGGACCTCGACACCAGACGAAGAGGTATAGGAGACCACTCTCCCTGGCAAGGAAACAAGCTGCAACTGGATCATCTACTTTGATGGGGCCTTTTCACTGCAAGGCACCGATGCTGGTGTGTTGCTTGTCGCACCCACCGGAGAGCACCTCAAGTATGTCATCCAAATGCACTTTCCCCGGGAGATGTCAACCAACAGCACCGCCGAGTACGAGGGTTTGCTTGTCGGTCTCAGGATCGCGGCGGACCTCGGAGTCAAAAAGCTAATCGTCAGGGGCGACTCACAACTCGTCGTCAGGCAGATCAACAAAGATTACCAAAGCCTGTTTATGGAAGCTTACGTAGATGAAGTGAGGAAACTAGAGGAGAGCTTTGATGGTATACAAGCAGAGCATGTTCCTCGGACGGAGAACGACATCGCTGACTACTTGTCAAAGCACACTTCCCTCAAGCTACCAGTGGAACCAGGTACTTTTGTGCTTCAGCTAACTCAACCATCCGTCGAACCATCAGCCGGGCAGAACAAGCGGAGGAAGCTAGGCCCCGGCAAGTACTTCCCCACCGAGCTCCCCGGAGCCGCTGGCAAAGATGTTGCCGTGGATGCCGATCCCGCCGCGGAGCAACCGACTCCGGCAGGGCCTCCGGCCATGGCCGTAGAGGCAGCCGCTCCCATGGCAGAAGAGATGCCTTTGGTCCTAGCCTTCGAGCCACAGGCTCCGGCATGGGCGCAGCACACCGTCCGATTCCTCCAAATGGGAGAGCTTCCTGAGGAACAGGAAGAGGTAGAGAGAGTAGCCCGCCGGTCTGCTCTGTACCAATTCGTTGACAATGTATTCTACAGAAAAAGACCGAATGGGGTGAAATTGAAGTGCATCTCCTGGGAGGAAGGACTAGAGCTATTGGCAGAGATACATAGAGGCATATGTGGCTCCTACATAGGGTCAAGGGCCCTTGCCGGCAAGGCTTTTCGGCAAGGTTTCTTCTGGCCCACCGCCCTCCAGGATGCGACGGCGCTAGTAACCAAGTGTGAAGCGTGCCAGTTCCATTCAAAGAAGCTTCATCAACCAACTCAAGCCCTTCAAACCATCCCTCTCTCCTGGCCCTTCTCGGTCTGGGGGCTCGACATATTGGGCCCCTTCCCCCATGTCGTCGGGGGCTTTGAGTACTTGTACGTTGCAATCGACAAGTTCACAAAGTGGCCAGAGGTGGAAGCAGTGAGGAAGGTGACAGCGCAGTCAGCCATCAAGTTCTTCAAGGGACTAGTTTGCCGTTTTGGTGTACCCAACAGGGTCATCACCGACAATGGCACACAGTTCACAAGCCATGCCTTCATGCAATACATTGAGGATCTCGGCAGCAAGGTCTGTTTTGCTTCCGTGGCACACCCACGGAGCAACGGCCAAGCGAAGAGAGCAAATGCTGAAGTTCTATGAGGCTAAAGAATGAAGACTTTTGACAGGCTGCGCAAGAGTGGAAGGCGCTGGATTGATGAGTTGCTGACGGTTCTTTGGTCGATCAGAATGACGCCAAATCAAGCCACCGGCCAGACACCCTATGCCCTAGTCTATGGGGCAGAAGCAGTTCTCCCCACGGAATTCATATACGGGTCACCTCGAGTGCTCACTTATGATGAGCTTGAGCAAGAGCGATTGCGGCAAGATGACACAATGCTCCTTGAGGAAGTACATCTCCGGGCGGCTGTGAGAGCAGCACGCTACCAGCAAGCCTTGCGCCACTACCATAGCCGCAAGGTTCATCCCGGAGCTTTGAGGAAGGCGACCTTGTTCTTCGGCATGTTCAGTTGGCCAAGAATTCCAACAAGTTGACGCCAAAGTGGGAAGGCCCTTATCGAGTAACACGAGTCACCAGGCCCGGTGCAATCTGCCTGGACACCGAAGTTGCCATTCCAGTGAGCAACTCCTGGAACATCGAGCATCTTTGCAAGTTTTACCCGTAAGGCGCGGCTGCCGAGCCTCCCGGCAAGCCACCCTTTTGTACAAGCTTTGCCGACAAGGCATGTAACCCTTTGTACAAAGCCAGGAGCAGACCCTGAGCATAAATAAATGAATCGCTGGCGCCCTAAGTTATAGCATGCATGCTAGGTTGAGTCTCCTCCTCGGTTAGGGTTGATAGTGCTTGGCGGCGGCTAACCCCTAGCTTAGAGGTCGAGTGAGCGTCTCTCTATTCTTCTTTGTCCTCTTGGTTCCCAGGGCACATAAGCATTTCTACTGAGCTGTTTTGGAAGAAAGGAACGGACCGGTGCCCTGACCCCGGCAAGCCAAGGTTGCCGGGGGCTGCGAGTATGAGGATCCATCCACGGCAAGCCAAGGTTTCCGGAGGCTGCAGATCCAGATAAGTCTTTTATCCTCTATCATGCATTTCGTTATGGACTAGGATATGTGAAACCTCGTTTTATTTCTAGGCTACCATGCTCCCCTTTCTCTGTACCCAAGGATTATCTCCTAGGGTCCAAATTTGGTTGTAGTCGCGGCAGTAGGGAAATGGAACGAGGAGCCTAAGCCCACCTCATCCCTGCCTCTGCCAAGAGCGTGAGAAAGGTCGAGCAAAGTGGGGGGCGACAAGGCCTGTTGCCGGGCCAAAAATGTTTATCTTAGATGGTAACGAGGATTCGCTCCTCGTCGTGGGTTTCACCCGTGAACAAAAAACCCGGCAAGCATCCCTTTTCATTAAAAACATCCCGAACTAGTACAGTTCATACGGAATGAAAAACAGGAACAGGGGGATTACAAGTTCTAAATTCAACAAAGGCCTGAAGTCTTACAAGACTAAAAAGAGATAAGATGCCCGTAATCCCTTTATTGTCCCTCTCCTTGGGAAATGCAAAAAGAAGGCAAAAAGGGCAAAAGGGGCACCTAGGCGAGGTATGAGCAGCAGAAGGCGCCATGAGAACATCTCGGTGGCCGTCCTGAAAGGAGGTTGGTGATGATGATGACGGGAGAAGGGTTGGAAGATGAGGCGGCAGGACCATCAATACGCTACGAAGGCGTCAGTGCCCGCGTACTCCGACTTGACGGCCTTGCTTCCTGCCCTCTTCCTCTTCCACACCCTCCCAGTGCCAGCCGCCCAAGGAGACGACCCCGAGAAGTTCAAGGAGCCGGCGGCACGGATGATGGGGTCACCGGTGCCGCCCAGAGCGGCGCCCGACGCTTAGTCGGACCCGTCATCCTACCGCCTGCTACCCTCGTCGTCGCTGCAGCTGTCTTCCTCTCCACTCCCGCTCGAGGAGGAATATTCATCATCGGAGGATCTCTCCACGCAGCACCTTACGCGAGTCCCGAAGTGCTCGAAGATCTTGATGGAGAGGAGGTCGCTCTCCATTAATTTGAAATGGAGAGTGAGCCCCTCCGTCAAATTATGGACACAGGCGAAGGTCTTCCACCCTCGGCGGAGATACATGATGTGAGGGGTGGGGAACTCGACATCGGCCCATATGCCGTTGCTCCCACAACCCCTCATATGCAGCCGCAACGCTTGCGGTGGATCCAGCTCCATCTCCCATGCAAATGGAGTCGGGAGGCAAAGACGATGGTGCGGCGGCTGGCGCAGCCTGATGAAGAACTCGCAAGGGTTGTCCCCGACGTGGCCCTCCACCGGAGGAGGGGCCGCTGGCGGAGGCGAGACTGATCTGCCGCCCCGTCCTCCTCTCCCTCAAGCGCCACAGCGTCCTCGACCTCGACCCCTCCCCCTCCCTTTAATGAGCGGCTCCGCCTCTATGAGCTCTTGGGGAGGAGCGATGCACTATCGAGCCGAGACCCTCGCCACCACCGATGAAGCGTCGCCACGCCCCCTCGCCAAGACAGAAGGAAGGAAGAAGCAGGAATGGGGAGAGGCGGATGGCGAAGGATTGAGAGGCACCATTCCTCCCGCTCCCCTCTTTATAAAGGGGCGGGGGCGAGGCTCGGCCACCCCTCTCGACCAATTCGGCCCGTTGAAGTGACTGAGGGAGTCCTGGATTAGGGGGTATCCGGACAACCGGACTATATACTTTGCCCGGGCTATTGGAGCGTGAAGATACAAGACTCAAGACTCCATCCCGTGTCCGAATGGGACTCTCCTTGGCATGGAAGCACTACAAAAAAAAAGACACATCCGTGACATTTTGGGCCGAAGGAATTTTTTTTTTGTCATACATATGACACTTCTATGACGATAATTATGACAAAACCCGGTATCATCATAGATGTGGTGGGCTCCTACTTCTATGGCAAAAAATCATGACAGGAAATGGGATTTTCATCTTGGGAGGGCCGGAGACGCAGCTGCATGACATTCTTTGGGTCGTCCATGATGGAAAAAACCGTGGTAGAAGCGAGGGGGGGGGGATTTCGGGGAGTTGCCGATTACGGTGGGAGGTCGGGGGCTGAGCGATGCGCATTTCTCTCGTACACGTACGCGCATGTGTGCGAGGCGTTGGCTCTAACTGAACCCGAGCGAGGCATTGGGCTCTAACTGAACCCGAGCGATTGCACTGCAGGCTACGCGTTGCTGAACCCAAGCGATCGATCGATGGCTGTTAACTGAACTCGATGGAGTGATTCCTTTGCTATTGCTGCTAACTGAAGAAGAACGATTGGATGAACAGTGAGCATAGCAGGGGGGGTGGGATGAACAGTGAGCGGTGGCGTTGCCTCTGGATGAACAGGACCCCGTGGTGTGGAGGGCTGGATGAACAGTAGACGGTGGAGGGGTGGCCGTGGAGGGGTGGTTGAACAGGACCTCGTGGTGTGGAGGGCTGGATGAATAGTAGACGGTGGAGGGCTGGATGAACAGTAGACGGTGGAGGGGTGGTTGAACAATAGCTGGTGGAGTAGTGCGCGGTGCAGGATGGATGAACAGGAGCCCGTGGAGGCTGGAGGAGGTCGACGGTAGCCCATGGAGGCTGGAGGAGGTCGACGGTGGAGATGAACAGTATCCCGTGGAGTCCCGTTTTCGGTACGCCACACCCCTCGCGATGAACAGGACCCTCGTTTCGACCGTAGGAGGTCCGTTTCGTCCGTTTCGCGGTACGCCACACCCCTCCCGATGAACAGGACCCCCTTTTCGACCGTAGGAGGTCCGTTTCGTCCGTTTTGCGGTACGCCACACCCCTCCCGATCAACAGGACCACCGTTTCGACCGTAGGAGGTCCGTTTCGTCCGTTTTGCGGTACGCCACACCCCTCCCGATCAACAGGACCCCCGTTTCGATCGTAGGAGGTTTGTTTCCTCCGTTTTGTGGTACGCCACACCCCTCCCGATCAACAGGACCCCCGTTTCGATCGTAGGAGGTCCGTTTCCTTCATTTTGTGGTACGCCACACCCCTCCCGATCAGCAGGACCCCGTTCCGAACGTAGGAGGTCCGTTTCCTCCGTTGTGCGGTACGCCAGGCCTTGTTTCCATCGCCTATTCCGTCCAAAACCTCCCGATGAACACGACCACGCATTTCGTTCCGACCCAGCCGGTTGGCTCCCCATGAACACGACGATGACGCTGTTTCTCCGTTTCGACCTAGCCATGTACGTAGGCGCGAGTAGGCGTTCGAGACCCTACCCGTATGTACGTACGTGGCCGTATTTTCTTTATTGCACCCTCGCCGCTGTACGTACGTGTACATGCTATGTGCGCGCCTCTACTATGACACGTGTGTGCCTCTACTACGACACATGCGCGCCTCTACATCGACCAGTATGTACGTACACATTCACGACCAGAGTGACAACGCTACTTACGCTTCGACCAGGTGGGTCCCGACTGTCAGGCACTTCCTTGCCTGCGAAGATGTAGCTGGTGGGTCCCAGCAGTCAGGGGGGCAAATCATTTTGTTTTTTTGCCCGGACGCACTTCCTTGCGTGTGAAGATGTAGCTGGTGGGTCCCAGCGGTCAGGGGGGCGAATCGTTTTGTTTTTTTGCCTGGACGCAAGTGCGAATATGTAGCTGGTGGGTCTCAGCAGTCAAGGAGAAACGTTTTTTTCACGAAATACAGTGGTTCGTCCGATGGGTCCTAGCTGTCAGGTGGAGGAATCATTATTTTCCGTGTAAAAAGGAGGCACTTCCTTGCTGCGGTCGTGGACCCAGCTGTCAGCCTCTCCACGTACAGTCCACGTTCGATGGAAGTCATTCCTTGACCACGTTGACCACGTTGACCATGCCGCGCTGAGAGCACCAGGGCGGTGGACGACGGCGAGGCCTAGGAAGGGGACGACGGGGAGCCGGGGAAGACGCGACAGTGGAATCCTGCACGGAGAGGTGTACGAGGGTTCACTGGTTCGGCTGCGCTGTGAGGGTGCCGTCACCGCAGGGCCTGGCCAGCGGTGGGAATAGTAGGGGGCGGTGAGGCCTCCACGGCAGCACAGCCGGCCATGGGAGGCAGGAGCATGCGGCACAACCGGCGCTACTTTGGGCGGCTAGAGCAAGAAGACGAGAGGATGAAGTAGCACTACGGCCGTTGGATGGACATCGTACAGTCACTGGAGCTAGAGTCGTTCATATGGACTAAAGTTGACAAAGTCCCCCGTCCCAGTCAACTTAGTAGGTCCACAAGTCAGCCTCCCACCATAGTGGGTCCCACAGCTAGCAGGGGGAGTATTCATTTTTGTGTGCGTAATAAGGAGGCACTTCTGGTGGGTCCGAGCTGACAGCGCGGGGAACGTTTTTTCGCGAAATACGTTGGACCGTCCGATGGGTCCCAGTAGTCAGGGGGGAAACGTTTTTCGCGAAATAAGGTGGCCCGTCCGGTGGATCCCTGCTGTCAGGTGGAGGAATAATTATTTTCCGCGTAATAAGGAGGTACTTCCTTGCGGCCGCCTGGACCCAGCTGTCAGCCTCTCCACGTACAGTACTCTTCCGATGGAAGTCGGACGTTGACCACGTTGACCACGCCACGCCGAGAGCACCAGGGCGGTGGTCTGGACGATGGCGAGGCCTAGGAAGGGGACGACGCGGAGCCGGGGAAGACGCAGCAGTGGTAGCCCGCGCGGAGGGGAGTACGAGGGTTCACTGGTTCGGCTGCGGTGTGAGGCTGCCGTCGCCGCAGAATAACAGGGGGTGTGGGTGAGTAGAGGGATGGTCTGGCCAGCGATGGGAGTAGTACGGGGCGGTGAGCCACAGCGGCATCACAGCCGGCCACGGGAGGCAGGAGCACGCGACACGACCGGCGCTGCTTTGGGCGGCTGGAGCTAGAAGACCAGAGGTTGAAGAAGCACTACGGCCGTTGGATGGAGATCATACAATCACTGCAGCTAGAATCGTTTATATTGACTAAGTTGACAAAGCCCTCGGTACGCGTCAACTTAGTAGGCCCATAGCTCGGATTTGGCAGAGAACATATAGCCCATTTGCGATTTGTAAGAATGTACAACCCATTTTTCAATTCTAATGGAATTTACTACAGCGCATTTATAGTTTGTTAAAAGTACAACCCAACTTCTAGCTAGGACAATGATTAATAATTTCAAACAATCGCTCAAAACAGAATTCAAAAAAAATCCCACATTTTGATGGGATTCGAAATATTTTTATCCGAAATTTTTAGTCAGGTTAAATATAATTTCAAAATAAAGTTGTATCACGTTAAAATCCAACGAAATATTGCACGCGCAACAAGTAATGAAATTAAAATTTCCAAATTCCAAAAATAATATATTTTTCAAACTAATTACGTGTTTGGTGCATAGTAATTGCCTAGTTATTATAATTACATCCCATTTATTATTTCTTAAAGTCCATTTTCTTGTTAAGCCTAATGCATACCTCCTAGGAAACTTTTCAGCCCAGAGGGGCGGATAACAAGTTGACCCGGATATTGTGTACAACTGTCGGCCCAGTTGCATTGCTGATGTTGACAAAAAAGGCATGTGTAGTACAGTACAACCTAACATGGTTACCCAGCCCACATTTAGTGATGCCGAAAAGGCCCAAACAAGGCTTCTGTACAACTTTTTAAAGTCACTGAGCTCAATTAAAAACTTAAGAAAAAAGTTAGATTATAGTGGAACCTAATTAAAAGCTGTCACGAGCAAATAAATAATTCAATGGGTCCCACTTGTGCGTGTGCGTGTGTGTGTGCGTGTGTGTGTGTGTGTGCGCGTGTGTGTGCGTTTGTGTGTGTGAGATAGAGAGAGAGACAGAGAGAGATAGAGAGAGAGACCCATCGATCGATGCTCGTAAATACATCTTTCAGCCATATGCATTGCTGATGCTCGGTAAAAACTTATATAGTTGACACAATCATATAGAACATCATAGCACACTAAACTTGCATACAAAAATTTCACGCAGGCGGCACAATCAGGATGGAAGCAGTGGATCGCTACGGGAAGGGCTATGTTGAAACCAAGGAAGCCGTACATAATGGTTCATCGTCTTTATAAATGACGGGGAAATATCTTGAATGTTGTGCAAAGAAAACAGACAGACAACACAATAAGTTCTACCAGCACATTGAGTTGACGTACAGCCCTTTCTAAAAAAAGTTCAGGTACAAAATTAGAACATGTAACAATCAAATGTACTGGCATATCAGTGCTTCAGACCCATAGCTCGGATTTAACTAGTACTATCTGACAAGATTCAGTTGTTACCACAAATTAGACCACATCCAGGCAGCCAGCCCTACCTCTTCTCCCAAAGAAGCAGTGGCCTCCGCTGCACGATGGAGTAGGCCCTGTGCCATCCATCATTCCGAGCAACACGGCGAAAGTCTGACGTTGACTCCTGTAATGGACGTCGTAGACGGACCCTGGCACCAGCGGCGGCGGCAGGACTTCGATTGATGGATAGACCACTTCTTCGACATGCACGAACACTCGATACAGGTACATCCCTAACATGGTCCGCGGCGGCCTTGGTGGCGACGAATAGTACAACCCCGGTTCCTGCACCGGTATCTCAACACCAATCACCTTCGGTATGGTGGACGACTTCTTCATCCATGCCATAACAGTCAGAGCCCAGCTCTCTGGAGGAATAAACATACTTACGAGCTCACCTCCAAGGTCGTTGATAAGCTCGTTCATGGACTCGCTGTTCCAAGCACGTCGACGCATGCCGTGGAAGGTAAGCTTTGTTAAAAACTCAAGCTCAGAGGGCACCGAGCCCCATCCTGGGTGCCATCGATCAAAGCTCACCAGCGCGCCATCGCAGAACAAAGACCAGGAAGATTCGAACACACGACTGTAGTCAAAAGTTGTCCGAAACCTGACGAAGAAATCAGCCGATGGTGGACAGACTTCGACGAGCAAGTCACTTATTTGGATGTTGTGCGCAATGCCAAGAGCTTTGACAAGGTCGTCCGGCAAGACGGGAGCCCGGTTGCCGTTGATGGTTACCATCAGCACTTTGCCGGCAAACTGGTCGTCAAGCGCCGCCATGCCACTATTGAGCGACAGCATGCAGCGACCGAAGGCAGGACGGACCTCAGGATCTCCGGCTCGGAGATCCGCGTTGACCGGTGACATGATAGTGCGCTTGAGTACAGGGAGTACAGGAGGGGGATTTGGGGGAACTGGAGTAGGAATCGAGATTCCAGAGGTGGGGGAGGGGCGGGAGACAGGGGATGAAAAGGTAGCATGAATTTCG
This sequence comes from Triticum aestivum, assembly GCF_018294505.1. Taxonomy (NCBI): domain Eukaryota; kingdom Viridiplantae; phylum Streptophyta; class Magnoliopsida; order Poales; family Poaceae; genus Triticum; species Triticum aestivum. The sequence continues at coordinate 584,938,851 of NC_057813.1, read as the reverse complement.
AGCACGCGCCAATAAGCTCTCGGCGCGCAAGCGCACGAAAACACCGGTGGCGTCAATATGCCCGGCCTTTTTTTTTCAGGATCTTTTGAGAGCCCGGCCTGAGAGTCATAATTGACCTGTTTGGCATTGCGTTACTACTCGGCCCATATTCAACGACATCTCACTGGCCCAAGCAAGTGTACATCATCAAAAAGTTAGTGAGCTCAAATTATATAACTTGAAAAAAGGATATATACTCTGAACACTGGAGAATGGTGATGCCCTAATTTAGCCCACCAGTAGTTCGAGAAAATAAACAGTTCGAAACAACGATATATACAACATTCAAACACTGACTAGTGACTACTACTGACATAAACAGCAAGACATGATAGTTCATAAGAAGTCTTGCTACACCACCAAAACGTACCCATCTGCAGCGCTCAGACTCTCGTGATCCAGACGAGAATGACATTCTAAACAGAAGCAACTATTACATAGAAAGAGTGACATAGATGAGGATGATCATAATTTGCAGCCCCGCTTTAGCGACCAGTGATCCGGAGACACCAGTACTCCACCCTTTCGATGCAACAGCCCAGTTACCTATCAACATGAAGGCTTGAACCACATCACTACCTGTCGTAATTGAGACATCCAAGGATCAAAGTTAATCCGGATGCCTTTGTCATTCTCACCTTCTTTTGGCTACAGGCTGTATCATTGACAATCAGGGGAGTTTGCTCTCGAACTCCTAGGGCTCGCCGTGTAGACACAGTTTTCCATAGCAAATAGACCCTCTCTGCCATCAAGGTCCTTGCCAACGGTGATCTCCTGGTTAATCGGATAATTGAGTCCGAGAAACAGAGAGTGTGAACCAAGGCTGTTTACCCGCCTCCAACTAAGAAATCCTAAAGGCCCCAACAAGCTACCTGCTCATAGATGTAACAGCCACTGTCCGGATACTCATGTATTATGCGGTTCTTGTATACAGTGGGGTTTTTGCAATATAACTTTTCCGGCTCATGTGTCCGAATGATCATCAGTCTTTTGCCGTCGTCTGATCAAGCGAGGAACCAGTTGTGCTTCCCTGTTTTTGGCAAAGGTGGTGTAATTACAAAGGGCAGTAATTGTAGGGACACTGCATCATATAAAAAAGGATAGGCATTGTTAATATAAGATCAACATTGTTCAGAGTATGATTAGGATAATGCAAGAAACGGCATTGATATGTCCCTGTTGGAACTGGGAGGAAAATAGAGGGAAATGTATACTGGGTTCGAAAATATAGAAGTGCCATGCATGGTTATACTCATGTTATCTCGCAATCGATTCTTCACAGGAAACTACCATGTCATGCATGTTATGTAATCATGTTCTGTCCTCACAAACAAATTCTTCAAGGTAACTAATAGAACATGCATTGTTATATACTCGTGTTCTGTGGGCAAAAATTTTGTGAGGATATTATTCTAGCCATTGATTGCTGAAGGGCGAATATAGGTATGTATACATGGTAAGCATTGCAGGATTTCACTACTTCCAAATATAGAGTTCTCCATATGCACATTTACTTCCCTAATGTATGGTTAGATGAAACCAACAGTGTGGTGCATGTTTCTACATCATGAAAATGAAGAAACTAACATGGCCATTGATACACACTCATATTTAGTAGTAGTATATAGATTACTGTAAAATAACGATAATATCCATATATTCCTAACTGTTTGATTATTCAGGGTACAAATTGGCTGTAATGACATGGTCACAATCGCATGAATTAACTCATTCCAAATATAGCTGATTTACGGCGTCTCTAATATATTGCCATAGTTCTACTCAAATTCTGCTCAAACAGGGATATGCCAATCATCACAAAAAGTTCAAATAGTGTCATGGCGTCATCACTAACATGACACGGAAACAACTTACACGCGCCGTCCCAGCAATACGTGGTGCCATCTGCTTTGTCGATCGCGTAGATGATGCCATTGTGTTCAATAGCATCATAGAAGTGTGTATCAGCTTTGATGATGATCCACTGCGAGCCGAGTTGTCTCTAGCTAATAAAGGCACCGACATAAAGATAGGCGAGTCCACGATCGAACAAGGCAATTAGCTTGAAGTCTGCATACCTCGCATGTCGTGTGGGTACTTGGCAGATTACAATCTTCTGAAAAACAAGATCCGTCCAACTGACGTAGTAATCTAGATGACTTGGACCATGATGGTAATACTCTATATAATCCAACGGAGGAAGGATAATCTCATGGGAGGTCTGTAAGTTCACGAGCGCCAACTTTTTTCCATCTTCTCTAAAGGCAGCCATCTAGTGGGAGTTCATGCCGACCCAGTACATACCTGCCAAGATGTTTCGAGCGATGGTGATCGGATCGATGTCGAGGGAAATGATGTATGGCGACACACTACATACCTGCAAAGAAGTTTCGGCTAATGGAGATCGGATTGAAGTCGAGGGGCATCATGCACGCCTCCGTATCATGGTGAGCCAATCTCGCAAGACCAGATAGCAGCAAGCAGGGTGTCTTGAAAAGCTTAGGCCTCGCTTCGACGATGGCCATGTGCATGTCCCTCGAGCATGCAGCCAGCCGTAGGGCGGTCAACATATCCATACACAAACAACAGAGGTTGAGGATGTCACTGGGGAGATTGCTCCAATCGCGGCACATATGGATGCTGTGCGGTTCGCGTTCGGCCATGGTGGAGTTTGGAAGGGGGCTTGATTTACGGGGGAGAAGGATTTCGGTGCTGGAGCGGCTAGCGAGGGAATAGTGGTATTGGGGGAGGCGAGTGAGGCGACGGTACACGGGGGCACAGTGAGATGGAGACGGAGACGGAGACGGAGAAGGAGATGGAGATGGAGTGGTTCTATGGGAGCGGAGAGGGGGATGAGGCGAGGCGCCAATGTGCTGTACAGCGGCGGTGACAGACTGCACAGTGCACATGCTGAGGCTGACTTTGGTAACCCGAACATGCCGCCTCGCATGGACTAGTGTCAGGCGCAGGGTGTTGTCACTTCACTGTGAGGACCGGATGAATAGTATTTTGACCATCAAGTGTACCACAATTGTACTACTATTACTACTACTAGTAGTAGTAGGAACATGAGTACTCCAGTATTGTATAGAGGAAATAGGTCTCTCGTGCTAGCATGCATGTTCACTTCATCGTTCAGGTATCATCCATATTGCGAGCAGAACCAAATTCTCGTGCATGCCCAATCAATGCCCTGTCGCGATGCATGCAGTGGTCGTTCTGGTGCATCAAGGATGGCATGCTGATCGTTCCACACTTGCGAAGAGGAAAAATGGAAAGGTAGAACGCGGCAGCAGAGGAAGAGAACGCTGGCTAACGAGGCTCGGAGGGGATCGAGTAGGAAGTTAATGCTCCATGCCTAAAGGTTTTGGGAAAACCTGATTTTCATAAGGTGACTTATACTCACCTAAACGGAGGGAGTATTCCTTAACCAGAGAATGTTGTGTCTCCCACTCACGCTCTCAAAAAAAAAGCTACGACACATTTTTTTATCTGTTTGCATAGGTCCCACCTATCAGGAAGGATGGGCATGTACACGAACAGGTACGACTCCTCAGTCTACCCGCATAGCCTTTTCGTTTAGTCTACCTAGCCGTCTAATCAACTGCCTGCACACCACTTCTCCCATTTACTTCTCCATTGGGAACCGATTCGCCTCGGCTTCTTCACCTCCCCTTCGTCTTCATTTGCATCCAAACCCCACGGTGTTCACATTGTTTTAACCTCTTTAAATAATCATCTACTACTTCTGTTAGACTAGCCATCTAATCCTAATTCTCCAAACCATAACCCTCCGTTCCAACGGTTCCAAATGGCGGAGGAGATCGAGATGCGGGTTTTTGGCGTCCAACATGTCCTCGTCGAAGGCTCGATGCGCATAGTTGCCACCGTCACCGTCAACCCAAGGGTTGTTCGGCAGTGGATCAACAATGTATCCAACTCCCACGAAAAGGTAGAGACGAGTGTCATCGGTCTTGACGCAGAGTACACAGAGCGTGCCCCTGGGAAGACCCAGCGCGCTGCCCGTCCTTCAGCTGTGCCTCGAAGATGATGTTTTGGTGTACCACATCATATACTCGCCCTCCATACCAGGTGAGCTTCACGATTTCTTGTCTCGGGAGGACGTATACTTCTGTGGGGCAGCCATCGAAGGGGACAAACAGAAGCTGGAGCCGTACAACCTTGATTTGAAAAGCATCGCTGACCTACAAACCAGAATCAAAATTCCTGTAGAAGATTGTGCTAAACAGACACCATCCCTATTCGACGTAGAGAATTTTGTGCTTGGTACAAATCTTCAGAAGGGTGACGAGACGGTGGCATTAAGGTCGTCTGGATGGGAGAATTATCCCTTGACGTACGAGCGGATAAAATATGCTGCCCTCGATGCCCGTGTGAGTTTCGAGATAGCTGCAAGGTCCAAAGAGCTTGTTGTGAAGCCGTCTCCCACAGAGAATGAGAACAAGAAGAAGAAGAAGAAGAAGAAGAAGAAGAAGAAGAAGAAGAAGAAGAAGAAGAAGAAGAAGAAGAAGAAGAAGAAGAAGAAGAAGAAGAAGAAGAAAACGTTGCACCAGTAGGAGGGCATTATGGATGGATGAACTATTTCCTCTCTTGTAAAAAAAATTATTCCCTCTCGGTGTATATTGATATAGATGGACTATTTCGATGGTGTGCATGTCTTTGGAATAGAGTAGTAGCATGGGTCCGCTTGACTATAAGGAACTATTTATCTGCATATATAGCTTTCTCTGCTACTCCTTCCAGTGATCGGTATGCAGTGCATGTCTCCGTAGACATGACAGCTTGTCCATGGAAGTTCAACTACGGCGACCATCACGTTTCATCTCGCGATTCCCACGACGCCTCTCCAACCCACGGCACCACTCCCCCCGACGTGCGCCTCACCCCTCTCGGCCGCACCGCCCCTCTGCCTTTGTGTGCATGACATGTGGGCCACCTAAAATGCGGCGAGCATCAAGTTTATACCACATCCACCCGCGATTCCCACGACGCTGCTCGAACCCATGAAACCACACGTCCCCCGACCTGCGGCTCACCCCTCTTGGCCCCACTGCCCCTCTGCCTTCGGGAGCATTACATGTGGACCAGTCACCTATCGGGTCCACATGTTATTGACTCAAAGGTAGGTGTGGTAAGGTGCTGAAGCTCAGTCCCGACGGCCCTCAGAGGGAAATGTAACTCCTGCGCCAGGGCTTGTGGTGCTCCCGTAGCACGATCTCATGCCAAACTCGAGATTTGTTTCTTTACTATACATGCACGCAACGATTTAATGGACATTGTAATCTCAACATGTGATGGGGAGCTCTAAATTTGAATTTGAAACTTATAAAACGAAAATATTCAAAACAAATAAACTAGGAGAGAGGGAGTATATCGTAGGATGTGTCCCATACAAAATAAGTCCCCTGGTTTGTCACCGCGGAGATGTGGTTAGAAAGGAGCACAGCATCTTCCGACTCGTACGACAACAAATCGGTCGCATACAGCATGGTCCGCCTTTGACCGCCATGTGCAAGGTTCGTGCTATCTTTTATTCAATCTCACTGTGGTTCCATCGTACCAATTCATGCAGTGGCCCGTTGCATGGCTGATCCCAATATTGGACAAAGGTTCTACGGGAACGGTGTCACCATTGTAAATGTTGTGCAAATTGATGTTGGTACCCTACCGTACATATGCAAGCCAATCTCCACTCGCACCGAGCCTAGCCTGTGAAACAGCGGGCAGGGGGAGAATTAGGAAATGGACACGGAAGTAGTCTTTAGAATGCATTTACTACATGATCAAACTCATCTTACCTGTTCATCGAAGGAAATCCGAGTGCCCCTCAACGTCGGCATCTCAAGGGGCGTCAACTTGCAACTACGGCCACGCCGCGCTGGAGAGACCCCCAAGGAAACATCCTCGTGCGTTCCACGGAACATCAAGATGCATTTGTATGAGTAGTTTATCTTGTGAGAGAAAAGGATGAACGAGGGAAGGCCTCTAGAGATAGAGATGGACACTACTACTACCAATGTGTTGGCCCGTGCGTTGCAATGGATCCAAACTAGTAGAATAATACTTGTTCACGTGCTTGAAATATGAACACTCTAGTTTAGATATACATGTGTCAGCAGACACGACAGCTTGTCCATGGAAGTTGAACCACGGCGACCATCACGTTTCTTATTTCTACCACTACCACACCCACACGCGATTCCCACGACGCCGCTCCAACCCACGGCACGACGTCCCCTGACGTGGACATGGATCCTCTGACGTGGCTAGCACTGTCTTGCCCTGCCTTTCCTTCGCTGACAGGTGGGACCCGCGCTTATGGGTCCCACATGTCAGTGACAGAATGGTAGGATTGTTCGTGCCCCTCATCCCTCTCGGCCCCACCGCTCCTCTGCCTTTGTGTGTATGACATGCGGGCCAGCTGAACTGCGGCGACCATCAACTTTCTACCACAGACACACCCAATTGGACGCGGTTTGCCTGCTCCGCTGCTGTGCTCCGATCCGTACTCCCGCACCATCGAATTTTCATCCAGCGGTTGTGACACATTTTCATCCGTACTCCGGCCGGTTCATCTCGAACGAGTGAGTCGCGAACCACGCCACCACCATGAGAATGACATGTGGGCCAGCCGCATTTAAGGTCCGCATGTCATTGACTCATAGGCCGGGCACTAAGCCACTGAAGTTCAGTCCCGTGGGCCCCGAGAGGGAAATGTAACTCCTGCGGCAGGCCTTGTGGTGCTCCCGCAGTACGAGCTCGTGCCAAAACTGGAATTTGTTTCTTACTACTACCAATTAGTACTAGTAAGGTACACGTGCATTGCACGCATGAGATTCTGGTGGTTTGTGCATTATGCTTCTACATGTGGAGTTTTCTGGATTCTAACATGTGGCAAAATCTGGTGGAATGTAAGGTTAGGCAAGTTTGATTAACTTAGGTGAGTGTTTGGTTCAAGCCACACCTTAGGCAAGCCACACTAAGGCCCCACATGACATACACACAAAAAATGTGGCAAGATTCCCTTAGGCTTGCCAACTTGTGGCTCTCATTTTGAAGAACTAATAACTTTGCCTAAGCTTAGTTGTGGCAAAGTTAGTCATGAATTAAGTTCAACCATGGAGTCTTCTAGATTATACATGTGGCAGAATCTGGTGGATGATATCCAACGGCCAGTAGTGCTCGGATTTGCCATCTTTGTACCGTCGGATTGGCTTCATCCAACGACCAACTTTCAAAGTTTTTCACACACTATATAGGGGGTATAGATATAGATGTGTCGGTCCGTTGCAATGGATCCAAAGTATATCTATTTAGTGGAGTGCACTCTAAACACATTATCTATTTATTTTTCTCTAACCTTCCGTAGCCATGCAACCAAGCCACATAAGCTTCATGGGTGCCCCCCACATCATATTATTCATACTACGTTGATTGAAAAAAAGATAAATCACCCAAAACAAGATCTTCCCGTTTTTTGTTCCTACGATGTTGTGCCGTGCACGTATCTACTAGTAGTTGTATAGTGGTAGTACTAGTAATATAGTATTAGGAGTACAAACTTGGTAGTACTAGTAGGAGTAGTACTAGTACGGAATGCTCCTACTCTATCAACGAGCCCCGTCTGACACAAAATTTCTTGGCTTCCGTGCTACAGCTAGATCTTCCCCTTGTTTCTGTTTTCCAACCCGGCGGCGGGCGGGGTGTCGGTTTGCTCAACGGCGGTCCCACATGAAAGTGAAAATGCTAGGCAGGCAACACGCCTTCCCTAAGCTATGTGTCGTGCCGGACGGGCCGTGTTGTACTCCCGATTCCCGGGCGTGTGGGGGTGCGACGCGAACGCGGCAGGCCTTTTCCTTTTACTAGCAATGTGCCCGTGCGTTGCGACGGATCCAAAGTAGTAGAATAGTAGTATTTGTTCACAAACTTGGAAGAAATCACTATTGTTTTGATATACTCCTAATATATTACTCCCTCCGTACCTAAATATTTGTCTTTTTGAGATTTCAAATGGACTATCACATACGGATTATATAGACATATTCTAGTGTTTCTAGCAAGATGCCCGCGCGTTGCACGAAGTTGATGGAAAAGGTAAGCACAACTTATAAATTGACGGATGGAGTACTAGTTACAGTGATGCATATAATTAAGCAAAGGGATCGCACATGTCGGTATTGACTGGAACGAGAATGCAACAACACAATAAGAATTAAGGCCACGATGATGCGATCGCAGTGGTGGTTACAGAAGGCAAGAAGAAAGATGGATCCACGAACGTACGACCTCCTCCTCCTCAACTTAGTGCGCCGGGCCACCGACCGGCGGCTAAGGAGCGGCGGCTTTTGTGGCGAGGTCGAGGTGCTTCTCAACAAAGGCATCCAAGGCTTCCAGCCGGTTGAGGAAGGCCAACGTCATAGCGTCCTCACTGGCCTTGTAGATACCTATGTACACGATTTGCTCGTACGCGTGGATGTGTAGGTCGACGAATTCTTGCAGGGTGAGGCACCTCGCGGCGAGCGCGACCTCAGGGTGGACATTCTTCGTGGCGTCGGCGGGCAGTCGCAGGGCCACCAGTGCTTGAAAGAGGTTCCGGCCATGGAGGCCGATTAGGGTGGCAGGCAATGAGGAGCCCGGGCGCGCGGGCTGGAGGAGTACGGCGATGTCGTCCGCGAGCTTCTTGAGGACGGTGAACTTGTTGCTGGTGGCAACGATCATCTGGTCCAACTGAGAGTCGTAGTTGGCGTCGACGGCGGCCATCCACCAGCCGGTCTCCAACACCGTCTGGAGACGATCCTCGGCGCCACGCCGCAGGCCGGCGTCGTGGACCATCTGGCGCAGCCGCTGGCCGCTCACGCGCATCGCCGCCATGGGTCTGGAGCGAGCTCTTTTGCGCTTAGTGTAGGTGCTTAGGTAAATGCTTAGGTGCGTACGATGTGGTAGATGCATTGGAATGGAGGGGCGCCTTTATATGAGGGCAATGAGGGCAAACTGCGTTGCATTCACATTGTGCAGCCTCTTTTCCCGGACCTCCTCCCATTACTTCCCTCATGCATTAATTGAAGGAGGATGCATTGGCCGTTCAACATATCGGGAACCGCTACTCCCTCCCTCGTCTGCATTAAAGCCGTATCGGGAACTGCGCCGCCCGCTGTCAAATCGAATACTCCCTCCGTCTACTACCTCCGTCCTGGTTTATTAGTCCCCTATGTAGTTTGTGCTAAATTTTGACCAAAGATTTAACTGACAAAATGTTAGTGCATGTTAACAAAAATTATAACGCTGGGTTCATATTCGAACATAGTTTTCAAATATATAATTTTTGTGACATGCATGAGCATTTTGTTAGTTAAATTTATGGTCAAAATTTGGCACAGATTACAATGAGGACCAATAAACCAGGACGGAGGTAGTAGGTGAGTATTAAGTCAACTTACGAAAACGAAAATAGTACTAGTAAACACATTGGCGTGGTGCATTAACTCTCATGGTGTTTCTTATTTTTTGACATAAATAGAGGAATCAACCAAGAAGAGATGTGGGGCTTGTATGCATATGATACTAGTGTATGATACTACATCCGTAATGCATGGTATCATATGTTGGTATCATATAGGACTACATTTATTGCCATGCATGACACAAAGTAGTATATGATACTCAAGCTCCTCTTTCCTCATTTAATTCAATGACACCTCATCAAAATTGCTTAGTTGACATGCATGATACTACCTATGATACTCCCATTATGACCAGCCTTAGTATCATGTAGTACTTTATTTACTGCCATGTACATGACACATAGTTCATGAGCGCTCTCTATATGTACCACATTTTTTTAATTTCAAGTTTTGCTCCATGGTGCAATCCATCGATACTACAGTACTACTGTACAAAAGTGGAGTATATACATTTTTTAAAAGGATAGAGGGCGGGGCAGTCTAGCTCAGTCGGTTTCACGAAGGTGAGGGACTTTGTGATTTGACGGCTCATTAATGCTGTCAAATCGAATAGTACTGCGCCGCCCGCTGCACGCCCGGCGCCTCCATTAAATCCCTCCGTTAAACCCGCATGCAAACCGAGAATCCTACTCCGGCCACACGTCCGTTCATGAGCGGGCCGGAATTAAACGCAACACCGGCCGAGCTCCTCCCGTCCGCCCTCAGTTTAAACGAGGCCAGACGTCGGCCAAGATCCTACCATCCGCCCTCTATTTACACGAGGCCAGACAGACAGCGGGCAAGAATCGCACCCCTCCGCCGCTCCCCCATCTCCTCCTTCACCATTTTCTCCACCCTTCCGATGGCTTCCGATGAGCCGTTCTCCGGCATATTACCCGGCTGGGTGGCCCGCCGAGCCCTCCGGATACGGGCGAGGCCGCTCGGTGCTTCACCAACCTCGCTTGGCCCGACGGAGCCAGTTGCCGCCCCAAGCAGGCGCGTGGTTCAGCAACTCGCCGCTCCAGTTCAGCTCGATGAGGAGTGGCGAGTTGCTCCACGCCGGCACGGCGGCGAGCACGCCGGTACGGGCGCCATCGCTGCCGCGTCGTACCGCGCCACCAGTGTCTGCGGTGGCCGCGCCTCCCGTGCCTGCGGCAGCGCCATGCAGGCAGAGACAGAAGCCGAGGGCGTGGAGAGCGATGAGTCAGTGGCCAGCTTCTCCGTGTCCGCCGCCATCATCGAGGAGAAGTAGAACACGGGGAGGCCGCCGCCACTTGGGACCCATGAAGGCCACCGCCGAGGCGACGACCGCGGATTCAGGTGGTTTCTTTGCTGCTTCGTCTCTTCCGAGGACCTTCGTCGACCCCGCAAGTGTCTGACGGACATGAGGAAGACAAAGGGATCCGCGGGCGGCCATTTAGAACTAAAATAAGTCTAGATATATCCATTTCTAGGACAAGTATTTCCGGACGGAGGGAGTATTAATTATACAAGAGAGCCGGATTGGCACCTCTTAGTTCATGTAAATGTAATGAAATCCATCATGTTTATATGAAGATCCGGCTTTTTTATACGAAATCCTTCATGCTTATATGAAATCAGTCCGTGTTTGCACGAATTTCATCTGGTTGGTTAGAGTTGTAAAAATGTATGCCGCTGGCGTTTGATGTCGTCCTCCGCGGAAGGAAGCGGGAGGAAATTTGCCGGCTGCCGTTGGAGATGCTCTTTATGCTGGAAATAATAGAGTGACATCCAATCCATTTGAGTTAATTGCCTGTATGATTGTCCCTCTATAAAAAGTTAATTGCATGTACAGTGTACACGTGACTTGCAGGGTGGCTACAGCTTCGTACAGAAAGTTAAAAAGAAACAAGTCCATCCTTAATATTCTAAGTACTCTGTGGGTTCCACTGTCAGTACAGTAGCGAAAGAAGTATATATTAAATAAGTAGAGTAATATATAATATAAAAATCTAAAGTTAAAAGACAGAATTCGAACTCATGTCATCGCGTTGCGAGCATCCGGCGCTAACCAGCCCAGCACATTTTTGTTCTAGACCATGCTGGAGATATATCTCCATGTCTACTCTTATATATACTCCATTCGTTCCTAAATATTTGTCTTTTTCAGATTTCAAATGGACTACCACATACGGATGTGTATGTAGACATATTTTAGAGTGTAGATTCACTCATTTTGCTACGTATGTCTTTTCAGGAAGGGGTCAGATTTGTCCTTGATTTATTTATGAGGTATCCAGATGGCACTGCACCGCCAAGAAAAGAGGGTAACATCAAAATTATGGACTACTTTTTTGAGTATGTTGGTAAGGTCCGGTCATAGTCACTTGTTGAAATCTCTAAAAAGACAAATACTCCCTCCGTCCGGAAATACTTGTCATCAAAATGGATAAAAGGAAATGTATCTAGACGTATTTTAGTTTTAGATACATCTATTTTTATCCATTTTGATGACAAGTATTTTCGGACGGAGGGAGTAGAAAACAGAGTTGGTGATGATGGTGTGCGTGCCATCCTGCAATATAGGCCGTCGGATTTATATCTAACGGATAGGAAAGAAACTATGGCAATTTTGCAAAAATATACCCACACGTCTCTCCACGTTCGCAAATAAGGCCTTCCCTCGTTCAGCCTTTTCTCTCACAAGATAAACTACTCATACAAATGCATCTTGATGTTCCGTGCAACGCACGGGCAGCTAGCTAATTTCTTTTAAAATAGTTGCTGCGATAATTGGGTTGAAGTGATATATTTTATGTCTACCCCGAATGATTTCAGATTCACTAGTAGTAACAAAGAAAAGGTTGCCTTGTTAATTAACAGAAAACAGGGTGAAAACTATCACATGAGGCCGGTAAAAACAAGGCACACTGGGTTCAGCGTCGAGAAGTCTACATATCGAGGGGGCTACCGAGTGAGGCACCGAGACACAATGTTTGAGAGAGAAACCAATTGACAGATTATGATCAGATCGAGTTGTCACCCTTCTGCTGTCATTGTTGGGGGGGGGGAGGGAGAGAAAGACGTATCGAGAGTGTGCGCGGTAGGCACAGAGGCACAACTAGCGAGTGTGTGTGTGTGTGTGTGTTTGAAAGAGGAGTAGATAGATTATTATCAAGATCGATGTGCCACCCTACTCCTTCGGTGTCGGGTAGTGTGTGTGTGTGTGTATGTTTGAGAGAGAATCCAGTCGATAGATTAGTATCAAGATCGAGGTGTCACCCTACTCCTTCGGTGTCGGGTAGTGTGTGTGTGTATGTTTGAGAGAGAAGCCAGTCGATAGATTAGTATCAAGATCGAGGTGTCACCCTACTCCTTCGGTGTTGGGAAGTGTGGGTGTGTGTGGGGGGGGGGGCAGTGACACTCACATATCTCTACTCTTATAAAAACAGAGTTGGTGATGATGGTGTTCCTGCCATCCTGCAATATAGGCCATCCGATTTATATCTGACGGACAGGAAGGAAAATATGGAAATTTTCCAAAAAGATACCCACACCCCTCTCCGCATTTGCAAATAAGGCATTCCCTCGTTCATCCTTTTCTCCCACAAGATAAACTTCTCATACAAATGCATCTTGATGTTCCGTGCAACGCATGGGCATCTTGCTAGTAGGGAGAAGGAGTTTGTGTGACACATATCTAGCTATATTAAGGGATAGGTAGATAGCATATGTGTGAGAGACATTATTATACTTTGAGACATTAGTGGCTGCGGGTGGGCGGAACTAAAGGGGTGGGCGTGTTAGACATAGAGAGCGTGTGTGTTTCTGTGTGAGAGACTTGTAGGACGGGGTAGAAAGACGAATTTAACCCTAACGGAGGGAGAGAAATACACGAAGTGCGCGTGTGTGATTCCGATGCCCACAGGGAAATGAGATATGTATGCGTGTGAGAGAGATTGCACAATTCATTCACGTATCACTATCTAGCGATCGTGGACGTGCATCGCTTGAACATAAGTCAATATCTACTTCGTATCGTGGCCAAAGGTACAATATCGATTCAACGTTGTAAAGATTGGACACTCACATATCACATTTTTTCTATTTAAATAAACCTTTTCAGTTGTGCATGCCAAAGTTACAGTGATGTTTCTTCAAACAACCAATGTAGCTATCATGCACATGCACCATTGTTACTCTTGCATTCAAATTCATTAGTCTTGGATGATTTAAGTTTCTATTTTGAAGTAATATATGTAATATTCATATATGAATTCAACGGGTACGCAATTTATGAAATGGAGGCTATGTAATCATATGAGGTAACACTTTTAAGTAGCTAACTACAATATCCATTTCTTTTTGTGCGCCTCTACACTAACACGTCAATGCATTATGTTTAAAGTAAATAACCAATGGCACCAAATTATCTATTTACACGAGAAATACATAGGCTGAGCGTTTGATCCCTTTTTTTGAGAACGCGCCACTACACCCGTACGATTGGCCGTGCCCGTGTGAACGTCCAAGTTATCGGTGCATCATCCCGAGTTATTGTCTTTTTTTCTGGGGTGGACTTCACACCAGTTATTAACTGCTGGTGCGTGCCCCGTGTACACAGTCTAGCATGACCTTCCCGCTAGGACGGTCCAAAATTAGTTGAAACTGGATACGAACGATCCCGCGGGCGGCAAAATCTCCCGCCTCCTTCTAAAATTTCCGCCACCTTAGTCTTTAGCATGCGAAATCCCCCTTTTGTCCTTGGTCCACGGAGACCAACAGTTACAATACTGCCCTCATCTATATGATAGGTCGGGGCTGCTTTGGTAACTTCCGGTTCCCCCGACTACACGGCACCCCCATTTACTCTCCCCCTCCCGCAAAAATGACTAACTCCACAACACCAGAGCATCTTACATCACGCCGTCCGTACTTTATCTCACTTTCTCCCCTCCCCTCTCGAAACCCTAGACTGCTCATCCACCGGCGTACCATAGCCCATTCACTGCCAGCGGCGTCCACCTCGCCGGATCTGCTTCTGCGGCCGCATCTACCCCTCCCACCTCCCCTAGAAACTAGTAGACTGCTCATCCACCACTGTACCACAGCCCATTCAGTGCCGGCCTTGTCCACGGTGCCGGATCTGCTTCGTCGGTACTCTCGTCAACTGCCATGCATCTGCAGCGGCTCATTCGTACTCCTCACCGGAGACGCTTCGTCCACACCCCCTGGAGCCACCCCACTGACGCCCCCATCAACGCCTCTGATCCTCTTCGCCGACACCTTCCTCAACCCTACCGGAGCCGCTTCGTCGACACCATCGTCAACCCTACCGGAGTAGCTTCACCTATACCATTCTCAACCCTACTGGGGCTGCATTGCCAACTCACAAGTCCACGGCCTCAGATCCGCTTCCTCGCACCCTCATCCAACCTACCGGAGCAGCTTCTGATGCCCCGTCCACGGCCGCAGATCCACATCGTCGACACCACCCTTAACCCAACCACTGGAGCAGCTTCTGACGCCCCGTCCACGGCCGCTGATCCGCATCGTCGACACCATCCTTAACCCAACCACCGGAGCAGCTTTTGATGCCCCGTCCACGGCCACAGATCCGCGTCGTCGACAACATCCTTAACCCAACCACCGGAGCAGCTTCACCTACGCCCTCGTCCACGGCCACAGATCCACTTCGCCCACACCATAGTCCACCCTACCAGAGCCGCTCCACAAACACCCTACTCGACGGTTCTAGATCTCCTTACCGGACCCCGACAGCCAGCGCAGCGTCATCACCCTCGACATTTCTAACCTGATTCCCACCGTCTGGAGAGATGCCAAGCACCCGCCACGGCCTAGGTACTTGTCACCTTTAAACCCGTCCAGCATCACCTGCCCGATGGACTTCAAATATACTAACCGGTCGCTGTTACCTGTTATGCAGCTGGCAAAAACTACAAGGACGATGTTTCTTCTGGATCTAACAGCTTGGCCAACCAAGATCCTGGACTGAGGCATTGCTATGATCTTGTAAGCGCGTCTCTCTCTCTTGTATTGTTCTGTGCCTGCCAGCGTGCTTTGCTAGGATTTTCGACCAGTAATCCCTTTGTGCAGACAATGATTTCTACTACTGGCTGCTAAATTAGATATGTAGATGTCATACATGATACTACCTCGTACCTCCGTTCCTAAATATAAGTCTTTTAGAGATTCCACTATAGGCTACATACGGAGCAAAATGAGTGAATCTACACTCGAAAATGCATCTATATACATCTGTATGTGGTCCATACTGGAATCTCTACAAAGACATATATTTAGGAACAGGGGCAGTACATTACACAAAATCGTAGGTGGCATGTAGGAATTCCAGTGCACTACATTAGGCTCCCTTAGAGTGCCTGCTAGTCCAGCATACAGAGTCATGGCTAGTTTATGGTACGCACACAATCGTTAATTGGTGGTTTAAATATGCGCAAGGGATATGCAATGTAGTATCATGTAGAGATGTCTGAAATTAGCCGTGTCAACTTGCAGATAGGGTTACACAATGAAAAAGTACAAGATGTATGTGGCAATTTCATGGAACATCGCAAAAAAAGGAGAGGCAGCGGTGAGCCTATACAGTGTGCTATGGTATGTCACTCCTCCATTGCAATCATCGTGACATGTTATTTGTATGCCAGTTCTATTAGCCAAGTTTCTTAGGGACAGTTATTACGAGTTATCCTAAGAAAATAAGCACCTGTGAATATAAGCTCCATGAAATACGCCAACCAGTTCTTTTCATTGCGTTTTCAGCTTATCTTTGGTATGATCAGTGGAAAGTCTAGATTGCATTATATATTTTTCATTTTGCTGCCCATATGGAAATTAATTTGACTTGCAAACATCACAAATTGAACCCAGTGCAGTAATTAATATGATAGGAAAACAGACCATCACTATTTGCTCAAAATGCAAATACAAAGATACCATCTACTTGGCACAATCTACTTTGGTCAATGTTTTCCATAGAGACCCCATTGCCTAATTTAAATGAAGAACGCATGACCCACATTTAAATGAAGAACAATTATTTATTGAAATTCAATGGTCCAAGTGGCTGGTTATTATCATATAGCAGCACCACCTGAAAGCATCATATAGCAGCAGCAGCAGCTCATAGCAACTCATCATACAGCAACAGCAGTCTGCAATTCATCATATACTAGCAATTCATCATATAGCAGCAGCAGGAGCAGCTCATAGCAATTCATCATATAGCAGCAGCAGGAGCAGCTCATAGCAATTCATCATATAGCAGCAGCAGGAGCAGCTCATAGCAATTCATCATATAGCAGCAGCAGGAGCAGCTCATAGCAATTCATCATATAGCAGCAGCAGGAGCAGCTTGTAGCAACTCATCAATAGCAGCAGCTCATAACAATTCATCATATAGTAGAAGTAGCAGCTCATAGCAACTCATCATACAGCAGCAGCAGCTCATAGCAATTCATCATATAGCTGCAGCAGGAGGAGCTCATAGCAATGCATCATATAGCAGCAGCAGAAGCATCTCATAGCAATTCATCGTATAGTGGATCAGAATGAAAATTTGGCAAAAAATCAGAGGAGATCCTCACCTTGTTGGATGATCTCATCCTTCAACAGCACCTCAAGGCCATGGCCTGGGAGGAGGGCAGGGGGAACAAGGTGCCTTCTGCCGCAGTGTGGCATCATCCGTAGTTGTGCAGCGGCCCCTGGAGTAGTGCGTTGGACGAACCACAGTAAAGCAGCTGCTGGAGACCATGAGAATGAGGGGCGGCGCCAGAGGGAGGAGCAGCCAGGGAGATTTGTGCCTATCCGCCGGCCATGTAGCCTAGCTGGACATAGCATCATCGAGGACCAGGCCAGATGGGACCAGTGGTGACGGCTCACTGGAGGAGCCCTAGTGCTGCAGGCAGGGGATCGAGGTAGAGGGAAAGGGGAGAGGAGATGCAAGCGGGCAGGGCAATGAATGCTTGCTTGTTTGTTTTTACTTGAGGGTCAGGTGTGACACGGGCGTCACCAATTGCATTTTGAGTGTAATATAGGCAGATAACTGAGTCATTTCACTATTCCCCTTCCCTTCAATTTTTAGTGAGGTTCTACCCGAAACACCCCCCTCCAAAGCGAAATTAGTTAAGCCCAAGCCCATAACTCAAAAATGACTTCTTTACATCTTTTATGGCTTATTTTGACAATATGCCCTGAAAAGGCGGAATCGAACTGGCCCTTAACCTGCAATTCAATTGTGCGTGCAATGATGAATCACTCCTGCCTGCTATCTGTACATTTAGGCATCATCATACATGGCATAACCTAATACATGTGCATTCCATTGTAGAATCTGGAATATGCAATGTTTATGTTAGTTCATACGTTGCACATGATGTTTAAATGCCCCTTAAATCTGGTCAGTCAAGTGATGGTCTTTAAGCCTCCTTCTTTGCTTCTTTTCTTGATATGTAAGATTTGCTCACACATCTGTTCAATTGCTTGTTTGCATCAGCCAGCCATACTAGGACTGTTTGCTTTGATTACTTGTTGTTCTTGACCTAACACTCTAACAGAGCTTGTCAACGATTTAAACACTAAGGGCTGCTGTAGTGGGGCCTTGTCTAACTCATAGGTGACATAAAGGTTTGGCTGTACACTACAGTAGGCTCTCCAAGAGTACCTGGAGATCCAGTTCGAAGGTATGCCTAGTTTTTACATAGTGCAGACATAGTAAATGCTCATTTCATTGTGTGCAAGTGCAAGAGATGCGGCATGTTTCATTATGTGGTGTTGTTTTGTTATAATCTCATCCTTTTGTGTTCACAGACTGGAAAGTATGCATATTTATCTTCCAAGGAGACGAGTAACTAGTTTGTGTCACCTTGCAGAGGGGGTGCAATGAAGATAAGATTGAGGATTTCCAAGTACAAGATGTTAGGAAGGAGCCTTGCAAGAGAAGTAGGAGCTGCGCTGAGCCTCTTCAACCTGCTAAGGTAAGTCACTGTATGCAACTCAACAGTTCAATTCCTTGTTTGTTTCAGGCATAGTTAATTTTCTCTTTTCAATTGCTTTATTTGTCCTCACTTAATGAGATGCCCAAATAATTATGCCTGATGTTCGGTACTTGTATCACTATTAGTTGACATAATTAAAGGCGTTACCATTTAATTACTCTGCCGAAGTGTGCCTGAAGCTTTGAAGTCTATTAACCAACTATTATTGCATGAGGCTCACAATCTAGTTTATACTACGCTAATGATTGCATAGTTTTGCCTGCTGTAGTATGTTTGTATGAAACCCTCTGCTGTTCATTATGCTCCCTAAGACTTTAATTGAGGTACAGAATGGCCAACTGCTTGCTTACTTATACGCAACGTGCTGTCTAAATTTGTAACTTGTCTGTGTTTTCGATTGGGCCCCAACATCATGCTCCTCTGGTGAGCTAAGAGGGATTTCTGTATGCAGGCTGCACAGACTATCTTTTTTATAATTTTTAAAATATCACCTGCTTATGCTTCATGACGTGTAACATTTTTTTGTGAAAGTGACGTGTAACATTATTGTTAGTCCTGTTTTGCCATGTAGTACAAAATAGTGTCTTGTTCGCTTCACTGTTGTAACTATATTTTTGCCCTAGTCATGTGTACTTACAGAAACATTTCAGGATGAAGTGACATCAACACAAAAATCTGCGAGCAGTGCGGCATGGCCGTTACCGAATGATTATGGATTGGAATTGGAATGTGCTGATGTTCTCGAGCATCAACTAGAGGTGGCAAGACAACGTGTACATGATTGTCAACGTATAATCAACAAGTTGAGACTGGACATGCAGGTATTAGATGCAGGAGTCAAAAAAATGAAACAAGACACCGAGGTAACCATGAAGGAATTGGAGATTTTGCAGACTGAAATTTGTGCTATCTGAATCCGGCCAATCCTATTTTCTGAAGAGATTATAGTTCAAATGGAGTTAAGTTGATGCGCGTCCATGATGTATGAGCTGTATTTGCCCAGTGTATGTAATTTGCTGTTTGTGTATGCTTTATTATCACCTGTGCCGAACCATAATGCCCAGTGGGTATAATCGGCTGTAATTTCTTTATTGTATAGTGTAGGATTATTCTACCTTTCTATGCCTTGATCTCTTTGTTGTATAGTGTATGCTTTTTAGAGGTGATAGTATTGAGTAGGATAATTCTTTGAATATGCTATATCGTTCAAACGGGGGCCAACTCGCCCGACCATGGCCCTTCACGGGCCGTCGGATCCATGGGCCTTCTACTCCAGGATCCATGGCCTTCTACGTTCGCAGGATCCATGGGCCTTCTACGTCTCGCAGGATCCATGGGCCTTCTACGTCACGTAGGATCCATGGGCCGCCAACTCATTTATGGGTCTTGTACAGGCCTTTAATGGGCCGTAGACTGGCCAATAATGGAAATCGTACGTTTTATGGGCTGACCATAACGGGCCGTTAATAGGCCGTATTTGGTGATGCTATGAAAATGGCCCAACAGACTAACGGACCACAAACGGGCCGACTGTAACGACGGGCTGAATTTGGCCCACAAGCAGAAAATGACAGTAACGGGCCGTAAGTAACCGAATGCTGCAAATGAGCCCAAGAATAAATGGGCCCTCAGAAGGCCGAAAGTTAACTTGGGCTGGAAACGGCCCAACGGAATAACCGCCCGTTAATGGGTATAAAGTGTTACACTGTTCATTACGGGCCAGTTTCACCGCGGGCCGTTAATGGGTGTAAAGTAATACACTGTTCATTACGGGCCAGTTTCAGCAGGGGCCGCTAATGGGCCAAGAGTTACAAAGGGCCTCATATGGGCCGAAAGACGTCATGGGCCATACATGGGCCAGAAGTGAAAACGGGCTGGAATCATATTGGATGGCCCAGATGACGCTACTGGGCCTAATTCGCATAGGGCGTAACGGGCCTTGGGTTAGCGGGCTGTAAATGGGCTATATGCTAACAGGCCGTTAACAGGCTTTCCATGGGCCGGCCCGCCAGCTTTTGACCAAGTCAAACGGGCCGGCCTTTTCACAGGAATGGGCCACTGTTGGGCCGTGCCACGTGTCGACGTATCATAGGCGCCTTCTGTCCAGTGAGTGGATGACATCTGTCCCAATGATGAGCCGACACGTGTTTCCTCCAGCCAATGATGATTTTACACGTGGAAAATCCCCATTGGTCGGGGCTGTTAACGGGTTATCGGATCCAAAACCCGACCCGATAGCTTAACGGCGTTCCGTTACGGTGGATGCCACGTGTCGGTCACCCTTGACGAAAGCACTTCTGTGACGCGCGATTTATCGTCATGGAAGTGGACACTTCCGTGATGATAATTTTGGTAATGTCATGGAACACTTCTACGACAGCACAGGTATGACTATCTTGATTCTATCATAAAATTGTCATGGATGTACATGCATGACAAAAAACGCGACCTAGTGTGACAAACACGTATCATCACGGAAGTGTATTTTTTGTAGTGAAGACAAGCTTGGCGATCTGGATATTATTTCCTTCCTTATAACCGACTCCATGTAAACCCTAGCCCTCTCTGGTGTATATATAAACGGGAGAGTCTGGTCCTTAGAGGGACAATCACAATCATAATCATCATAGGCTAGCTTCTAGGGTTTAGCCTCGACGATCTCGTGGTAGATCAACTCTTGTACTACTCATATCATCAATATCAATCAAGCAGGAGGTAGGGTTTTACCTCCATCGAGAGGGCCCGAACCTGGGTAAACATTGTGTCCCTTGCCTCCTGTTACCATTAGCCTAAGACGCATAGATCGGGACCCCCTACCCAAGATCCGCCGGTTTTGACACCGACATTGGTGCTTTCATTGAGAGTTCCTTTGTGTCGTCGCTATAAGGCTCGATGGCCCGTCTCGTTGTCAAGGACAACATCACCTCTGGGGGAGCTCTGGCTGTAGGTCAAACTCTCCGACTAGGTGGCTTCATCATGGCCGCCCCATCGGCTGCCACGCCGACGATGACCTCTCGGGTCATCATGAATAGCCTCCATGTCAATTCGGAACTCGCCGAACAGATGGATCCAATAGAGCTCTCCTCCCTTAACGTGCTCTTGGATCACATTGCCGCTTTGGGAGTCGCCACAGACTATGACTGGATTGGGCTTAAACCCGATCAGAGGGATATTAAATCCCCGCCGGTCACCCATGAGATAGCGGTAGTGGAGGAGCCACATATGGACCGTCCCTCTATTCTGAGGACGAACTCTGTCCGGATCACCGAGCTCTCTGAGCCAGATACCCGTCCGCGGGAGGAAATGACGCAGATCCGAGCTTAGAATCGGGCAATGGGTCAGAGAAACCGGGCGACATCCCGCAACCCGAGTCGTCGAGCCCGGGAGTTCCCCCGCCCCAGGGCGTTAGATCGGATCAGAATCCAGATTCAACTACACCCACCCACCCGGACTTAAACCGTCTCTCCCATATTAGACAAGACACACAAGAGACAGTACATCACTACTGGGCCAGATTCTTCCATGTGATAAACAAGGTCAAGGACTGTCGCGAGGAGGACGCAATTTCAACTTTTTGCAAAAATTGCACGAACAAAGGAATCCCCAATGTTATAAGTCACCATGACATAGTACACTTTGTTGACTTAGCAGCCATAGTACAGAAGTATTGCGCGATGGAAAGCACCTAGAAATCCCAAACAAAATTTTGGGATAGTCTGGCTCTCACCAAAACCTTTGTCCGAACAAAATGGGCGAACTCTCATAGGTCGGCCGATTCAATCACCAAGAAACCAAAGCCCACCCCAGGGCGCGGAACCCTATTGGAAGAATGGCTCAATGGGCCATGCAAAATCCACAGCTCACCGGATACTACACCAACACATAGCCTTAGAGCATGTTGGATACTCCAGTAGGTAGCAAAAAGTGGCGAGGATCTTCTTGTAAGCCATAAAGTTGAACAACATCCCGCCAAAGAAAACAATACGGTACTAACAGTCTTTAAGACTTCCGCCTCAAATAATAGGCGCAAGCAAGCCCATCGAAATCCCGCTGAAATTTACCACGTGGCAAAAACAAACTCGTGGAACGACACTGCCATAACTTTCAGTGCCAGCGACGAACCCCAATTCCAGACAGTCCGGGCACCTGCCGCATTGGTCCTTAGCCCAATTGTGGATGGCTTTCAGCTCACCAATGTACTCATGGACGGCGGAACTGGATTAAACTTGATCTATGAAGAAACACTCAGCAAAATGGAAATGGACAAAAGTCGCATTGAGTAGAGCGGCACAACCTTCAGGGGAATCATCCCTAGTCGGGAGGCACGGTGTGCGGGGAAAATCACACTCGATGTAGTATTCGGCACCCCGAAGAATTACATATCCGAAGAAATCACATTCCAAGTGGCTCCTTTCAGCAGCGGATACCACGCCCTTTTAGGGCAGGACGCATTTGCGAGCTTTCAAGCTATACCCCATTATGGATACATGAAGCTTAAAATGCCCGGACCCAATGGAATCATCACTCTAGCCAGTGACCCGGACGTCGCACTCCGCGCCGAAAATAAAACTGCAGCACTTGCCCTCGAGGCATTATCTGAAGCCCTAGCGGCCGAAGAACTAACGACGCTACGCACCACAGTGGACAGGGACGACGTGATAGTCGACAAATGACCCAAGTCCACATCATTTAAACCCGCAGACGAGATAGTCAAATTCCAGGTCCATCCAACAGACCCCACAAAAACGGCTTCCATCGGGACACAGTTGAGCCCCACAATGGACGCTGCACTACCCGAATTCCTACGTGAGAATTGGGACATTTTCGCCTGGCATCCTTCGGACATGCCGGGCATCCCACGTGAGCTGGCCGAACACAGCCTCAAAATACTGAAAGGATACAAGCCAGTCAAACAGACTCTTAGGCACTTCTCAGAGCCTAAACAGCAAGCCATGGGAGAAGAGCTAGCCAAGCTACTTGAGGCCGGATTCATCAGAGACATCAAGCATCCGGACTGGCTGGCAAACCTGGTAATGGTACCGAAGAAGGACAAATCCTGGCGCCTATGTGTCGACTTCAAAGACCTCAACAAGGCTTGCCCCAAGTATCCCTTCCCCCTCCCTCGCATCGACCAAATCATCGACGCATCTGTAGGACATGACTCACTGTGTTTCCTCAACGCATACTCTGGATACCATCAAATAAAAATGGCAGAGTCCGACCAAGCTGCAACGGCCTTTATAACGCCATATGGTCCTTTCTGCTTTAACACAATGCCTTACGGGCTCAAAAATGCCGGCGCAACCTATCAACGCATGATTCAAACATGTCTGGAGAAGAAAATCGGCAAAATAGTGGAGGCATACATGGATGACGTGGTCATAAAAACAAGGCACGTTGAAAACCTAATAGATGACTTGAGGCTTACGTTCGACAATCTCCGGACATCCGACATCAAGCTAAACCCGGAAAAATGTGTTTTCGGCGTACCCTCTAGAAAGTTGCTCCGCTTCATCGTTTCCAATAGAGGAATTGAAGCAAATCGAGCAAAAATCTGAGCTCTGTTGCAGTTGGCTATCCCAACAGACCTCAAGCATATCCAGAAACTAGCTGGGTGTGTGGCTGCTCTAAGCCGCTTTATCTCCCGATTAGGAGAAAAGGCATTACCTCTTTACCGCCTTCTTCGACGCACCGAACACTTCGTTTGGACGGATGCAGCCAAGGCCGGACTGGACGAAATAAAGACATTATTGGCTAGTAATCCATTCCTAACAGCGCCAAATATTGGCAAACCTATGCTATTATACATAATTGCAAGACATCAGGTTGTAAGCGTTGTGCTTGTCGTCGAACAAGAGGTTGATGGATACAAATTCCCGCTCCAAAAGCCGGTATATTACGTATCCATGGTCCTCACCCCATGCAAATCCCGATACCCACACTACCAAAAGATAGCATACGTGTGACACTCCAAAAATTTTGTGATTTTTGTTTTCAGAAAGAGCCTTGCTTGGTTTGAAGAAGGTCATTTAAATCCTTCCTAAAAACCCTCTTCTAAGTTTTCCCTCTCAAAAATCATTCCTTGGATTTAGTTTCTTTTAAAAAGAAAACCTTTTTGATTTTGGTCTTTCATTTGATTTTTGATCCACTCTTGTTTACCATGCCTCCTATGGTAAAACTCCCCCAAAACCCCTCCTCCCACTCGGTTGCAACCCAAACATTCTGTCCAAACTAATAAAATCCATTTTTGGATTTTATTCCAATTATTTCTCTTTCCAAAATATTTCTGTCTTTTCTTTTGAGCCTAGGTGATTTGCAAAGCAAGTACCCTAATGCTTTGGATTTTTGACCTCAACTCAACACCCCTGGATAGTCCTTTGTACCCACAACCCAGAACCATCTTGATCCACTCTTCTTCTTTTCAAATATTTCAAATTTCACTCTCTGCAAGTTTGGACCAGATTTGCCAAATTTGGTGAAATTCATATCTACACTTCTTCAAAAATTCCACCAAAATTCAGGCAACCCCTAGTTGCAATGAGAGACCACTCCACCAAAAATAAGCTCAAGGAAAAATCCCTAGATACCAGAATCATTCTGTCGAACACTTGGCATGAACTGTTTTGTTCATATTCAGTAAATTCAGAAAGTTCAGTGTCGTTTCTCCGACAGAACTTCAGTCACATGCCCACTGTGCGTTTGGCTCGATGCTCGCAGCCTGGCCTGCTTGTCCGAAGCTCCACACGCGTGCTTGGCGTCTTCCTAGCGTCGGTGGCGCCCTGGCCTGCCTGCGCCAGCGTGCTTTGCGGCGGCAGAACCACCGTAACGGCCGACAGGAAGCAAAACGGCGGCTCAACGCCGTTCGGCGCCGCCCAAACCTCCTGGTGGCTCCGCGTGGCCATCTCCTTGCCAGCGCACGCATGCAGCACCGTCGCCGTGGCCTGGCGCGCGCAGAGCGCATTCTCTGCTGCCGACGGGCCGTGCAGTCGTACCGTCAAGGGCAGGCCGTAAACCTCCCTCCCGTGCTGAGCTGGACCCTGAAATGGCACCACTGCTCCACCTAGGCGATGCTCAAGCTCCTAAGTCGACCGTCCCGCCACAGCGCCACCGTAATCACCAGCCGGACTTATCCGTTCACGGCAACCGCCTCGGGCCGGCTATAAATAGCACCCCCGAGCTCGCTCTCGCCCCCGCACAACTCCACCACTACACTAGACCCCGCCTAGCCACTGGAAGAGCCTCAAGGGGCCCTTCTTCCCTGACTCCGGCCGCCCCGTTCCGCCTTGGCCTCCACCTCGATTCGCTCCGGTGAGGCCGTCTCTGGTGCCCTAACTTCGTCAGCAACCCTCTCGAGCAACTAGGAGACTAACCCCCACTCCTATTTGATCCCCGCAGCTCCCTCCGGCGAGATCCACGACTGCCCGAACCGCCATCCGCCGGAGAAAGGGCCGCCGTCGACACAGGGTTCGCCGGCGACCACCACCACCACCCACAGACGCGGAACGGTGCACTGATCACGAAGGTACCCCCCCGATCCCCCTGCCTCGCCGTGGATCGCCGCCGGCGACCACCGCACCCCTCGGGCGCCGTCGCGCTCTGTTTTCTCCGTTTGAAATTTCAAACCCGACAGGTGGAGCCCGCCTGTCAGCCTCTCAGCCGTTTCTTTTAAATGAAACATTATTCTGGACTTTTCCGCAGAGCCCCCCGGAAACTTTCTGTATCATTACAGATGGGTCCTTGGACCAAAACTCTTATAACTTTTTAACAGAAAATGGTTTTTGATTGGTTCCTTTTCTGTCACCTTTATTTTTCTGTCTAGTTTTTTGTCATATTTAATTGAAAAATATTTGGAACACTTTTCTGTACACTCACGGTATTTACGTTACGTACGTATTTCTCTTATACCGTAGATACCGGAGGAGGTGACGGAGCTGCAAACTTCACACAGTTAAACTCCGACTACTCTGAACCAGGCAAGCATGTTTGAACTCTTGATATGATGAGTGGTTGTTGCATGTTTGCATTTTAGTATAGTCATGGCATGCTTATGAACATTACTTTGAATGTTATATTTCGTGCACATTTGTGGCAAGTAAGTTTCGGAAAGCATTATGTTGTTGGATACATATTTGCATGGCCATGTGATGGCATGAGGATGGGTAAGATGGCAGTGTTGTGACATGCCAGTATTATGACCAGATCATTTGACTTCCGTGTCATCGTGAAACAAATCACATTTCCATTCATTCCTCCCCGTACTGTCACATGTTTTCCGAAAGGAATATGGCTTAGTAAGTTGCAAATCGTTTTCCTGGTACACACCAAATAGAGAGGTCGGGATGAGGGTTCCATGGCCCTGGATTAAAGCCCGTCATTCGGTCAGGGGGCATGGGTGTTTCCGGTTGGGACCGAGACGGGGGCACCCCTTAGAGCGCGCGTATAGAAATTTGATCCCATGCTATTCGAGGTTGTGGCCTCCTCGTCTCAAAGTTTTTCTTGGACGTTGTCCAGGGTGATTCCTGGCATCGTGAGGTGAAATGGGTGTGTACTAGTTAAATGTGTTTCAACTGAAATACCATAAACGGAACTAGTCCTTCGTGACTACGGAAATCCGTTGGCTGTGGTCAGTTCATACAAACTCTGCAGAGTCTCAAATTCTTGGAATCATATTATTCTTGATCAAGTACTATATTCATCTTATCTTGTCAGATATCACTCTCAGTGACAAAACCCCGGTGGAATATATGTGTGATAAACCCGGTTAAAGATTATTCTTGTGGATGGACTAATCTTGTTATTTACATTTATTGTAAGCCCTGTCTGTGATGTTGCTCAGACGTCCGACGGTGGCATTCTTGTTATTTACATTCATTGTAAGCCCTGTCTGTGATGTCGCTCAGACGTCCGACGATGGCATTCTTGTTAATTACATTTCTTTGTAAGCCCTGTCTATGACGTCACTCAGATGTCCGATGGTGGCATTTCTTTTATAAGCCCTTTCTGTGACGTCGCTCAGATGTCTGACTGTGGCATTTCTTTTATAAGCCCTTTCTATGACGTCGCTCAGATGTCCGACTGTGGCATTTCTTTTATAAACCCTGTCTGTGACGTCGCTCAGATATCCGACAGTGGTATTTTCTTTTAAGCCCTTTATGTGGTGTCGCTTAGACGCCCGAGTGCGGCATGCATTTTATTTGTCTACCCTTCGAGGCGTCGCTCTAGACACCCGATCGGCTTTCAGTTATTTATTTTATTTATCAAGTCGTGAAATAATGTTATTGTTGAGAAGAGCATCATTATTCATATTCATGACGCATTCATGCATTCATTGATTATATCTTTTGTCCGAACTGTCTTGCGAGTACTTTCAAAGTACTCATCTGGCTTGTTGATTTGGCCAGATGTCGATGAAGGCGGTCTAATGGATGAAGAGTTTGATAGTGAGTTCGACGCCTAGAGGAGTCCCAGTCAGTCCTGTGCGATCCTATTTGGTCATTGTATTATCCGCTTCCGCAACCCAGAAATAAATTCATCGAGCCTCACCTCGACGCTCGATGAGCTGCCAGTTAGGAGTCAAGTTATCCACCACTTTTTATCTCGAGCTAGTAGCATGTCACCACACCCTTGTGCCATAACCGCCCCTATGTGAGATGTTGACAAGTTTGTAATAAATTGTTGAGCAATCTCAGCTCAATCCTGTAATATATTTAATGCTACTAGTTCTCTGTTTATCAAGCATTTGTCAACAGAAAGGATGATTTTTCCTATACTGGGATTTAAAGATCGACTTTCTCAATATTTATTTATTGAAAAAGTCGGTCGTGACAATACGTGGTCTTCATGGCATCCCGGAAGCTACGACACTACTTCCAAGAGTGCTCGATCACGGTGGCCTCCGAAGTACCACTCAACGACATAATAAATAACCGCGATGCTACAGGCCGGATTGCTAAATGGGCCATCCAGCTCCTTCCATTTGACATAACATACAAACCACGGCAGGCCATCAAGTCGCAAGTACTGGCTGACTTTGTCACCGAATGGACAGAAGCCGAACTCCCTAAAGAGTACGGCGCGTACTCTAACTGGATTATGCACTTCGACGGCTCTAAAATGATGGCCGGACTGGGAGCAGGTGTAGTCCTGACATCTCCCACCGGAGACACAGTCCAATACGTACTACAAATATTATATACAGACTCCAACAATGCAGTCAAATGTGAGGCTCTGTTGCATGGTCTTCGGATGGCAGTCTCTATGGGCATTCAACGCCTGGAGGTGCGCGGGGATTCAAACCTAGCAATATCACGAAGATTTGATGCCAAGGATCCGAGAAAATGGCGGCCTATCGTAATGCCATCCTCAAAATGTCAGCCCAGTTTGAGGGGCACGAATTCCACCATGTGGCTTGAGAAAACAACCAAGCGGCGGATATCCTCGCCCGCATCGGTGCTAAAGCGACCCTGTCCCACCTAACAAATTCCTGGAAAGGCTGTTCAAGCCATCCGTGGTATGGGAAGGGGAGTCCGGCAACACTACCACGTACCCGAATACACCCCTAGACTCCGAACCATCCGACATAATCGGAGGCTCCGCCATCGAAATAACACCCTCGGCCCATGAAATCATGGTTGTAATTGCCCCGTGGACCGAGCCTTTCTTGGCCTACCTAAACAGGCAGGAGCTCCCCGAGGACCAAAATGAAGCATGTTCATTGTGCGATGTTCCAAAGCCTACAAGGTCCACGAGGGGGAACTCTATAAGAAAAGTGCGACCGGAGTGCTCCAAAGCTGCATCTCCGAAGAGGAAGGGCGGCAGCTCTTGGCTGAAATCCATGCCGGACTGGGCGGGCACCATGCCGCAGCTCAAGCACTAGTCAGCAAGGCCTTCCGTGCAGGCTTTTATTGGCCGACAGCCCGAGCAGACGCACATGACCATGTCCAACACTGCGTCGGTTGCCAGCTTTTTGCCAATCAGAGTCATATGCCCCCTACCACTCTCCAAACAATCCCCATCACTTGGCCCTTCGCGGTCTGGGGGCTGGATATGGTCGGACCCCTTAAAGGGGGAAGCCATAAGAAAAAATACTTATTGGTCATGGTGGATAAGTTCACCAAATGGATAGAAGCTAAACTAGTCAAAACGGTCGAATCCGGACCAATGATAGACTTCATATCCGGGGTTGTACACCGATACGGCGTCCCCCACAGCATCATCACTGATAATGGCTCAAACTTCACAGTGGATGAAGTGAAA
The DNA here is from genome assembly GCF_018294505.1 of Triticum aestivum. NCBI lineage: Eukaryota > Viridiplantae > Streptophyta > Magnoliopsida > Poales > Poaceae > Triticum > Triticum aestivum. The sequence goes on along the minus strand of NC_057813.1, from coordinate 584,909,096 downwards.
ACCTGGTGCGGCAACATGGGCATTAAGCTTGATTACACCTCCGTCTACCATCCCCAAAAAAACGGACAGGTCAAACGTGCAAACGATCTCATCATGAGCGGCATCAAACCCCGACTGGTGTGATCCTTGACAGAGTCGGACATGCACTGGGTCGGAGAGCTCGACTCTGTACTCTGGGGGCTGCGGACCACGCCGAATCGCACCACCGGATATACACCATTTTTATGGTGTACGGCGCGGAAGCCATACTACCCTGCAGCATAATACATGATTTTCCTCGCGTACCATGTATGAAGAGAAGGAAGCCGAGTTAGATCGGCAAGATAACTTAGATGCCCTGGAGGAGGAGCGCGACGTCGCAAAAGCCCATTCCGCATTCTATCAGCAGCAGGCTCGACGGTACCAAAGCAGAGAAGTGCGGGCCAAAACTTATAATATTGGTGAACTCGTTCTACGCCTACCGGAGAAGAAGAAGGACAAGCTCAAACCCAAGTGGGAGGGTCCCTTCGTCATTGATAAAGTTCTCACCGGAGCGTACCACTTACGTAATGCATCCGGTGAAAGACTCGAGCCGAACCCATGGAACGCGGCCAGACTCCGGAGATTCTACGCGCCAAACTCAGTGTTCATCTCCTTACCCCCTCCTTTTAAATTATGTCCCCTCCCTCCTCCTTTTTCTCGACCTTTGTCCTCTTCACACAAAGTACTTAATACAGTGCGGATGCTCGGATCGCTCCGACCGCACTAGGTGTGTAAGTCATACCTGGGGGTTTCCTATACGGAAGCTAAATATACTTGCTTTCATGGCTTCTTGCCTATCACATATGCGTTCTTTTTCCATATGTGCCTTTTCTTCACCATTATATGCATCGATATGACTTAAGATGTGTCCATGCTAGGTTGCCTGGCTCCTATATTTATGCCCTATGTTCCCGTTAATTCGGCTAGGGCATAAGGGGAGCACCTCTGTGATTGTCACTGCCGGTTGAGCCGGATATGTACCTCAGACTCGATGAAGCCGAAAGCTAGCGTTCTTCAGGGAATATTCGGTCGGTGAACAAAATCAGTTCTTTTTCGTTTATTTCAACGTGAACCCCAGATGTTTTTATCCAGCGTCTCTGTTCGCAGTCCGAACATGTACATTAGTACATGCGCACCCAGGGAAAGGAACCCCTAACGGTACTATTCTCCCTGGAAGATGTTTCTTACAATCCATGTAATATAACATAACTAGTTGGGTACTTGTATGTTCAAGCACTTATGACCCCTACACCTGGTTTGCACGCATACCCCAGTTTTCCATAACTGAGCGGGTATTCGGATACACCCTGGACTATCGGATCCAGGGGCTAAAGCGAAAAGGTCCGCCATGACAAATGATTTTAATCCGGCTAGGGACTACATATGTCCATTGAATTACATCGTCACTTGGACTGACTATATTCTTCCTCTATACCATGCAACAGGCTATCTAGCTTACAATCCTGTTGGGAATACTTTGCGGCTAACGCTACCTGGTCATACACCAGACTCACGGGAATTTCTTGCCCATCTAGCCCCGCCGGTCCGACTTCGGCCATATGGTTCGGGTCCAGCTTGGTGTAGCGCGTCTTCACCATAGCCTAGGCTTCTCTTGCACCTTTCCGGCAGGCTGACATCTTCCACAATCGGAAGCGCCGGCGTGCTCCTTGGAGCTTATCCACGATCTCTCCCATGCCTTTCGGCAGGGAAGTGGATGGCCACAGGGCCTGGGCAATACCCTGCATCACCTGCCGAGCTCGCTCGTGCAGTTGTGAGAGGTCCTGCAGTAGATCACCTACAAACGAGGGCATCTCCTCTTCAGGACGGCCCGTCAGCATACCTACAGATATAAACTCTTCCAATATGCTTCCTTGCCGAGCTGTTCTACAGTTCGTCTAGGAACTTACCATAAATACTGCGACGGAGCCTTCTGTTCTCCTTCACGGAGTCTGCCAGCTGAGCGCAAACATCTCCTAATTCGACGCCCAGCCGGACATTGGCATCATGAAGATTGTTCTTCTCCTGCCTAACTTGCGTAAGAATACGCTTGCCGGCTTTTAGTTGCCTTTGGAGATGTGACTCATCACCTCCTACCACCTTCGGATTCACCCCGGGATTGTGTGCAGAATTTTCTGTTAGACTTATCATACAAGCCACTTCCTCACTGGTACACTTCAAAATAATTGAAGACAAATGTTACCAAATGAGGCCTTCAGGGATTCCTCTAGCTTGGCAACCGTGGCCCTCAGCTGGGTCTTGCACTCCTCTAGCTCTCGAGACAATTGTTCATTCTTATCTACCAGGACCTGTGCATAAGTTGATCCTTAAAACAGTTGTTCCAACCATTTCAAGACTCAGGGGCTACTGCTATACATGCTTACAAAATTTTCTTACCTGTATATCTTTGGTATACTGGTCCGTCGCTCGGGCAAGTCCGCCTTGAGCAGCTCGGATGTATGCATCCCCCGAATTGAAAGCATTAAATGCCTCTTCGGGAAAGATGTTGTTGCGAAGTACAGCCCGTCGGCACCGGTGATTCATGGCGCTCTCTACTTCGGAATTTGTGGCAGTGAGTATATCCGCATCCTTTGTCGGAGGACAATGCGGCATCGGCCCCACGTCCGCCTCCTCTCTCGAAGCTGGTTCTGGAATTCGGCTGGTGGAAGCGTGATTGGCAGGATCCCCGGTATAATCCGGCTACTCCTCTTCCTGCCAGGACACGAAGGGTGCTATCACATTTCAGATACAATAACCACCGAGCAGGTCTTTACCATACCTCTGTAGCGGCGTTTCGGCCCTAATTTTCTTCCTCTTAAGCATGCCTGATCCGGCGCCCTTTGTCGATGGGTCCCTAGGGGTTCGGCTCCGCGCTCTGACCATCATCTCTACAAAAAAAAACACGACACTTCGGGTGTAAGGCATGGTATCAAAAGGAGTCCTCTTTGGAGGATATGGTTTTTGGCTTGGCTTACACGCAATGTAGGTAGCAGTCTGGGATGGTCGGTGATAATAGCCACTGAGGCGCCGTCGCGGCTCGCCTGATAAAATATCCTGTTGACGAGCTCCACAGTAATATCCGGATCTTCTTCGAGTCCTGGATCAAGGGCCCTTCGGGGTCCTCTGGGTGCGGGGAGGGGCTGAAGATTCCTTCTACGGCCCTCCTCAGTTCCTGCTCAGAAATATCGAGGTAAATAATCTTGGCGAAGAATGCCACAATAAGTGAAACAGGGGGAAAAGGACGACTTACCCATCTTGGGGAGTTGTACAAAGAAAACCCATCCCGCGGTTTAATATGAAGGAATTCTTCTTCTTCTCCTTTATACAAATCGGATGATATCCTCGCCAGGGCAGCAGCAAAGTCCGGACCTTTACGGCCACAGCGGGTAGCATCATCTTCCCCGTTGTAGTGCCACATGGGCTTCCCCCGATATTGAAGTGGCTGCACTCCCCGCATAATGCATATTGCCATTACCTTGACTATCGTCAGCCCGGATTTGGCCAGTAACTTGATCCTACTCATCAGAAAGTGTATTTCTCTGGTATCCTCCACTTGGGGGCCCCGAGGGTGCCAGCTTCGACGTGCCTTCGGTGGAGCGTTATTGAACTTGGGAAGACCTGTCCGGACTAGATCCGGAAGGGGAACGTCATCGACATAAAACCAGTCCGAAGGCCAGTTCTCTGGTGCCTTCTTGGGAGTACCGGATAGGTATCCGGTCTCGGTGATGCGACATACTTCGGCTCCGCCCACTTGACATAGGGATTCTCCCTAGTTGCGAGGGACAAGGTAGAACAGCTTCTTCCACAACCCAAAGTGAGCCTCGCCGCCTAGAAATAGCTCGCAAAGGGCAACATACCCTGCTATATGCAGCACGGAGGCAGGGGTGAAGTTGTGTAACTGGAGGCCATAGAACTCCAAGAGCCCGCGAAGAAACGGGTGGATAGGAAACCGGACGCCCCTTAGCAGATGCGGGATGAGGCATATTCGCTCCTCTGGGGATGGATTAGGAGATCCCTCCGCTTGCTCCTCGCCATTATAGGTGGCTATCCCGGCTCAGACGGGGACCATGAACACCGGTGGGAGAAACCCTTGGGTCTATAAATCTATCAAATGGCTGTGAGGAACAGAACACTCTTCCGAGTCTCCCGGCTTGGAGCGAGGAGTGCAAGAAGAGTTGCGGCGACCGGCCATGTTGGAATGGTATTTCCGGGGCGCTCTGTTGGATGCTTGCTCGAGGGAAGTGGGTGAGGTTTGGATCTGAGAATCCCCGTCTCTTCAAATAGACGGTTAACCTGCCGGACCGGAGGTGGCAAATGCAAAAATGCCTCGGCTCCTCGCATTCGCTCGACACGTGGAGATGATCATTATTGAGGCACACAAGCCGAGGAGCACGACATTGATGGGAAGCCGGACACTATTCATCATAACAGGTACTTTGGAGTATTCAGAGATGGAACCCGCCTTGCAATGCCGAAGACAGAACTGGGTGCCGGACTCATCGTCATTGAAGCTGGTTCAGGAGCTACTGAGGGTGTCCTGGATTAGGGGGTATCCGGACAGCCGGGCTATATACTGTGTCCGAACTGTTGGAGCGTGAAGATACAAGACTCAAGACTCCGTCCCGTGTCCGGATGGGACTCTCCTTGGTGTGGAAGACAAGCTTGGCGATCCAGATATTATATTTCCTTCCTTGTAACCGACTCCATGTAAACCCTATCCCTCTCCGATGTCTATATAAACCGGAGAGTCTGGTCCTTAGAGGGACAATCACAATCATTATCATCATAGGCTAGCTTCTAGGGTTTAGCCTCAATGATCTCATAGTAGATCAACTCTTGTACTACTCATATCATCAATATCAATCAAGCAGAAAGTAGGGTTTTACCTCCATCGAGAGGGCCTGAACCTAGGTAAACATTGTGTCCCTTGCCTCCTGTTACCATTATCCTAAGACGCATAGATCGGGACCCCCTACCCGAGATCCACCGGTTTTGACATCGACAGTGACCATGGGCGGGGCCGTCGACCATCCTCCCTGTTCAATTCAAGGCGCTGGGAATCGGCCCGCACGCACATGACTTCCCGTATCCCGCACGCCTGCCATTCGCTCTGCATCATGCATATGGCGATCATGGCATGAAGGGCGGGTGCAATGGGGTTCCCCCTGTTAAATTTGGATGTAACTTTTCGAGTAGATGATTTTTCATATAAAAAACTTTTTCATCCGAGTTCGTATGCAAAAGTTATGCCCATTTTACAAATTTCCAGAGAGATTTTGCAAATAAAGTCGAAATTCATATTTGTAAATTTTCCCAAAAACTAGAGCACATATCACATGGGAAACATATTATCTTTTATTTTTTGACATTTCCATCATTTTCTTTTATTTTTTTAAAAACTAAAAAGGCGATCCACCGGGGGGTGCATTCGGTGTTGGGGCAAGTTAGTAATGGCGCACCGTGGGGTGGTGCGCCATTACTAGTTTAACTAGTAATGGCGCACCACACTCACGGAGCGCCATTACTAGTTTTGAAAAAATAAAAAAAAATTGATATTTTTTTTTGATTTTTTTTTGAAAAAAACTTAGTAATGGCGCACCAGTGGAAAGTGCGCCATTACTAGTTAAAACTAGTAATGGCGCACCGAGACATGGTGCGCCATTAGTAACAATTTTTTTCTATTTTTTTCTACTTTTTTTCAAAACTACTAATGGCGCACGACGGATGTGGTGCGTCATTACTATGTCAATTAGTAATGGCGCACTATGCAACTGTGCGCCATTAGTAACAAAATTTTTTTTATGTTTTTTTCAAAACTACTAATGGCGCACCACACACCAGGTGCGCCATTAGTAATATATTACTAATGGCGCACCGAGACATGGTGCGCCATTAGAATATAGTAATGGCACACCACATCACAGGTGCGCCATTAGTGGCCATTCCATCTATAGCCCTTTTTGTAGTAGTGTAAGTATATTTTCACACAGCCGGAGTTAAATTTACGGCAACGACGCTGGTTAGAGTTGGTGAAGGATTATGATGTTGGAATCCACTATCATCCCGGAAAAGCAAATGTTGTGGCAGATGCACTTAGTCGAAATCCCAGCACGGACGACGACGGTATACCAAAGTTGAGGCCAGAATTTCAACAGGAATTTGCCAGACTCAATTTAATAATGGTGACCGAAGGCAGTGTGTCGAATCTAGAAATACAGCCTACCCTGATGGAAAGGATCAAGGAAGCCCAACACGGACACCCCAGCATTGAGGGCATAAAAAGGAAAGTGAGTTTGGGCAAAGCCTCAGAATTCAACATAGATGAGCAAGGAATATTGTGGTACCGAGAAAGACTATGCATACCAAATATCAAGGAACTCAAACAGCAGATATTGACTGAAAGTCACACAGCTCCGTATTCAATCCATCCTGGAGGGACAAAAATGTACAAAGACCTTCAGGAAAAATTTTGGTGGCACGGTATGAAGAGAGATATAGCCACATTCATTGCATGTTGTGACTCTTGTCAATGTATCAAGGCCGAGCACCAGAAACCAGCTGGGCTGTTACAGCCAAACAAGATACCCGAGTGGAAGTGGGACGAGATTGGAATGGACTTTATCGTTGGACTGCCACGGTCACGACACGGAAACGATGCCATATGGGTCATAACCGACAGATTAACCAAGGTGGCACATTTTATTCCGGTAAAGACAACTTACACCACTCAGAGACTGGCCAGACTTTATCTTGCCCGTATTGTCTGCCTACATGGAGTCCCTAAGACTATCATCTCCGATAGAGGCACACAGTTCGTCTCTAGATTTTGGGATCACCTACAGCAGGCACTGGGAACCCAACTAGCATTCAGTACCGCATACCATCCCCAGACTGATGGGCAGACTGAACGCGTAAACCAAATCCTAGAATACATGCTGAGAGCCTGTGTCCTCACCTACGGAAACAGTTGGGAAGAAAGTTTGCCATATGCAGAGTTCGCATACAACAACGGCTATCAAGCCAGCTTGCAAATGGCACCCTTTGAAGCGCTATATGGGAGAAGATGTCGTACCCCGCTAAATTGGTCAAAGACCGGAGACAGCCATATCTTCGGCCTAGATATGCTCAAGGAGGCCGAAGAGAAGGTTAAAACAATTAGAGATCGACTCAAAACAGCTCAAAGTCGGCAGAAGAGTTATTACGATCGAAAGCATCGGGAAATCAGTTTTGAACCCGGAGAATTGGTGTACCTAAGAGTTTCTCCTATGAAGGGTCTGCAACGATTCAGGATTAAAGGGAAGCTAGCACCAAGATTCATCGGACCATTTCATATAGTGGCCCGAAGAGGCACGGTAGCCTACCAGCTAGACCTATCCGGAGACTTATCCGGTATCCACAACGTGTTTCACATCTCGCAGTTGAGAAAATACGTGAGCAACCCAGAGAAGCAAGTTTCACATGAGAATATTGACGTGCAACCGGACCTCACTTACCGGGAGCACCCAATAAAAATATTAGAAGAGTCTGAGAGGCGGACCCAACAGAAAACCATCAAGTTTTTCAGAGTTCAGTTGAGTAATCACACCGAGAATGAAGCAACTTGGGAGAGCGAGGATTTTCTTCGGACAGAGCACCCACACCTTTTTAAGGATCGGCTGAAATCTCGGGGATGAGATTTTTCCTAAGGGGGTAGGTGCTGTGACACTCCAAAAATTTTGTGATTTTTGTTTTCAGAAAGAGCCTTGCTTGGTTTGAAGAAGGTCATTTAAACCCTTCCTAAAAACCCTTTTCTAAGTTTGCCCTCTCAAAAATCATTCCTTGGATTTAGTTTCTTTTAAAAAGAAAACCTTTTTGATTTTGGTCTTTCATTTGATTTTTGATCCACTCTTGTTTACCATGGCTCCTATGGTAAAACTCCCCCAAAACCCCTCCTCCCACTTGGGTGCAACCCAAACATTCTGTCCAAACTAATAAAATCCATTTTTGGATTTTATTCCAATTATTTCTCTTTTCAAAAATAATTATGTCTTTTCTTTTGAGCCTAGGTGATTTGCAAAGCAAGTACCCTAATGCTTTGGATTTTTGACCTCAACTCAACACCCTTGGATAGTCCTTTGTACCCACAACCCAGAACCATCTTGATCCACTCTTCTTCTTTTCAAATATTTCAAATTTCACTCTCTGCAAGTTTGGACCAGATTTGCCAAATTTGGCTAAATTCATATCTACACTTCTCCAAAAATTCCACCAAAATTCAGGCAACCCCTAGTTGCGAGAGACCACTCCACAAAAAATCAGCTCAAGGAAAAATCCCTAGATACCAGAATCATTCTGTCGAACACTTGGCATGCACTGTTTTGTTCATATTCAGTAAATTCAGAAAGTTCAGTGCCGTTTCTCCGACAGAACTTCAGTCACATGCCCACTATGCATTTGGCTCAATGCTCGCAGCCTGGCCTGCTTGTCAGGAGCTCCACACGCACGCTTGGCGCCTTCCTGGTGTCGGTGGCGCCCTGGCCTGCCTGCGCCGGCCTGCTTTGCGGCGGCAGAACCACCGTAACGGCTGACATGAAGCAAAATAGCGGCTCAACGCTGTTCAGCGCCGCCCAAACCTCCTGGTGGCTCCGCATGGCCATCTCCTTGCCAGCGCACGCATGCAGCACCGTCGCCGTGGCCTGGCGCGCGCAGAGCACGTTCTCTGCCGCCGACGGGCCGTGCGGCCGTTCCATTAAGGGCAGGCCGTAAACCTCCCTCCCGTGCTGAGCTGGACCCTGAAATGGCACCACTGCTCCACCTAGGCGATGCTCAAGCTCCTAAGTCGACCGTCCTACCACAGCACCGCCATAATCACCCGCCAGACTTATCCGTTCACGGCAACCGCCTCGGGCCGGCTATAAATAGCACCCCCGAGCTCGCTCTCGCCCCCGCATAACTCCACCACTACACTAGACCCCGCCTAGCCACTGGAAGAGCCTTGAGGGGCCCTTCTTCCCCGACTCCGGCCGCCCCGTTCCGCCTCGACCTCCACCTCGATTCGCTCCGGTGAGGCCGTCTCCGGCGCCCTAACTTCGTCAGCAACCCTCTCGAGCAACTAGGAGACTAACCCCCACTCCTATTTGATCCCCGCAGCTCCCTCCGGCGAGATCCACGACTGCCCGAACCGCCGTCCGCCGGAGAAAAGGCCACCGTCGACACAGGGTTCGCTGGCGACCACCACCACCACCCACAGACGCAGAACGGTGCACTGATCAAGAAGGTACCCCCCGATCCCCCTGCCTCGCCGTGGATCGCCGCCGGCGACCACCGCACCCCTCGGGCACCGTCGCGCTCTGTTTTCTCCGTTTGAAATTTCAAACCCGACAGGTGGAGCCCGCCTGTCAGCCTCACAGCCGTTTCTTTTAAATGAGACGTTATTCTGGACTTTTCCGCAGAGCCCCCCGGAAACTTTCTGTATCATTACAGATGGGTCCTTGGACCAAAACTCTTATAACTTTTTAACAGAAAATGGTTTTTGATTGATTCCTTTTCTGTCACCTTTATTTTTCTGTCTAGTTTTTTGTCATATTTAATTGAAAAATATTTGGAACACTTTTCTGTACACTCACGGTATTTACGTTACGTACGTATTTCTCTTATACCGTAGATACCGGAGGAGGTGACGGAGCTGCAAACTTCACACAGTTAAACTCCGACTACTCCGAACCAGGCAAGCATGTTTGAACTCTTGATATGATGAGTGGTTGTTGCATGTTTGCATTTTAGTATAGTCATGGCATGTTTATGAACATTACTTTGAATGTTATATTTCGTGCACATTTGTGGCAAGTAAGTTTCGGAAAGCATTATGTTGTTGGATACATATTTGCATGGCCATGTGATGGCATGAGGATGGGTAAGATGGCAGTGTTGTGACATGCCAGTCTTATGACCAGATCATTTGACTTCCGTGTCATCGTGAAACAAATCACATTTCCATTCATTCCTCCCCGTATTGTCACATGTTTTCCGAAAGGAATATGGCTTAGTAAGTTGCAAATCGTTTTCCTGGTACACACCAAATAGAGAGGCCGGGATGAGGGTTCCATGGCCCTGGATTAAAGCCCGTCATCCGGTCAGGGGGCATGGGTGTTTCCGGTTGGGACCGAGACGGGGGCACCCCTTAGAGCGCGCGTATAGAAATTTGATCCCATGCTATTCGAGGTTGTGGCCTCCCCATCTCAAAGTTATTCTTGGACGTTGTCCAGGGTGATTCCTGGCATCGTGAGGTGAAATGGGTGTGTACTAGTTAAATGTGTTTCTACTGAAATATCGTAAACGGAACTAGTCATCGTGACTATGGAAATCCGTTGGCTGTGGTCAGTTCATACAAACTCTGTAGAGTCTCAAATTCTTGGAATCATCTTATTCTTGATCAAGTACTATATTCACCTTATCTTTTCAGATATCAGTCTCAGTGACAAAACCCCGGTGGAATATATGTGTGATAAACCCGGTTAAAGATTATTCTTGTGGATGGACTAATCTTGTTATTTACATTTATTGTAAGCCCTGTCTGTGATGTCGCTCAGACGTCCAACGGTGGCATTCTTGTATATACATTTATTGTAAGCCCTGTCTTTGATGTTGCTCAGACGTCCGACGGTGGCATTCTTGTTATTTACATTCATTGTAAGCCCTGTCTGTGATGTCGCTCAGACGTCCGGCGGTGGCATTCTTGTTAATTACATTTCTTTGTAAGCCCTATCTGTGACGTCGCTCAGATGTCCGACGGTGGCATTTCTTTTATAAGCCCTTTCTGTGACGTCGCTCAGATGTCCGAATATGGCATTTCTTTTATAAGCCCTTTCTGTGACGTCGCTTAGATGTCCGACTGTGGCATTTCTTTTATAAACCCTGTCTATGACGTCGCTCAGATATCCGACAGTGGTATTTTCTTTTAAGCCCTTTATGTGGTGTCGCTTAGACGCCCGACTGCGGCATGCATTTTATTTGTCTACCCTTCGAGGCGTCGCTCCAGACACTCGATTGGCTTTCAGTTATTTATTTTATTTATCAAGTCGTGAAATAATGTTATTGTTGAGAAGAGCATCATTATTCATATTAATGACGCATTCATGCATTCATTGATTATATCTTTCGTCCGAACTGTCTTGCGAGTACTTTCAAAGTACTCATCTGGCTTGTTGATTTGGCCAGATGTGGATGAAGGCGATCTCATGGATGAAGAGTTTGATAGCGAGTTCGATGCCTAGAGGAGTCCCAGTCAGTCCTGTGCGATCCTATTTGGTCATTGTATTATCCGCTTCCGCAACCCAGAAATAAATTCATCGAGCCTCACCTCGACGCTCGATGAGCTGCCAGTTAGGAGTCAAGTTATCCACCACTTTTTATCTCGAGCTAGTAGCATGTCACCACACCCTTGTGCCATAACCGCCCCTATGTGAGATGTTGGCAAGTTTGTAATAAATTGTTGAGCAATCTCAGCTCAATCCTGTAATATATTTAATGCTACTAGTTCTCTGTTTATCAAGCATTTGTCTACCAGAAAGGATGATTTTTCCTATACTGGGATTTAAAGATCGACTTTCTCAATATTTATTTATTGAAAAAGTCGGTCGTGACAATACGTGGTCTTCATGGCATCCCGGAAGCTACGACACTACTTCCAAGAGTGCTCGATCACGGTGGCCTCCGAAGTACCACTCAACGACATAATAAATAACCGCGATGCTACAGGCCGGATTGCTAAATGGGCCATCCAGCTCCTTCCATTTGACATAACATACAAACCACGGCAGGCCATCAAGTCGCAAGTACTGGCTGACTTTGTCACCGAATGGACAGAAGCCGAACTCCCTAAAGAGTACGGCGCGTACTCTAACTGGATTATGCACTTCGACGGCTCTAAAATGATGGCCGGACTGGGAGCAGGTGTAGTCCTGACATCTCCCACCGGAGACACAGTCCAATACGTACTACAAATATTATATACAGACTCCAACAATGCAGTCAAATGTGAGGCTCTGTTGCATGGTCTTCGGATGGCAGTCTCTATGGGCATTCAACGCCTGGAGGTGCGCGGGGATTCAAACCTAGCAATATCACGAAGATTTGATGCCAAGGATCCGAGAAAATGGCGGCCTATCGTAATGCCATCCTCAAAATGTCAGCCCAGTTTGAGGGGCACGAATTCCACCATGTGACTTGAGAAAACAACCAAGCGGCGGATATCCTCGCCCGCATCGGTGCTAAAGCGACCCTGTCCCACCTAACAAATTCCTGGAAAGGCTGTTCAAGCCATCCGTGGTATGGGAAGGGGAGTCCGGCAACACTACCACGTACCCGAATACACCCCTAGACTCCGAACCATCCGACATAATCGGAGGCTCCGCCATCGAAATAACACCCTCGGCCCATGAAATCATGGTTGTAATTGCCCCGTGGACCGAGCCTTTCTTGGCCTACCTAAACAGGCAGGAGCTCCCCGAGGACCAAAATGAAGCATGTTCATCGTGCGATGTTCCAAAGCCTACAAGGTCCACGAGGGGGAACTCTATAAGAAAAGTGCGACCGGAGTGCTCCAAAGCTGCATCTCCGAAGAGGAAGGGCGGCAGCTCTTGGCTGAAATCCATGCCGGACTGGGCGGGCACCATGCCGCGGCTCAAGCACTAGTCAGCAAGGCCTTCCGTGCAGGCTTTTATTGGCCGACAGCCCGAGCAGACGCACAGGACCATGTCCAACACTGCGTCGGTTGCCAGCTTTTTGCCAATCAGAGTCATATGCCCCCTACCGCTCTCCAAACAATCCCCATCACTTGGCCCTTCGCGGTCTGGGGGCTGGATATGGTCGGACCCCTTAAAGGGGGAAGCCATAAGAAAAAATTCTTATTGGTCATGGTGGATAAGTTCACCAAACGGATAGAAGCTAAACTAGTCAAAACGGTCGAATCCGGACCAATGATAGACTTCATATCCGGGGTTGTACACCGATACGGCGTCCCCCACAGCATCATCACTGATAATGGCTCAAACTTCACAGTCGATGAAGTGAAAACCTGGTGCGGCAACATGGGCATTAAGCTCGATTACACCTCCGTCTACCATCCCCAAACAAACGGACAGGTCAAACGTGCAAACGATCTCATCATGAGCGGCATCAAACCCCGACTGGTGCGATCCTTGACAGAGTCGGACATGCACTGGGTCGAAGAGCTCGACTCCGTACTCTGGGGGCTGCGGACCACGCCGAATCGCACCACCGGATATACACCATTTTTATGGTGTACGGCACGGAAGCCATACTACCCTACGGCATAATACATGATTTTCCTTGTGTACGCATGTACGAAGAGAAGGAAGCCGAGTTAGATCGGCAAGATAACTTAGATGCCCTGGAGGAGGAGCGCGACATCGCAAAATCCCGTTCCGCATTCTATCAGTAGCAGGCTCGACGGTACCAAAGCAGAGAAGTGCGGGTAAAAACTTATAATATTGGTGAACTCGTTCTACGCCTACCGGAGAAGAAGAAGGACAAGCTCAAACCCAAGTGGGAGGGTCCCTTCGTCATTGATAAAGTTCTCACCGGAGCGTACCACTTACGTAATGCATCCGATAACAGACTCAAGCCGAACCCATGGAACGCGGCCAGACTCCGGAGATTCTACGCCTAGCGCCGAACTCAGTGTTCGTCTCCTTACCCCCTCCTTTTAAATTATGTCCCCTCCCTCTTCCTTTTTCTCGACCTTTGTCCTCTTCATAGAAAGTACTTAATACAATGCGGATGCTCGGATCGCTCCGACCGCACTAGGTGTGTAAGTCATACCTGGGGGTTTCCTATATGGAAGCTAAATATACTTGCTTTCATGGCTTCTTGCCTATCACATATGCGTTCTTTTTTCAGATGTGCCTTTTCTTCACCATTATATGCATCGATATGACTTAAGATGTGTCCATGCTAGGTTGCCTGGCTCCTGTATTTATGCCATATGTTCTCATTAATTCGGCTAGGGCATAAGGGGAGCACCTCTGTGATTGTCACTGCCGGTTGAGCCGGATATGTACCTCAGACTGGGTGAAGCCGAAAGCTAGCGTTCTTCAGGGAATATTCGGCGGTGAACAAAAGCAGTTCTTTTTCGTTTATTTCAACGTGAACACCCAGATGTTTTTATCCAGCGTCTCTGTTCGCAGTCCGAACATGTACATTGGTACATGCGCACCCAAGGAAAGGAACCCCTAATGGTACTATTCTCCCTGGAAGATGTTTCTTACAATCCATGTAATATAACATAACTAGTTGGGTACTTGTATGTTCAAGCACTTATGACCCCTACGCCTGGTTTGCACGCATACCCCGGTTTTGCATAACTGAGCGGGTATTCAGATACACCCTGGACTGTCGGATCCAGGGGCTAAAGCGAAAAGGTCCACCATGACAAATGATTTTAATCCGGCTAGGGACTACATATGTCCATTGAATTACATCGTCACTTGGACTGACTATATTCTTCCTCTATACCATCCAACAGGCTATCTAGCTTACAATCCTGTTGGGAATACTTTGCGGCTAACGCTACCTGGTCATACACCAGACTCATGGGAATTTCTTGCCCATCTAGCCCGCCAGTCCGACTTCGGCCATATGGTTCGGGTCCAGCTTGGTGTAGCGCCTCTTCACCATAGCCCAGGCTTCTCTTGCACCTTTCCGGCAGGCTGACATCTTCCACAATCGGAAGCGCCGATGTGCTCCTTGGAGCTTATCCACGATCTCTCCCATGCCTTTCGGCAGGGAAGTCGATGGCCACGGGGCCTGGGCAATACCCTACATCACCTGCCGAGCTCGCTCGTGCAGTTGTGAGAGGTCCTGCAGTAGATCACCTGCAAACGAGGTCATCTCCTCTTCAGGACGGCCCGTCAGCATACCTACAGATATAAACTCTTTCAATATGCTTCCTCGCCGAGTTGTCCTACAGTTCGTCTAGGAACTTACCATAAATACTGCGACGGAGCCTTCTGTTCTCCTTCACGGAGTCTGCCAGCTGAGCGCGAACATCTCCTAATTCGACGCCCAGCCAGACATTGGCATCGTGAAGATTGTTCTTCTCCTGCCTAACTTGCGTAAGAATACGCTTGCCGGCTTTTAGCTGCCTTTGGAAATGTGACTCGTCACCTCCTACCACCTTCGGATTCACCCCGGGATTGTGTGCAGAATTTTCTGTTAGACTTATCATACAAGCCACTTCCTCACTGGTACACTTCAAAATAATTGAAGACAAATGTTACCAAATGAGGCCTTCAGGGATTCCTCTAGCTTGGCAACTATGGCCCTCAGCTGGGTCTTGCACTCCTCTAGCTCTCGAGACAATTGTTCATTCTTATCTACCAGGACCTGTGCATAAGTTGATCCTTAAAACAGTTGTTCCAACCATTTCAAGACTCAGGGGCTACTGCTATACATGCTTACAAAATTTTCTTACCAATATATCTTTGGTATACTGGTCCGTCGCTCGGGCAAGTCCGCCTTGAGCAGCTGGGATGTATGCGTCCCCCGAATTGAAAGCATTAAATGCCTCTTCGGAAAAGATGTTGTTGCGAAGTACGGCCCGTCGGCACCGGTGATTCATGCCGCTCTCTACTTCGGAATTTGTGGCGGTGAGCATATCCGCATCCTCTGTCGGAGGACAATGCGGCATCGGCCCCACGTCCGCCTCCTCTCTCGAAGCCGGTTCTGGAATCCGGCTGGTGGAAGCGTGATTGGCAGGATCCCCGGTATAATCCGGCTACTCCTCTTCCTGCCAGGACACGAAGGGTGCTATCACATTTCAGATACAATAACCACCGAGCAGGTCTTTACCATACCTCTGTAGCAGCGTTTCGGCCCTAATTTTCTTCCTCTTAAGCCTGCCTGATCCGGCGCCCTTTGCCGACGGGTCCCTAGGGGCTCGGCTCCGCGCTCTGACCATCGTCTCTACAAAAAAACATGACACTTCGGGTGTAAGGCATGGTATCAAAAGGAGTCCTCTTCGGAGGATAGGGTTTTTGGCTTGGCTTACACGCAATGTAGGTAGCAGTCCGGGATGGTCGGTGATAATAGCCACTGAGGCGCCGTCGCGGCTCGCCTGATAAAATATCCCGTTGACGAGCTCCACAGTAATATCTGGATCTTCTTCGAGTCCTGGATCAAGGGCCCTTCCGGGGTCCTCTGGGTGCGGGGAGGGGCTGAAGATTCCTTCTACGGCCCTCCTCAGTTCCTGCTCGGAAATATCGAGGTAAATAATCTTGGCGAAGAATGCCACAATAAGTGAAACAGGGGGAAAAGGACGACTTACCCATCTTGGGGAGTTGTACAAAGAAAACCCATCCCGCGGTTTAATATGAAGGAATTCTTCTTCTCCTCCTTTATACAAATCGGATGATATCCTCGCCAGGGCAGCAACGAAGTCCGGACCTTTACGGCCACAGCGGGTAGCATCATCTTCCCCGTTGTAGTGCCACATGGGCTTCCCCCGATATTGAAGTGGCTGCACTCCCCGCATAATGCATATTGCCATTACCTTGACTATCGTCAGCCCGGATTTGGCCAGTAACTTGATCCTACTCATCAGAAAGTGTATTTCTCTGGTATCCTCCACTTGGGGGCCCCGAGGGTGCCAGCTTCGACATGCCTTCGGTGGAGCGTTATTGAACTTGGGAAGACCTGTCCGGACTAGATCCGGAAGGGGAACGTCATCGACATAAAACCACTCCAAAGGCCAGTTCTCCGGTGCCTTCTTGGGAGTACCGGATAGGTATCCGGTCTCGGTGATGCGCCATACTTCGGCTCCGCCCACTTGACATAGGGATTGTCCCTAGTTGCGAGGGACAAGGCAGAACAGCTTCTTCCACAACCCAAAGTGAGCCTCACCGCCTAGAAATAGCTCGCAAAGGGCAACATACCCTGCTATATGCAGCACGGAGGCAGGGGTGAAGTTGTGTAACTGGAGGCCATTGAACTCCAAGAGCCCGCGAAGAAACGGGTGGATAGGAAACCCGATGCCCCTTAGCAGATGCGGGATGAGGCATATTCCCTCCTCTGGGGATGGATTAGGAGATCCCTCCGCTTGCTCCTCGCCATTATAGGTGGCTATCCCGGCTCAGACGGGGACCATGAACACCGGTGGGAGAAACCCTTGGGTCTATAACTCTATCAAACGGCTGTGAGGAACAGAACACTCTTCTGAGTCTCCCAGCTTGGAGCGAGGAGTGCGAGAAGAGTTGCGGCGACCGGCCATTTTGGAATGGTATTTCCGGGGCGCTCTGTTGGATGCTTGCTCGAGGGAAGTGGGTGAGGTTTGGATCTGAGAATCCCCGTCTCTTCAAATAGACGGTTAACCTGCCGGACCGGAGGTGGCAAATGCAAAAATGCCTCGGCTCCTCGCATTCGCTCGACACGTGGAGATGATCATTATTGAGGCACACAAGCCGAGGAGCATGACATTGATGGGAAGCCGGACACTATTCATCATAACAGGTACTTTGGAGTATTCGGAGATGGAACCCGCCTTGCAATGCCGAAGACAGAACTGCGTGCCGGACTCATCGTCATTGAAGCTGGTTCAGGGGCTACTGAGGGAGTCCTGGATTAGGGGGTATCCGGACAGCCGGACTATATACTGTGTCCGGACTGTTGGAGCGTGAAGATACAAGACTCAAGACTCCGTCCCGTGTCCGGATGGGACTCTCCTTGGCGTGGAAGACAAGCTTGGCGATCCGGATATTATATTTCCTTCCTTGTAACCGACTCCATGTAAACCCTAGCCCTCTCCGATGTCTATATAAACCAGAGAGTCTGGTCCTTAGAGGGACAATCACAATCATTATCATCATAGGCTAGCTTCTAGGGTTTACCCTCAACGATCTCGTGGTAGATCAACTCTTGTACTACTCATATCATCAATATCAATCAAGCAGGAAGTAGGGTTTTACCTCCATCGAGAGGGCCCGAACCTGGGTAAACATTGTGTCCCTTGCCTCCTGTTACCATTATCCTAAGACGCATAGATCGGGACCCCCTACCCGAGATCCACCGGTTTTGACATCGACAGTGACCACGGGCGGGGCCGTCGACCATCCTCCCTGTTCAATTCAAGGCGCAGGGAATCGGCCCGCACGCACATGACTTCCCGTATCCTGCACGCCTGCCATTCGCTCTGCATCATGCATATAGCGAACATGGCGCGAAGGGCGGGCGCAATAGGACGCGTGGAGCGACGGTTCTTGAGCAAGGGAAGTAAATGAGCGGTGGCCCTGTGGTCTTGAAAGGACATGCAAGCCGCCTCTTTATGTCCACCTCAAGATGACGCCAGCATGCTTCGGTCACACACGTGCGCGTGACCCCCACATCACGCATTCAACGCAGGTCGTGGGGAAGCATGGCGGACAGAACAGTTACCGCGGTGAAAACCGCCCCATCTGCCTGCGCACCGTTTTGGGCCTGGCCCAACAACGTGTCGCTCTTATGCGTGGCCCACGCCTGGGGGCCCCTGTCGGTGTACTAAAGTAGGGGCACTCCTTTGTACCCCTTACTTGTGCGTGGGCAGTCAGAGCCACAGGCCGAAGCCACGCATAGCAGGGCAGAGGAGGGAAGCCGGAGAGAAGCCCAAGGCACGAGTCAAACAGAGCAACGTCAAGGACCAAGGCCACAAAGATAGGATGGACGAAGCGGGTTTCCCCGGCAAGGACCCTTGCCGGGGAAGCCTCGGCAGCCCCGACAAGACCCTTGTCGGGGTAGCTCACCCACACCAGCAGAGTGAGCCACCCTCGAGCCTACAGACTCCAGCGTCATCAACCATGTTGGGTCAGGGCTCAGGAGGCACCTCCATGGTGGCATGCAGATCTTTGTGAAGACAAAGGATATTCAAATCAGATGAGGATTGGAGGGCAATGACCCTCGACAGGATCCTTGCCGAGGAAACCCTCAAGACCCCCGGCAAGATCCTTGCTGGGGACGATAGAATGCCACGGCAAGACCCTTGCCGGGCCAGCCAGCAAGGCCCTTGCCGGGCCACGCAACAAGACCCTTGCCAAGGGCGTCAGCGGGGCCACCGCCAGGCCCGCACCAACCAAGTCTCTGCCGCCATTCACATGCAACTGCCAGCCCAACCAGCTGGGCAGGCACCTGCGTGGCAACATGCAGCTTCCAGGCTGACTCAGCACGTGCCTACGTGGCGGCATGCAGATCTTCGTGATGGCTCCACCACTGTGCCATCTCAGCTGCTTGCCTGCCTACATGGCGCCGCATGCATCACTGGCCAGGGCGCATATCGAAGCGAGGAGAAGCTGTGACGGACGGGACGGGCCTCGCTCCCGTCCCCGATAAAGTGAAGAGACACCTAAGCCACGCATTAAATGTGTCTTGTCCTGTAATGCGAGCAACAAGCTCCCAGCACTATAGGCCTTTCCACCTCATGTGTGCCACTGTGGCAGCCCCTTTCACCTATAAAAGGAGGCCCATGGTGCACTGGAAAAGGATTCGGCTCTTTCGAACCAGGCAGCACCTGTAGCTAGTTCGAGAGCTTAAGAACACTCAATACATCCACCAAGAAGGACTAGGGTTTTACGCATCCTCGCGGCCCGAACTTGGGTAAATGATCTTTGTGCTGATTACTAATCTCGCTCTTCTAACAACCCCGCGCCCCGCAACTGTACTAGGGATTCTTGTGATCCCATAGGTGTCGTTTCCCACCGACAGTGTACCAGTTGGTGTTCGGCACGTTGCAGATCTGACAATAGATTCCACAGATAATTCCGGAGTGAATCCAGAGATCCTACAAGAGGATGAACAAAGAGCTCAATGAAAACTAGAAGCTGGCGAGCGTGTACTTCACGGGTCTAGCAGGAGAAAAACGATCTCCAAGATGACAATACCCGGCTGAGCGTAGAATTGAAAGATGCTCGGGCTCAGCTAGCTGACTCCTTGAAGGAGAATACAATGCTTCAACGCGGCATTTTTAGTATGTGCTCAAACGAACCTTTATATAGTTCAGCGAAGAAACGGGCTAACAGAGTTATGTCTGTAGGTATGCTGACCGGTCTTCCCAAACAGGAGATGCCCGGATCCTCAGGCGATCTGCTACAAGAGCTTTCGCAACTGCACGAACAAGTTCGGCAGGTGATGTAGGGTGTCGCTAAGGCCTTATGGCCATCCGCCTCCCTGCCAGGAAGCATGGGGGAGCTTGTGCAGCTACTCAAGGGAGCGCGGTGGCATTTCCGACTATGGAAAATATCTGCCTATCAACAAGGTGCGAGGGAAGCTTGGGCCATGGTAAAAACACGGTATACCAAGCTCGATCCGAATCACATGGCCCGGGTCAGACCTGTAGGGTCAGATGGGAATGAAATTCCCGTTAGTCTGGTACATGACTAGGTAGGATTAGCCGCAAAGTATTCCCAACAGGATTGTAGGCTAGACAGCCTATTGGATGGCATAGAAGAAGAAGTGTTCGAGTCTAAGTGACTATGTACTTCAGTTGACATATTTGTCCCTAGCCAGATTGTAAATCATTTGTCATGGCGGACCTTTTCGCTTCATCCTCCGGACCCAACAGTCCGGAGTGTTTCCGAATACCCGCTCAGTTATATAAATCGGTGTACGCGTGGAAACCAGGCGTAGGGGTCATAATTGCTTGAAACACACAAGTACCCAACTAGCTATGTTATATTACATGGATAGTAAGAAACATCTTCCAAAGAGAATAGTTCCGTTAAGGGTTCCTTTCCCTGGGTACGCATGCATTAATGTGCATGTCTGAACTGCGAGCAAAAACGCAGTATGTGCAACATCTGGGGGTTTGTATTGTAATAGGTAAAAAACATCTTTAGTTCATCGACCGAATATTCCCTTAAGAACGCTAGCCTTCGGCTTCACCCAGTCTGAGGTACACATCCAGAGTACCCGGCAGTAACAATCGCAGAGGTGCTCCCCTTATGCCCTAGCCGAACTAACAGGAACGTAGGGCATAAACACAGGAGCCGGGCAACCCAGCTTGGCCAAAACTTAAGTCATATCGATGCATATAATGGTGAAGAAAAGGTACATATGGAAAAGGGACACATATGTAGTGGGCATGATGCCCGGAAGATAATTATATTAAGCTTCTGTACAGGAAGCCCCCAAGTATAATGAGCGCACATACTTGAAGATTAGTGTGTCACGAGTGTGTACTCGAGTCACACTTAAAGCCTTAGAGCCATCAAAAGAAAGAAAGAGGATATAACGAGAAGGTAAAAAAAGCGGAGGGAAGGAGACGAACAAAGAGTCTGGCGCTAGGCGTAGAATCTTCGGAGTCTGCCCGCATTCCATGGGTTCGGCTCGAGTCGATTATCTGATGCATCACGCGGGTGATACGCTCCTCCGGTGAGAACTTTATCAATGATAAAGGGACCCTCCCACTTGGGCTTGAGCTTGTCATTTTTCTTCTCCGGTAGGCGTAGAATGAGTTCACCAATGTTATAAGTTTTGGCTCGTACTTATCTGCTTTGATACATGCGAGCCTGTTGCTGATAAAATGTGGAACGGGCTTTTGCGACGTCGCGCTCCTCCTCCAGGGCATCTAACTGTCCTACCAATCAAGCTCGGCTTCTCTATCTTTATACATGCACACTCGAGGTGAGTCATGAATAATATCGCAGGGCAATACCGCCTCTGCACCATACACCATGAAGAAGGGTGTGTGAGGGAGTCCTGGATTAGGGGGTGTCCGGATAGCCGAACTTTCACCGTTGGCCGGACTCCTGGACTATGAAGATACAAGATTGAAGACTTCGTCATGTGTCCGGACGGGACTTTCCTTGGCGTGGAAGGCAAGCTTGGCGATATAGATATGTAGATCTCCTACCATTGTAACCGACTCTATGTAACCCTAACCCTCTCCGTGTCTATATAAACTGGAGGGTTTTAGTCCGTAGGACGAACAACAATCATACCATAGGCTAGCTTGTAGGGTTTAGCCTCTTTGATCTCGTGGTAGATCTACTCTTGTACTACCCATATCATCAATATTAATCAAGCAGGAGTAGGGTTTTACCTCCATCGAGAGGGCCCGAACCTGGGTAAAAACATCGTGTCCCTTGCCTGTTACCATCCGCCTAGACGCACAGTTCGGGAACCCCTACCCGAGATCCGCCGGTTTTGACACCGACATTGGTGCTTTCATTGAGAGTTACTCTGTGTCGTCACCTTTAGGCCCGATGGCTCCTTCGATCATCAACAACGACGTGGTCCAGGGCGAGACTTTTCTCCCCGGGAAGATCTTCGTATTCGGCGGCTTTGCACTGCAGGCCAATGCACTTGGCCATCTGGAGCAGATCGAAAGCTACGCCCCTGGCCATCAGGTCAGATTTGGGAGTTTGAAATACACAACTGACATCCACGGAGACTTCATCTTCAACGGATTCGAGCCACAGCCAAGCGCGCCGCACTGTCTCGATGGGTATGATCTAGCTCTGCCGCCGAACAGTGCCCTGGAGGCCGCACCAGCGTCCGCTCCGACCCTTAGCTCGGAGCTGACTTTGCCGATCGAGGATGAGTGGCTGGACACCGCCTCGGGGGCTACGATCTCTATGGCGATTGAGCCGAACACCATCCCTGTCCTTTGCAAAGCCCGTTACTCCAAGGTGCCAGACTCCTCTCCGGACTCCGAACCTCCCGCGCCCCTACCAATCAAATCCGATTGGGCGCCGGTTATGGAGTTCACTGCCGCGGACATCTTTCAGCACTCGCCCTTTGGCGACATCCTGAATTCACTAAAGTTTCTCTCCTTATCAGGAGAGCCCTGGCCGGACTACGGTCAGGAAAGTTGGGATGCAGACGACGAAGAAATTCAACGCCCACCCACCACCCACTTTGTAGCCACTGTCGATGATTTAACCGACATGCTCGACTTCGACTCCGAAGACATCGACGGTATGGACGATGATGAAGGAGACAACCAAGAACCAGCACCTACAGGGCACTGGAAGGCCACCTCGTCATACGACATATACATGGTGGACACCCCAAAAGACGGGAATGGCAATGGAATAGTGGAGGATGACCCGTCCAAGAAACAGCCCAAGCGACGGCGTCAGCGGCGCCGCTCTAAATCCTGCCACAGCAAAAATGGTGATTCCGGCACGGGAGATAATAACACCCCGAACAGTGCCTAAGACAACCCCCTCCAGCAGGATTCAGCACAGGAGGAGGGAGAAGCCAGCCCTCATGATAGAGCGATAGACAGAGAGGTAGAGGACGATTATTATATGCCTCCCTCCGAAGATGAAGCAAGCCTCGATGACGACAAATTTGTCGTGCCTGAGGATCCTGTCGAACAAGAGCGTTTCAAGCACAGGATTATGGCCATGGCAAGCAGCCTTAAGAAAAAACAGCAACAGCTTAGAGCTGACCAAGACTTGCTAGCTGACAGATGGACCAAAGTCCTTGCAGGCAAAGAGTATAAACTCGATCGCCCCTCCAAGAGCTACCCAAAACGCAGGCTGCTACCACAATTAGACGAGGAAGCACCCAAACCTACATCACCAGCGCATGATGCGGCCGACCGGCCACCTCATGGCCGCGACAGAGAGGCCTCTAGGCCCTCCACTAAAGCCGCACCCCGGTGTCGCTCGAAAAGTACAAAGCCACGGGGAAATGCGCCAGACTTGCGAGACATATTGGAGGAAAAGGCAAGGCAAATAAGATCGATCTACGGATCGCGTGGGCGCCCCACGACACGTGATGACAACCGTCACGCTGGATACAGCAATTCCGGCCGGGCTGAACACAGTAGACAAAGCTCATTTGAGTTGCGTCGTGATATAGCCCAATATAGAGGCACCGCACACCCACTATGCTTCACACACAAAGTAATGGATCATCAAATCCCGAGGGTTTCAAACCCATAAACATTGAATCATATGACGACACAACAGATCATGCGGTTTGGGTCGAGGACTATCTCCTTCACATCCACATGGCCCGCAGTGATGATCTACATGCCATTAAATACCTCCCACTCAACCTTAAAGGACCAGCTCGGCATTGGCTCAACAGCTTGCCAGCAGAATCAATTGGTTGTTGGGAATACCTGGAAGCTGCATTCTGTAGGACCTTGAAGTATGTCTATAGGGGGGTGATTAGACTACTTGACCAATTAAAAACTTAACCTTTTCCCAATTTTAGAGTTTTGCAGATTTTAGCTATCTTAGGACAAGTCAAGCAATCATCACACAATTCAAGCAAGCATGCAAAGAGTATATAGGCAGCAGAAATTAAAGCATGCAACTTGCAAGAAAGTAAAGGGAAGGGTTTGGAGGATTCAAACGCAGTTGGAGACACGGATGTTTTTGGCGTGGTTACGATAGGTGGTGCTATCGTACATCCACGTTGATGGAGACTTCAAACCACGAAGGGTAACGGCTGCACGAGTCCACGGAGGGCTCCACCCATGAAGGGTCCACGAAGAAGCAACCTTGTCTATCCCACCATGGCCGTCGCCCATGAAGGACTTGCCTCACTAGCGGTAGATCTTCACGAAGTAGGCGATCTCCTTGCCCTTACAAACTCCTTGGTTCAACTCCACAATCTTGTCGGAGGCTCCCAAGTGACACCTAGCCAATCTAGGAGACACCACTCTCCAAGAAGTAACAAATGGTGCGTTGATGATGAACTCCTTGCTCTTGTGCTTCAAACGATAGTGTCCCCAACACTCAACTCTCTCTCATAGGATTTGGATCTGGTGGAAACAGGGTTTGAGTGGAAAGCAACTTGGGGAAGGCTAGAGATCAAGATTCATATGGTAGGAATGGAATATCTTGGCCTCAACACATGAGTAGGTGGTTCTCTCTCAGAAATGGTAAGTTGGAAGTGTAGGATTAGTCTGATGGCTCTCTCCACGAATGAAGAGGAGGTGGAGGGGTATATATAGCCTCCACACAAAATCTAATCGTTACACACAATTTACCAAACTCGGTGGGACCGATTCAAGAGACTCGGTCGGACCGATTTAGTAAACCTAGTGACCGTTAGTGCTTTTCCGTGGGACTGACATGCAACTCGGTGAGACCGATTCGGTTAGGGTTAGGGCATAACGTAATCTCGGTAAGACCGATTACACTAACTCGGTGAGACCGATTTTGGTAATAAGCATTCCAGAGAGTTGGTTAGGTAAACTCGGTGGGACCGATTTGCTCTTTTCGGTGATACTGAAATGTTACAAAAGGGAAACAGAGAGTTTACATTGCAATCTCGGTGGGACCGATCGCTCACTTCGGTTAGACCGAAAGGTTATGAATGGAAACAGAGAGATTACAATCCCATCTCGGTGAGACCGAGATCCCTATCGGTTGGACCGATTTTCTTAGGGTTTGTGGCAGTGGCTATGACTTTTGGAATCGGTGGCGCCGGATTGGAAGTATCGGTGTGACCGATTTTGGCTTTGGATTTAGATCATTTGTGGATGTGGGAAAGTAGCTGAGGGTTTTGGAGCATATCACAAAGCACATGAAGCAAGAGGCTCATTAAGCAACACCTCATCCCTCCTTGATAGTATTGGCTTTTCCTATAGACTCAATGTGATCTTGGATCACTAAAATATAAAATGAAGAGTCTTGAGCTTTTGAGCTTGAGCCAATCCTTTGTCCTTAGTATTTTGAGGGATCCACTTTCATCATCCATGCCATGCCATTCATTGAGCTTTCCTGAAATAATAGTCTTGGAATAGCATTACCTCAATGAGCTATATGTTGTTATGAATTACCAAAACCACCTAGGGATAGTTGCACTTTCAATCTCCCCCTTTTTGGTAATTGATGACAACATATAGATCAAAGCTTCGACAAATGATAATAAGAATAAAAACATCGTCGCTTTGAGAAGTATGTGATAAGCAAGAGCTCCCCCTAAATTTGAGCATAGTTTAAAATTTGCTTTGGACTGCAAATGCACTAGGAATTAGGCTCATGGGTTACTCTTCCATTTCACATACATCTTGGTGGAGTGCTCAAAATGATAAGTATTGAATACATGCACTCATCACCAAGCAAAGTGAATGATCACATAAGATAGATAGGATAATATCATCAAACATGCATAAGTGTAGCTTATGATCAAACACATGATCATCAATGTCTCACAAGCATAGTATCTCAACCAATCAAAAGCAAACAAGTTTAAACCAACAAAGCAAGAGAGAACAAAAGCAACACTCTCTCTCTCGAAGCCTATGATCTATACATTTTTCTCCCCCTTTGGCAACAAGTTACCAAAAAGTTCATAGAAAATGCATAGTGCTAGATCGACTCTCAGGCTTGATCTTTAGTTGGTGGTGTAGAGATGGCTCCTTGGACGAAGGCTTCAGTTGATGTAGAGGGTGCTGGAGTTGATGCTGAAGCTGGTTGCACTGGAGCTGAAGGGGCAGTAGCTGGTGCTGAAGATGTTACTCTAGTGTCTGGCACTGGCACAGCAGCTGACCTCTGAGCTCTAGGCACTCTGGCAAAGACATTTGTGGTTGTCTTGCCCTTCCTCTCCTGCATGTCATCCTGCAGTTGCTCCACAACTGACTAGATCTCAGTTACTTTGACATCTAGATCATAGAATTTTTGTTCCATGATTCTTTCTAGGCTCTCCTGATTCTGAGTTAAGGTGGCCAACCCCTTCTCAATCCTCAGTGATGATGCTATCAAGTAACCAAGCCGCTCCTGCTTGTTTTTCAAGAAATACTCAGATGCCTCCTCTTGAGTTGGCATCTTGGCAGCCTTCTCCTTCCTTGCCTTCTCCCTCTTCTCTTGAGCTTGAACTGATGATGGATCATCCTCATTCATGACAATCTCATTGTCTTCAAAGTCTGGATAGAGTGGAAAATGTTCCCTATCCAATAAATATTTGCCAGTTCCCATCTTTGAGTTGATCAATTCCTGAATCTGAGGTGCATAACCACAGCTCCTCTTCTGATCTGTTGCAGTCCTCTTAATGGTTTCAACTATGAGGCTCATGACTTTGAATTTCTGTGGCACATCAAATAAATGCATCATATTGATGGCATGCCCTCTGATCATGTTGTGGTCACCAGACTTGGGCAACAGAGTGTGCCTCAGAATCCAATTGATAGTAGGCAGCCCTGACAACAGAAAATGGGCTGATCCAAAAGAGAAAGTCTCTAGGGCTTTGTCTGGGATCTCCTTGTACATGTGTGCCATGGTATTGTGTCCCATTTTCTTGGCATATACATCCAGATCATCATCATTTTCCTTTGGGGCATTTATTAGTTTTGCCCATTCTTCAACAGTGGATTGGTACCTTGTACCTTCAGGCATCCAAACAATTCTTCCATCTGGGTAAAAATGTGTTCTGGAGTAGAATTGCATGATAAGTTCATCATTCCAGTTTGTGAGCTTTTGCCCAACAAAGTCTGCAACTCCACAAGCAATAAAGTTGTCTTGCACTCCAGGATAGTGCTCTTCATTTTCCTTCATGTAGGTCCAGTTGACCCACCTCATATCACAAACTATGGGCTTCTTGTCCAATAAGATTGTCTCATAGAAGTCCTGATGTTCCTTTGTATGGAACCTATAATCAACAACAATTCTTCTCCTTGTGGCATATGGATATGCCATCCTCCATAGCCTCAATCCTGAGTCTTTTTGATGTTCATGTCCTCAGCCACAGGATGGGCATCATTGTGATCTAGTATCTTAGGCTTGAGCTTCCTTAGAACCTGTCCTTCTTCATCTTCCTCCTCAGCAACCTCAGGCACTGGGGCCTTGTTCTTCTCAGCAGCTGGAATACTCCTGGTATTCCTCTTTGGTGCAGACTTGGCCTTGGGGGCAGCTTTGGGTGCTTCCTTGGGCTTAGATGTTGCAGCCCTAGATTTAATAGCATCACCCATAAGCTTTGGTGCCTTTGGTGCTGGTGCAGCAAGCTCTTCCTCTTCCATCATGGAAGGTTGTCCAACAACTCTAGCCATGGTCTTCTTGACCCTTTCCTTCCTCTTCTTGCCTTCAGCAGCTGGCTCTTTGTGATCAGGCTTTTCAGGCAGTTGAGTTGATGCTCTGGCCTTGGACATTGGTTGTCTTCCTGCAGGCCTTTTGATCTTCATGCCTGGCTTTGTATCCTTTGCTGAGCCATATTCCTTCTTGAGCACCACTTTCTTGGAAGTAGCCTCATCTTCTTCAGCTTTGTAGTCCTCATCTTCTGAATCTGAGGTTCTCTTTCTCCTTTGCGTGGTAGCGGCCTTAGGCAGGTTGCTAGGAGTGCTTCTGCTCCCTTCATCTAAAGTGCTGGAGGGACTAGTGCCCTCACTCATGTGAATATGCTCTGCTGACCTGTTCTGACTGTCACTCTGGTCTGACATGCTGAAAAGGCTAACTGCTGACCCTATGAAGAGTTATAGATGAGATGGAGTGGATGAGCCTCACAAAATGTGGAGATTTTTCAAAAGAATGATTCAAAAATTCAGTTTTAGTTTTCCACAGAAAGCATATCGGATCAACCGATTTTCAAACTCGGTGATACCAAAGCATTTTTTGGAACCTAAACTGATGAACTCGGTTGGACCGAGTCTCAGTTCGGTGGCACCAAGACTGCTAGGGTTTCACAGAATCCTAAAATCGGTCGCACCGATTAGTAATTCTCGGTCAGACCGAGAGTCACTAGTGAAATGGCATATGCCAAATCGGTGAGACCGAGTTTTTCAACTCGGTGGGTCCGAGATGGTTTCGGCGGAAACCTAACCCTAAAAATTTGAATCTAATCTACTCTATGGACTACTTTGGCTGGATAGAATTGTTTCAATCGTGGCAAGAATCAGTAAGAGTACAATGTGCTAGGAATCAGATGTGGATAGCACAAAGATCGAGTCCATACCCTAGTGCGGTGATGAACTCGCTACGGCGGCAACGGTGGGGTTGAATTCTGTTGACAGCGGCGGAGACCAGCGACAGGAGGCGGCTGGCGACGAGGAGACGATCCGGAGACCTTCGATGGTAGAGCAAGCTATTGCGTGGGCGAAGGGGTTGGGAAAAATTTCCAAAATTTTGCCCGTGTCTATATATAGCCCGACCCTGTCGGTGTGCCCGAGTGGAACAACTCGGTGGCACCGAGATGCATAACTGTGTTCAGTTACAGCAACTCGGTGTGACCGAAAAGTTCAAATCGGTTGCACTGAGATTGAAAACTCAGATCAACTTAATGATCTCGGTACGACCGAAATGGAGGAATCGGTCAGACCGAGAATCACAAAGAGGTTTTGGAAGTTTAAGTCTATGACGAATCAAGGACTCCGAGTGCTCCTCACACAGAGTGGTTCAAATCTGACTTGATCAAATTTTGTGATGTAGCATGAATAGAGTTTGATACGAGAAAAGCATAGATAGCTAGAGAGGGTTCATAGGCATTCTTGTCCATCCACTTGGAAAAAAGAAGAAAGAACCAAACAATCAAAACAACAAGTGGATGTCCTTGAATGAGTAAAATATGCACCAACATGCTCACACAATAAAATGGAAAATGAAATATGTGGCAAAGTGTGCACAACCAATTCTAGCATCTATCAAACAATTGGCGATGACTTGGTCATCTATATATGAGTATATTGACTTAGGAGTCAAATGAGAACATTTGATCATAGGTCATACTCATCGTTTAAGCTCAAGTGGGGTTACCACTTTTACATAATGCATTGATGTGTTCACACCATTAGAGTTGCTTTGACTCAATTTTTTGAGTTAAGCTCCCCCTAGATGTGAGATCCCCGCTTTAGAGGGATGAACTAACCTTGGGTTTTGTCGATGATGACTTCATGTAGGTGTTGAAGATGTGGATGCTCAATGTTGATGCAGATCATTTGGAGCAATCCTTTGGAGTGAGTTGCACTTTCAACTTACCTACATGGGTTAGTCCCACAAGGAACAAACAAGAATATCCATAGACATAGAGTGATGCACACACAAGATGATGTCCATGAAAACATTAGGTTACCTTGTCCCTTGCTTACCAACATGAGGGTTTGTGACTCCTTGAACTAGTGCAAGATGTGGAAGTTGATTGCACTTGTTCTTGCCATAAAGATATGAGTGAAGAATGTTGGCGGAGTCACCCTCAAGAACTCTCTAGTTCTTCTTCTTCGGGATCCACATCATCTTGATGGGAATCCTCGGAGTTGTAGTTGTATTTGATGAAGTAGAACTTGACGTAGTCTTGGGAATCCACTTGACCGAGACCTTAGGTGCTTCTTCAAATGCATCGATCTCTTCTTGAAGCTTATCCTTGCCTTTGTTCTTGTGGTCTCATGGAGGAAGATCATCTTGAGCTTGTGTTCCCTTGAAGGAAGTAGGATCATACTTCTCTTGTTGAGGAACAAACTTTGTCTTGGGGTCTTGATCTTCTTCCCACTCAACTCCATTGGCATTGAACTTTCGTTCAAAACCAACACCTTGATTCTTCCGGTGTCTTCCTTGCTTGCGTACAATTTCCTCGAATTGCTTACTCCCGGCAAGGCTCTTGTAAACACATTTATCTATAATTCCCTTCAATAAGCTATTTTCTTGCTCAAGTGTAACTTGGCTAAGAGAATCATTAGTGGAATCAATAGAACTACTAGAAGCAACAATATTGGATTTAACATTATTATTGTTACTACTAGAGGAAGTATCTTTCTTGTACTTGTTACTAGACTTGACTTGAGGCATGTAAGTAGATAAGAGTAAACGCTTGGCAATGTAAGAAGAACTTTTCTTTCGGAGATCATCATTGATTGCCTTTAAGAACTCATGCTCTTGCTCAATATTGAGCTTTTCAAAGCGTAACTTCTCATGAGCCCTTAAAAGTTCTTGATGATCTTCGAAGATAGTTTCATGATCCAACTTTAGAGTGTTTAGTTCTTTAGTTAGAAGCTCAATTTTCTCCTTATCATTGTCATTCGTTTGATTAGCATGATTAATTGACGTTTCATCATAGTATTCATCACTAGAGTTGTCAACAAGTAAATCATCATCCACAAGCAAGTCATCTTCATCACTATTGAAATCAACATACTCAGGATGTGTTACATTTGGACCTTTGGCCATGAAGCATCTTATAATTCCTTCATTTAGTGAATCAAATATGTCGTAGGAGTTGGTTGACACAAGTGCTAGACCGGCAACACCTTCATCTTGAGTATGTTCGGAGTCAGAGTGATAGCTTCTCTCGGAGTGATTGTCAGAGTAGGAGCCGGATACCCATTCACCAACATGAGCTTGATGTCTTCGTTTTGTGTAGCTCCTTGATGATGTGTCCTTCCTTTCCGAATCCTTGCTTCTCCGTGAGGGTCTTCGTTCATAACGATCATCTCTACTCCTCCTCTCTCTTGGTGGTGATTCTTCTCTTTTGCTTCTTCTTTTTGGAGAATCTTCCCTTCTTTTGTAGGGTGTCGTACACTCATTGGAGTACTGTCCAGGCCTCCCACAATTGTAGCAATTGCGCTCTCCACTAGAAGATCTTTTGCCATGATAAGACCTTGACTTGGAGCTTCTTTCTTTGCTTCTACTCTTGTAGAATTTGTTGAAGTTCTTCACCATTAAGCTCAATTCTTCATTGAAGGTTTGTTTCTCACTTGATGATGTGGGGGCTTCACTTGAGGCTTTGTAAGCACCACTTGACTTGTTGTGAAGTTC
The DNA here is from genome assembly GCF_018294505.1 of Triticum aestivum. NCBI lineage: Eukaryota > Viridiplantae > Streptophyta > Magnoliopsida > Poales > Poaceae > Triticum > Triticum aestivum. The sequence goes on along the minus strand of NC_057813.1, from coordinate 584,877,417 downwards.
CTCCTTATCGATGAGTGACATCTCATGAGCAACAATTCTTCCGATGACTTCCGTTGGCTTGAGATTTTTGTAGTTTGGCGTCATTTGGATCAATGTGCACACAGTATCATAATTTCCATCCAATGCTCTTAGGATCTTCTTGATGATGAATCTGTCGGTCATCTCTTCACTCCCTAAGCCGGCAATCTCATTTGTGATAAGTGCAAGCCTAGAGTACATTTCAGCGACACCTTCACCATCCTTCTTTTTGAACTTGTCAAGCTGACTTTGGAGCACATCCAACTTGGATTCCTTGACGGAGTCGGTACCTTCGTGCATATCAATCAAAGTATCCCAAATTTCCTTTGCATTCTCAAGACGGGTGATTTTGTTGAATTCTTCGGGGCACAATCCGTTGAAGATGATATCACAAGCTTGAGCGTTGTATTGCGGCATCTTAAATTCTTCCGCATTCGCTTCATGATTCGGTTCTCTCCCATCAAAGAATTCACCTTGCAAGCCAATACAAATAATTGCCCAAACGGCGGGGTTATGTCCGAGAATATGCATTTTCATTTTATGCTTCCAACTAGCAAAATTAGTACCATCAAAGTAAGGACCTCTACGGTGATAATTTCCCTCGCTAGACGCCATACTCTCCTAGGTTGTGAAACCAAGGCTATGACCACCAAAAGCTATGGAAATCAAAGAAAATGGAGACCAAAGCTCTGATACCACTTGTAGGACCTTGAAGTATGTCTAGAGGGGGGGGTGATTAGACTACTTGACCAATTAAATACTTAACCTTTTCCCAATTTTCGAGTTTTGCAGATTTTAGCTATCTTAGGACAAGTCAAGCAATCATCACACAATTCAAGCAAGCATGCAAAGAGTATATAGGCAGCGGAAATTAAAGCATGCAACTTGCAAGAAAGTAAAGGGAAGGGTATGGAGGATTCAAACGCAGTTGGAGACACGGATGTTTTTGGCGTGGTTACGATAGGTGGTGCTATCGTACATCCACGTTGATGGAGACTTCAACCCACGAAGGGTAATGGCTGCACGAGTCCATGGAGGGCTCCACCCACAAAGGGTCCATGAAGAAGCAACCTTGTCTATCCCACCATGGCCGTCGCCCATGAAGGACTTGCCTCACTAGCGGTAGATCTTCACGAAGTAGGCGATCTCCTTGCCCTTACAAACTCCTTGGTTCAACTCCACAATCTTGTCGGAGGCTCCCAAGTGACACCTAGCCAATCTAGGAGACACCACTCTCCAAGAAGTAACAAATGGTGCGTTGATGATGAACTCCTTGGTCTTGTGCTTCAAATGATAGTCTCCCCAACACTCAACTCTCTCTCATAGGATTTGGATCTGGTGGAAAGAGGGTTTGAGTAGAAAGCAACTTGGGGAAGGCTAGAGATCAAGATTCATATGGTAGGAATGGAATATCTTGGCCTCAACACATGAGTAGGTGGTTCTCTCTCAGAAATGGTAAGTTGGAAGTGTAGGATTAGTCTGATGGATCTCTCCATGAATGAAGAGGAGGTGGAGGGGTATATATAGCCTCCACACAAAATCTAACCGTTACACACAATTTACCAAACTCGGTGGGACCGATTCAACAGACTCGGTCTCAACAGATTTGGTTAGGGTTAGGGCATAACGTAATCTCGGTAAGACCGATTACACAAACTCGGTGAGACCGATTTTGGTAATAAGCTTTCTAGAGAGTTGGTCAGGTAAACTCGGTGGGACCGATTTGCTCTTTTCGGTGAGACCGAAATGTTACAAAAGGGAAATAGAGAGTTTACATTGCAATCTCGGTGGGACCGATCGCTCACTTCGGTTAGACCGAAACGTTACGAAGGAAAACAGAGAGATTACAATCCCATCTCGGTGAGACCGAGATCCCTATCGGTAGGACCGATTTGCTTAGGGTTTGGGGCAGTGGCTATGACTTTTGGAATCGGTGGCGCCGGATTGGAAGAATCGGTGTGACCGATTTTGGCTTTGGGTTTAGGTCATTTGTGGATGTGGGAAAGTAGCTAAGGGTTTTGGAGCATATCACAAAGCACATGAAGCAAGAGGCTCATTAAGCAACACCTCATCCCTCCTTTATAGTATTGGCTTTTCCTATAGACTCAATGTGATCTTGGATCACTAAAATATAAAATGAAGTGTCTTGAGCTTTTGAGCTTGAGCCAATCCTTTGTCCTTAGTATTTTGAGGGATCCACTTTCATCATCCATGCCATGCCATTCATTGAGCTTTCCTGAAATAATAGTCTTGGAATAGCATTAGCTCAAAGAGCTATATGTTGTTATGAATTACCAAAACCACCTAGGGATAGTTGCACTTTCACATTCCTTGATAACTTACAGGGCACATATGTGCGACCACCAGACGCTGATGACCTAAGCCACATAATTCAGCAGCCAGATGAATCAGCCAGACAATTCTGGACACGGTTCTTAACCAAGAAAAATCAAATCGTTGACTGTCCGGATGCAGAGGCCCTTGCAGCCTTCAAACATAACATCCGCGATGAGTGGCTTGCCCAGCACCTAGGACAGGAAAAGCCGAAATCCATGGCAGCCCTCACATCACTCATGACCCGCTTCTGTGCGGGAGAGGACAGCTGGCTAGCTCGCAGTAACAACCTGACCAAAAACCCTGGTAATTCGGATACCAAGGACAGCAATGGCGGGTTGCATCGCAACAAGCACAAGCGGCGCATTAACGGCGATAATACTGAAGATACGGCAGTCAATGCCGGATTCAGAGGCTCTAAATCCGTTCAGCGGAAAAAGCCGTTCAAAAGAAATACTCAGGGCCCATCCAATTTGGACCGAATACTCGATCGCTCGTGCCAGATACATGGCACCCCCCGAAAAACCAGCAGCACACCTACAGGGATTGTTGGGTATTCAAGCAGGCAGGCAAGTTAAGTGTCGAAAACAACGACAAGGGGCTGCATAGCGATGACGAGGAGGAGCCCCGGCCGCCGAACAATAGAGGACAAAAGGGCTTTCCCCCACAAGTGCAGACAGTGAACATGACATACGCAACCCACATACCCAAAAGGGAGCGGAAGCGTGCACTAAGGGACGTATACGCGATGGAGCCAGTCGCCCCAAAGTTCAACCCGTGGTCCTCCTACCCGATCACTTTTGATCGAAGGGACCACCCCACTAGCATCCGCCACGGCGGATTCGCCACATTGGTTCTTGACCCCAATTATTGACGGATTTCACCTCACTAGACTCCTGATGGACGGCGGCAGCAGCCTGAACCTGCTTTACCAGGATACAGTGTGCAAAATGGGCATAGACCCCTCGAGGATTAAACCCACAAAAACGACCTTTAAAGGCGTCATACCAGGTGTAGAGGCCAACTGTACAGGCTCAATTACACTTGAAGTGGTCTTCGGGTTCCCGGATAACTTCCGAAGCAAGGAATTAATCTTCGACATAGTCCCGTTCCGCAACGGCTATCACGCACTGCTCGGACGAACCGCATTTGCAAAGTTCAATGCGGTGCCGCACTATGCATGCCTCAAGCTCAAGATGCCAGGCCCTCGAGGAGTAATCACGGTCAATGGAAACACCGAACGCTCTCTCCGAACGGAGGAGTATACGGCGGCCCTCGCGGCGGAAGTACAAAGCATCCTCTTAAGGCAATTCTCGAGTCCGACTACTAAACGTCCGGACACCATCAAGCGTGCCCGGAGTAACCTACAACAAGACCGCCTAGCACGTTCCGAGCACGCGTAGCAATGCGGCCCCAACCCCAACCCTCGCGAAATCGCGAGACCAGTACCACGCGTACATAACTATGCTCTGGAGATACCATGGGCATAGGGGGAGGGGCACGACCACGGCATGCCCAGGGTGCGGCTCAACCGCACAAGGGGCTCCCAATTGTGTCATTCTTTTTTATTCTTTTTTTCTTATTCTCAGGACTCCGTTTTCCAGAAGCCCTGTCCGACAGTAGAATCGCCGAACTCACGATGCAATAGCCAGGGAAGCAGAAAAACTACGTCGAGTGTCCAGGTGGTCTTTATTACGAGCAGTATACCTGTTTTACATACTATCCCGTAGCCTACCCCTAGAGGGGGACATGTTAAATAGTCCCATCCCTTGCTTATCGCACTATTTGTATCGTTCTGCTTTCATTGCAGTATCTTTTGAATAAACAATACATAGCTTCTTCTTATTATTGCATTTCTTTTTTCTTTATAAATGTTCATCTATGACATGTTGCACCCGTACAACTTGGTACGGTCAATACACCAGGGGCTTAAAGTACCCCAAAACATGGTGTGATAAGTCCGAACACTTTCATAAGTGCGGCACCCCGAACTTATAGCATTATATGCATCGGCTCCGAATCATGTCTTGGGTCAATAGTTGGGTTTGCCCGGCTCCCATGTTTTGGTACCTTACGTTCCGTTATATCGGCTAAGGTAGCGCTGGGAAAACCACTGTGATTGTGCCCCGGTTGAGCTGGGTTGAGCACCTCAGTGGAGAAAGCTAAAACTGACCGTCATGATAGGGCGAGAGCCGGTCGCTGTTCGAGAGGTTTTTTGGGTCCCTAAAGACTCATGCCGCTTAGAGCGAGGAGTCGGCATTGTCCGGCCAAGGCGTGGATAGCGCCCCGAACTCAGTCTTCCGAATACCAGGGGCTTCACCAAAATTTAAAATTATAGAATTCTATGGCTAAGTGAGAGTGTTCAAGCATTATAGTCCGGTTGCCTTGTTCGTCGTGTTGAACGCCTCCCTCGAAGAACCCAAGAATGGGAACAAGAGCGCTCAAGTTTATCCCGAACACCCCAGCACTCGTGGCATGGGGGATAAAGCCAATGACTCGCCATCTCTCAAATTTGATAAACGGCCGCACAGAAGGTAATATTTTAAATTAACAAGCGTTGCTTAGCACACATGAACAAAGTTTTCAGCGTACAGGATAACAAATGCGAGTCTACTCAAAAATTACATCTTTGGAGCATTCACCCGCTATAAGGCGGGCACCCTTCAGGACGCCCTTATAGTACATCTCGGGCTTGCGATACTCCTTGCCCGGCGGTGGCGCGTCCATCACAAGCTTCTCGGCATCCATCTTGCCCGAGTGCACTTTAGCACGGGTAAGAGCCCGACGGGCACCTTCAATGCAGACGGAGTGCTTGATGACTTCAATCCATGGACAGGCATCCACCAGCCACCGCACCAGACCGAAGTAGCTCCCAGGCATGGCTTCTTTAGGCCACAGCCGAACTATGAGGCCCTTCATGGCCTGTTCGGCCACCTTGTGGAGCTCGACCAGCTGCTTCAGCTGGTCGCTCAGGGGCACCGAATGTCCGGCCTCAGCATATTGAGACCAGAACACCTTTTCCGTCAAGCTCCCCTCCTCGGCTCAGTAGAATGCGGTAGCATCAGACACACTATGGGGCAGATCGGTGAACGCTCCTGGAGAGCTCCGGATTCGGGTAAGTAACAGATAATTCACTTTTACATGCTTGCTTTGCATAAACAATGCCTTACCCACCGCTATCTTCTTTATCGCCTCGATCTCCTGGAGGGCCTTCTGGGCTTCGGCCTTAGCGGCTTTGGCACTCTCAAGAGCCAAGGCGAGCTCGGACTCTCGAGTCTTCGAGTCACGCTCCAAACTCTCGTGTTTTTCCACGAGACATGGACTCTTGCCGCACCTCCGCCACCCGCGCCTCCTGCTTCTCTTGCTCGGTGTGCTCCGCGGCCGCACTATTTTCAGCCTTGGACACCGCTTCCTTCAGGGTCGCCACCTCGTTCGTGGCCCCTGCAATACCCATGTTATTCCTGTCATTTTTTGCAACCAAATCCTTTTTTATAAGGTATTACTTACCTTCCTTGTCCTCGAGCTGCTTCTTGGCAAGGCCGAGCTCGTTCTCGGACCGCTCGAGGCTCTCCTTCAACGCATTGACCTCCACAGTCAGTGCGGCAGAGGTCAGCAGCGTAGCCTGCATTCCCATATTGGCATATTTATGTTAGACTCCTGCGTATATCTTTTTAGATCCTCAGCTCAGCTTTTCTTTCCGAACACCAAACTGAGCATCAGGGGCTACTGTCTATGCGGTAATATTCTTACATATCTTAAAAACATACCTCGAAGCCTGTTAGAAGGCTGGTACAGGCTTCAGTCAGCCCGCTCTTGGCGGACTGAACTTTCTGGATCACCGCACTCATAACAGTGCGGTGCTCCTCGTTGATGGAGGCGCCATTAAGCGCCTCCAGCAAATTATCTGGCGCTTGCGGTTGGACAGAGGTCACCAGTGCCGCAGTCTCGCCATTCTTACGAAGGGACCGCCCGTCGAACTCCGGAACCACTGAAGGTTCCGGTGCGGAATCCGGCCCAGGGCCGGACTTAGAACCCCTTGGGGTTTGATCCCCCTTATGCCCAAAGTCCGGGAGGTTGCCTTGCAACACCTCCGGGACCTCCTCCTCCTGGTTGGGCCCCTTTTGGGACCCCACCTCGGCGTCATCAGCAGCGCGAGGAGAGGAGGCGGCTAGAAGTGAAGTGTTGTTCACGTCCGATGGAGCCAGGGAGCCGCTCTTCGAAATATCGAGCCCGTCCTCGGGAGGGCTGCAGGGTTGTATTCGGCGTTAGGAGATTCTATGCGACAAACGAAACGCCATGAATTATTCTAGTATCCGGACACTTACGATGTCGCCAGGGGCTTAGCCCTCGGTGGCCACTCCTCTTCGCCGTCGTCGGCGTTGGTGGAGTAGTCCGGAGGAAGGGTCCTTCCCTTCTTGGACCCTTCGGCCTCCCCAGTTGGGGCGGCCTTCCTTTTCTTCTCTCCCCCCGCTGGGGGAGAAGCCTCTTTTTTCTCCTCCTCGTCCTCGCGGGACGAGTCCGCCTCAGAGTCATCGAACGATGAGTCCGATAACACCTGACGCCGGGAACTCTTTCGGGTTCCCGTGGCCTTCTTCTTGGCCTTCTTATTCGGCACCACGTGAGGTGCCAGAACCAGCAGCCCCGTCAATCAGGCGTCCGCTTGGTCTTCTGGTAAGGGAGACGGACAGTTAACCTGCCCGGACTTCTTCTGCCAGGCCTGTCAAAGGTAGGGGAGCTTAGATCCCGCATAGAGTCAAACTATGAAAAACAAGTATCCTGTAAAGGGTAAAATAGCTTACCTCGCCGGCTTGACGCTGCGAGGTGAACCCGCGATCTTCGGTAGCGGATGTGGGAACCTCGGCTCCCTTGAACAGCACCTTCCAGGCATCTTCGTACGTAGTGTCGAAGAGCCTGCTCAAAGTTTGGTGCTGCGCCGGATCAAACTCCCACAAGTTGAAGGCCCGTTGTTGGCACGGGAGGATCCGGCGGATGAGCATGACCTGGACTACGTTGACGAGCTTGATCTTCTTGTTCACAAGGTTTTGGACGTAGGTTTGGAGTCCGGTCAGCTCTTCCAAATCACCCCATGTCAGGCCCTTCTCTTTCCAGGAAGTGAGACGTGTGGGGATGCCAGATCGGAATTCGGGGGCCGCTGCCCATTTAGGGTCACGCGGCTCAGTGATGTAGAACCACCCCGATTGCCACCCTTTGATGGTTTCCACGAAGGCGCCCTTGAGCCATATGACATTGGGCATCTTGCCTACCATGGCGCCTCCGCACTCCGCCTGCTGGCCGCCCACTACCTTCGGCTTGACATTGAAGGTCTTCAGCCATAAGTCGAAGTGGGGCTTGATGCAGAGAAAGGCCTCGCACACAACGATAAACGCTGAGATGTTGAGGATGAAATTCTCGGCCAGATCGTGGAAATCCAGGCCGTAGTAGAACATGAGCCCCCAGACAAATGGGTGGAGTGGGAAGCCCAGTCCATGGAGGAAATGGGGAAGAAACACCACCCTCTCATGGGGCCTAGGGGTGGGGACGAGCTGCCCCTCGTATGGAAGCCGGTGCGCAATGTCATTGTGCAGGTATTCGGCTTTCCTCAACTTTTTGATGTGCCCCTCCGTGACAGAGGAGGCCATCCACTTGCCTCCCGCTCCGGACATGGCTGGGGAAGGTTGAGGCGAGATGTGTGGACTTGGGCGCTGGAGCTTGAGTGTGCGGAAATGGACAAGCAAAGGAGGAAGAAGACGTAGGTAAAAAGGTGGATCCTTATCCCCTTATATGGACGGACAGAACTATGCATCCCCACCAGCCTGATAAAACTCGCTTACCTCCCAAGCGTCGTAATCAATGGCGCGGTTGGATTACCCACGCCCGTATTGATGAGAATCCTGGAATAAGGGGACACGATCTCTGCTTTGACAAGAATAACGTTAGCAGATTGAATTTGTGTAACTATTATTCTCTCTACGGTGGTATGTGGAACTTATTTTGCAGAGCCGGACACTATCCTTGTGTTCAAAATCTTCTATGAAGTATTCGGAGGAGGAACCCGCCTTGCAATGCCGAAGACAATATGCATGCCGGACTCGTCGTCATTGAAGCCTGGTTCAGGGGCTACTGAGGGAGTCCTGGATTAGGGGGTATCCGGATAGCCGAACTATCACCGTTGGCCGGACTCCTGGACTATGAAGATACAAGATTGAAGACTTCGTCCCGTGTCCGGATGGGACTTTCCTTGGCATGGAAGGCAAGGTTGGCGATATGGATATGTAGATCTCCTACCATTGTAACCGACTCTGTGTAACCCTAACCCTCTCCGGTGTCTATATAAACCGGAGAGTTTTAGTCCGTAGGACGAACAACAATCATACCATAGGCTAGCTTCTAGGGTTTAACCTCTTTGATCTCGTGGTAGATCTACTCTTGTACTACCCATATCATCAATATTAATCAAGCAGGAGTAGGGTTTTACCTCCATTGAGAGGGCCCGAACCTGGGTAGAAACATCGTGTCCCTTGTCTCCTGTTACCATCCGCCTAGACGCACAGTTCGGGAACCCCTACCCAAGATCCACCGGTTTTGACACCGACAGTGTGTATCCAGTAGTGCGATTTGGCGTGGTCCGCAGCCCCCATAGTACGGAGTCAAGCTCCTTTACCCAGTGTGCGTCTGATCCCTTCAGAGATCGCAGTCTGGGTTTGATGCCGCTCATAATAAGACTGTTTGCTCGTTCGACTTGACCGTTTGTTTGAGGCTGATAGACAGAGGCGTAATCAAGCTTAATGCCCATGTTGCCACACCAAGTATTCACCTCATCGGCTGTGAAATTGGAGCCATTATTGGTGATGATGCTATGGGGGACACCATAGCGGTGCACGACCGATGATATGAAGTCTATCACTGGTCCGGATTCGGCCGTTTTAACTGGTTTAGCCTCTATCCATTTGATGAATTTATCCACCATGAGCAGTAGGTATTTTTCCTTATGGCTTCCTCCTTTAAGGGGTCAAACCATATCGAGCCCCCAGACCGCAAAGGGCCAGGTTATGGGGATTGTTTGGAGACCGGTGGGCGACATATTGCTTTGGTTGGCGGAGAGCTGGCAACCGACGCAATGTTGGACGAGGTCCTATGCGTCTGCTTGGGCTATCAGCCAGTAGAAACCTGTACGAAAGGCCTTGCTTACAAGGGCCCGAGCTGCGGTGTGGTGGCCGCCGAGTCCAGCATGAATTTCAGCCAAGAGCCATCTCCCTTCCTCTTCGGAGATACATCTTTGAAGTACTCTGGTAGCGCTTTTCTTATAAAGCTCTCCCTCGTGGACCTTGCAGGCTTTAGAGCGCCGCACAATGCGGCGTGCCTCATTTTTGTCCTTGGGGAGTTCTTTCCTATTTAGGTAGGCTAAGAAGGGTTTGGTCCACGGGGCGATGATAGCCATGATCAAATGGGACGAATGTGTTATTTCAGTGGCAAAGCATCCGATTATGTCAATGTGTTCAGAATCTGGGGTTCTGGTCGGATCTGGACTAGTATTGTCGGTCTCCCCTTGCCACACCAGGATGGCTTGAACAGCCTTTCTAGGAAGATGTTAGGTGGGACGGGGTCGCGCTTAGCGCTGATGCGGGCAAGGATATCCGCCGCTTGATTGTTTTCTCGAACCACATAATGAAATTCAAGCCCCTCGAATTGAGCTGACATTTGGAGGACGGCATTACAATAAGCCACCATTTTTGGATCCTTGGCATCGAAGTCTCCATTTATTTGAGATATTGTGAGGTTTGAATCCCCACGCACTTCTAGGAGCTTGATGCCCATGGAGACAGCCATCCGAAGACCATACAACAGAGCCTTGTATTCGGCTGCATTGTTGGAGTTTGTGTATAGTATTTGGAGTACGTATTGGACTGTATCTCCAGTGGGGGATGTCAAAACGACACCCGCTCCCAGACCAGCCAGCATTTTAGAGTCGTCAAAGTGCATGATCCAATTGGAGTATGCGTCGTACTCTTTAGGGAGTTTGGCTTCTGTCCATTCGGCGACGAAGTCAGCCAGTACTTGCGATTTAATGGCTCGCCGTGGTTTATATGTGATGTCGAACGGGAGGAGCTCGATGGCCCACTTAGCAATCCGGTCCGTGGCATCGCGGTTATTTATTATATCGTTGAGTGGTACTTCGGAGGCCACCATGATTGAACACTCTTGAAAGTAGTGTCTTAGTTTTTGGGATGCCATGAAGACCGCGTATGCTATCTTTTGATAATGTGGGTACCATGACTTGCATGGTGTGAGGATAGTGGATACTTAGTATACCGCCTTTTGAAGAGGGAACTTGTTTCCGTCCTCCTCTCGTTCGACGACGAGCACTGCGCTTACAACTTGGTGTGTTACATCTATGTATAACAACATGGGTCCGCCAATGTTTGGTGCGGCCAGGATTGGGTTGCTGGCCAAGAGGGCCTTTATTTCTTCAAGTCCGGCCGTTGCCGCATCCGTCCACTCGAAGTGTTCGGTGTGTCGAAGAAGGCGATAAAGAGGTAGTGCCTTTTCTCCCAATCGGGAGATAAAGCGGCTTAAGGCAGCAACACATCCAGTTAGTTTCTGGATTTGTTTGAGATCTGTTGGGGTAGCCAACTGTGACAAAGCTCGGATTTTAGCCGGGTTTGCTTCAATTCCTCTATTGGAAATGATGAAGCCCAGCAGCTTTTCGGCGGGAACACCAAAAACACATTTTTCCGGATTGAGCTTGATGTCATATGTTCGGAGGTTGTCGAACGTGAGCCTCGGGTCGTCTATCAAAGATTCGACCTGTCTGGTCTGGATGACCACGTCGTCCATGTATGCCTCAACTGTTTTGCCGATTTGTTTTTTCAGGCATGTCTGAATCATGCGTTGGTAGGTAGCATCGGCGTTTTTGAGCCCGACAGGCATGGTGTTGAAATAGAAAGGGTCGTATGGGGTGATAAATGTTGTTGCGGCTTGATCGGACTCCATCATCTTGATTTGATGGTATCTGAAGTATGCATTAAGGAAGCACAATGAGTCGTGTCCTGCGGTAGCGTCGATGAATTGATCGATGCGGGGGAGGGGGAAGGGATACTTAGGGAAAGCCTTATTGAGGTCCATGAAATCGACACATAGGCGCCAGGATTTATCCTTCTTTGGTACCATCACCAGGTTTGCTAGCCAGTCCGGGTGTTTTATTTCTCTGATGACTCCGGCCTCGAGTAACTTAGCTAGCTCCTCTCCCATAGCTTGTCATTTAGGCTCTGAAAAGCGCCGTAGTGTCTGCTTGACCGGCTTGTATCCTGATACATCTCCATCGTATCTACTTGTCCAAACACTTTTGCTATTGTTTTGGACTATAACTTGCATGATTTGAATGGAACTAACCCGGACTGACGTTGTTTTCAGTAGAACTGCCATGGTGTTATTTTTGTGCAGAAATAAAAGTTCTCGGAATGTCCTGGAAATCCACAGAGCAACTTTTCAAAATTAATAAAAAATATTGGCAAAAGAAATAGTGTCAGGGGGCCCACACCATGTCCACGAGGGTGGGGGTGCGCCCCCTCCCCCTGGGCGCGCCCCCCTGCATCATGGGCCCCCTGGACGTCCACCGACCTCAACTCCAACTCTATATATTTGCTTTCGTGGAGAAAAAAATCAGGGACAAAGATTCATCGCGTTTTACAATACGGAGCCGCCGCCAAGCCCTAATCTCTATCGGGAGGGCTGGTCTGGAGTCCGTTCGGGGCTCTGGAGAGGGGGATTCGTCGCCGTCGTCATCATCAACCATCCTCCATCACCGATTTCATGATGCTCACCGCCGTGCATGAGTAATTCCATCGTAGGCTTGCTAGACGGCGATGGGTTGGATGAGATTTACCATGTAATCAAGTTAGTTTTGTTAGGGTTTGATCCCTAGTATCCACTATGTTCTAAGATTGATGTTGCTATGACTTTCCTATGCTTAATGCTTGTCACTTGGGCCCGAGTGCCATGATTTCAGATCTGAACCTATTATGTTTTCATGAATATATGTGAGTTCTTGATCCTATCTTGCAAGTCTATAGTCACCCATTATGTGTTACGATCCGACAACCCCGAAGTGACAATAATCGGGATACTTCTCGGTGATGACCGTAGTTTGAGGAGTTCATGTATTCACTATGTGTTAATGCTTTGGTCCGGTACTCTATTAAAAGGAGGCCTTAATATCACTTAGTTTCCACTAGGACCCTACTGCCACGGGAGGGTAGGACAAAAGATGTCATGCAAGTTCTTTTCCATAAGCACGTATGACTATATTCGAAATAGATGCCTACATTACATTGATGAACTGGAGCTAGTTCTGTGTCACCCTATGTTATAACTATTACATGAGGAATCGCATCCGACATAATTATCCATCAATGATCCAATGCCTACAAGCTTTTCGCATATTGCTCTTTGCTTATTTACTTTACCGTTGCTACTGTTACAATTACTACAAAACTGCTACCGTTACTTTTATCACTATTACCACTACTATCACACTACTTTGCTACTAAATACTTTGTTGCAGATACTAAGTTATCCAGGTGTGGTTGAATTGACAACTCAATTGCTAATACTTAAGAATATTCTTTGGCTCCCCTTGTGTCGAATCAATAAATTTGGGTTGAATACTCTACCCTCGAAAACTGTTGCTATCCCCTATACTTGTGGGTTATCATATCCCTTCAATATGTTGAGACTATGCTCGGCCAGCCTGCGTGGGATCCCTGGCATATCTGAAGGGTGTCAGGCAAAGATGTCCCAATTCTCGCATAAGAACGCCCGCAGTGCACCGTCGATTGTGGGGTTCAGTTGTGCCCCGATGGATGCTGTTTTTGTAGAGTCCGTTGGGTGGACTTGGAATTTGACTATTTCGTCCGCTGGTTTGAAAGAGGTGGACTTGGATCGCTTATCGAGTATCACATCGTCCCTATCAACTGTGGAGCATAATCAGTTAATTCTTCGGCCGCGAGGGCTTTGGATAATGCCTCAAGGGCCAGGGCGGCGGTTTTATTTTCGGCGCGGAGTGCTATGTCCGGATCACTGGCTAGAGTGATGATTCCGTTGGGCCCGGGCATCTTGAGCTTCATGTACTCATAATGGGGTATAGCTTGGAAGCTCACGAATGCGTCCCGCCCTAAAAGGGTGTGGTATCTGCTGGTCACTATGAAGAACTTGAAAAACGAAAGAACTAAGATTTATCCCTCAACTATGAGGGGAGGTAAGGAACTGCCATCTAGCTCTACACTAGATTCTCCTTCTGTTATGAGTAACCTTGCGACACCTAAACCTGCTTCTGCTATTAATTCTGATATGTCGCATGTTATTGATGATGCCACTTATACTATGCATGATACTTATGATGAAACTACTTTTGTGCTTGATACTACTATGCCATTAGGTGAATTTCTTGATGAACAACTTGCTAGGGCTAGAGAGAATGAAATTATTGAAAATGAAATTATTGAAGATAGTGATGATGAAGGTTCTCCCCCTAAGTATGAATTGCCTGTTCTCCCAGAGGGTTATGTTATGGATGAAGAAACTGCTAGAGATCTTCTTGCTTGTAATGATAGATCTGATCTTAAGAAATTATTAGCTAAACTGAAACAGAAAACTCTGAATGCTAGAATGAAATATGACCCTGCTTTTGCTACTTCACCTATATTTGTTACTGATAAGGATTATGAATTCTCTGTCGATCCTGAGATAATTACTTTGGTTGAATCTGATCCTTTTTATGGCTATGAATCTGAAACTGTTGTGGCACATCTTACTAAGTTAAATGATATAGCCACCCTGTTCACTAATGATGAGAAATCTCGCTACTACTATATCCTTAAGATATTTCCATTCTCATTAAAGGGTGATGCTAAAACTTGGTTAAATTCTCTTGATCCTGGTTGTGTGCGTAGTCCCCAGGATATGATTTATTACTTCTCTGCTAAATATTTCCCTGCTCATAAGAAACAAGCTGCCTTGAGGGAAATATATAATTTAGTGCAAATTGAAGAAGAGAGTCTCCCACAAGCATGGGGGAGGCTTCTCCGATTACTTAATGCTTTGCCTGATCAACCACTTAAGAAAAATGAAATACTTGATATCTTTTACAATGGACTAACTGATGCTTCCAAGGACCACTTGGATAGTTGTGTTGGTTGTGTTTTCAGGGAAAGAACAATCGACCAAGCTGAATTACTATTGAATAATATGTTGACTAATGAAAATAATTGGACTCTTCCTAAGCCAATTCCTGAGGCAATTGAGCCAACTCCTGAGCCTACTCCTAAACCAACTCCAAAGAAGAGGGGCGTTCTATTTCTCAATCCTGGAGATATGCAGGAGGCTAAGAAATCTATGAAAGAAAAAGGTATTAAAGTTGAAGATGTTAAGAACTTACCTCCTATTGAAGAGATACATGGTCTTAATATACCACCTATTGAAGAAACACATGGTCTTGATAAGCCGACACAGGTAGTAAAGGTAAATTCTCTCTATAGATATGATAAAGTTGAAATCCCGTCTACTAAGTTTGCTAGCCCATGCTTGGATGAATTTGAGACTTTATGGCTAGACAAGAAAATTTCAATGCTTATGTTGGTAGAGAATTAAAGTGTAATGCTTACATGATTGGACGCTTGAGTGATTATATGGCTAGAGTTAAAGGTGAACTTAAACTCATTAGTAAATATGCTTCTGTGGTTACCACTCAAGCAGAACAAGTACTTAAAGCTCAAAGTGATTTGCTCAATGAATTAAATAATAAACATGATTTTTCTGTTAGAGTGGCTACTAGAACTGGTAGAATGACTCAGGAACCTTTGTACCCTGAACGCCACCCTAAGAGAATTGAGCAAGATTCTCAGAGAAATAATTTAGATGCACCTAGTCCTTCTAAAAAGAATAAAAGGAAAAATGATAGGACTTTGCATGCTTCTAGTGAACCTGTTATAGACACACCTGAGAATCCCAATGATATTTCTATCTTAGATGCTGAAACACAATATGGTGATGAACATGAACCTAGTGATAATGTTAATGATAATGTTCATGTTGATGCTCAACGTAGCAATAATAATGATGTAGAGATTGAACATGTTCTTGATCTTGATAACCCACAATCAAAGAATCAACGTCATGATAAAAGAGACTTTGTTGCTAGGAAGCATTGTGAAGAAAGAGAACCATGGGTTCAGAAACCCATGCCTTTTCCTCCTAAGCCATCCAAGAAAAAGGATGATGAGGATTTTGAGCGCTTTGCTGAAATGATTAGACCTATCTTCTTATGCACGTGCTTAACTAATATGCTTAAAGTAAATCCTTATGCTAAATATGTGAAAGATATCATTACAAATAAAAGAAAGATACCGGAAGCTGAAATTTCCACCATGCTTGCTAATTATACTTTTAAGGGTGGAGTACCTAAGAAACTTGGAGACCCAGGAGTACCAACTATACCATGCTCCATTAAAATAAACTATGTTAAAACTACTTTATGTGATCTTGGAGTCGGTGTTAGTGTTATGCCTCTCTCTTTATATCATAGACTTGAATTGAATAAGTTGACACCTACTGAAATATCTTTGCAAATGGCTGACAAATCAACTGCTATACCTGTTGGTATTTGTGAGGACGTGCCTGTTGTGGTTGCAAAT
This sequence comes from Triticum aestivum, assembly GCF_018294505.1. NCBI lineage: Eukaryota > Viridiplantae > Streptophyta > Magnoliopsida > Poales > Poaceae > Triticum > Triticum aestivum. The sequence continues at coordinate 584,861,377 of NC_057813.1, read as the reverse complement.
GTCACTATCTTCACGGACTTTGTTATTCTTCATATTCCCGAGGACGATAGTATGTCGATTATCCTTGGTAGGCCCTTTTTGAATATTGCAGGGGCTGTTATTGATTGCAACAAAGGCAATGTAACTTTTCATGTTAATGGTAATGAGCATACGGTACACTTTCCGAGGAAACAACCTCAAGTTCATAGCATCAATTCTATGCCTCTCTCTTTATATCATAGACTTGAATTGAATAAGTTGACACCTACTGAAATATCTTTGCAAATGGCTGACAAATCAACTGCTATACCTGTTGGTATTTGTGAGGATGTGCCTGTTGTGGTTGCAAATGTCACTATCTTCATGGACTTTGTTATTCTTGATATTCCCGAGGACGATAGTATGTCGATTATCCTTGGTAGGCCCTTTTTGAATACTGCAGGGGCTGTTATTGATTGCAACAAAGGCAATGTAACTTTTCATGTTAATGGTAATGAGCATACGGTACACTTTCCGAGGAAACAACCTCAAGTTCATAGCATCAATTCTATTGGAAAAGTTCCAGCTATCATTATTGGAGGTTTTGAATTTCCTCTTCCTACTGTCAAGAAGAAATATGATATTCTTGTTATTGGGGATGTTCATATCCCCGTTGAGGTAACCTAGTGTTATTCGAAATTTCTCCGGTTCCATGTTATTCGGAATGAGTTTGCTAACAAGACTTGATCAACCTTGTTAGTAGATTCATTTTGATGATAATGAGATGGATGAAACTAGAAGGCACAACCTTTTGTACCCTCCTTTTCCTTTCTGTTATTTAGATTAAATAAAGTAAAAATAGTATTACATGTCTGTTTTCTGAATTATCCATGCAATAAAAATTTCCCGAAAATAAAAGTTCTCCAAATGCCCTGCCAATTTAGTATCATTTTTTACGGAATATTTGAGGATTTTAGGCTCTGAAAACACAGCATGGGGCAAGCACCTGGCCACGAGGGTCCAAGGCGTGCCCACCCTTACTGGGCGCACGCCCCTGCCTCGTGGGCCCACAGTGGCCCCCTCCACTTATTCCTGCACCCATACACTCCATCTTCCTCCCAAAAAATCCTCATCCAGCTCAAGCACGAGTTCTAGCTCATTTTGCTGTGATTTTTGATCTCCTTGCTCAAAGCTCCATTCACAAAACTGCTTTGGGAGATTATTCCTTGGTATGTGACTCCTCCAATGGTCCAATTAGTTTTTGTTCTAGTGCTTTATTCATTGCAAATTTTTGCTGCCTAGGTGACCCTGTTCTTGAGCTTGCATGTCAAAATTATGAGGTCCCAAGTAATTCTAATGCATGATATAGGCTCTAGGCACTTGAGGGAGTAGTTACTATCAGTTTTATTGAGTTTGATTCACTTTTATTTTGAGTTACTAATAATTTCAGAAATATTTCAGAGGAAGAAATATGTCTAGGAAAATGTACCAAGGTGGTTCTTCAAGAAAGCAAGCACCCAGGCGCGCTATGCGTGAGCAAGATGATGAACCACCAAGGGAAGCTGATGTAGGGACTTGTGAATGGCCGTCAGAAGAAGTTATGGTCAATGCAGGCATCAAGGATGAATTTGATGCATATGTGTGTAATGCCGATCTTGAGGACTTCATGCAAGATAAGTGTCCTCAATACTACTATTTGACTGGTTCATTCGTGAGAAGGTTTAAATTTTCATCTTCGCGTAATTCTCAAAGTGTCTTGTTTGATATTCATGATCAATCATATACCATGGACCTAGAAGATTTTACCACTGCTTGCAAACTCCCACAGTGGGGTAGTGTTAATGAACCTCGTAAATCTGAATATAAAGACTTTCTTGCTAGTATCACTGTGGGAGAATCTAGATATATAGCACAAGCTACCATAGGGAGCATTCCTTTTCCTGCTATACATTATTTTCCTCTCTTCATTGATAGATGCATTAATGGTAAAGATGAAGCATGCCACATGTGTGTTCCTGATCTTTGTGTCCTCAAGAGTGTTGTATTAGGTAATAAAGATTGCAACTTGGGGGCAACTGTTGCACGTAGGTTGCATAATAATTGTTTATCTGGAGATTTGTTTCGAGGGATTTATGCGACCTGTGTTGCTAATTATCTTGGTATACCTCCATGTGAGGGAGATAGGGAGTGGCTTCCCACTTATTTAGATTATAATGCCATGGTTAGTCATCATTTTCTTGAGAGGAATGAACAATTCCTCCAGTATCGACTAATCTTTGACAGATGTCGTGTTGTCCATGTTACTCTCCCTGCTCCTACCCTTTTTGATTATCAGGCAAAAGGACGATATGTTATATCCAGGGAGGAGGCAACCGAGTATGAGAGGAGGACGGAAGCAACTCGCCGCCATGCTGCAGCCTAGGAGGCAATGGCTGATGCATCTCAGTACGACCCTAGTTACAACTTCGGATATCAGTCAGGCTATCCATGGCCATAGACCAACTTAGGCCAAGAGCCTAAGCTTGGGGGAGTACGTATTTCTCACCAAAATTACAACATTCATGTTCACACACTCATTCTAGTTGTCGATGCTCATACTCTTTCATTGTATTATCCATGCTAGTTTAATTTCCTTTTCTAGCTTTCTTTTTGTGTGTTTGATAAACCTTAAGAAAACCAAAAAAATAGTTAGTTTAATTTCCATGCTTGTAGTAGTGGTTAAAAGAAAACCCAAAAAGATTTCTCGCTCTTCTTTTACTTGTTGGGAGCTTTCCCGTGTAAATAGTTTTATTTTCTTTTCTTTTCTTTGGGGGTCAAGAGGAGAAGACCATAATGAAAATGTCTAGTGGTTCTAATATGCATGACTGTTGATTTAACCAAGAACCCATATTACCCTGTCTTCTCCCTTGAATTGAATGCTTGCAGATTCTAGCTTAGTACAATGCATGTGCACTATTATTATTATACACACCGTTTGGTCGTGCAAGTGAAAGGCAATAATGATGATATATGATGGACTGATTGAGATGAGAGAAGTTGGTATGAACTCAACCTCTCTTGTTTTTGTAAATATGATGAGTTCATCGTTCCTGATTCAGCCTATTATGAATAAACATGTTGGCAATGACAATTAGAGATTATAGTTGCTTATGCCATGCTTAATTAGCTAGGAGCTTATAATGGTTTACCTTGCGTGCCAATATGCTATTAAAATGGTTATGATGTGGTATGATAGGGTGGTATCCTCCTTTAAATGAATTGAGTGACTCGACTTGGCACATGTTCATGCATGTAGTTGAAACAAAATCAACATAGCCTTCACGATATTTATGTTCATGCTGGATTATATCCTACCCATGCTTGCATTCGGTGTTGATTAATTTTAATGCATGTTCATGACTGTTGTCGCTCTCTCAGGTGGTCGCTTCCCAGTCTTTTGCTAGCTTTACCTGTACTAAGCGGGAATACTGCTTGTGCATCCAAACTCCATAAACCCCAAAGTTATTCCATATGAGTCCACCATACCTTCCTATATGCAGTATTTAATTCCTGTTCCAAGTAAATTTGTATGTGCCAAACTCCAAACCTTCAAATGAAATTTTGTTTTGTATGCTCGAGCAACTCATGTATCAACTAGGGTTGTCTGTATCTTCCATGCTAGGCGGGTTATTCTCAAGAGGAGTGGACTCCGCTCCTCATTCACGAGAAAATGGCTGGTAACCGGGATGCCCAGTCCCATGATCAAAAAGATCAAAGAAAATCAAAATAATTAAAACAAAACTCCCCCAGGATTGTTGCTAGTTGGAGGCACTCGTTGTTTTGAGCAAGCCATGGATTGATGCTTGTTGGTGGTGGGGGAGTATAAACTTTACCATTCTGTTTGGGAACCGTCTATAGTGTGTGTAGCATGGAAGACATCGAGATCTCATAGTTGTTATGTTGACAGCGAAAGTATACCGCTCAAAATGTTATTCATCTATATTTCAAAATCGAGCTCTGGCACCTCTACAAATCCCTGCTTCCCTCTACGAAGGGCCTATCTATTTACTTTTATGTTGAGTCATCACCCTCTTATTAAAAAGCACCCGCTGGAGAGCACACTGTCATTTGCATGCATTACTATTAGTTTATATTGGGTATGACTTGACTGGATCTCTTTTACCATGAATTACAATGTTTAGTCAGTCCTTGATCTTTAAAGGTGCTATGCATTTATGTTTTGTGGTCTCAGAAAGGGCTAGCGAGATACCATCTTGTTATATCATATTATGATTAATTTGAGAAAGTGTTGTCATCCGAGTTTTATTATTATTGCTCGTTAGTTGATTATGCCACTGATACGAGTAAACATGAGATCTGAGTGTTATTGTGAATATGGTTAGTTTATAATCTTTGCTGAAAACTTGAATGTTGGCTTTACATATTTACAACAACAAGAGCAAACACAGTTTGTAAAAGTTTTTCTTTATCACTTTCAGTTTGTCAATTCCATTGCTTGAGGACAAGCAAAGGTTTAAGCTTGGGGGAATTGATACGTCTCCATCGTATCTACTTTTCCAAACACTTTTCCCCTTGTTTTGGACTCTAACTTGCATGATTTGAATGGAACTAACCCGGACTGACGCTGTTTTCAGCAGAACTGCCATGGTGTTATTTTTGTGCAGAAATAAAAGTTCTCGAAATGTCCTGGAAATCCACGGAGCAACTTTTTAGAATTAATAAAAAATATTGGCGAAAGAAATAGCGTCAGGGGGCCCACACCCTGTCCACGAGGGTAGGGGCGCGCCCCTCCCCCTGGGCCCCTTGGACGTCCACCGACCTCAACTCCAACTCTATATATTTGCTTACATGGAGAAAAAATCAGGGAGAAAAATTCATCACGTTTTACGATACGGAGCCGCCGCCAAGCCCTATTCTCTCTTGGGAGGGCTGATCTAGAGTCCGTTCGGGGCTCCGGAGAGGGGGATTCGTCGCCGTCATCATCATCAACCATCCTCCATCACTAATTTCATGATGCTCACCGCCGTGCGTTAGTAATTCCATCGTAGGCTTGCTGGACGGTGATGGGTTGGATAAGATTTACCATGTAATCAAGTTAGTTTTGTTAGGGTTTGATCCCTAGTATCCACTATGTTCTGAGATTGATGTTGCTATGACTTTGCTATGCTTAATTCTTGTCATTAGGGCCCGAGTGCCATGATTTCAGATCTGAACCTATTATGTTTTCATGAATATATATGTGAGTTATTGATCCTATCTTGCAAGTCTATAGTCACCTATTATGTGTTATGATCCGAGAACCCCGAAGTGACTATAATCGGGATACTTCACGATGATGACCGTAGTTTGAGGAGTTCATGTATTCACTACGTGTTAATGCTTTGGTCCGGTACTCTATTAAAAGGAGGCCTTAATATCCCGTAGTTTCCACTAGGACCCCGCTACCACGGGAGGGTAGTACAAAAGATGGCATGCAAGTTCTTTTCCATAAGCATGTATGACTATATTTGAAATACATGCCTACATTACATTGATGAACTGGAGCTAGTTCTGTGTCACCCTATGTTATAACTATTACATGAGGAATCGCATCCGACATAATTATCCATCATTGATCCAATGCCTACGATCTTTTCACATATTGCTCTTTGCTTATTTACTTTACCGTTGCTACTATTACAATTACTACAAAACTGCTACCGTTACTTTTATCACTATTACCATTACTATCATACTACTTTGCTACTAAATACTTTGCTGCAGATACTAAGTTATCCAGGTGTGGTTGAATTGACAACTCAACTGCTAATACTTAAGAATATTCTTTGGCTCCCCTTGTGTCGAATCAATAAATTTGGGTTGAATACTCTACCCTCAAAAACTATTGTGATCCCCTATACTTGTGGGTTATGATATCCCTTCAATAAGTTGAGACTATGCTTGGCCAGCCTGCGTGGGATCCCTGGCATATCTGAAGGGTGCCAGGCGAAGATGTCCCATTTCTCGCGTAAGAACACCCGCGGTGCGGCGTCGATTGTGGGGTTCAGCTGTGCCCCGATGGATGTTGTTTTTGTAGAGTCCGTTGGGTGGACTTGGAATTTGACTGTTTCGTCCGCTGGTTTGAAAGAGGTGGACTTGGATCGCTTATCGAGTATCACATCGTCCCTATCAACTGTGGAGCATAATGCAGTTAATTCTTTAGCCACGAGGGCTTTGGATAATGCCTCAAGGGTCAGGGCGGCGGTTTTATTTTCGGCGTGGAGTGCTATGTCCAGATCACTGGCTAGAGTGATGATTCCGTTGGGTACCCATAATGGGGTATAGCTTGGAAGCTCGCGAATGCGTCCCGCCCTAAAAGGGCATGGTATCCACTGCTGAAAGGGGCCACTTGTAATGTTATCTCTTCGGACCTGTAATTTTCCGGCGTGCCGAATACCACATCGAGTGTGATTTTTCCCGCACATCGCGCCTCCCGACTAGGGATAATTCCTCAAAAGGTCATGCTGCTTTGCTCAATGCGGCTCTTGTCTATTTCCATTTTGTTGAGAGTTTCCTCGTAGATGAGGTTTAATATGCTGCCACCGTCCATGAGCACTTTAGTAAGCCAAAAGTTGTCCACAATTGGACTAAGGACCAAAGAGGCTGGTGCTCGGACTGTTCAGAATTGAGGTTCGTCACTGGCATTAAAGGTTATAGCCGTGTCGTTCCAGGGATTTATTGCTACAATGTGGCAGACTTCGGCGAGGCCGCGGCTTGCTCTCTTGTGCCTGTTATTCGAGGCAAAAGTCTCGAAGACTGTCAACATTGTATTGTTGTTTTCTGCGGGATGATGCTATGTGGTATTGTTAATGAGGAGATCCTCGCTGCTCTTGGCCACCTGTCGAAGTATCCAACATGCTCTAAGGTTGTGTGTTGGTATGGTATCCGGTGTGGTGTGGATTTTGCATGGCCTAGTGAGCCATCCCTCCAATACGGTTCCACGCCCTTTAGCGGGCTTTGGTTTCTTCGTGATTGGATCGGGTGATTTGCAAGAGTGCACCCTTTTCGTTCGGACGTGGGGTTTAGTGAGAGTCAGGGGATCCCAGAATGTTGCCTGGGTTTTCCAGGCGCTTTCCATCGAACAGTACTTCTGTACTATGGCCGCCAAGTTAGCGAAGTGTGATATGCCACGGCGACTTATGGCATTAAGGATTCCCTTGTCCGTGGAATTTCTGCAAAAGAATGAGATTGCGTCTTCCTCGCGACAGTCCTTAACCTTGCTCATTACAAGGAGGAATCTGGCCCAAAAGAGATGTACTGTCTCTTGGGATTGTTGTCTGATGTGGGAAAGATCGCTTGTGTCTAGGTGGGCGGGTGGATTTAAATCCGAATCCAGACCCGATCTGGGACTCAGAGGCTGAGGAGCTTCCGAATTTAATAGTTCGGGTTCCGGGATGTTAACCAATTTTTCCAGCCCGCTGTCCGATTCTAAATTCGGAGTTTGGGGCACGTCCTCCCGGGAGCGGGTATCTGGCTCAGCGAGCTCAGGAATCCGGACATAGTTCGTCCTCAATATAGAGGAACAGTTGCTGCATTGCTCCTCCACCACCGCTATGTGATGGGTGATAGGCGGAGAGTTAATCTCTCTTTGATCGGGTTTAAGCCCAATCTGATCATAGTCCGTAGTGACTCCCAAAGCGGCGATGCGATCCAGGAGCCCGTTCAAGGATGATAGCTCCATCGAATCCATTCTCTCGGTGTATTCCGAGCTGACGTGGAGGCTGCTTTTGATGACCCGAGAAGTCATCGTCGGCACGGTGGCCGAACGGGCGGTCATGACGAAGCTGCCTAGTCGGAGGGTTTGACCTGAGGCCAGGGCTCCCCCGGAGGCGATGTTGTCCTTGATAACAAGGCGAGCCATCAAACCTTTTTTTTGACGCCACAGTGGAACTCTCAATGAAAGCACCAATGTCGGTGTCAAAACCGGCAGATCTCAGGTAGGGGGGTCCCGAACTGTCCATCTAAGGCTAATGGTAACAGGAGGCGGGGGACATGATCTTTACCCAGGTTTGGGCCCTCTCTATGGAGGTAATACCCTACTTCCTGCTTGATTGATATTGATGATATGAGTATTACAAGAGTTGATCTACCATGAGATCATAGAGGCTAAACCCTAGAAGCTAGCCTATGATTATCATTGTTGTTGTCCTACGGACTAAATCCTCCGGTTTATATAGACACCAGAAGGGGCTAGGGATACATCAGGTCGGTTACAGAGAAGGGAATCTACATATCCGAATCGCTAAGCTTGCCTTCCACGCAAAGGAGAGTCCCACCAGGACACTGGACGAAGTCTTCTATCTTGTATCTTCATAGCCCAACAGTCCGGCCAAAGTATATAGTACGGCTGTTCGAGGACCCCTTAATCCAGGACTCCCTCACACGCCACAATAAAAACAAGCGTCGGAACAATAACAACGAAATAGAAGATACGGAAGTCAACGCCGGATTCAGTGGTGCCAAACCCATTCAGCGGCAGAAACCTTTCAAGGGCAACAGAGATAGTCCATCCAAATTTGACAAAATCCTCGAAAGACCTTGTCAGATTCATGGCACCCCCGACATGCCTGCCAATTCACACCAATAGAAATTGCTGTGTTTTCAAGCAGGCCGGTAAATTAAATATCGAACATAAGGGGAAAGTACCTCCAAGCAAGGACGATGATGAGCCATGTCAGTCGAACACTAGGGTCAGAAGCAATTTCCCCTCGAGGTGAAAATGGTGAACATGATTTATGTCACCCACATCCCCAAGAGGGAGCGCAAGCGCGCGCTAAGGGACGTCTACGCCGTAGAGCCTCTCGCCCCAAAATTCAACCCATGGTTGGTTTGTCCGATCACCTTTGATCACAGGGACCACCCAACCAATATCCTTCATGAAGGTTCGGCTGCCCTAGTACTCATACCTATCATCGACAGATAGTCGGATACCATCTTACTAGAGTCCTTATGGATGATGGCAGCAGTCATACCTTGATCTATCAAGATACTGTCTGAAAAATGGGTATCGACCCGTCCATAACCAAGCCTAGTAACACTACCTTTAAAGGAGTTATACCCGGCGTGGAGGCCCGCTGCACGGGCTCCTTAACACTGGAAGTAGTATTCGGCTCTCCAGACAACTTCCAAAGCGAAGAATTGATCTTTGACATCGTCCCTTTTCACAGTGGTTATCATACATTGCTCGGACAAACCGCTTTCGCCCGCTTTAATGTAGTCTCTCATTACGCTTATTTGAAGCTCAAGATGCCTGGACCGCGGGGCATCATCACAATCAATAGAAATATGGAGCGCTCCCTCCATACTGAAGAGCACACTGCGGCCTTAGCAGCCGAGGTACACGGCGGCCTCATCAAGACGAACAATTTATCGGTGATCAAGACCAGCAACATTTCTAAGTGAGTCCAGTCAGCATCTCAGTGCGACGGCTCAATGGATTCGGAGCTCGAATAACAGTCCAGCCTCCACCAATTTCCCCATAAGGTAGCAACATACGTACACATGTACATAACTATGCACTTGCAATACCTTGGGCAACATAGTATGGCTTGACCCTTTTGGAACTTAAATATTTTTCACTGCAGGTTCGTTAAAAAATCTATCGACTCTACGGTTGCACGGGGTCCCCTTCTAGGACCCTCTTTCTCTTTTTTGTAGACAACCATCTAATCCCCCTCTCAAAGGATTCCCTACCAAGGAGAAACGGCGCAGACATGCGGTAGGGCACCACTGGGATCTTCAAACCACTACTTTTAGGCCATGTGTAATCCTTTCCCTTATGTAAAATTTTGGCATGTAGCATGACCATGATATTCATGGCATTATCTGTTGAAACTCGTCTCGATGTATTAATCGGGGTATAAAGGAAGCAGCTGATCACCACTTCTGTTTGGTGCTTATGTTATATTATCATCTGCATCCCCTCCCTACTTCAGACTACCACATGTGCTTTAGTCCGGCCTTAACGCCGGGGGCTGTAATCGACCCGGCACATTCTAAAGTCCGAACACCTATAGGGAGCTCTTCGGCATCCCGGATATTGCATTATATGGATCGGCTCCGAATCATGTCTTTGGTCCATAGTTGGGTTTCCCGGCTCCTGTGTTTACCACCTTACGTTTCGCCCATTCGGTTAAGGTAGTAAAGGGAGAACTATTGCGATTGTATTTCTGGTTCGTCCGGTTAAGTACCTCAGTAGAGAAAGCCGAAAACTGACCGTCATGGTAAGCGAGAGCCAGTCAGCGATACGGTGACTTAGTGTCACACTACAAATCATTGGCGATTCTCACCATGTCATACGAGGGGTTGGTCTTCGACCAGCTGCGTTGCAAAGCCACCGTAATCCGGATAGCCGCACACGCAACAGGGGCTAGGACTTAGCCCCACCATTAGACTACTATGGCTAAGTGAAGGTAATAAAGCCGCATAGTCTGCCTGGTTCACCCCGCGGATGCCTCCTCTATGGACCAAGACATTGGATAAAGTGCGGTCACGCATTATGTAGAACACGCCTGTAACATTTACATGGGGGAAGAAGCTGACGACTGGCAACTTCCAGAAATATAAACAATAAACGGCCGCATAGGAGGAAAAAATTACTCAAAACAAAGGGCGCAAGGCATAGATATCTCAAAGCACGGGTTCATAACATAGTTTGTACAACCCGAACACATTTAATCAAACATCGTATCCTTAGAACACTAGCCCTTTACTATGAGGGCTCCTTCTAGGACGTCGTTAAAGTACCTCTCCGGCTTCCAATGATCTTTGCCTTCGGGCGGACCTGCGGTCGCCACTTCGGTGTCCTTCATCTTCGCCCATTTCATCTTGACGCGGCTAAAGGCCATCTGGGCACCTTCTATGCAGGTCGAACGCTTTATAGCATCGATCCACGGCCATGCGTCGATAAGCCGCTTCACTAAGACGAAGTAGCTGCTGGGAATGGGCTCGGCTGGCCAGAATTGGAGTACTAGATCCTTCATGGCCAAGCCGGCCATCCTATGTAGCTCCGTTAGTTGCCTCAGCTGGTCGTTTAGAGGCGTTGGATGCTCCGGCGCGAGATATTGCGACCAGAACAACTTCTCGGTCGAATTCCCCTCTTGGGCTCGGAAAAACTACGCGGCATCGATGAAGCTCCTCAAAAGATCCGCAAATGCGCCTGGAGAACTCCAAACTCAGGTAAGCAAGATATACCTCTTACCTCCAAAGCTACTCTGCAAAAGAAAGGCCTTGCCAGCCGCTATATGTCTCGCCTGCTGGATCTCCTCACGAGCACTCCGGGACTCGATCCGCGCTTCTTTGGCATCATGAAGAGCCTTAGCAAGCTCAGACAACTGGTCTGAAGTATTCTGCTCCAAGGTCTCGCATTTACGGATGGCGTCCTTCATCTCCTGCTCGACTTCGGCCACCCGAGCTTCACGCTGGCGGCAGGCAGTCTGCTCTGCCTCCAGCTCCGCAACCGCTTTGTCAGTGGCTGCCTTATTTGCCTCTACCTCCTTCTTGGCTTGGGAAAGCGCGCCTTTGAGGGACTCGACCTCAGCTACGCCAACTATGATTATAATCAAAAAATTCCATGAGTTAAACTACTCAGTATACATATCACTTCTGATATGTTCCTTCTTCAAAATTTCTGCATACCTTGTGTTTCCTCGAACCGCTTGTTAATGCGGTTGAGTTCCTAATCGACCACTCGAAGCTTCCGATTAAATTCGGAAACCTCTGTGGCTTGGGCGGTAGCCGCTAACATAGATGCCTAATACAAAAGTAGCACAATATATTATTGTTCGGATTATCATGTGGATCCTCTATCTATTTTTTTCTAATTCAGAGAGAGCCTCAGGGGATACTGTATATACACAGGTTTATCCTTTCATATGAAAAGTTTTTAGAACATTACGCCGCATACCTCAAAGCCTGTCAGTAGGCTGCAGAAGGCTTCATTCAGTACGCTTTTAGTAGACTGAACCTTTTCCACAACCGCACCCATCAGGGTGCAGTGCTTCCTCCAGAGCATGAGTTGTCTCTGGATTAATGGAGGCTGCTGATGGAGCTGCTGCTCCTCCCCCCTCTCTTCAAGAGGGCCGCGCATCCAATCCCGGACCTGCGTTGGTCTCTGGAACGGTGTTTGGCGGGTGTCCAGATTGATGGGGCTGCCCACCGTTGGTTGTCATGGGGGTCGCCTCCCCCAGGTCTTCAGCGACCGAGGCATTAACCTCAGCCACCTTCTCGATGGCCTCGTCCGCCCCTCCAAGTCCAGGAGAAGCCCTTTGGGACGACACTTCGGTGTCCTCCATGGCGATAGGCGAGGAGACTTGCAGCGGCCTGTCGCTCTCTTCCTGCTCAGGCGGTAGAGAATTCCCCTCCGATAATGGAGTGTGCGGAATCTCGTGGGGAGGTCTGAGAAGCATACAACAAAACAACTTACATAACAAGAGGCAGAAAGTCTAGAGGCGAACAGTAAAATTTATGAATACTTACGACTCGGCCAGGGGCTTCACCCTCGGAGGTCTCTTGGGGATGTGTTCGGACTCTGAGTCCGAACTGTCCGAGAGGGCTAGCTTCCCTCTTTTCGGCACCTCCCACTCTGGGTCTTCGGAGGCACTCCTCTTCTTCCTCCTCCCCTTGCGGGGGGAGTCGCTTTCCACCTCCTCCTCCTCCTCTTCTTCCTGACTTCCGTCTCTCCGAACACAGTGTCCGAAGGACCTCCGCGGCGGGGGGCGCCCTTGGCCTCCTTGGCCTTCTTCTCCGGCGCCTGATAAGACACCGGGACCAGCATCTCCGTTAGTTGGGTTGTGGCTGGGTTCTCTGGCAGCGGTGCCTGACAGTTGATCTGCTCCGCCTTTGCTGTACATCCCTGTGCAGAAGGTAGGTGATAAATTCTTCATTAATTAAAGCATCAACCAAATGGGCCTTCATTGGCCAGCTTTTCTAGGCCTTGAATAGCAGCTTCCATATGTCTTCGTGTGTGGTGTTGAAGAAGCGCCTCAGGGTCTATGGCCCCTTCGGATTAAACTCCCACATGGGGGAGTCCGGTGTTGGCAGGGAAGGACACAATGGAAGAGCATCACTTGGACCACGTTCATGAGGTCGATGTTCATACCCAGGACATTGGTGATGCATTTCTGAAGCATCTTCACCTCCGTTTGGGACCTCCAATCAAGGCCCTTGGCGGTCCATGAGGTTACTCTTGTAGGGGGTCCAGATCTAAAGTCAGGTATGGCCACCAAGTTGGCGCGGCGGGGTTCGATGATGTAGAATCACTCCTGCTGCCACACCTTAACAGTCTTGATGAATGCCCCTTTGGGCCATGTGGCATTGGGAAGCTTGCTTACCATGGCCCCGCCGCAATCCGCGTGATGTCCGTCGACCACCTTCAGCTTCAGATTGAAAACTTTGAGCCATAAGCTGAAGTGTGGTGGGATGCGGAGCAGAGCCTCACACACGCCGATAAACGTCGATATGCAGAGGAAGGAATTTGGGGCTAGATCGTGGAAATCTAGCCCATAGTAGAACATAAGGCCTCGGACGAAGGGGTGGAAGGGAAACCCTAGACCTCTGAGGAAATGGGGGATGAATATGACCCTCTCGTCGGGCCCCGGAGTGGGGATGACCTGGTCCTTATCTGGGAGCCTGTGCGCGATATCCGCAGACAGATAGCCCGCGCTCCGGAGATCCTTGATGTCCTTTTCAGTGACGGAGGAGGCATCTGATATGTCCATTTTGCATCATGCTTTTATATCAATATTTATTGCATTATGGGCTATTATTACACATTATATCTCAATACTTATGGCTATTCTCTCTTATTTTACAAGGTTTACCATGAAGAGGGGGAATGTCAGCAGCTAGAATTCTGGCTGGAAAAGGAGCAAACATTGGAAACATATTCTGCTGCTCCAAAAATCCTGAATTCCACGAAACCTATTTTTGGAATTAATAAGAATTATTGAGCGGAAGAAGTACACCAGGGGGCCCACACCCTGTCCACGAGGGTGGGGGGCGTGCCCCCCAACTGGGCGCGCCCTCCTGTCTCCTAGGCCCCTTGGTGGCCCTCCGGTGTCCATCTTCTGCTATATGAGGGCTTTTACCCTGGAAAAAATCGTGGGTAAACTTACGGGACGAAACTCCGCTGCCATGAGGCGGAACCTTGGCGGAACCAATCTAGGGCTCTGGCAGAGCTGTTCTGCCGGGGAAACTTCCCTCCGGGAGGGGGAAATCATCACCAACGTCATCACCAACTAACCTCTCATAGGGAGGGGGTCAATCTCCATCAATATCTTCACCAGCACCATCTCCTCTCAAAACCCTAGTTCATCTCTTGTATCCAATCTTGTATCAAAACCACAAATTGGTACCTGTGGGTTGCTAGTAGTGTTGATTACTCCTTGTAGTTGATGCTAATTGGTTCACTTGGTGGAAGATTGTATGTTCAGATCCTTAATGCATACTATTACCCCTCTGATTATGAACATGAATATGCTTTCTGAGTAGTTACGTTTGTTCCTGAGGACATGGGTGAAGTCTTGCTATTAGTAGTCATGTGAATTTGGTATTCGTTCGATATTTTGATGAGATGTATGTTGTCTTTTCCTCTAGTGGTGTTATGTGAACTCGACTACATGACACTTCACCATTGTTTGGGCCTAGAGGAGGGCATAGGGAAGTAATAAGTAGATGATGGGTTGCTAGAGTGACAGAACCTTAAACCCTAGTTTATGTGTTGCTTCGCTAGGGGCTGATTTGGATCCATATGTTTAATGTTGTGGTTAGGTTTACCTTAATACTTCTTTTGTAGTTGCGGACGCTTGCAATAGGGGTTAATCATAAGTGGGATACTTGTCCAAGTAAGGGCAGTACCCAAGCACCGGTCCACCCACATATCAAATTATCAAAGTACCGAACGCGAATCATATGAGCATGATGAAAACTAGCTTGACGATAATTCCCATGTGTCCTCGGGAGCTCCTTTCTCATTATTAGAAATTGTCCAGGCTTATCCTTTGCTACATAAAGGATTGGGCCACCTTGCTGCACTTTATTTACTTTGTTTACTTGTTACTCGTTACTATTTATCTTATCACAAAACTATCTATCACCTACAATTTCAGTGCTTGCAGAGAAAACCTTACTGAAAACCGCTTGTCATTTCCTTCTGCTCCTCGTTGGGTTCGACACTCTTACTTATCAAAAGGACTATGATAGATCCCCTACACTTGTGGGTCATCAAGACTCTTTTCTGGCGCCGTTGTCGGGGAGTGTAGCGCTTTTGGTGAGTGGAACTTGGTAAGGAAACATTTATATAGTGTGCTGAATTTTTTTTGTTACTTGTCACTATGGAAACTAATCCTTTGAGGGGCTTGTTCGCGGTATCTTCACCACGAGCAGAAGAGAAAAGAGTTGCTCCTCAACCTACTGAACTTTATGAAAATATTTACTTTGAGATTCCTTCCGGTATGATAGAGAAACTGCTAGCTAATCCATTTACAGGAGATGGAACATTGCATCCCAATTTACACCTTATCTTTGTGGATGAAGTTTGTGGATTATTTAAGCTTGCAGGTATTCCCGATGATGTTTTCAAAAGGAAGGTCTTCCCTTTATCTTTGAAGGGAGATGCATTGACATGGTATAGGCTATGTGATGATACGAGATGTTGGAATTATAAGCGATTGATGTTGGAATTTCACTAGAAGTTCTACCCTATGCATCTTGTTCATCATGATCGTAATTATATATATAATTTCTGGACTCGCGAAGGAGAAAGCATCGCTCAAGCTTGGGGGAGGCTTAATTCAATGTTATATTCATGCCCCAATCATGAGCTCTCCCGGGAAATGATTATTCAAAAAATTTATGCTCGGCTTTCTCTTAATAATCGCAACATGCTCGATACTTCCTGTGCTGGTTCTTATATGCTGAAGACTATTGATTTCAAATGGGACTTATTGGAGAGAATTAAACGCAACTCTGAAGATTGGGGTTCCTACGGTGGTAAGGAGTCAGGTATGACACTTAAGTTCGATTGTGTTAAATCTTTTATGGATACCGATGCTTTTCGTGGATTTAGCGCTAAGTATGGACTTGACTCTGAGATAGTAGCTTCTTTCTGTGAATCTTTTGCTACTCACATTGATCTCCGTAAAGAGTAGTGGTTTAAATATAATCCTCATGTTGAAGTGAAAGTAGTTGCACCTATTACAGTTGAAGAAAAGACTATTACCTATAGCGATCCTATTGTTCCTACTACTTATGTTGAGAAACCTCCATTTCCTGTTAGGATAAAGGATCATGCTAAAACTTCGACTGTTGTTCGTAAGAGTAATACTAGGACTTATACACCTCTTGAGAAAATCAATGTTGAACCTAGTATTGCTATGGTTAAGGATCTCTTGGTTGATGATTTAGATGGGTATGTTATTTATTTATGTGATGAAACTGCTAATATTGCTAGACCAGATACTAAGATACAAAGACCTGTCGTAGGCATGCCTGTTATTTCTGTTAAAATAGGAGATCATTGTTATCATGGTTTATGTGATATGGGTGCTAGTGCAAGTGCGATACCTTATGATTTATATAAAGAAATTATGCACGAATTGCACCCGTTGAATTAGAAGACATTGATGTTACTATTAAGCTTGCTAATAGGGATACCATTAAACCGGTTTGAATTGTTAGAGATGTTGAAGTTTTGTGTGGGAAAGTTAAATACCCTGCTGATTTTCTTGTTCTTGCTTCCCCATAAGATGAATTTTGTCCCATTATTTTTGGTAGACCCTTCTTGAATACAGCTAATGCTAAGATTGATTGTGAAAAAGATACTGTCACCATTGGCTTAGATGGTATGTCTCATGAGTTTAATTTTGCTAAGTTTCATAGACAACCTCGTGATAGGGAACCACCTAGTAAGGATGAGATAATTGGTCTTGCTTCCATTGTTGTGCCTCCTACTAATCCGTTAGAACAATATTTGCTAGACCATGAAAATGATATGTTTATGAAGGAAAGAAGGGAAATAGATGAAGTGTTCCTTAAACAGGAACCTATGCTGAAACATAATCTTCCCGTTGAAATTCTTGGGGATCCCCCTCCACCCAAGGGTGATCCCGTGTTTGAACTCAAACCTTTGCCTGATAATCTTAAGTATGCTTATCTTGATGAAAAGAAAATATATCATGTTATTATTAGTGCTAACCTTTCAGAGCAATAAGAAGAAAGATTATTGAAAACTCTGAAGAAGCACCGAGCTGCTATTGGATATACTCTGGATGATCTTTAAGCGCGTTAGTACCACGTTATGCCAACACAAAATTAAATTGGAGGATGATGCCAAACCAGTTAGAGATCCTCAACGACGACTAAATCCCAAGATGAAAGAAGTGGTAAGAAAGGAGATACTAAAGCTCCTTGAGGCAGGTATAATTTATCCCGTTGCTGATAGTGAATGGGTAAGTCCTGTCCATTGTGTTCCTAAAAAGGGAGGTATTACCGTTGTTCCTAATGATAAAGATGAATTGATCCCGCAAAGAATTATTACAGGTTATAGGATGGTAATTGATTTCCGTAAATTAAATAAGGCTACTAAGAAAGATCATTACCCTTTACCTTTCATTAATCAAATGCTAGAAAGACTATCCAAACACACACATTTTTGCTTTCTAGATGGTTATTCTGGTTTCTCTCAAATACCTATGTCAGCGGGAGATCAATCAAAAACTACTTTTACTTGCCCTTCCGGTACTTTTGCTTACAGACGTATGCCTTTTGGTTTATGTAATGCACCTGCTACCATTCAAAGATGCATGATGGCTATATTCTTTGATTTTTGTGAAAAGATTTGTGAGGTATTCATGGACGACTTCTCTGTTTATGGATCTTCTTTTGGTAATTGTTTGAGCAACCTTGATCGAGTTTTGCAGAGATGCGAAGACACTAGTCTCATTCTGAATTGGGAAAAGTGTTGCTTTATGGTTAATGAAGGCATTGTCTTGGGGCACAAGATTTCTGAGAGAGGTATTGAAGTTGATAAAGCTAAAGTTGATGCTATCAAAAACATGCCATGTCTCAAGGACATAAAAGGTATAAGAAGTTTCCTTGGTCATGCCGGTTTTTATAGGAGGTTCATTCAGGACTTTTCTAAAATCTCTAGGCCTCTGACTAATTTATTGCAAAAAGATATTCCTTTTGTCTTTGATGATGATTGTGTAGAAGCATTTTAAATACTTAAGAAAGCTTTGATCACTGCACCTATTGTTCAGCCACCTGATTGGAATTTACCCTTTGAAATTATGTGTGATGCTAGTGATTATGTTGTAGGTGCTGTTCTAGGGAAAAGAGTTGATAAGAAATTGAATGTTATCCAGTATTCTAGTAAGACTCTTGATACTGCCCAAAGAAATTATGCTACTACTGAAAAAGAGTTCTTAGCAGTTGTTTTTGCTTGTGATAAGTTTAGACCTTATATTGTTGATTCCAAAGTTACTATTCACACTGATCATGCTGCTATTAAATATCTTATGGAAAAGAAAGATGCTAAGCCTAGGCTCATTAGATGGGTTCTCCTGCTCCAAGCATTTGACTTACATATTATTGATAGAAAGGGAGCTGAGAACCCCGTTGCAGACAACTTGTCTAGGTTAGAGAATGTTCTTGATAACCCACTACCTATTGATGATAGCTTTCCTGGTGAACAATTAGCGGTTGTTAATGCTTCTCGTACTGCTCCTTGGTATGCTGATTATTCTAATTATATTGTTGCTAAATTTATACCCCCTAGTTTCACATACTAGCAAAAGAAAAAGTTCGTTTATGACTTAAGACATTACTTTTGGGATGATCCACACCTTTATAAAGAAGGAGTAGATGGTGTTATTAGACGTTGTGTGCCTGAGCATGAACAGGAGAAGATCCTACGCAAGTTTCACTCTGAATCCTACGGAGGGCACCACGCTGGAGATAGAACTGCACACAAGGTACTACAATCTGGTTTTTATTGGCCTACTCTCTTCAAAGATGCTCGTAAGTTTGTCTTATCTTGTGATGAATGTCAAAGAATAGGTAACATTAGTAGACGTCAAGAAATGCCTATGAATTATTCTCTTGTTATTGAACCATTTGATGTTTGGGGCTTTGATTATATGGGACCTTTTCCTGCCTCTAATGGTTATACACATATTTTAGCTGTTGTTGGTTACGTTACTAAGTGGGTAGAAGCTATTCCAACTAGTAGTGCTGATCATAACACTTCTATTAAAATGCTTAAAGAAGTTATTTTTCCGAGGTTTGGAGTCCCTAGATATCTTATGACTGATGGTGGTTCATATTTTATTCATGGTGCTTTCTGTAAGATGCTTGCTAAGTATGATGTTAATCATAGAATCGCATCTCCTTATCATCCGTAGTCTAGTGGTCAAGTAGAGTTGAGCAATAGAGAGCTCAAATTAATTTTGCAAAAGACTGTGAACAGATCTAGAAAGAATTGGTCCAAAAAACTTGATGATGCATTATGGGCCTATAGAACTGCATACAAAAATCCTATGGGTATGTCTCCATATAAGATGGTTTATGGAAAAGCATGTCATTTACCTCTTGAACTTGAACATAAAGCATATTGGGCTATTAAAGAGCTCAACTATGACTTCAAACTTGCCGGTGAGAAGAGGTTGTTTGATATTAGCTTACTTGATGAATGGAGAACCCAAGCCTATGAGAATGACAAGCTATTCAAAGAAAAAGTCAAACGCTAGCATGATAAAAGGATACAAAAGCGTGAGTTTAACGTAGGAGATTATGTGTTATTATTCAACTCTCGTTTAAGATTTTTTGCAGGAAAGCTTCTCTCTAAATGGGAAGGTCCCTACGTTATCGAGGAGGTCTATCGTTCTGGTGCCATAAAGATCAACAACTTCGAAGGCACAAGTCCGAGGGTGGTAAATGGTCAAAGAATTAAACATTATATTTCAGGTAATCCTATTAATGTTGAAACTAATATTATTGAAACCGTAACCCCGGAGGAATACATAAGGGATACTTTCCAGAACGTTCCAGACTCCGAAAAGGAATATGTAGGTGGTACGGTAAGTAAACCGACTCCAAAACAACTCCAATGGCAATATTTATCAGTTTTGGAATATTTTAAGAATTTTAGGAAGAAAGAAGTAGTCTGAAAGGGACACGAGGCCCCCATGAGAGTGGAGGGCGCGCCCACCCTTACTGGGCGCGCCTCCCTGTCTCGTGGGCACCTCGTGTGCCTCCCGGACTCCATTTTCTTGCATGTTACGTATTTTGGTCGGTAAAAATTCATTATATATACTCCCGAAGGTTTTGACCACCGTATCACGCAAATATCCTCTGTTTTCATTTCGAGTTGTTTCTGTTGCAGATCAAGAGCACCATGACGTCGCCCTCCCTCAACAACGAAGATAAGGATGCTTGGCTATTGAAGATAGAGCTGAAAAGAGAAGAACCGGAAGAGATTAACGAGGATGAAGGGATCAAGAAGGCTATGAAGGTTCAAGCTCCGGTGGTGAAAGAAGAAGACATCCTTCAACCTTTACCTAACCTCTTTACTCCAACAGAAATTGAAGCTTTCAAGATGATTGAGTTAGCTCGCATATAGAACAAGTATCTCACACAGGAGAATATTCTGTTGATGGATCATATCGCCGGACTCAAGGGCATTATCCTCAAGTTGGAGGAGCTTTTACGCTCAATGTGCGATTATCCACCATCATCATCACCACCCCCATCACCTTCGAGGACATAATCACATGGGTATGGGCACTCCCCTTGGCAACTGCCAAGCTTGGGGGAGGTGCTCCGGTATCGTATCACCATCACACTCCTATCTTTACCGTTTTATTTAGTTCGATCCTTTTTGTAGTATCTTGATCTAGTAGATTGAAGTTTTGATATCAAGTAGTTTTGAGTTTTGCTTAGTGATCTCTTTTTGTAATCGAGTCCGTGAGTTATCTATAACAAAGATTAGTATTGAGCCAATGGCTTTGCTATGTTGCTATGATCTTGAGAAAGTAGAAAGAATTAAAGAGTTCATATTGATCTTATTGTTAGTGATGACTTCACATATAGAAAGTATGAGGCATAAAAATTGTTGAGAGTTGATGAACGTAGTTTTGGTCGTCGTTGCAATTAATAGGAAGTGATAAGGAAAGAGAGGTTCACATATAAATATATTATCTTGGACACCTTTTATGATTGTGAGAACTCATTAAGTATGACATGCTAAAAGAGTTGACGTTGGACAAGGAAGACAACGTAATGGTTTATGTTTTCTCACATCTCAGTTAAAGTATATTGTTATTGACCTTCCGAACATGTTGAGCTTGCCTTTCCCCCTCATGCTAGCCAATTTCCTTGCACCAAGTAGAGATACTACTTGTGCTTCCAAATATCCTTAAACCCAGTTTTTGCCATGAGAGTCCACCATACCTACCTATGGATTGAGTAAGATCCTTTAAGTAAGTTTTCATTGGTGCAAGCAATAAAAATTGCTCTCTAAATATGTATGACTTATTAGTGCAGAGAAAATAAGCATTGTACGATCTTGTTGTGGAAGTAATAAAAGCGACGGACTGCATAATAAAGGTCCACATACAAGGGGCAATACAAAGTGATGTTCTTTTGCATTAAGATTTTGTGCATCCAACCCTAAACGTGCATGGCAACCTCTGCTTCCCTCTGTGGAGGGTCTATCTTTTACTTTATGTTTTTACTTTATGCTTGAGTCAAGGTGATCCTCACCTTTCCCCTTTTTCATTTTATCCTTTGGCAAGCTCTTCGTGTTTGAAAGATCATGATATATATATCCAATTGGATGTAAGTTAGCATGGGCTATTATTGTTGACATCACCTAAAAGTGAATACGTTGGGAGGCAACACAATAATCCCCTATCTTTCTCAGTGTCCGGCTGAAACTCCATAACCACGAGTATTGCGTGAGTGTTAGCAATTGTAGAAGACTACAAGATAGTTGAGTATGTGAACTTGCTGAAAAAGCTCTATTGTTGACTCTTTCTGATGTTATGATAAATTGCGATTGCTTCAATGACTGAGATTATAGTTTGTTAGTTCTCAATGAAGTTTTTGAACCATACTTGACATTGTGAATTCATTGTTACTTGAGCATAAGAAATCATATGATAAGATCTATATATGTTGTTGTTATAAGAATGATCATGATGCCCTCATGTCCGTATTTTATTTTTATCGACACCTCTATCTCTAAGCATGTGGACATATTTTTCGATGTCGGCTTCCGCATGAGGACAAGCGAGGTCTAAGCTTGGGGGAGTTGATACGTCCATTTTGCATCATGCTTTTATATCAATATTTATTGCATTATGGGCTATTATTACACATTATATCTCAATACTTATGGCTATTCTCTCTTATTTTACACAGTTTACCATGAAGAGGGGGAATGCCGGCAGCTGGAATTCTGGCTGGAGAAGGAGCAAACATTGGAAACCTATTCTGCACTGCTCCAAAAATCCTGAAATTCCACAAAACCTATTTTTGGAATTAATAAGAATTATTGAGCGGAAGAAGTAGACCAGGGGGCCCACACCCTGTCCAGGAGGGTGGGGGCGCCGCCCCCCCCCCTATTGGGCGCGCCCCCTGTCTCCTGGGCCCCCTGGTGGCCCTCCGGTGTCCATCTTCTGCTATATGAGGGCTTTTACCCTAGAAAAAATCATGGGCAAGCTTACGGGACGAAACTCCGCCGCCACGAGGCGGAACCTTGGTGGAACCAATCTAGGGCTCTAGCAGAGCTGTTCTACCGGGGACACTTCCCTCCGGGAGGGGGAAATCATCACCAACGATCCTCTCATCGGGAGGGGATCAATCTCCATCAACATCTTCACCAGCATCATCTCCTCTCAGAACCCTAGTTCATCTCTTGTATCCAATCTTGTATCAAAACCACAAATTGGTACCTGTGGGTTGCTAGTAGTGTTGATTACTCCTTGTAGTTGATGCTAATTGGTTCACTTGGTGGAAGATCATATGTTCAGATCCTTAATGCATATTATTACCCCTCTGATTATGAACATGAATATGCTTTGTGAGTAGCTACGTTTGTTCCTGAGGACATGGGTGAAGTCTTGCTATCAGTAGTCATGTGAATTTGGTATTCGTTCGATATTTTGATGAGATGTATGTTGTCTTTTCCTCTAGTGGTGTTATGTGAACGTCGACTACATGACACTTCACCATTGTTTGGGCCTAGAGGAGGGCATAGGGAAGTAATAAGTAGATGATGGGTTGCTAGAGTGACAGAACCTTAAACCCTAGTTTATGTGTTGCTTCGTTAGGGGCTGATTTGGATCCATATGTTTAATGTTGTGGTTAGGTTTACCTTAATACTTCTTTTGTAGTTGCAGACGCTTGCAATAGGGGTTAATCATAAGTGGGATACTTGTCCAAGTAAGGGCAGTACCCAAGCACCGGTCCACCCACATATCAAATTATCAAAGTACCGAACGCGAATCATATGAGCATGATGAAAACTAGCTTGACGATAATTCCTATGTGTCCTCGGGAGCTCCTTTCTCATTATTATAAATTGTCTAGGCTTATCCTTTTCTACATAAAGGATTGGGCCACCTTGCTGCACTTTATTTACTTTGTTTACTTGTTACTCGTTACTATTTATCTTATCAAAAAACTATCTATCACCTACAATTTCAGTGCTTGCAGAGAAAACCTTACTGAAAACCGCTCATCATTTCCTTCCGCTCCTCGTTGGGTTCGACACTCTTACTTATCGAAAGGACTACGATAGTTCCTCTACACTTGTGGGTCATCAGCCTCCCACTTGCCCTTGGAGACGGACCCAGCCATGGCTGGGGAGGGTAGTGGCGGTGGGAAAGATTGGAGCTTTTTCGGTGCTAGAGCTTGGGGATTGGAAGACAGAGGCTAGAGGAAGGCGTGGGGAAGAAAGGAGGGATCTTTGTCCTCTTATAGACGGTGAAAATGCCAATCATCCCTCTCTTAAGCCTTAAACCTCACATGTTCCCAATGAGATCGTGCGTAAGGCGTGGTTGGGTTACCCAAATCCCATGATGAGAATCCCGTAATAAGCGGGCACGATCTCTGTTTTGACAAGATGTGCCAATGGAGGCTCGACCTCAAAACACAAAACAGGAGGTGTGAAAAACAGTTCAAAATACTGAAGAGTCAAGTGTGACGCTTCGCCGAAAAAAGTTGTCAGCAAAAGACATTGTCCTTGTTTTCACATCTTGCCTTCATGGCTAAGGGTTGTATTTGTTGGAAATATGCCCTAGAGGCAATAATAGAAGGATTATTATTATATTTCCTTATTCATGATAATTGTCTTTATTCATGCTATAATTGTATTATCCGGAAATCGTAATACACGTGTGAATACATAGACCATAATATGTCCCTAGTAAGCCTCTAGTTGACTAGCTCGTTGATCAACAGATAGTCATGGTTTCCTGACTATGGACATTAGATGTCGTTGAGAACGGGATCACATCATTAGGAGAATGATGTGATGGACAAGACCCAATCCTAAGCATAGCACAAGATCGTGTAGTTCGTTTTGCTAGAGATTTTCCAATGTCAAGTATCTTTTCCTTAGACCATGAGATCGTGTAACTCCTGGATACCGTAGGAGTGCTTTGGGTGTACCAAACGTCACAACGTAACTGGGTGACTATAAAGGTGCACTACAGGTATCTCCGAAAGTGTCTGTTGGGTTGACACGGATCGAGACTGGGATCTGTCACTCTGTATGACGGAGAGGTATCTCTGGGCCCACTCGGTAATGCATCATCATAATGAGCTCAAAGTGAACAAGTGTCTGGTCACAGTATCATGCATTACGGTACGAGTAAAGTGACTTGCCGGTAACGAGACTGAACGAGGTATTGGGATACCGACAATCGAGTCTCGGGCAAGTAACGTACCGATTGACAAAGGGAATTGCATACGGGGTTGATTGAATCCTCGACATCGTGGTTCATCCGATGAGATCATCGAGGAGCATGTGGGAGCCAACATGGGTATCCAGATCCCGCTGTTGGTTATTGACCGGAGAGCCGTCTCGGTCATGTCTACGTGTCTCCCGAACCCGTAGGGTCTACACACTTAAGGTTCGGTGACGCTAGGGTTGTAGAGATATGAGTATGCAGCAAACCGAAAGTTGTTCGGAGTCCCGGATGAGATCCCAGATGTCATGAGGAGTTCCGGAATGGTCCGAAGGTAAAGAATTATATATAGGAAGTGTAGTTTCGGCCATCGGGAGAATTTCGGGGGTCACCGGTATTGTACCGGGACCACCGGAAGGGTCCCGGGGGTCCATCGGGTGGGGCCACCTATCCCGGAGGGCCCCATGGGATGAAGTAGGAGGGGAACCAGCCCCTGGTGGGCTGGTGCGCCCCCCCCCCCCCCCTCCTGGGCCCCCCTCTGCACCTAGGGTTGGGAACCCTGGGGGAGGGGGCGCCTCCACTTGCCTTGGGGGGCACTCCACCCCCCTTGGCTGCCGCCCCCCCTAGAGATCCCATCTCTAGGGTCGGCGCCCCCCCCCTGGGGGCCTATATAAAGGAGGGGGGAGGGAGGGCAGCCGCACCCTGAAGTCTTGGCGCCTCCCTCTCCCCTGCTACACCTCTCCCTCTCGCAGAAGCTCGGCGAAGCTCTGCCGGAACTCTGTTGCATCCACCACCACGTCGTCGTGCTGCTGGATCTTTATCAACCTCTCCTTCCCCCTTGCTGGATCAAGAAGGAGGAGACGTCATCCGCTCCGTACGTGTGTTGAACATGGAGGTGCTGTCCGTTCGGCACTTGGTCATCGGTGATTTGGATCACGACGAGTACGACTCCCTCAACCCCGTTCTCTTGAACGCTTCGGCTCGCGATCTACAAAGGTATGTAGATGCACTCCTATCACTCGTTGCTTATATGAACTCATAGATGGATCTTGGTGAAACCGTAGGAAAAAATTTTATTTTCTGCAACATTCCCCAACAGTGGTATCAGAGCTAGGTCTATGCATAGTTCTTTATTGCATGAGTAGAACACAAATCTGTTGTGGGCGTAGATGTTGTCAACTTTCTTGCCGCTACTAGTCTTATTTTGCTTCAGCGGTATTGTGGGATGAAGCGGCCTGGACTGACCTTACACGTACGCTTACGTGAGACAGGTTCCACCGACTGACATGCACTAGTTGCATAAGGTGGCTAGCGGGTGTCTGTCTCTCCCACTTTAGTTGGAGCGGATTCGATGAAAAGGGTCCTTATGAAGGGTAAATAGAAGTTGACAAATCACGTTGGCTTTTTTGTAGGTAAGAAAACGTTCTTGCTAGAACCCTATTGCAGCCACGTAAAAGATGCAACAACAATTAGAGGACGTCTAACTTGTTTTTGCAACAATTGCCTTGTGATGTGATATGGCCAAAAGTTGTGATGAATGATGAATGATATATTGTGATGTATGAGATCATGTTCTTGTAATAGGAACCACGACTTGCATGTCGATGAGTATGACAACCGGCAGGAGCCATAGGAGTTGTCTTAATTATTGTATGACCTGCGTGTCAATGATTTAACGCCATGTAATTACTTTACTTTATTGCTAAAACGTTAGCCATAGTAGTAGAAGTAATAGTTGGCTAGCAAATTCATGGAGACACGATGATGGAGATCATGATGATGGAGATCATGGTGTCGTGCCGGTGACGAAGATGATCATGGAGCCCCGAAGATGGAGATCAAAGGAGCTATATGATATTGGCCATATCATGTCACTATTATATAATTGCATGTGATGTTTATTATGTTTATGCATCTTGTTTACTTAGAACGACGGTAGTAAATAAGATGATCCCTTATAACAATTTCAAGAAAGTGTTCTCCCCTAACTGTGCGTCGTTGCTAAAGTTCGTCGTTTCGAAACACCACGTGATGATCGGGTGTGATAGATTCTTAGGTTCACATACAATGGGTGTAAGACAGTTTTACACATGCAAAACACTTAGGGTTAACTTGACGAGCCTAGCATGTACAGACATGGCCTCGGAACACAGAGACCGAAAGGTCGAACATGAGTCATATGAAAGATACGATCAACATGAGATGTTCACCGATGATGACTAGTCCGTCTCGCGTGATGATCGGACACGGCCTAGTCGACTCGGATCGTGTAACACTTAGATGACTAGAGGGATGTCTAATCTGAGTGGGAGTTCATTAGATAATTTGATTAGATGAACTTAATTATCATGAACTTAGTCTAAAACCTTTGCAAATATGTCTTGTAGATCAAATGGCCAACGCCCATGTCAACATGAACTTCAATGCGTTCCTAGAGAAAACCAAGCTTAAAGATGATGGCAGCAACTATACGGACTGGGTCCGGAACTTGAGGATCATCCTCATAGCTGCCAAGAAAGCATATGTCCTAGAAGGACCGCTAGGTGAAGCACCCATCCCAGAGAACCAAGACATTATGAACGCTTGGCAGTCACGTGCTGATGATTACTCCCTCGTTCAGTGCGGCATGCTTTATAGCTTAGAACCGGGGCTCCAAAAGTGTTTTGAGCAACACGGAGCATATGAGATGTTCGAGGAGCTGAAAATGGTTTTCCAAGCTCATGCCCGGGTCAAGAGATATGAAGTCTCCGACAAGTTCTATAGTTGTAAGATGGAGGAAAATAGTTCTGTCAGTGAGCACATACTCAAAATGTCTGGGTTGCACAACCGCCTGTCCCAGCTGGACATTAACCTCCCAGACAAGGCGGTCCTTGACAGAATCCTTCAGTCGCTCCCACCGAGCTACAAGAGCTTTGTGATGAACTACAATATGCAGGGGATGGTGAAAACTATTCCTGGAGTATTTTCAATGCTGAAGTCAACAGAGGTAGAAATCAAGAAGGAACATCAAGTGTTGATGGTCAATAAAACCACTAAGTTCAAGAAGGGCAAGGGTAAGAAGAACTTCAAGAAGGACGGCAAGGATGTTGCCGCACCCGGTAAGCCAGTTGCCGGGAAGAAGTCAAAGAATGGACCCAAGCCTGAGACTGAGTGCTTTTATTGCAAAGGGAAGGGTCACTAGAAGCGGAACTGCCCCAAATACTTAGCGGACAAGAAGGCCGGCAACACTAAAGGTATATGTGATATACATGTAATTGATGTGTACCTTACCAGTAATCGTAGTAACTCCTGGGTATTTGATACCGGTGCCGTTGCTCATATTTGTAACTCACAGCAGGAGCTGCGGAATAAGCGGAGACTGGCGAAGGACGAGGTGATGATGCGCGTCGGGAATGGTTCCAAGGTCGATGTGATCGCCGTCGGCACGCTGCCTCTACATTTACCCACGGGGTTAGTTTTAAACCTCAATAATTGTTATTTAGTGCCAAGTTTGAGCATGAACATTGTATCTGGATCTCGTTTAATACGAGATGGCTACTCATTTAAATCCGAGAATAATGGTTGTTCTATTTATATGAGAGATATGTTTTATGGTCATGCCCCGATGGTCAATGGTTTATTCTTAATGAATCTCGAACGTAATGTCACACATATTCATAGTGTGAATACCAAAAGATGTAAAGTTGATAAAGATAGTCCCACATACTTGTGGCACTGCCGCCTTGGTCACATTGGTGTCAAGCACATGAAGAAGCTCCATGCTGATGGACTTTTAGAGTCTCTCGATTATGAATCATTTGACACATGCGAACCATGCCTCATGGGCAAAATGACCAAGACTACGTTCTCTGTAACAATGGAGCGAGCAACTAACTTATTGGAAATCATACATACCGATGTGTGCGGTCCAATAAGCGTTGAGGCTCGCGGAGGATATTGTTATGTTCTCACTCTCACTGATGACTTGAGTAGATATGGGTATGTCTACTTGATGAAACACAAGTCTGAGACCTTTGAAAAGTTCAAGGAATTTCAGAATGAGGTAGAGAATCAAAGTGACCGAAAGATAAAGTTCCTACGATCAGATCATGGAGGAGAATATTTAAGTCACGAATTTGGTACACACTTAAGGAAATGTGGAATCGTTTCACAACTCACGCCGCCTGGAACACCTCAGTGTAATGGTGTGTCCGAACATCTTAATCGCACTCTATTGGATATAGTGCGGTCTATGATGTCTCTTACCGATTTACCGCTATCATTTTGGGGATACGCTCTAGAGACAGCTACATTCACTTTAAATAGGGCTCCGTCTAAATCCATTGAGACGACACTGTATGAATTATGGTTTGGGAAGAAACCTAAGCTGTCGTTTCTAAAAGTTTGGGGATGTGATGCTTATGTCAAGAAACTTCAACCTGAAAAGCTCGAACCCAAGTCGGAAAAATGCGTCTTCATAGGATACCCTAAGGAAACCATTGGGTATACCTTCTACTTAAGATCCGAGGGCAAGATCTTCGTTGCCAAGAACGGATCCTTTCTGGAAAAAGAGTTTCTCTCGAAAGGAGTAAGTGGGAGGAAAGTAGAACTCGATGAAGTACTTCCTCTTGAACCGAAAAGTAGTGCAGCTCAGGAAAATGTTCCTGTGGTGCCTACGCCGACTTGAGAGGAAATTAATGATGATGATCAAGGTACTTCGGATCAAGTTGCTACTGAACTTCATAGGTCCACAAGGACACGTTCCACACCAGAGTGGTATGGCAATCCTGTCCTGGAAATCATGTTGTTAGACAACGGTGAACCTTCGAACTATGAAGAAGCGATGGCGGGCCCAGATTCCAACAAATGGTTTGAAACCATGCAATCCGAGATAGAATCCATGTATGAAAACAAAGTATGGACTTTGACAGACTTGCCCAACGATCGGCGAGCGATAGAAAACAAATGGATCTTTAAGAAGAAGACGGACGCGGATGGTAATATTACCATCTATAAAGCTCGACTTGTCGCTAAGGGTTATCGGCAAGTTCAAGGGGTTAACTACGATGAGACTTTCTCTCCCGTAGCGAAGCTGAAGTCCGTCCGAATCATGTTAGCAATTGCCGCATACTATGATTATGAGATATGGCAGATGGACGTCAAAACGGCATTCCTTAACGGACATCCTAAGGAAGAACTGTATATGATGCAGCCGGAAGGTTTTGTCGATCCTAAGAATGCTAACAAGGTATGCAAGCTCCAGCGATCCATTTATAGGCTGGTGCAAGCATCTCGGAGTTGGAACATTCGCTTTGATGAGATGATCAAAGCGTTTGGGTTTATGCAGACTTATGGAGAAGCCTGCGTTTACAAGAAAGTGAGTGGGAGCTCTGTAGCATTTCTCATATTATATGTAGATGACATACTTTTGATGGGAAATGATATAGAACTTTTGGACAGCATTAAGGCCTACTTGAATAAGTGTTTTCAATGAAGGACCTTGGAGAAGCTGCTTACATATTAGGCATCAAGATCTATAGGGATATATTGAGACGCCTCATAGGTCTTTCACAAAGCACATACCTTGATAAGATTTTGAAGAAGTTCAAAATGGATCAGTCCAACAAAGGGTTCTTGCCTGTATTGCAAGGTGTGAGATTGAGCTCGGCTCAATGCCCGACCACGGCAAAAGATAAAGAAGAGATGAGTGTCATCCCCTATGCTTCAGCCATAGGATCTATTATGTATGCCATGCTGTGTACCAGACCTGATGTAAACCTTGCCATAAGTTTGGTAGGAAGGTACCAAAGTAATCTCGGCAAGGAACACTGGACAGCGGTCAAGAATATCCTGAAGTACCTGAAAAGGACAAAGGACATGTTTCTCGTTTATGGAGGTGACGAAGAGCTCGTCGTAAAGGGTTACGTCGATGCTAGCTTCAACACAGATCTGGATGACTCTAAGTCACAAACCGGATATGTGTATATGTTGAATCATGGAGCAGTAAGCTGGTGCAGTTGCAAGCAGAGCGTTGTGGCGGGATCTACATGTGAAGTGGAGTACATGGCAGCCTCGGAGGCAGCGCATGAAGCAATATGGATGAAGGAGTTCATCACCGACCTAGGAGTCATACCCAATGCGTCGGGGCCAATCACTCTCTTCTGTGACAGCACTAGAGCTATTGCCCTTGCCAAGGAGCCCAGGTTTCACAAGAAGACCAGGCACATCAAGCGTCGTTTCAACTCCATCCATGAAAATGTTCAAGATGGAGACATAGATATTTGCAAAGTACATACGGATCTGAATGTCGCAGATCCGTTGACTAAACCTCTTTCGCGAGCAAAACATGATCAACACCAGAACACTATGGGTGTTCGATTCATCACAATGTAACTAGATTATTGACTCTAGTGCAAGTGGGAGACTGTTGGAAATATGCCCTAGAGGCAATAATAGAAGGATTATTATTATATTTCCTTATTCATGATAATTGTCTTTATTCATGCTATAATTGTATTATCCGGAAATCGTAATACACGTGTGAATACATAGACCATAATGTGTCCCTAGTAAGCCTCTAGTTGACTAGCTCGTTGATCAACAGATAGTCATGGTTTCCTGACTATGGACATTAGATGTCGTTGATAACGGGATCACATCATTAGGAGAATGATGTGATGGACAAGACCCAATCCTAAGCATAGCACAAGATCGTGTAGTTTGTTTTGCTAGAGATTTTCCAATGTCAAGTATCTTTTCCTTAGACCATGAGATCGTGTAACTCCTGGATACCGTAGGAGTGCTTTGGGTGTACCAAACGTCACAACGTAACTGGGTGACTATAAAGGTGCACTACAGGTATCTCCGAAAGTGTCTGTTGGGTTGACACGGATCGAGACTGGGATCTGTCACTCCGTATGATGGAGAGGTATCTCTGGGCCCACTCGGTAATGCATCATCATAATGAGCTCAAAGTGACCAAGTGTCTGGTCACGGGATCATGCATTACGGTACGAGTAAAGTGACTTGCCGGTAACGAGACTGAACGAGGTATTGGGATACCGATGATCGAGTCTCGGGCAAGTAACGTACCGATTAACAAAGGGAATTGTATACGGGGTTGATTGAATCCTCGACATCGTGGTTCATCCGATGAGATCATCGAGGAGCATGTGGGAGCCAACATGGGTATCCAGATCCTGTTGGTTATTGACCGGAGAGCCGTCTCGGTCATGTCTACGTGTCTCCCGAACCCGTAGGGTCTACACACTTAAGGTTCGGTGACGCTAGGGTTGTAGAGATATGAGTATGCAGCAAACCGAAAGTTGTTCGGAGTCCCGGATGAGATCCCGGACATCACGAGGAGTTCCGGAATGGTCCGAAGGTAAAGAATTATATATAGGAAGTGTAGTTTCGGCCATCGGGAGAATTTCGGGGGTCACCGGTATTGTACCGGGACCACGGAAGGGTCCCTGGGGTCCACCGGGTGGGGCCACCTATCCCGGAGGGCCCCATGGGCTGAAGTGGGAGGGGAACCAGCCCCTGGTGGGCTGGTGCGCCCCCCTGGGCCCCCCTCTGTGCCTAGGGTTGGGAACCCTAGGGGAGGGGGCGCCTCCACTTGCCTTGGGGGGCACTCCACCCCCCTTGGCCGCCCCCCCCCCTAAAGATCCCATCTCTAGGGATGGCGCCCCCCCTGGGGGCCTATATAAAGGAGGGGGGAGGGAGGGCAGCCGCACCCTAAAGTCTTGGCGCCTCCCTCTCCCCTACTACACCTCTCCCTCTCATAGGAGCTTGGCGAAGCACTGGCGGAACTCTGCTGCATCCACCACCATGCCGCCGTGCTGCTGGATCTTCATCAACCTCTCCTTCCCCCTTGCTGGATCAAGAAGAAGGAGACGTCATCCGCTCCGTACGTGTGTTGAATGCGGAGGTGCTGTCCGTTCGGCACTTGGTCATCGGCGATTTGGATCACGACGAGTACGACTCCCTCAACCCTGTTCTCTTGAACGCTTCCGCTCGCGATCTACAAAGGTATGTAGATGCACTCCTATCACACGTTGCTTAGATGAACTCATAGATGGATCTTGGTGAAACCGGAGGAAATTTTTTTATTTTCTGCAACGTTCCCCAACAGTATTAATTATGCAGAGCCGGGCATAGTTCTTTTGTAAGGGGAGCTGACGTACAATATTCAAGAAAAGGAACCCGCCTTGCAACGCCGAAGACAATCCGCATGACAAACACATTGTCATTGAAGACTAGTTCAAGGGATACTGAGGGAGTCCTGGATTAGGGGGTCCTTGGGTGTACGATCTATTCTATGTGGGCCGGCCTAATGGGCCATGAAGATAAAGCAGAAGACCATCCCCCGTGTCCGGGTAGGACTCCTATATGCGTGGACGGCAAGATTGGTGTCCGAATATTCTATTTCCCTTCCTTGTATACCAGCCATGTACAACCCTAGGTCCCTCCCGTGTCTATATAAACCGGAGGGTTTAGTCCATAGAGGCTATCAGAATATTCATAGGCTAGACAACTAGGGTTTAACCATTATGATCTTGAGGTAGATCAACTCTTGTAACCCCTATACTCATCGAATACAATCAAGCAGGACATAGGGTATTACCTCCTTTAAGAGGGCCCAAACCTGGGTAAACATTGTGTCCCATTGTCCCTTGTTACCATTGATCCTTAGACACACAGCTTGGGCCCCCCTACCTGAGATCTGCCCGTTTTAACACTGACATCGAGAACAGGGCTCCAGATGGGACCTCTTCAGAACAGAGGCTTGCGACGGAGATAAAACTCTTATGGAGGTGTGCCGATGGTTTCTCTATTTATAGGAACTTATGGCAATGGAAATAGGTCAAGTCGGTTCCCATACATGCAGGGGTGTGAACACCCCCAGACCCGCCACCTGTCCTTGTCGGCCCCTCGTGGCTCTTCTCGACGACACCTGAAGCTTCATGTGTTTCTTGTTGCCCAAAAAATTGTGTTAAATCAACAACATATTTTGACCTCCGAAGATATTGATTTCCTGTGAAACAAAAAACAAGCAGAAAACAGGAACCGACACTGGGCACTAAGTTAATAGGTTAGTCCATAAAAATAATATAAAATAATGTAAAACGATAATAAAAGTGTATAGAAATGATAATAGAGTAGCATGAAACAATCAAAAATTATGGATACGTTTGAGACTTATCAAACTTCCCTATATCAAGAAACCTTCACTTGTGAACTAGGCTCTGTTCCATTGAAGTGCCTAGGATTGTCAGTCTCTGATATTAGAATTAGGAATAAATTTTGGAAGGTGGTGACAGAGAAAACTGAAAATAGATGTGCTTGTTGGCAGGGGAGACTGCTTCACATAGCTGGCAGGGTGACAATGGTGCAATACTATCTCACAAATATTTCTATGTTTATGATGTCCTTCTATCCTATTCCTGCTGGAATCAGGAGAAAAGCAGACTTCTTCAGGGCTAGGCTGGTGTGGCAAGCTGACAAAGATAAGAAAAATAATATCATTTAATTAATTGGAAGACTTGATGTATGCCAAAACATCAGGGTGGTTTAGGGATCATAAATTTAGATCTTTTCAATAAAGCTCTCCTAGCTATATGGTTGTGGATATTAGAAAATGAGTATGGACTTTGGCAAGAAATATTGCTTAATAAGTATGTTAGGGGAAAATGTATTTCTGGAATTGCATAAGGCTGGAGACTCACAATTTTGGTCTTGTCTCATAAAGGTGAAAGATTTGTTTTTATCATCATGTGAAAAAAAAGAATTGGGGATAGAAAAAATCACCAGATTTTGGGAAGACCAGTTGATTGGATATAAACTTCTTAAATATGATTATTCTAATGTGTACTATACCATTATTGATCATAACATTTTTGTGTCTGATGCTATTAAAAAAGGATGGCACAATTTCTCTTTTAGAAGATCTTTGTTTGGGGAATCTTGAGATCTTTGGAACAGTCTGAAAATGAGATGTGAGGAAGTGATGATGCATGGAGGAAAAGATAAACCCCTGCGGATGCTTGCTGCTGATAGGAAGTTTTCTGTGAAGTCTTTATATCTCCATTTAAGGTTGATTGTGGTTTTCCACAAAAAATTCCATGGAAGATCAAAGTACCTGCCAAAATTAAAATCTTCTTGGGGCTGATGAAAAAAAGCATTTTAACTAGGGACAATTTATTGAAAAGGGGATGGAAAGGAGAGAAGAGTTGTGTTTTCTGTGTGCAAGAAGAAAGTATTGATCATTATTCTTCACTTGCTTTGCTGCAAAATTGATTTGGAATTTGTTAAGATATGCTTTCGACTTACATTACATTCCTATTGACTTGCATGATAAGAAACTTTGCAGATGTATCAAAACTTTTCTGAAACATGATAAGAAACTAGTGTTGGTGGGTGTTCCGGCTCTGTTTTGGTTCACTTGGAAATGTCGCGATGATGTGATCTTCAATAGGAAAATATTTGGTGATCCCATGAGTTTGGTGAGACTAATCTGTAATTGAATCACGGATTGGTCCGTTTTGCACATAGGAGGGAGAGGAAAAAATGCTGACGCTGGGAGAAAAACTAATAGAGCGGGTGACAAGTGAAGTATATCGCGCTTCGCATGGTTGGAGACTGGAGAGTCCCAAGACTTGGTGGCTAAACTAGCGAGCTGCTGAGATCCTGGAGGGTTCTCTTCTTGCCA
Organism: Triticum aestivum; assembly: GCF_018294505.1. Taxonomy (NCBI): domain Eukaryota; kingdom Viridiplantae; phylum Streptophyta; class Magnoliopsida; order Poales; family Poaceae; genus Triticum; species Triticum aestivum. The sequence goes on along the minus strand of NC_057813.1, from coordinate 584,825,779 downwards.
TCTTTGTGGTCTTTTGCATAGTGGATGTATTTTGGGGACGAGCTTAGCCCGTTCTTAGAGCATCTATAGCCGGAACTTGCTAATTTGGACCCCTAAATGCCCGAAGACGTGCCCGGACACGTCCGCCTGCATGGATCGGACACACCCCAAATTTTCCTTGGCACAACCAAAAACCTCAATTAGCACAACCCAAATCCATACAAAGGTAAGCAACGTTTATGTAAACGATGCAACACACATCATGCGGCTACTACATCAGGACATTGCCATTGGACTACCAAAATTCGGCATGTTCTACCTACATACTAGCTATGGAAAAGATCATCCACAATTGCCCTTGCCTTCCCAGCGCCCTTGTCGTCCTTCTTGCGGAAGTACCAATCAAAAATGTCATATGGATCAAGCCGGATCTGCTCATCGTCGGAGTTGTCCGACTTCTCCTCTTTGGGGGTAGTCCAGCCATGGCACGGACCACCCGATTCTGCACTCGAGCGAGGGCGCATGTGTTCCTCCGCTGCCACTTCTTGATGATGCGGGCGTGGATGACTTCCTACTCCGCGGCAGCGCGCTCTGCTGCATCTACCGCCGCCATGCCGGCAGGAAGGCGAGCCTCGGGCACCCTCATCCTCTCCTTCCCACAGCGAGCACACTGGTCCTGGTAGCTCTCACCCCCCCCCCCCCCCCGAGATGGGGAAGCTAAGGGCGACGATGATCCAGCCCCAGCGGGTCCAAGCGCCAGTTGCGCTGACGCAATGAATTCGCCGGACAAATCCCGACGTAGGCCGCGCACAGTCCTCCCGGGAGCGGCGGAGGGCAATGCGGACGGCCATTGACTCCTCCAATCCGCATGGGATGACACCCTAGTTGACGGATTTGGAGTGGTCGGAGTCAGATTCGCTGCCTGCCATTCCTGGAAGGCTGGAGATCGCCAGACGGAAGCTCGAGGGCGGAGTGGAGTGGCTAGGTTTTGGCTCGGGGAGCGAATGGAGATGGATATATATGTGGGGTCGGGTGGGCCAGCGTGGGCCGGATCCGACGTGATGGACGCGCTAGGGCCACCCCATATTTAGACTGGATATGAGGGGTGCCGGTCAGCCCGAACATTTGATGCCGATTTGAGGCGTCCGTCTGGGTCAGGTTTTTCTGACCTGTCAATGACAGACTGAGAGTGTCGTTCGTCTGAGAGTTGAAGGGGCGTTTGAGGCACCCGGTTGTAGATGCTTGTAATAGAACTTGGTAGAGCACTGGTGCTATATTTTGCGCTTTAGTTTTGGTTGGATGCTTGGATATTGTAAGACCGGAATATGGTTTCATTGAATGAAACTGGAGGGGGAAAGCCCTCTCTTTTGCTCAAGAAAAAAAAACACATGTAGTACCACTGTACTGATGTACCAGTAATACTTATTTAAAGCAAAGAAGCGTAACTGCGCCTGTACCTGTACGGCTTGTACCCGGCGCGATCAGAGGAAGCAAACTCGACAGAAGCAGTGACCGTCCTGCTCCTACTCCTACTACTACTCCTGCCGCATACGAGTACATACTGTAGGACTATAGGAGTGGACCGTTCGATGGGGGTCACCAACACCAACGCGTACGGTACAGGTCTTGTTCCGAAAGAGAAGGCTTTTGTACGTACCGCGTTCTGGCAAGGCCATCATCGATCCATGTACCGGAGAAAGAGAGCGAGGGAGGGATGCAGAAGGGCCGAAGGCTTTTGCACGAATCAGTGCCACCCACCCTAGGACGGCTGCATAGTCCGCCTCCCTTGTGGACAACCATCGGCCACCGGCCACCGGCGACTGCGAGCGACCGGGCGAGCGAGCAGCACACTCCTATCTGCACCCTAGAGAGAGGAATTACGAGCAAACGGCACTGACGAGACGGGTCGATCGGAGAGTGGGCGCGTCCGCGAGACAAGGGAAGGGAGGAGTAGCCGAGCTAGCTAGCTTGCCATGATGATGATGCAACGGCGGACTGACGGCCGGCCGGACGACGGATCGATCTCACCGGTGAGCACGCGAACGGCAGGAGGCCGGTCAAACCGAGCGCACGCGGCGCGGCGACATGCCATTCCATGCCATGCCATGCCGGCCGCACCGGCACCGGTGGCCGGCGCACATGCACGGGACGGGAGTACGGGCATGCCGCCGCTGCGCTGCACCCCCCGGTTAACGTACGTAGCTCTAGCCCTCTAGCCGCGCGTCGCTTTAGCTAGCTCCGTGGCCACCACGGCCCCGGCGGCACGTCGCTGTCGCGCCATCGGGGGAGGGAGTGAAGGCTCATCAATGTGGTTGGAATGGGGCTGTACCTGTACGTGCAGTTGCGCGCGCGCCCTCTCCCTCCCTCCGTGTTTAGAAGCTGTGAGAAAATAAATCGTATTGTAGGACCATTGCCGCGCTCTGTTTTGGCAAGCGCTATTCGGGAACTCATTAGATTTACCCCGTCTGCCTCGAGTTATTGCTTGTGGTTGTGGCGCCCTTGTGGGTGCCAGTGGTCACCACGCGCGGCGCTGTTAAAACTCGGAGCAAGCCCGGCTCCTCAGACCCTTTGAATAGTCCCATTGCTGGTCAGCTGCGTGTGCCTCCCTCCCTCCTTCTCTGCCTCCAACAACAGAGCTCCCCAACAACCAGACTCAGAGAGAGCGCACGTACGTACTGCTCCTACGTGCGTGCCACCCGCTGAACTCAGCGCCCATGAGGAGGCGGCGCTGGGCGCGCGCCGCCGCCCTATGCCTCGCCATTGCCGTCCTGCTGCAGCTCGCTGTCGCCCACGGCGCGGGCGCCTGGGCGGCCAGGATGCCGGCCTTCTCCACGCGCGCGCGCGGCCGCGCTGCGCAGAGGTGGCCCTCGATGCCCGTGCACCACGCTGTGCCCAAGCCCAGTCCAAGAGCCGGCGCCCGCGCGGTCGCGTTCGACGCCACCGCCACCGCTGCGGCCGCCCGGTGCAATAGCAAGAGCAAGACCAGCGCGGCGTGGAAGCGGAAGCCGACCGCCGGAGGCCGCGACGACGCGGCGTGCGACGAGGACGACAAGCGGCGCATCCCGACGGGCCCGAACCCGCTGCACAACAGGTGATCGCGCGAGAAGCTCTTCCTCCGTAATTAAGTAGCGGCCAAGCGAAGACCGGGGCAGAGCTGCAAATGCAAGAAGCAAGGAGGAGCAGAGCAGACACTCCGGCGCCGGTGGTGAGCTGCTGCTGAACCGGAGCGCCAGTCAGAATTTCCCGCTCCCGAGCTGGTCCTTCTGCCCGGTGCCCATCAGCATCCTCTGTCCATCATGGGACAGATATCTATCAGTTTGTTAGCCATAGTTAGCAAGCACTTGATTTTTGGTTTGATGTCGATGATCTTGTCCGCTTCCTGCCTGTTTGCGCTCTTGTCCGCGAGTACTTGGTGTATATTCCGCCTAGCTGATGTCCTTTTGTTCTACCATCAGAAACAAGAATTGTTCTCTTGCTCGGGTAGCTCCCGCTTGGCCACCATCCGCAGGGGGTCTTTGTTCCGACCCTCGAACCGGGAAGATTCTTCCGTTCATCGCATCCGAGTTGGCTTGGAGCCCTCAGCCATCACATGACATGATCGTGCTTGTGGAGCCTGAAAGATTTCGTGCGCATCTCTCTCTGTACGTGCACGTAGAAAGCCGCAGGCCTTTTACATACGCGTGTGGGTAGGCCCTGCAGAATCACAAACGGCTTTGGTCCAATCCTGGCCGAAAAATAGTTTTGTGACCACATCTTACTCCCATGATTACTCGTACTAGTCACTCAGAGACGGTACTGTTCCAAGCTCTCTTCGAATGTGAGCAGTGTGTAGTGTCATTATCAATGCTCCTGTACTGCTCTGCCCGTCCAACGCTCTTAATTAGCACAGGCATTCGATGCTTGAATTGAAGGCAAGCCCCATGCCGACTCAAAAACGCACCGTAGTGTAAAATTTCGTAGTACTCGTACAAGATAAAGAGGGAGGGCCACCGGATGTGCATCTTCGGGAGATACGGCCCCAGGGAAGAAAGCAGGCAGCGGCAGTACGCTCTGTGCGTGTGTGAGTGAGTGATTGCTCGGCTTGCTCTGCTCGCTCCGCTCCATGGCGCAATGAGTAGGATCCGTGGAGCTTCACGGATTATTCTTGGCCCAGAGGCCGCTTCCAGCTCTCGCAAACTGGTGAACAGTCAGTGGTGGTCCATGCAGGCAGAGGCAGGCCAGCTCCTCTCCGATCCATCGGGGCCGGCGTTTGGGCAAATTGTTCTTGAGCCTTTCTGTGGGTGGCAGGGGGAGTTAAATCCAAAGCTGCAGAGGTTGGTTGCTTATCTTGGTCGACGTATATGGTAGGAGTAAAGGCTTCCCTGTTCGTGCGCCCCCGTCCTTGCCAAGGCCGGGGAGGAAACTGCATGTGAACTTTGTAACCAATCCAAGCATCTACCCGCACTGGCGACAGCTATCCTCCATGTAAACTCACCGATCGCCTGCTGGAGATCTGGATGAGGATATACTGGGTGTGGGACGTTCAGGCAAGCAAGATATGGCAGTACCACCAGAGTACCCTGATAATCACCCAAGATAACATTCATGCCGCATGGTAGTGTACGCAAAACATCGGTGATATACAAAATAATGTGCTCTCCAGGGGAACAGGAATAAGTGGCTTCTGTCACAGAGGAGCAGTTGGGCCAATCTAGAGACTAGAGTTACAAAAGGTAAAATTTTGCCCGCCAAAATGAAAAGAAGCACTGGTCATTTACACCTTCCGTATGAGGAGGAACGGCCTTCGATCCAGCTCGAGGTTGGCGGCACTCCAAGGATCGCCTTTGAGGAACACCGGGAGGCCACCAAAAGACACATAAATCTCCCAGGAAAGGGAGAGCGGGCAGAGTAGAATCGTTAGAGCAGTTAGACAGGTGAGTTGTTCAGATCAGCTGCAGTCAGACATACACATAGGCATTGTGAGAAAATGTAAATAACTATCCCAGCACTTGTGACTCAAAAACGAGAAGACACCATCAACACGCTATCAATACATTTGTAGCATCTTGCAAATATTTAAGCGGTTTTCTAGCAAGTACAAACTATAAAAGGAATATCAAATATGTACAACCAAAACCTTCAATCAGCCATTCACCAGTTTTTTGTTTTGTTTTGAGGGGTAGCCATTCAGCAGATGTGGAAGTGGAACCTTGTTCTTTGTACGAGTCACACCAAGATCCTCACATGGGAACAGCCCATGGCATTATTTCATTTGGAATAGCATTCAGTTCCAGTGAAAGCGGCCCATGCCCCCTCCGCCACTAACCCACATTTGTCAATGACAGTGGAGCCTTTTATCTTGAGAGACTTGGACCATGTATATACAGCAGGTTATTCATAACACCCAAATTAAGAAATCTCAAAACCCGCCCGTTGTCTTGGACCATGTATGTACATCATGTTACTCAGTAACACTCACATTAAGCAATTTCAACGCCTTCCCACGGCACCTCTGCTCCCCACCACCACCCCGGCCACAAAAGATTATGTAGACATGCATTAGGTACTGGGATTAAGGATTGTCAAGCTGAAGGGAAAAAGAAGAGATCACTATGTACCCTCAAACTCATACAGGTGTAAAATTCAGATGAGCCCCCCCCCCCCCCCCCCCCCCCCCCCCCCCAAGGTGACGCTTAACAAGAAACATGTTATAGAACAAAATCTTCATAAACTATATGAAGATAAGGAATGCTGCATTAAAAGAAAACACTAATCTAAAGTTCAGACATCATACACTTTAGTAGCTTGACCACTGGAACTGTCCTTTGAATTGTTGTAAAGCTTTCCATGCATGACAGTAATACTTGTCAGCAAGGGTTTTCCTACCAGCCTGAAAGAAGGAAAGAAATGAATATAATTTGAGCTTCCTGCACGAAGTATCATCAGGCCCTAAACATGTGCCCTCCATGAAGGCACGCCCATCTAAAAATAACAACAATTAATCAACTGTAACACATAATGAGCCACATTCACACCATTCAGTTGCCAAATAATTCCATGATCAACTTGGAAGAAGAATTAGATCACGTTACCTATGTGTAGTAGCGAATGTCTGGAGTTCCATCCAGATTCAGCGTAGGAGCCAAACCCATGGTGAATTTTTTCACCAGTATGAATCGGGTAAACATCGGTAGCGACATCTAATTCCATCTACATATCGACCTGCTCGCATCTAGCCTCGCTGCGATTAACTGCACACAAATATGGAAAGGAAAATGTAGTTCAGTAGAGTGAATTGCAAAAAATCACCACATTTGGGGCTTCATCTGCGGAAAACCACCTGGTCGCTAATCATTTGCAAAAATCACCGCGCATTCAGTAAACCATTTGCAAAAAGCACTGATCAGGTGATTTAGCCCGTTTAACCACTTTCTGACTAGTGGGGCCGGAATGTAAGGAGCTAATTTGGCAACAAATTGACATATACCTCCCTGGATCTTAAAAAAGAAAAGCAATCAAGCCCCTCCCCCTCCCCCACGGAGGGCATCTCCTTCCTCGCACGCAGCGACAGGGGGCCGCCCGATGAGGATGCGACATCACCGGCCGACGGCGACACACCGCCCCCTTCCCCTCCGGGGGCGGTGGCCATGGCTTACGACGACGGAAACCGCAGGATTGGCGGCAGCCGTGGCGCAGCAGCCGCTGGAGTCGTCGTCGGAACTGGCGGGGCTGCACTACCTGTCGTGGTTCTAAGTCTGACAGTAGTGTAGGGGGGTAGGTATGGAGAGGCAAGATCTTAGCTATGGAGTAGTTGTATACGCAAGGGGTTTACGAGTTCAGGCCCTTCTTGGAGGAAGTAACAACCCTACGTCTCGGAGCCTGGAGGCGGTCGACTGGATTATATGCGTATGAGTTACAGGGGTGCGAACCCTTTACGCTGAGGAGGGGGGTGGCTTATATAGAGTCCGCCAGACCCGTACGGCCCTTAGTTATGCAGGGTTTAAGATACATTAAGATTGGGCGTTACTGGTAACGCTACACATAAAGTGCTATGATGACCATAAAAGCTACTTAATGACCGACCGTTGGCGTGCAGAGTGACTTTAGGTCTCCTGACTGTCGAGTGGATGGCTTCATGGTCGAGTGGTTGGCTTCATGGTCGAGTGTCTTCGAGTCTGTCGAGTGGAACACTTCTGAGTCGATTGGCAGGTGGTTTCTTCTATAGATGTCCTTGGGTAGGGTAGTTTGGACAGGTCCATGACCCTACCCTAGGTACATAGTTTCATCATTAGCCCCCGAATGGATCGAGGTTTGAGTGGGGAAGGAGTTGAGAATTCTTCCGACCCATTTTTTGTGCTATGAGTATGTCTTGTTCTGGATCAATGAACTTTAGGTGACGGCACCAACTTCTTTTTTAGTCGCCTTGATCCATTCTTTGTATCCGTCGAGTGAAGTTTTTACTTGGAGAGCTCCGAGCGACAAAGCGGAGGAGATCTTTCATCTGACGAGTTGTTCTGCAACCCGCGAATTTAGCGGGATTCGTATTTCGGGAAGCGCGCGGGGTGGAGGAGGCCGCGGTAATCGGATGGGATAAGGCAGGGATGCCTCGATCTCCGCGCCACCTTTTTCGCCACGTATCGCGCGCGCGGCTGTTGCGGGATTTGACAGGATCGCCCGGGCCTACAAGTCAGTCACTTGGATGTAACCTCATATAAGGCGCCGGACGGGGTTTTTTTGAACAGTGCGTTCTCATTTCCTCCTCCCTTCTCCAGACTTTCCGCCGCGTTCGCTTCCGCCTCAGCGCCGCTGCCCCGTGCGCGTCTCGCCGGCGACGATGGTGAAAGAGAAGACGGCGGCCCTGGAGCGGGCGAAGAAAGCGACAGCGAAGGCGAAGGGAAGGGCAACCGGTCGAGGCGGATCTTCATCGAGGGCCGGCCTGCCGCAGGGCTGGATCCAGGGCGACTGGATCCGTTCGACGATTCGTCAAGCAGATCTTGACGACCTGGCCGATGGAGGACTGATCCCCCATGGATCGGCGCGGCTCCCGGGGAAGGAGTCCGAGCCGCAGCCTCAGGAGGGTGAGTGCGTTCTCTTGGTCACCCATGTCGACCGTGGGTTTTCTTTGCCGCCTCACTCTTTCTTTCGGGGATTTCTAAATTTCTTTGGGGTGCAACTCCACCACTTCACACCCAACACCATCGTGTACCTCGCTGCTTATGTGTCTTTGTGCGAGAATTTCTTGGGTTGCCGGCCTCATTGGCGTCTTTTCAAGCACATCTTCACCTATCGCTCCCAGACGGTGAAAAAGGCCAATCCGAGTGACGAGAGAACCCGAGTGATTCAGATGTGTGAGGGTCTTGGGGTTCAAATGAGAGGAAAAAGTTCTTTCCCGGCCATGATCCTTGCCGACTCGGTCCGTGGATGGCAGTCGACCTGGTTCTACTGCAAAGACTAGCCGACGCCAGGGCAATCGACCGGACTCCCTCCTTTTTCCATGGAACGAGTGAGGAAGCCTTCCTCTTTGAAGGTGATCCCGGAAGAGAAGGCGCAGGTTAAGGTGCTGGTCGAGCGTGTCGTCCAGCTTATCCGCGACGGGGTGACCGACATGGACCTCTTGGAGGTCTTCCTCCGACGACGCATCCAGCCGCTTCAAGCCCGAGACCATCTGATGTGGTTGTATTCTGGTACTGAGGACACCACTCGGATCCATCCGGAGGAGATTGACGATGCCACGCTGGAGAGGTGGCTGGGGAGCATCACAGGGAACAAAGACAACCCCCGAGGAGCCAGGAGGATTCCTCCACTCGACCAATCATACGAAGTAGACAAGGTCCAATTCTGCATCTCCGACTGTGATCCTGCTTTCTTCATTCTGTTTGCTCAAAATCAGTCGACTGACTTTTGTCTTGTTTGTTGTCTTCTAGGCCACGACTGAGATGTACTCGATGCCCAATGGGGCGCAAGAACAGGCCGAGGAGGGAGAGGCGAGTGGAGGTGAAAGTGAGGAGGAGTGGCAATCTGATGGTGAGGGGGAAGAGGATGATGATGGCTCCAGCGAAGAGGAGGAGGAAGAGGAAGTCGATCCTCCTCGCACGGAGAGGCGATCCAAGCTCATCCATGACCCCGCGAGTGAGCGCGGCAAAGCGATTGCGTCTGTTGTGCAATCGTCAAAGCGCCCTCGGGCGGCTTCTCCGGTGCCGACTGAAAAAGCGCCGAAGCACCCACGAGCGGCGCCATCAAAGCCGCCGAAGGCCTTGCCCAAGATGAGAATGGCCATTCCCACCATTTCCTGGTAACAGCAGAACTTGTGTCTTCTTGTTTAGCGCGGACGAACTCTTGGTCGACTCATTGATTAACCGACTGGTTTCTGAAATCTGCAGTGCTGCTACCTCTGAGACCTCCGCCAAGAACGAAGACCAGGAAATGGAAGACGCTGCTACCTCCAACCTTGGTATGCTCTCTGTAGTTTCACTTTTGGTCGATTGGATTTTCGTTTTTAACTTTGGATTTTTCCTGTAGTTCCTCCTCATGTCATTGATCTCCCTGATGATGACGACGAGGTGCCACTGAGGGCGAGGAGGAATAAAAAGGCGCCGGCTGGCAAGACCACTCAGATCGCATCAGCGCCTGCGGCATTGGTTCAAGAAGGTGGCGATGTCACTCGGCATTCCGTGTCCTTTGCTGTGCCGCTGACGAGTGCCCGGCCTTCGTCGTCGATTGCTGACCCGTCGTCCCTTTTTGCCACACACCACGTCCCAGAGGACCAAGCGGGTGCTGCTAAGGAGGCTATACGCCAAGCGGGGATCATGATGGAGCAGGTGAAGGCGATCCGGGAAGCCAGCCAAGCGGCTTATGATGCTAGCTCAGCCCTTCAGAGCAATGTCCAGGTTAGTTGGTCACCGCTTGTTCTGTTAGGATATGCTATCTAAAGACTTTCTTTACGAAGATCTTTGTATCTGTACACCCAGTGGGTGTGTCGATTGAATTTTTGGATTGGTGGGGGCACGCTGAGTGCACCCACTGGGTGTAGTCCCTGAGACTATGGTGGACTGCTGGCAGTCGACTGTAGTCTTCGTATTTTAAATTTCTTCACTCTAACTTCTTCACTCGGTCTGGTCGGACCATGTCGAATGGAATCTTGGAACCGGTGGGGGCACGCTGAGTGCACCCACTGGGTGTAGTCCGCGAGACTATGATGGACTGCTGGCAGTCGACTGTAGTCTGAAGAACCTGTTTTTTTTCATGATGAGACCAAGGCTGACTGCTGGTAGTTAGCTATAGAGCTATAGTTTTAGGATCATAACCTCTTTGTCTCTTTTCGGCCGACTGATCGGACCAAGTCGGTAAAACCAGTGGGGGCACGCTGAGTGCACCCACTGGGTGTAGTCCCCGAGACTACTGTTGAATATTTTGATTCGACTGTAGTCTTAGAAACGTTACGGTTTTTCTCTTAGTCACTCAGAAGCAACCTCTCTTTGATGTCTGTCGACTGACACTTTGCAGAAATCTTGCGAGCTTGTGGCTCGTTATACTGAGTTGGAAAACAAACATATCCAGCTCGACCTTGACTTGAAGCTTGTTCAGGAGAACTTTCGGAAGGCGAAGGACGAAGCAAAAGGTGTGATTGGTGAGAACTTGACAACTGTCTTTATCTTTCGGCCCATTCCTGATTCTGATCTCATTGTCACTTTGCAGATAAAATGAAGGAGGCTCTGAAGAAGAAGGACCATGACCTTGCCGAGGCGCAGAAGGCGGCTTTGGACAAAACGAAGCTTGCGGAAGAAAAGCTGGCTTCAGTCGGTAAACTTGAAGAGGAGAACGCCAATCTGAAAGCTGCTCTCGACGCGGCCAACAAGGAGGTCAGCCGTCCGACTGACTTGTTATCGTCGACTCATCGTAGAACTGCTGGTTTATCTTTGAATTGTGTTTGCAGAGTTCTGCCAAAACTTCGAGGAGGAGACCAGCCGAGTGGAGACAGGCTTGGATCCCATTAATTCTCCTGTGAAGGATGAAACTGCCATGAACGTGCTCCGACTGGAGTCTCGTGTTGCTGGTGTGGTTGACTATCTTGCTCGACTGAAGGTTGCGGCGTCGCGAATCGATTCGACACTCTAGCCGGGAGAGACGCTTCAAAATGACCTCGAGTCTCTAATGACTCGACTGAATGAAGTTCCAGGTCGAGTGCAAGAATGGAAGAAGTCTTCTGCCAGGTGTGGTGCTGATGTTGCTCTGTCCCTGGTCCGTGTTCACTGCAAGGATGCGCGAGAGGACAAGCTGGCGTCCCTCAAAGTGGCCAACACCAAGAAGCATGACTTTCAATCTTTCATGGAGACCTTCATTGCTACTGCCACTCGAATTGCTGATGGAATCGACCTGGACCAGTTTGTCGCGCCTTCCAGTCCTCCACCCGAGGAGTAAGAAAAACTTCTATGCTTCACCTTAAATTTGCCTCGGAATGCCGAGTGGTTTTGTAACCGATAAACTTTTACAGGCTTGATGCCTGAGCACTTCCGAATCCGTAGGATGTTATCTGAACTTGGCTTATCGTTTAATATGCTTGTATTTGCCTTCGAGCGAACTTTGTTCTTCACTCGGAATATACTTTAATGCTTGAGACGCAGCCCTAAGGTGGAGAATCCAGTCGATCTGTTCTTCACCGCTCTCGCAAGCAAGGATGGAGCACAGATTGCAGTCGACCTGCGTCCTTGCGGATTGGGATGGAGCGCACGTTGTATTTGTGGCGGAGCTCCGAAAGAGAAGGTAGCAGTCGACCTGCGCCTCGTCGTCTTTGCAGAGCGCACATTGTATTTGTGGCGTAGCTCCGAAGGAGAAGGTAGCAGTCGACTTGCACCTCGTCGTCCTTGCAGAGTGCACATTGTATTTATGGCGTAGCTCTGAAGGAGAAGGTAGCAGTCAACTTGCACCTCGTCGTCCTTGCAGAGCGCACATTGTATTTGTGGCGTAGCTCCGAAGGAAAAGGTAGCAGTCGACCTGCACCTCATCGTCCTTGCAGAGCGCACATTGTATTTGTGGCGTAGCTCTGAAGGAGAAGGTAGCAGTCGACCTGCACCTCGTCGTCCTTGCAGATCGGGATGGATTTCATACTTAGGCGAGCACTTTGGACTGCAGCTAAGCTTCTGAGTGGGAGGTTTGCTCTCCACTCGGTAGGATTTTCAGATACTTAGGCGAGTATTGGACTGCAGCTAAGCCCCCGAGTGGGAGGTTTGCTCTCCACTCGGTAGGATTTCAGATACTTAGGCGAGTACTGGACTGCAGCTAAGCCCCCGAGTGGGAGGTTTGCTGTCCACTCGGTACGATTTTCAAATACTTAGGCGAGTACTGGACTGCAGCTAAGCCCCCGAGTGGGAGGTTTGCTCTCCACTCGATAGGATTTTTAAATACTTAGGCGAGTACTGGACTGCAGCTAAGCCCCCCGAGTGAGAGGTTTGCTCTCCACTCGGTAGGATTTCAAATACTTAGGCGAGTACTGGACTGCAGCTAAGCCCCCCGAGTGGGAGGTTTGCTCTCCACTCGGTAGGATTTTCAAATACTTAGGCGAGTACTGGACTGCAGCTAAGCCCCCGAGTGGGAGGTTTGCTCTCCACCCGATAGGATTTTTAAATACTTAGGCGAGTACTGGACTGCAGCTAAGCCCCCGAGTGGGAGGTTTGCTCTCCACTCGGTAGGATTTTTATCACTTAGGCGAGTACTAGACTGCAGCTAAGCCCCCGAGTGGGAGGTTTTCTCTCCACTCGATAGGATTTTTAAATACTTAGACGAGTACTGGACTGCAGCTAAGCCCCCGAGTGGGAGGTTTGCTCCCCACTCGATAGGATTTTTAAATACTTAGGCGAGTACTGGACTGCAGCTAAGCCCCCGAGTGGGAGGTTTGCTCTCCACTCGGTAGGATTTCAAATACTTAGGCGAGTACTGGACTGCAGCTAAGCCCCCGAGTGGGAGGTTTGCTCTCCACTCAGTAGGATTTTTATCACTTAGGCGAGTACTAGACTGCAACTAAGCCCCCGAGTGGGAGGTTTGCTCTCCACTCGGTAGGATTTTTATCACTTAGGCGAGTACTAGACTGCAGCTAAGCCCCCGAGTGGGAGGTTTGCTCTCCACTCGGTAGGATTTTTATCACTTAGGCGAGTACTAGACTGCAGCTAAGCCCCCGAGTGGGAGGTTTGCTCTCCACTCGATAGGATTTTTAAATACTTAGGCGAGTACTGGACTGCAGCTAAGCCCCCGCGTGAGAGGCAGACTCACCACTCGGTAGGATTTTCAAATACTTAGGTGAAACGGATTCGCAGCTAAGCCTCCGAGTGAGAGGCTTGCTCGTCACTTGGTAGGATTTTCAAATACTTAGGCGAAACGGATTCGCAGCTAAGCCCCCGCGTGAGAGGCAGACTCACCACTCGGTAGGATTTTCAAATACTTAGGCGAAACGAATTCGCAACTAAGCCTCCGAGTGAGAGGCTTTCTTGTCACTTGGTAGGATTTTCAAATACTTAGGCGAAACGGATTCGCAGCTAAGCCCCCGAGTGAGAGGCTTGCTCGTCACTTGGTAGGGAATTTTTTTACAAACTTAGGCGAAACGGATTCGCAGCTAAGCCACCCACTGGGGGATTTCTCACATAAACGAAAGCAACAACAATCAATGGGAAAATTATAACACTTTTGTCTTTGATAAACAAACTACATGATACTTTTTATTACATCTCACCCGAGTGAGTACTTAAGTGTAAAAGGGGCGGAGCAGCTCCGCATTCCAAGCTCGTGGCTCATCAATCTAGCGACCGACATTGTAAAGATGGTATGCTCCATTGTGGAGAACTTTGGTGACCATGAAGGGGCCTTCCCAAGTAGGGGCGAGTTTGTGTGGCTTCTGTTGATCCACTCGAAGGACCAAGTCTCCTTCTTGGAAGGCTCGACTCTTCACGTTTCTGGCATGGAATCGACGTAAGTCCTGCTGATAGATGGTCGATCGGATCATGGCCATCTCTCTTTCTTCTTCTAGAAGGTCGACTGCGTCCTGCCGGGCTTGTTCTGCTTCATCTTCAGAGTAGAGCTCGACTCAGGGTGCATTGTGAAGCAGGTCACTCGGCAGAACTACTTCAGCTCCATAGACCAGAAAGAATGGAGTTCACCCAGTCGACCGATTAGGAGTAGTCATCAATCCCCAAAGAACTGATGGAAGTTCGTCGACCCACGCGCCTGCTGCGTGTTTGAGATCACGCATCAACCGGGGGTTTCAGTCCTTTGAGAATTAGGCCGTTTGCTCTTTCTGCCTGTCCATTCGACTGGGGGTGAGCGACGGAAGCGTAGTCGACTCGCGTGCCTTGAGAAGCGCAAAAGGCTTTGAATTGGTCGGAATCGAAGTTTGACCCATTATTAGTGATGATGCTATGCGGAACTCCATATCTGAATATCAACTCTCTGATGAAGCTGATAGCAGTGCCGGCATCAAGATTCTTGATAGGTTTGGCTTCGATCCACTTAGTGAACTTGTCGACTGCCACCAGTACATGGGTGAAGCCGCTCCTACCAGTTCTCAGTGGTCCAACCATATCTAATCCCCAAACAGCAAAGGGCCAGACGATTGGAATGGTCTTCAAGGCTGAGGCGGGCTTGTGTGACATATTGGAATAGAACTGACATCCTTCACACTTGTCGACTATCTCTTTTGCCATTTCATTTGCTCTGGGCCAGTAAAACCCCGCTCGGTATGCTTTAGCCACAATAGTCCAAGAGGACGCATGATGGCCACAGGTCCCCGAGTGGATATTGTCAAGAATTATCCGACCTTCTTCTGGCGTTATACATTTCTGACTGGCTCCAGTCGCGCTTTCCCTGTACAACTGTCCCTTTATCACAGTAAAGGCCTTGGACCGACGGATGATCTGTCGAGCCTCTTCTTCATTCTCTGGGAGCTCTTTCCTTGGGATATACGCGATGTACGACACTGTCCAGTCGGGAGTGATGACCAAAACTTCCATGATCAGGTCGACCACAGCTGGGACCTCAACTTCAGTCGGATCCGTGGCACTTTTTGGCTGCGGGGCTTCTTCGGTGAAAGGATCCTCTTGAACTGATGGTGTGTGAATGTGTTCCAAAAACACATTACTGGGAATGGCTTCTCTCTTGGAACCTATTTTTGCCAAATCATCAGCTGCTTGATTTTTCAGTCGGGGTATATGATGAAGCTCTAACCCCTCGAATTTCTTCTCTAGCTCTCTCACTGCATTGCAGTAACCAGTCATGGTTGGGCTTCTGACGTCCCACTCCTTCATCACTTGGTTAACCACCAAATCAGAGTCACCATAGACCATGAGGCGACGGACACCGAGTGAAATGGCCATACGCAACCCATACAAAAGTGCTTCGTATTCTGCTTCGTTATTGGAGGAATCAAAGTGAATCTGGAGCACATATCTGAGCTTATCTCCTTGGTGGGAAACCAACACTACCCCAGCACCGGATCCATTCAGCATCTTAGAACCATCAAAGAACATGGTCCAGTGCTCCGAGTGAACTTGAGTTGGCAGTTGTTGTTCGGTCCACTCGGCGATGAAATCTGCTATTGCTTGGGACTTGATGGCTTTCTTTGCCTCAAACCTGATATCTAGGGGAAGGAGTTCAATCGCCCATTTTGCCACTCGACCGATTGCATCTCTGTTGTGCAAAATCTCTGACAATGGAGCGTCGCTGACGACTGTAATGGAATGGTCAGAGAAGTAATGAGCAACCTTCTTCGTGGTCATATAAATCCCATATACAAGCTTCTGATAATGAGGGTATCTTTGCTTTGATGGGGTCAAAACTTCAGAAATATAATACACTGGGCGCTGAACTTTAAAGGCTTTTCCTTCTTCCCGCTCGACCGTAAGTACTGTACTGACGACTTGTCCTGTGGCTGCAATGTAAAGCAGCAAAGGCTCTTTGCTGATCGGGGCAGCAAGCACCGACTGGGTGGAAAGCAGAGTTTTTAGCTCTGCAAACGCTGCATCGGCTTCAGGAGTCCACTCGAACTTGTCTGACTTCTTCATCAGTCGGTAAAGAGGCAATGCCTTTTCACCGAGACGAGAGATGAATCGACTTAAAGCGGCCAAGCAACCAGTAAGCTTCTGGACATCGTGCACATGCACAGGACGTTTCATTCAGAGTATAGTACCGACTTTTTCTGGATTGGCGTCGATTCCTCGTTTGGAAACGAGAAAACCGAGTAACTTTCCGCCAGGAACTCCGAATGTGCACTTTGATGGATTAAGCTTGATATCATACCTCCTGAGGTTGGCAAATGTCTCTGCAAGATCAGTCAGCAGGTCGGAACCTTTCCGTGACTTGACCACAATATCATCCATGTATGCTTCCACATTCCGACTGATTTGAGTGAGCAAACACTTCTGAATCATCCTCATGAACGTGGCTCCGGCATTCTTGAGACCGGATGGCATGGTGACATAACAGAAGCACCCGAATGGGGTGATGAAAGCTGTTTTGATCTCATCGGGTCCATACAGACGGATCTGATGGTACCCGGAATAGGCGTCTAAGAAAGGCAGGCGCTCACCTCCCGCAGTCGAGTCGACTATTTGGTCGATGCGGGGGAGAGGAAAATGATCTTTCGGGCAGGCCCGATTGATATGTTTAAAGTCAATGCACATGTGAAGTGACTTGTCCTTCTTAGGGACCATGACAACATTGGCGAGCCACTCGGAGTGATAAATTTCTCGGATAAATTCTGCTGCTAAGAGCCGAGCCACCTCCTCGCCAATGGCCTTTCTTTTCTGGACGGCGGACCGTTGAAGATGTTCTTTAACAGGTTTCACCTTTGAGTCGACTCATAGACGGTGCTCAGCCAGCCCCCTAGGAACACCCGGCATGTCAGAAGGTTTCCATGCGAAGATGTCCCAGTTCTCACGGAGGAACTGGATGAGCGCTTCTTCCTATTTGGAGTCGAGCGTTGTAGAGATATGAGTCGGAGCAGCACTGGGGTCGGTCGGGTGAATGTGAATCGGTTTTGTCTCACCAGACAACTGAAACGCTGATTCCGTAGCGGGCTTCTTGGCTCGCAACAAATCACTCGGGTCTGCAGTTTTCTGGTATTCCTGCCACTCTTCCGCTGCCATCTGAGCATCAGCGATCTTTGAGCCTTTCTGAAAGCACTCTTCCGCCTTCTTCTGATTGCCAGTGATGGTGATCACACCTTTGGGGCCAGGCATCTTCAATTTGAGGTACACATAACATGGTCGAGCCAGAAAACGTGCATAAGCCGGCCTGCCCAAAATAGCGTGATAGGCACTCTAGAAGTCCACAACTTCAAATGTCAACTTTTCTTTGCGGTAATTTTTGGAAACACCGAAAACCACATCAAGAGCAATCTGACCGAGTGACGCGGCCTTCTTTCCAGAAATGACTCCATAGAAACTCATGTTGCTGGTACTTAGTCTGGACATCGGAATGCCCATCCCTTTCATCGTCTCTGCGTATAGTATGTTCAGGCTACTGCCACCATCCATCAAAATTTTAGTCAAACGAGTGCCTTCGACGGCTGGGTCAACCACCAGAGCTTTCCTCCCAGGGGTGGCTATGTGTGTCGGGTGATCAAACTGGTCGAATGTGATGGCAGTCTGAGACCATTTCAGATAACTGAGTGTCGCCGGAGCAACCATACTCACTTCTCGGTTGATAACTTTCAGTCGACTTTTGCTTTCAACGTCAGCAAAAATCATCAGGGTGGAATTGACCTGGGGATATCCATCATCACTATCCTTTTTGTCCTCAACTTTGTCCGACTCCTTTTCCTTATCTTTGGGTTGTTTCCCCTGGAATTGCTGGATCAAGAGCCGACACTGTCGAGTGGTATGTTTCGGGTAAATGAATTTACCCTCCTCATCTTTTTTCGTGTGGATGTGACACGGCAAATCCATCACGTCATTTCCTTCCTTGTCTTTCACCTTCTTAGGGTTCCAAGACCCTTTGGGCTTCCCTTTAAACTTTCCTTGAGTCACGGCCAAGGCTTCTCCAGGAGCAGCTGGCTCGGCTTTCTGCTTCTGCTTCCGACTGGAGTTCCCTCCTCTGGTTTCGTAGGCGACTGACTTGTGCTTGCCACTCCGGAGCCGATCCTCTTCTTCACCATTGGCATACTTGGTGGCTATCTCCATCATTTGACTCAGAGACATGTCTCCGGTTCGACCAAATTTCAGGTTTAGCTCTCTGTACTTAACGCCTTCCTTGAAGGCACACACTGCCTGGTGATCAGATACATTTTCTACCGTGTGATGCAACGTGATCCATCTCTGGATGTAATCTCTCAAAGTTTCATTCGACTTCTGCACACAAGATTGCAGCTCTGTCAGTCCTACTGGTCGGTTGCAAGTTCCTTCAAATGTTCTGACAAACACTCGGGCAAGATCTTCCCAAGTGTAAATGCTGCTAGGTGCTAACTGATTCAACCACGCTCTGGCCAAGCCCTCCAACATAAGAGGCAGATGTTTCATGGCCACCTCATCATTACCGCCGCCAATCTGAACAACCACTCGGTAGTCTTCAAGCCAAGTATCAGGCTTGGACTCACCAATGAACTTACTGACTCCAGTCGCCAACCTGAAGTTGGGAGGAATCACTGCGGCCCTGACAGCTCTGCTAAAACACTCTGGTCCTGAGACGTGCACTCTGCTGCTGGTGGGTACATCTCTATTGTGACCCTCTCGGTGAGCTCTATTCCTGTCGACCAAACCTTGAACGATAATGGATCTCGCATCAAAGCCTGGTTCCCTGGGGTCGACGGGATCCTTCGCCCAACACTGTGCTGGCGTCTATCATCCTGTTGTCGAGGCGCGTACGATCCACCCCTTGGGGGAGGGGTGGGCACCCGACGTCGATCATCACGATCGATTCGGTGATCATACTGCTCACGGTTCTTGTACTGATCATGCCGGTCTCCACGCCCCTCATGCCTCGGGGGTGATCTGGGGCTATGGGCCGACTGGACTGTGTTTGCAGCTACGGATCTGCTGTGAATCCTATTTCGCGACTGCGATATAGCTGAATTCCGATCTCCGGCTGCCCGGAGTAAATCTCTGATCTGCAATAGGCCTTTGCCAGCCTCTGACTGGGAAGGCTGAATCGACTCTGCTATTCGGGCTGCAGCTGCTAAATTCTGAATCGGAGTTTGATATACCTAAGTCGGTGGTGGAAAGAGTTGACGTCGGTTGGATTCTGGAACCCGTTGTCGCGCACGCTCATCGAGTGCTCGCTGGAGGTTCTCCAGTCGAGTGCACTCAGCCAAGTTGGCCAAGCGCGCGTCCTCTAGGGCACGAGCCTCGGGGGTTTCTCCAACGATAGGAGTGTGTAGTGCATCCATGTTCCGGCGGCGAAGATCTTCCCTCTGCAGCAAAGTGAGGGGCTCAGGAAGATACTCTTCATAGCCATGCGACGGATCGCCTCCGTCGCCTCTGTCGGCGTCGGGAAAACCGGGAGGACCGCGTGGTCCATCGACCATCAGAACCTCCGCCGCTGGATCACTACTGTCGCACTCGGATGCAGTCTCTGCGGAGCCAATCGACAGATCGAACAAGCCGTAGAGAGATTCGTCGGGCTCGATTGCCGCGACTTGGGGGGTGGCCGACTGGCGAGCCACCGCGTGTCTCACCCACCACTGAAGCCTCGACCGACCGGAGCGCTTGCGCCAGCAGGAAACAGGGTGGGAGGACGACGCAAGGACCGACCGATACTGGGTCGACGGTTGCCGCAGGAGGACGCCGCGGACGCACGCGTGAAAGTGCGTCGCTCCGCAGACTGGGAGCGCGTCGATGTCAAGCGGAGCCTCCTGAAGCCAAGCAGAGTCATCGGAGATGAACGTGAGAGCGCCGAGACGGATCTCGCGGCCCTCGACCAAAACTCCGCTTGACACCATGATGGAGATCGGGAAAAATCGCAACTTCTCCAATAAGTCGCTAAGACACCCGCCCCACGGTGGGCGCCAACTATCGTGGTTCTAAGTCTGACAGTAGTGTAGGGGGGTAGGTATGGAGAGGCAAGATCTTAGCTATGGAGTAGTTGTATACGCAAGGGGTTTACGAGTTCAGGCCCTTCTTGGAGGAAGTAACAGCCCTACGTCTCGGAGCCCGGAGACTGTCGACTGGATTATATGCGTATGAGTTACAGGGGTGCGAACCCTTTACGCTGAGGAGGGGGTGTCTTATATAGAGTCCATCAGACCCCTCCGGCCCTCAGTTATGCAGGGTTTAAGATACATTAAGATTGGGCGTTACTGGTAACGCTACACATAAAGTGCTATGATGACCATAAAAGCTACTTAATGACCGACCGTTGGCGTGCAGAGTGACTTTAGGTCTCCTGACTGTCGAGTGGATGGCTTCATGGTCGAGTGGTTGGCTTCATGGTCGAGTGTCTTCGAGTCTGTCGAGTGGAACACTTCTGAGTCGATTGACAGGTGGTTTCTTCTAGAGATGTCCTTGGGTAGGGTACTTTGGACAGGTCCATGACCCTACCCTAGGAACATAGCTTCATCACTACCCACGGGCGTCCCTGGGACTGCAGGAGTGGACCGCGAGGGCTGACCCGTGCACGACCTGGGCGCAGGGTCGCGAGCACCACTGCCTCCTCGACAAACCCGTGCATGGCCTGGGCGGTGGCCGGCGCCTCCGTGCTCGCGTTCTAGGTGGGTGACCCCGACAGATCCAGGTGGGTGCCTGGGATGGCCGAGGAACTCCAGGCCACGGAGCTTCATCGCGGGGGGGGGGGGGGGGGGGGGATGCCGGTCCAGAGGGGCAGGCGGATGCGTTCTTCCACCGGCGAGCTCGGGCTGCCACGAGGACGGGCCATGCTCGAGGTCGGGCAACCGACCGTCTTCACGGAACAGGAGGCCATGGCGCTCTGCTGGGGACGCGCCGGCCTGCTCACCGCCGTCGTCGGCCACCGCGACGCGCACGCCGCGCTCGCCGGCTCACTCCTATCCATCTCCTCCTCGCTCCACCTCCTCCTCGTCTCCGCGACCGCCCGGTCGACGGGCGTCTTCCGGCGGCGGCGACGGGAGCCGGGCATGGTCCAGGGGGCTGATTGCTTTTTTTTTTTAAATCTACTAGGGGTCCGTGTGTGATTATTTTGCCAAGTCAGCTCCTTACAGTCCGGCCCCACATGTCAAAAAGTGATTAAATGGGCTAAATCACCTGTTCAGTGCAAACTGCAAAATGTTTATTGAATGTGCGGTGTTTTTTTTTCAAATAGCGACCTGGTGGTTTTCCGCAAATGAAGCCTCAAATGTGATGGTTTTTTACAATTCACTCAGTTCAGTAAATATCTGAATCAACGAAGATGTGTAAGTGTAGCTATGATTTGAACACCCCAGGATCTAAATATTTACATAGTGCACTGTAAAATGGCTAGACATAAATTATTATTATTTTTGCAGGGTGACATAAATTATTATCAACTTATTGCTAACAGCACTCCAAGAATCAACATACATGAGCGGCACGGTTGGGCAGAGTAAAGCGCGGTCTAGTAGAACTCACAATTCATCAGGTGGAACAGCCAGAGAGAATCACATCTGTCGAACTTCTTCCCATCAGGATCGATTCTGGTCACAATGAAGATATGCTCAAAGAGATGCCCGGCCATTTTTCCTGTCCAAGAGGCAGAGCAAGAACTTCAATCTTGCACAGTGCTAAAGTAAAAAAGAATTGCTAGCAGCGCACAGCAATCCTTGTATCCTACCGACTGGTTCTAAAAAATAACCCAAACAAGTGCCTCCTAATTCATGTTTTCCAAGAAAAAAAATCTTCCACATGTGACGCAGCCCAGCTCCCCCAAAAGCAACAAATAACCGAGCGTCTGAAGTTCAAGGGTATGTAGCTCATGACTAGTACAATATTTAGTCTTCACATGGTTCCTTCTGAAGAATAAATGGAATCAGTTGGGTTTAGAAAACAAGAGGGGATATCAGAGGTGGACTAGGGTTTACCAAGCAAAGTGGGATGTCCAACGGGGAAGGGGGCAAAGGAGAGAACCTCTCGGCGGAGAGCTGTGGCCTCCGGGTTCTGGCGGTGCTCGGTCTGCGCGGCGGTCGCCGGCAGGGGAAGGGCGGCTCGGTGGCGAGCCGCCGGTGGGAAAATCCTATATGCCGCTTGTTGCGTCAAACTGCCGGCGCTTCGCACAGGTGAGCGACCGAGCAGCGACGCAACGGGCCGGCCCGTTGAACCGTTCCAGCGCTCCCGGTTTTGGGAACCTTCTAGAGGTTTCCAGCTGGTTTTTTTCCGGTTTTGGAAACCTTCTAGAAGGTTCCTGAACCGGTTTTTTTTTCTTTTTCTATTTCTGTTTCTTTTTTTTTCAAGTTTATGTTTTCTTTTTCAACAAAATGTTCACATTTTTTGGAAAATGTTCGCGCTTTTACAAAAATGTTCAGAATTTTAAAACAATTCGTGTTTTCAAATTTTGTTCACAAATTCAAAAACTGTATGCATTTCTCAAAAATTGTTCAGAATTTTCAAAAATTGTTCAAAAAATGTTCGCGCTTCCAAATTTGTTTGGTATTTTCAAATTTGTTCTCTGTTCGAAAATTTGTTCTAAATATTCAAAAAATGTCTGTGCTTTAATACATTGTTCATGCTTCCAAATTTGTTCTCTGTTTCAAAATTTGTTCTCAAGATTCAAAAAATGTTCATGCTTTAAGAAATTGTCCAAATTTGTTCTTTGTTTCAAAATTTGTTCTAAAGATTCAAAAAATGTTCGTACTTTTAGAAAATATTTATATTTAAATTTTGTTCTCTAAATTCAAAAAATGTTCGGAATTTAGAAAATGTTCCTGTTTTTTCAAGATTTGTTCACCAGTTCAAAAAATGTTTATGTTTTTAAATATTTATGTTCAAAAAATGTCTGTGCTTTAATACATTGTTCATGCTTCCAAATTTGTTCTCTGTTTTAATATTTGTTCTCAAGATTCAAAAAATGTTCATGCTTTAAGAAATTGTCCAAATTTGTTCTTCGTTTCAAAATTTGTTCTCAAGATTCAAAAAATGTTCATACTTTTAGAAAAAAATTATGTTCAAATTTTGTTCTCAATTTCAAAATTTTGTTCTCTAAATTCAAAAAATGTTCGGAATTTAGAAAATGTTCCTGTTTTTTCAAGATTTGTTCACCAGTTCAAAAAATGTTTATGTTTTTAAAACAAATAACTATTCAGAAAATTGTTCAAAATTTCACACATTCTTTGCGTTATAAATTTTTGTTACAAATCTAAAAATTGTACATTTTTCAATACTTGTTCGTGTTTTTTGAAAATTGTTCAGAATTTCTTTTAAAAGTATTCAGAGTTTTATGTAAATGTTCGAAAAAATGGAAAATATTTTGATATGTCGGTATTTTTAGTACTAATAGGTTTCGTGTTGAATGTTTGACAGTAACTCTGATCAGCTCCGGTGGTTAGGTGTCGTGTTTACAAGCGCCAGGTCGGGAGTTCGAATCCTGATTGGGGCTGCTCTTTTTGTTGTATTTTTTCACCGCTGGCTGTTCCGCGTGGGCCGGCCCAGACGAGATAGGAGTTCCCCCGCCGGTGGAGGCTTTGGTCGCGAGGGCTTGGGTTGCAGCCACTGGGCCTTAGTCTTTTCTAAAGCCTCAGTGGGCCTTAGTTTATTACAGCCCACGACCAAACAGCCATACAGATGCCACAGCCTCACTCACCCCCGAGGCCCCGCCCCCCTGCCGCTGGCGCTGAGCCGGCGAACCCTACCATGCAACAGCGACCGGCCGACCGGATTCCGCCGATCGCGACGGCCGTCCCCTCCGAAGTCCGATCTCCGTGCGGTGCTGCGCGCGAGCTGCACTCGCCTCGCCCGTCGGCTGCGGTGGCGCCGGCGCCGGCGCCAGGCTGTCCGGGGCTCCGGGCGTATGGCCGTGTACGCCGGCACACTTACAGTTTCGATTTCAGTTTTCTCCTTCTTTTCGACCTACTGGTCATGGCACTACAATCACACCATGCATCGGTTAATCTGATTGAATCGCTCGTTGGCAGCTGCAGCTGAGCAATGAGCAGCAGAGCAGGTCAGCCGCAAGTGCAGCGAGCAGTGGGCAGCAAGGAGCACTGGACCAACCTAGCAAGGTGATTTGTCGGGCATTTGAATTTGCAAATTGTTACTACTAGCTTTGTCTGAATGCACCGGTGGGTGAATGGCCAAGTTTAAACTCTGAAAATTGGAAAATGCATTAGCTAAATAGTATACGAAGCTTTGAGCGTGTGAACAATGAAGCATTTTCTGTCTAATGTAAACATGGTAGGTGTCGAAAAGGAAGGAAGGTGGTTGAATTCTTTATCGTGAAACATGAAAAATTGTACTGTAACTTCGAATGCCCACACCAAAAATTGCTCCTCCCCTAAATAAATCAAAGAAACATTACACAACAACACAGTATTATTCAGAAGGGAAATAAACGGAGATCCTAGCTTCTAGTATTATCTTTGTCCGCCGGAAAAAATGAATAAATGGGCTTGCTTGGATTGAGTGCACACAGTTCCATCAATGACTGACTTTCCCACCCAATGGAGTCAATGGAGTGGTGTCTGCTTGGATTGAGTGGCCGCAATCTAAGACTTGATTTTAGTCCATTGCTCAAGGTCAATGGAGTCAATGCCCCATTTCATGGGTTAGAATGTTTCTGTCCAGTGACTGCCATTGCTTCTTCTCTGATTAGTTACGCTCGTTCCTTCGCACAAGAAAATTTGCTTTTGAGAGAATCTAAAGTTGGGACTCCTGGTATGGTAGAAATTAGTATGTCAATTACAGAATACAGATGTTGTAGATCTGTTTGATAAAAGCAAAAACAGATACAACCTTGCCTATATCCGCCGAAATTGTTTTATGTAAGCACATGGTTAATATTGGAGTATCAAGCTTCTTTTGTGTGGCCTTAATGTAAATCCTATCATGCTTCCTTTTTGTATTGTATTATAGAGGAAACTTCCTGTCCTAATAAGAGAAATGGAGAAACTTCCTCCGTAAGTACCAGTACAGTACAGTGCATGGGCCCATTAGTGATTTTGACATCTTCGATATCCTCCTATAATAGAGCCCATCAGTTGTGGTATTCTATGCCAGTTACTTCTCCACAAATTCTCCCTCACCTCACTTGCTGAGCAAGGTGTCGAGCGAATTACCCAGTTCAACACCATGCTTGTTTTGCTCATACCTGCCATGCTAGGGATGGCTGAAGCACGAGCATCTGCAGTTGTGAGAAGCTTAGATGGGAGCACCACCCAGCCTCTGAACCGCCTGATCGGTCGGTTGGACGCCGGCATGGGTTCTTCAAATTTGACTCTCAGCTGTGCCAATAGATGTGGTCACTTGACCTTCAGCTACCCATTCGGCATAGGAGCTGGTTGCTTCAGGAATCCTGAATTCAGTCTCATTTGCAACCACACCACCAATCCCCCTAAACTCTTCTTGCACGATGGTAGTAGTACAAGTACAACCCAGGTTGTGGGCAATATTTACCCCAGTGGCATGTCAGTGAACTTGTGGGGCAAGCACTTGCAGTTCAGCTCTTTTTTTGTCAACTTCTCCAAAACCATCCCCATGAAATCTGGTCTCCATGCCTACAACATGTCATGGACTCCAGGGAAAACTTTTAGCCTTCTCAGTACAATGTCCCTTTCTGTCATTGCTTGCGACTTAGATGTGTACTTGGTGCGTAAAGACCTTGGTAACCGTGAGTTGGTTTGCAAGGTATCCTGCCCCAGCATAGATATTGCGGAGCAAGTTTATAAGCAGGACCGACATGGCCCTGGGTCGTGTTCTTTTACATATTCTGCATTAACAGTTCACACCCTCGAGTTTCAATTTGTTCCCCACAAGACAAGTAAGATAAAAACACAATCTAGACTCAACATCTTGTGGGATACAATCGACATAACTATTAATATCTTAATCATATGGAGTATCCTCGACCAAACGAGCTGCTCCAGGAGCATGGATAATAGCAACTATGCATGTGTCAGCCACCACAGCGAATGCACGGTTCCTCTTGCCGATAAAGGTTATATCTGCCGGTGCATCAGTGGTTATGAAGGCAATCCATATATCTCTGGTGGCTGCTCAGCTGTCCATGGTAATAATCTCCTTTATCATACCTTATCTTTTGAAGCTCCTTTTGGATTTGTTTTTAACAAAAAAAATATGTAGTTCTATGAAACTAACTCCACGATAATCAAAGAAACAATACCAACTATTTGTCAAAATTAATATCTACTATCTCACTAAGTACCCCCTCTATTTTGAAATATAAGGCTTCTTCGGTCTCTGTATTACAAGGCCTTGACCAACAATTGCTTTAATATGTGGTATAGGTGACATGGAATTGATGTCACCCGATTCATTTAAAAAGTATTTACTCATGTTTGTGGTTTTTTATAACTTAAACCACAAATTAACTGACAACTATTGGTGAAATAACTCGTCTTAACGAATAAAAAAATACACACTGTATCTTGAAATGGAGGAATTACTGAGTAATCTTAGGAACATGTCTAGTCCAACTTAAGTAGCATTATTTTGAAGTCATGTACATGTTTTGCTTTTTACCTGTGACACTACTGGGACTCCATTTTCTCTACTACTATAGTACACAAATTTTTGAATTCGGACTAGCTATCCATCAAGATTCATGAGCAACTGTGAGCCATTGATTTGTTCTAGAAGATGAATATCCACTGTTTATCAGTACCACACCCAAGTGATCTAACGGTTCATGTTTCCTGGATTCGCTCTGTACAAACACGCACCAACATGACTCCACGATCTTTCTGGAACACTCACGGCACCGAATGCTACCACACACCACACGTGCTGGTGCAAATTAAAAGTCTGCTATTTTGGATCTTCTGTGGCTATTTTGAATTTCATTGCTCAATGACGGGAGGTCTGGAATATCTAGCAAACAACGACTCACTGAACAACTAACATTTGTCAAATCGATGGGTGAACATTTATTCCCTTCGTCTTAAAATATAAGACATTAAGCTTTTACAAATCAAAAGCACTCGATGTCGTTTGTATCCACCGAGTCCAAATGCAGCACCTTGACAATCCTTTCTCAAAATCCAACAAATTAAATGATGAAGTCACTTTTTTGCAAAAAGAGAGTGAAAAACACGTGCATAGCACGTGCCTTCTACTAGTAGCATTTAGAGGTTCATCTCGGTAAACAATATTTTTTATTTTGTGCTAGGCTAGCAGCTTAACATGACCAATTGACAAACACGCTGCGCATGTAGTTCTCTGGTTGCCACACATTCATTTGCATTTGAAGTTCAAATCTAATTTGATCGCATTAGCAAAGAAGATAAAGGATGGCAATCATAAGATCAAAAAATATGAAAAAAAGGGAGAATCATTAATATTAATTTCACAAAAATACATGCATATCATAAAAACAAGAAGTAAATCTGTGTTTTAAATTATTTACTTAAATTTGTTAATTACGCTTATTGTTGGGCCCCACTGGTCATATGATTGCTACTTCCATCTCTATAGTAGCAATGAAAAACTATTGGATGTATAATGGTAATATTTCAAATGCATATATTGCTACTTAGTTTCTTCCAGTATTTCTAATTTGGACAAATCTTGTATAATAAATGCTATTTAAAAACCTCTGCTACTTTTGTGTTCATCTGAATTGGCCAATGCAGACGCACAGGCTGATGATCAATAAAACTAATCTTAGGATGTTTGTGAGTGAACCGAGATGTGTGGCATGTGGTGTTGAGAACAAGAGCGACTATGAGTTTTTCTATGTATTTTTATCCCACTTGAAAGATAGAGTATTATTGTATGCCTTGAATTGTTATGTATATTTAAGTATATTACGGCTGTGATTGAGTTAATGTACAAGCACCATTCTGTGCTAGAAATATTAAATTTGCCTTGGTGGGATGTCATTTAAATTCTTAAGATTCACTTTAGTCTCATTAATCTACCGAGCTGCCAGCATTTTCGTCTGATTGCGTATTGGTGATTTTTAATCTTATTACCACAACTACAAGTATAAACAAACTAGTCCTATTGAGGAGTTGGGCCATTTAATAAAAATAGCTAGAAAGGATAAAAATATCATTATTACACCATAACTTTTACAGTTGTACAGTGCTATGTTGATAAAATGACTTCCATATTTGAGCACATTATCTTGCTTCTTTAGCTAATCTGATGAATTTGAATATCTTTTGAGAAATAGAGTATAATTCAAGACCACATAGGGTGAATTGTTCTCGACGATGTGGAAATATAAGTGTCCCATTTCCTTTTGGCATAGAAGAAGGTTGTTCTGCGAGGAAAACTTTTAAGCTCAACTGCTCAGACACTACACCGCCCGTTCTCTGGCATAATAATGGCTTCGTTGAAGTGACATACATAAATGTCAATGAGGGGCTCCTGGGAATCAAATATGAGTCGAGTGTTGGAGACGAGTCATTTAACATTATGCTACAATCTTCAGAAGCTGATGAACCGAACCTGTATGTCAATCCTCTGGAATCAGCCTCTGTGCAGTGGGCTGTCGCTAATCTTACATGCCAAGAGGCGGAAAAAAACACCTCTGGATATGCGTGCGTTAGTGTCCATAGCTTCTGCCTGGGTGTCATCAGCTCCATGGAAGGTTATGTTGGATACAGGTGTGCATGCTTGCGCGGTTTTGAAGGAAATCCATACATCCCAGATGGTTGTGAAGGTACTCCCCTTCTCTTTATCTTTACAACTGTAGTTTATTATTTGTACAAATGTTATGTATCTCCTGACAGAGATATGGTTACAGATATTGATGAGTGCAAACGGACACCAGGACTTTGCAAAGGGAATTGCCAGAACACTATCGGAAACTACACCTGCACCAAGTGCCCTGATCATACAGAGTATGATATAACAAAAATGCAGTGCACTCCAGTAAGAAAGCAAAATTTCTACTTAGGTGAGCCCATCTCTACTGTATGTTCTGTTCGTCCCCTCAAAAGATACTCGGGATATATGAGGATTGATGGATCAGTTTCGTTATGTAGGTATTGTGATTGGGCTAAGCAGTGGCCTTGGCATGCTACTTTTCGGCTTAACTACGATATTTCTCGTTCAAAGATGGAAAAGAGACGTCCAGAAGAAACTAAGAAGGAAGTATTTCCGAAGGAACAATGGCCTTCTCTTGGAACAATTGATATCAGGGGATGAAAATGCGAGCGAGAGGACAAAGATTTTCTCCTTGGAAGAGCTTAAAAGGGCAACAAATAACTTTGATCCTGCACGTATCCTTGGACGTGGAGGACATGGCACAGTCTACAAAGGGATCTTATCAAACCAGCATGTGGTAGCCATAAAAAAATCCCAGATAATCAGGGAAGGTGAGATCAGCGATTTTATCAACGAGGTTGCAATTCTCTCTCAGATAAATCACCGGAATATCGTGAAACTTTTCGGGTGCTGTCTTGAAACTGAGGTCCCCTTACTAGTGTACGACTTCATTCCCAATGGTTCATTGTTTGAAAGTCTTCATCATGATAAACATGGTTTCTTTGACATGGAATGACTGCCTACGGATTGCAGCAGAAGCTGCGGGTGCTCTATGTTATCTCCACTCTGCAGCCTCAATATCAATCTTTCATCATGATGTGAAGTCCTCTAATATACTCCTAGACACAAACAATGCAGCAAAGGTTTCGGATTTCGGCGCTTCAAGAATTGTCCCCATTGATCAAACTCATGTAGCTACAAATGTTCAGGGCACATTCGGTTATTTAGATCCAGAATACTACCAGACTGGGCAGCTAAATGAGAAGAGTGATGTTTACAGTTTTGGTGTGGTACTCCTAGAACTTCTTATCAGGAAAAAACCTGTTTTTACAGCTGAGTCGGGAATGGCCGAGAGCTTGTGTAACTACTTCCTCTTGGAGATCAGGTCGAGGCAACCCAAAGAAATAGTGGTGGCACAAGTTCTTGAAGAAGCGAACGAGGAGGAGATCAACGGGGTTGCTTCTCTTGCGGAAAAGTGCTTGAGGCTAAGGGCATCTTCAGCCGCGCCCCCAACAGGCCGTCCCCAGGCGATTTTGCCGCGCCGGCGCCAAAAAAAGGCCCCAGTCGCGCCCCCAGAAGCCCGTTTTTCGCCGGCTCGGGCCAAAACTGGTGCCGGCGGACCCAGGCCGAACCCGGCGCCCTGGGGGGCGCTTGGGGAGCCGGCGCAAGCGAAAAAGGCGCGTGGGCCTACCCTGGAAGCGACCCGAGGGTCTTTTCCCGCCGTTTCTTGACGCTTTTCCCTCGCATCTCTCCCGCTCGCTCGCCTTCCTCCCGCCATTCTATCCCTTTCTCCCGCCAAACCCCCTCCCGCTCGCCGCGAAGAAGCACGCCATGCCGCCGAAGAAGTACGCCATGCCGCGCGCGGCGGCAACCGTGACTGGCGTCGTGGTCCAGCCGAAGCAGAGGAAGCCGAGGGCGCCGCCATCGAAGCCACCGGGCCTGTCGAACGCCGAGTGGAGGGTGGAAGTTCAGCGGCGCGAAGCGGTCACCGCCGATAGGCGGAACAGGGCCATAGCCAAGAAGGCCCGCGACAACACGGCGCGCGCGGCGGCGTCTTCCTCATCGGTCGACCAGGCGGGGATGAATCCACCCGTCGTCAGCCACGCCCAGTACGCGCCCTGGGGACAGCAAGGCGCCGGATCTCCATGGGGTTCATCGTCGCCCGGCTACGCCGACGGCGACGCGCACGGCGGGTTCAACCCAAACGTGACCTTCCCTCATGGTCACCCCGCTACGCGCATGCCCTCGCCCGCCTTCGTCGGCGTGCAGTACCCTCCATACAACTACTCGCCGCCCGCCTCCTACGCGTCCACACCGACGCCCCATCTCTACCGCGGACCGCTACCCTTCTCGCACCTCGGCGACGCCAACGACACGGGAGCCGACATGGACGACATCATCACGACAGGATTGACCGTGGCCGCCGAGTCTCCCGGGTTTGCCACCCAGGACGAGGTAGTGGACCTCAACGGCGACATGGAGGCCGAGCTCGGCTACGTCTACGGCGACGACGCGCAGGAACCCGAGGAGGAGGAGGACGAGGAGGAGGAGGAGGAGGAGGAACCGGCTCCTGTTCCGACGAAGGGGCGCCAGAAGAAGAAGAAGCGGGCGGCTAGGTCAGGCGAACCGCGCATCAAGTGGACGTCCAAGGAGGAGGAATGCCTCGCCGAAGCATGGAAAGTCGTCTGCCTCGACCCGACCACCGACACGAACCAGAGCTTGGACACGTACTGGGACCGCATCAAGGCCGAGTTCGACGAGCGGAAGCTCGTCGACCCCTACTTCAAAGGCGTGTACATGCAGCGTGGCTCCAAGGCGATGGCGAACCATTGGGGGCGTATCCAGTTGGCGTGCAACAAATGGCATGGAATCGTCGAGGAGGTCGCGGCTCACCCGGAGAGCGGCGCCAGCATTGAGGATCAGGTACGCACGCCGTTCGCCCGCATATCTTCGTCCCCTACGCCCGCCGCCCGCCAACTGTTTGTCTCTCCGCGCAGCTGCTGCGTATGTTCGCCATGTATCGGGGCGACAACCAAGACGCCGACTTCAAGCACCTCCACGTCTACAAGTGCATTGACAAGTGCGAGAAGTGGGCGGAAGTCCGGCGTGCCCTCGACAAAGCCAAGGAGACATACAAGCCAGACGCGACGACCACGGGCGCGCCAGAGGGACGGCCGGACGGCCACAAGATGGCAAAGAAGGGGAAAAGCGCCGACGCGGCAACCACGCGAGTGCAGGAGTCCATCGAGCATTGCCTCGCCGACGCCCAGGCCCGGGCCGTCCTACGCGAAGAGAAGACCGAGGCGCGGTGGTCGTCGCTTATGAAGAACAACGCCATCAAGCTCGACCTGCTCCGGACGAACGTCGCCGCGAAGAAGACGAACACCGACATGGCTTTTCTGATGAGCGGGGCGGACATGCTCCAGAGCAACGACGAGAAGCTCAAGGCGTGGTACCTGGTGCAGCGCGGCCTCATCCTGAACGAGCTGCCGACGGCAACGCCGATGACGCCCACGACCACACAGACGCCAAGCCCGGACGGCGCCTCTACATCGCCGCCCAGCAGTGCCGAAGCTGCGCCGACGCAGCCCTGCGACGAAGCAGGTCCGACACCGACGAGCCCGCGCACGCCGACTCCGCCAACGCCTGGAGCCGACCAAGTCGAGTGAATCGTTGCGCATGGCGGCCCCCTGTTTTTTGTAACGCCAGACTACGTCCGATCGCCGGATTTGCGGCGTCTTTTGAGAGCGGGAACGACCAAGTTTGAATTTCCCGCATCCTGGGGCCGGCGCGTGGGGGCGTGACTGGGAGCTAGGTCGCCCCCAGAGGCCGAACTAGCGCCGGCACGCCCCCAGGCCGCTCTATTTAAGCGCCCTGGGGGGCCGAACGGCTGGAAATGCCCTAAAAGGTGAGGAAAGGCCTACAATGAAGTCGAGACAACATTGCAGCAACTACGAATGAATCGTACAAATTCATCTCAAGTTGATCCAGCCGTTGAGTATGAGATGCAAGGCCACCAGTCCATGGTCATGAACCTAGCCGGGAGAACTTACCATGTACCATCTCAGCGCAGCCAAAACGCATGCTATAGCTTGGAGCAGGAGTTCCTCGCATCCGCTAGCCTGCCCCGCTAGATATGCTTGTCAGCTCTCTAGTGTTTTTGCCATGGTTGTTCTTTCTAAGCTGAGGCAAACACTGTGTTTTGCAGCACCATCTTAGATCACCTTATCTTGTAAGGCCCTACATGCAAACCTCTTTTTTTACAAAATGTATTATGCAGTACCATCTTTTTCTTTTTGAGCATATACAGTACCATCTTCTTGATGAATGATGGATTTACTCAACAAAATTAGTGTTTCATCCTTGATACATCGCACTCTATTAACACACATCCCTTGCTGAAATGATATTCCCATATTGAGCTGGAACCATTCCTGCTATAATTATCTTTCTCCTTTTTTTAGTAACCAGCTAGAGTGCTGCATATTCTTTTTGTTCTTTGGGCTCCTTTGATTCAAAGGAATTCAATAGGATTTTTGAAGGATTGAAACCCTTTGGAAATTTCCCTATGTTTGTCCTTTGATTCATAGATTAAATCCCATAGGAATTTTTCCTTTGGAATCTTTTGTACTACATTTCATAGGAAATCTAACATCCACTCTGAAAGTGCCTTTCTGCTCCCGAGCTCATTTGAGCTTGGTGAACAGTAAAATAAAAAAAAGGAAAAATAAAAAAAATTCCAAATTTTTTTGGGGAGAAACATTGACAAAAGTTCTAAGTGCTTGCAAAAATTCATCATGAAATCACATTCCTGTAAGGCGTGGCAAAAAAAAAACAAATTCAGTGCTCCAAAATGCTTTTGAAAGTAGCATTTTCAAAGTACCGATTTTGTTTTTTTCGCCACGCCTTCTAGAAATGTGATTTCATGAAGAATTTTTGCAAGCACTTAAAACTTTTGTCAATGTTTCTCCCCAAAAGAAAATTAGATTTTTTTGAATTTTTCTTTTTTTTTGCGGGGAAAACCGGAGAGCTTTATTCATATGAAGGCATTTTTGGGACAGTCAGCCAACAGGCTGGTCACCAAAAAACCTGGAGTCTCCTCAAGCCAGCTGTCGGTCACATTCAGAGTGCAAGCGCGCTTTGCACAAAGATGCGCCGGGACATTAGCTGACATGTTTACATGCTGAATATCAAAAAGAGTAAATTGATTACATAGCTCTCCTATCTCTAATAGTAAAGGAGCCACAATTGACCGAGAATCGTGGCGAGTGTTCCAGAGCGTCACCATCTCCAAGCAGTCAGTCTCCATTACCACATACGAGTATCCTCGAAGTGATGCAAAGCGAACTCCATCTCGCAGTGATAAACCCTCCATAATCAAGGGATCAGAAATACCCAAATATGGTCTGCACCATGCTCCTAGGAGCGCCAAAGAGGATCTGGCCACCCCTCCTGCACCGCCCCTGCCATCCGCTAGGTTTAAGGCACCATCCGTAGTGATCTTAACAAATCCCTCATCAGGCGGTCTCCAACCGAAGCCAGGCAAAATCAAAGCATCTCGGCGTGGAAGATGAAGGAGGGCAATCGCCTCCTTGGTGGCCCTGAGTGTTGCCGTTGGATTCTTTCCCTCTTCGCCGTGCTTGATTCTGTTCCGGGAATGCCATATAGACCACATGATTGTTGTGATCTTTGCGCGATCATTAGTAGTGAACCGAGGATCACATGTGATATCTCGCGCCCAAGAGTCTGGATGAAGACGAGGCAGTCTAAGGCCAAACCAAGCATACGCTTCTTCCCAGAACTGTTTTGCGTGCGAACAATGTATGAGCGCATGCTCCAGATTCTCGTCCATAGCCAAACAAACATTGCATCGACGGATCTCTGCAATATGTCAATAGTTAAGAGTGGCCTCATCTGGGAGAATTCCACGAAGAACCCTCCACCAGAACACTAACCTTTGGGATGACATTCAATTTCCATAGAGATTTCCACAACTGTGTATCTTCCTCTGAGGTTCCGGTAGCCGTCCCTTCCTCTAGAGCAGCACGCTCTTTCTGAGTCCCGAGAGCACGGTACGCCTACTTCACAGTGTAGTTCCCCAATCTTTCGAATGCCCATGCAAGAAAATCATCTCCTCCTCCTTGCCGAATTGGGATATTCAGAATTGCTTCAGCATCAGGAGCAATGAAAGTATGACGAACAAGTTCTTGTCTCCACGACCAATTTGATGGGTCAATAAGCTCGGACACACGCTCGACGGTCGTATGTGGTGGCCGAAAGATAGGAGACATGGATATTGTACCTGGAATCCACTTGTCATTCCAAACCGAGATGGAAGAGCCGTCACCCACGCGGGAGATCAGTCCAGACCGTAGGGCCTCCCTCCCTGCAATGATCGCCCTCCAAGTGGCCGACGCCGACTTGGGTACAGTAGCCTGCATGAAGTCAGTGTCGGGAAAGTAGCGGCCTTTCAAGACTCTTGCACAAAGAGAATTGGGATTGGTGATGAGCCGCCACCCATGCTTGCCCAACATAGCAAGATTGAAGATATGAGGGTCTCGGAAACCCATACCACCCTTGCACTTTGGTGTAGCTAGCTCTTTCCAGGACACCCAGTGCAAAGATTTCTTGTCTAGAGAGCTACTCCAAAAATATTTAGCCACTGGTGAAGTAAGACTCTTGCAAACTTTTTTGGTCAAAAGAAAAGTGCTCATCGAATATGTAGGAATAGATTGGACGATCGATTTTAGAAGAGTTTCTCGGCCTGCACATGCCAATAATTTCTCCGACCAACCTTGCATTTTCCCACGAGCTCTTTCGCTGATGTGATCAAATGTGCCAGAGGTGATCCGTCCCACAGCGGTAGGCAGCCCCAGGTATTTCTCGCTGAATGCTTGCACTTGGATATTCAAAGTTGCTTGCATAACCTGCCTCAACGAATCAGGAGTGTTAGAACAGAAATATACCAAACTTTTGTCACGATTAACACTTTGGCCAGAGGCCTCTCCATAGATTCTGAGAATTTCATTAAGTCTAAGAGCGCTAGGATTACATGCATTGATGAAGATCAGGCTATCATCTGCAAATAACAAATGTGTGACCCATGGCGATCTATAGCTCACTCTCAAACCCCTGTCTATAGTTATTCCATTGTAATATTTTAGCAACGAGGAAAAACCTTCTGCACAAAGCAGAAAAAGATAGGGTGAAACTGGGTCTCCTTGACAGAATCCTCTGGTAGGTGTGAAGTATGGTAACAGCTCTCCGTTGACACGTACCGAAAACCGAACCGAGGAAACACACTTCATTATCAATCTGACAAAGCTCATACAAAAGCCCAACCAAACTAGTATAGCTTCCAGATAATGCCACTCAACGCGATCATATGCTTTCATCATATCAAGTTTGACCGCACATGAGTAATTCTTTCCCTTCTTTCGTCTCCTCATCGTATGTATGCTTTCATAAGCAACTAGAACATTGTCAGTAATGAGGCGACCGGGAACAAAAGCACTTTGCTCTTCACTGATTACTTCGTCCATAATGCATCTCAAGCGATTAGTAATTGCCTTCGCTGCAATCTTGTATAGAACTGGGCACAAAGCAATAGGACGATATTGAGTAATTGATTGGGGGTGTCTGACCTTGGGGATTAGAGTAATAGAAGTGTCATTCAGACCCGATGGTAGCTCACCTCCATTCAGAAAATCAAGAACTGCCTGGGTTACATCATCGCCAAGTAAATCCCAATGACGCTGATAAAAACCTGTAGTAAAACCATCGATACCCGGTGCCTTGGACGGAGCCATTTGGAACAAGGCCACCCTGACTTCGTCCGGGGTGTATGGTTTGGAAAGATCGGTGTTCATCGCCTGTGACACCTTGACCGGCACATGCGATAACAAAAACTGTGGGTCTGCAAAACCTTGTGACTCATATAACTGTTGATAAAAGGTCTGCACCTCCACTTTATCCTCATCTCTACTAGCACACACGGTGCCATTAGCTCGTCGCAACTCTGTGATTTTATTCATTCGCTGGCGCTGCGCTGCTTGTGCTTGGAAATAAGATGTGTTGCAATCACCATCGCGAAGCCACGGAACTCTCGACCGCTGTCGAATCCACACTTCCTCTTGATGCAGGGCCTCTTTTAATTTTTTAACAATGTTTTTCTCCTCATCCGACGGCCCAGTTCCTGTGGCCTGGCACCGAACACGGTCTAGACGCTTTTGGAGTTGTCTGACTGTACGTGTCAAACACCCAAACTCTCTCAAACTCCATGGCTCTAGAGTGGACTGCAATGTACCAAGTGCCGAAGCAATGCCTTGCAGACCAGGAGTCCGCTGTATGCCTCGCCAATTATCGGCTACAAGACGATCATTGTCAGGACCCCGACTCAATGCCACATCGATCTAGCATGTAACACCTCATATCACTTTGCGGCCTCACGCACGGTATTCCCACGGGTGTCGCCTTACCTTTGCCCGGGACCGTTTGCGCCTTTTGGCACACGTATATGACAGTGTCGCTAGCATCCATATGATAAGGAGCCCGGGCTGACATGGCTAGTCGTAAACCCAAAGCGGCACAGACTTACAGGGACAGGCATCCATGACCCAGCATCGAACGTGTCGGTCATCAGCGAGTGAATCCAGGCTGTAGCACTGGGCTAGCAGGACTCCGGTGAACCGGGCTGTAGCAGGCTAACAGGACTCCGGTATTCATCGCGTGACATTTCCCCGAAGGGACAGACACAGGAACAAAGAAGGACACATGCCGGCCAGCCTAAGTGTTCCGGAGCAGTAGCAAGCTACCATGGCTCAGTGGAAACACTAGGAGACATTTCCCGGTAAGAGAGGCTACTAAAGATAAACAACTAGATGGTCAGATCCCACACATACCAAGCATTTCAATAACATACACACAATATGCTCGATATGTGCAATACAACATGGCATCACAAAATGACTCTACGACTCAAGTAGTTTATTCAATAGGCTCCGAGGAGCGAGATATTGCAAACATGGGTCTCATGACCCAACACTCAGAGCATACAAGTCAAAGCACAAGCGGAAGCTATCATGTCTGAGTACAGACAACTATAAATGAAAAAGGCTGAGAAGCCTGACTATCTATCAGATCCTGCCGAGGGCACAAGATCGTAGCTGAGGTATCAAGCTAAACGTCGAAGTCCACGTGAAACTACTAGCGAGACCGAAGTCTCTCTGCAAAAACATAAAATAGGCAAACGTGAGTACAAATGTACCCAGCAAGACTTACATCAGAACTATCTACATATGCATCATTATCAACAAAGGGATGGTGGGGTTTAACTCCAGCAAGCCAGCTTTGACTCGGTGGCTATCCTAAACTACGACTGCAATGTAACTCTTTTGAGGTGGCGCACACGAGTCCACATAATCACCATAGCAATACACCACTATGGAATCGCTCCCGTCTCCCTACGAGAACGCCATCCATAGCACTCACGCTTATCTTGCGTATTTTAGAGTATCCACTTTCACGTGTCTATGAACTGATATAAGCAACCCAGAAGTCCTTTTCCGCGGACACGACTATTCGAATAGATTAGGTTAACCCTGCAGGGGTGTACTTCTTCACACACGCTCTCACCACTTACCGCCGTTTACACGACATGTACTCGGCAACCTTCAAGCGGAAGCCCAACGTGGGTGTCGGCCACGGCCTGCCTAAACACTCAAGTCTCTAGTCCAGGTTTATCGCCTATTCGGGTTCCATCCATTAGGAGATCCGGCCGGAGTTTCGCTCACAGCCCCAAACGATGTGTACAGGGTTCCGTGACACCAAACGGGTGCCCGGTTTACCCGGCCACGTGCCTACCGCATCACAGCCCACCCCTACGGTCAACGCTGTCCACGACCTCCAGCATACTACAAACACCAGAAACTACTTGCAACTCCTGGACAGAGGACAAGGGTGATTAAGAAGCCGAGAGGGTCCATTGGTTTCGGGCCCAATGCGTGGTAGTAGCTGAATCATGGATCACAAACACAGAACTCAGTTCCTGAGGACGGCTGCAATGAGACAACCCACCATGTACTCCTACATGGCCTCTCACCGCTACCTTTACCAAAACGTGTTCACACACTTAGCTCACACATAGTAGGACATGTTCACACGCCTCTGATTCATCCCCGATGAATCAGACCTGACTCAACTCTAAGCAGTAGCAGGCATGACAAACAAGCATGAATGAGTAGGCACAGCAGGGCTCAAACAACTCCTACTCATGCTAGTGGGTTTCATCTATTTACTGTGGCAATGACAGGTCATGCAAAGGATAAAGGGGTTCAGCTACCGCAGCAAGTAACAGATGAATCGGTGTTGTCCTAATGCAGTAAAAGAGAGCAGGAGCGAGAGAGTAGGATTGTATCGGAATGAACAAGGGGGTTTTGCTTGCCTGGCACTTCTGAAGATAACATTGAGTCTTCATCAGTGTCAGCGATCACATCATCGGGTATCACGTCTATCGAGAGGGGACAAATACCGGCAACACAAAAGGGAACACAATCAATGCAATGCACAATATGATGCATGATCATGACATGGCAAAATGAATGTGTTTGAGCTAATGCAACTAGCAACAGATTAAATGAAGTTGGTTTGAATACAAGATTCAAATTCAAACTCCATATGTGATTATTCAAATGCCATTTACTTCATTTGCCCTAAACAGTAGTGATAAGTTGTTCTAACATGCATGAAAATGGTACAGATGGATTCCTTGAATTTTTCTGATAATTTTTCATATATAAATTATTTAATTTGGAGTTATGGTTAATTTTCTATGATTTTTAGAAGTTTTAGGCATTTTCTGGAATTTTCTGATTATTTAGAATTAAAATAATTCCAGAAAATGAATTATGGCGTCAGCATGTCATCACCTTGACGTCAGCAGGTCAACAGGGCGCCTCCAGGTCAAACCTGACGTGTGGGGTCCACACGTCAGTGACACAGGGGCTAATCCCGTGTTGACCCGGGCTTTGACCCACTACGGGGCCCACTGTCAGTGGCTGTGGGGGGGGGGGTGTTTAGGCGTCATTAGTGCTAATTAGGCGTGCCACGTCGGCAGTCGCCGGGGTTTCGCCGGCGGCGACCATTCCGCACGGCGGGGGAGCGCCGGACTTGCGCTAGGGGCATCGGATCGACGCGCCAAGGGCACCAGGAGGTAGCCCGCGCCCGTGCGCATCTAGGGGGACCAACGGGAGGTGCGGGGGTGGCCGGAATCAGCAACGGCGGCGAGCGAGGCGGCGGCCGGAGCTCGGGCGAGGTCGGGTTTGGCGTTCGGGGGCACGGGAGGGAAGCTAGTGGCGGCTACGGGCTCCTGGAGACGTGTTGGGTGCGGTGGTGTGCTCGGCTTCGAGCTGCAACGGCTCCAGCCACGGTGGTGACGAGGCACGGCGGCGGCGAGCTCTTGGGTCCGGCGGAAGCAATGGCTAGAGCGGCCCAACGGCATGGGAAGAAGAGGGGAACGGTTCAGTGGCTCACCGCGATTCTTCTGGTGCTGCTGGCGAGGCAGGGGAGGCTCGGGGTCCGGCGAATCGACGGAGGGGAGCTTCGGTGGCCGGCGACGGAACGGCGATGGTGGCGGCGTTGCAGGGCTTCCGGAGGGCCATGGGTCGGTGGGGAGGAAGGAGGGGGTCGAGGCGGAGCTCGTGGGTGTGTCGGAGAGGCTAGGGGTGGCCGGTGGCCACGAGAGAGCTCGTCGGCGGCGGCGGGTGTGTTCGGTGGCTGCGCGCGAGAGAGCCAGAGGAGGAGAGGAGCTCGGGGAGAGAGTGAGAGGCCTGGGGGGTGCGTGGCGTCGCGGACGGGGTCCAGGGCAACGAGAGGAAGCAGGAGGTGGCTAGGGGGGAAGCAGGAGGTGGCCGAGGCAGCGTCGGCGAGCGCCACGCCTCGCCTCTGTTCGTCCTCCTGGCAGAGGAGGAAGAGGACAAGGGAGGAGGAGGTGGGCTGGGCCGGCCAGGGGGGGGAGCTGGGCCGGCTGGTGGGCTGCACGGGTGAGGCCAGGTAGGCTTCACTCCTTTTATATTTTTCTCTCTGTTTTGTTTTAACTCTGTTTTCTATTTTGCAGGTTTGTTTTGAATTTGGTTTTGAAACCAATTCAATTTATTTTGCTTCTGACAATATTTTTAGGAGCTAAAAGAATTAAAACAATGCTCCATAAAATATTTCAGAATTATTGGACCTATATTTATTTAACAGTAGATATAAGTCCAATTCAAATAGCTATGATTTAAATTCAAAGTCCCAAAAATAAATCCTTAAAAATGTTCAATATTTTGGTTGGGACCAGAACCCTTACCAAAAATTATCAAACATTTTAAGAAGAGCCATTTGGAGCAATGAATAAGATTTCTAGGGTTTTTGCCCCTCTTTTATTTAGGGTTTTGAGGCTTCCAATATTCCTCAATTTAAGTTTCAAAAATATAGACATGATGCACACATGAAGCTAGGCTAGAGCAATGCCAGAAGCTAGGGATGTGACAACTCACCCCCACTAAACAAGAATCTCGTCTCGAGATTCAAGCGTAGGGTAGCTGAAGGGGAAGCGCAAACTAGTATAATCTTCACGATCCAGGGTGTACTTCAAATGAACGTTGCTTGAACACCATCTTTGTCTTGTCGTCTTGCTCTGAGAACTCCTGCCAACATGACATGGAGGGAAGAAGGAGACTCTAGAAGGGTCGATCTTCTCGAAGATCGAACAACTCACGGAATGAGACATAGGACCATCTCTCGGGTTGAGACACGAGATACACATCAAGAGGGGTGGAAAGAAACGGATGACGAAGGTTCACTAGGTAGACAACAATTTCACGCTTAAGAGTGTGGTAATCGGTTGTCAACGTAGCGAGGAGTTGAGTTGCCATGATACCATAACGATACACCTTAGGGAAGGTGACTCGTAGAGATATCCCCTTAAGTGGCAAAAAGAATTACTTTTGATTCAGAGATCATTGAAACTCTTTAAACCAGCCTAAGGTAATTCTCGAGCGATCGTTTGAAGGGGGTCGGTAGAATGGCATACTCGGACTTGGATGATGTGGATTACCTTGTTGAAGACAACGCAATGGATGAATTTACTTATCACCGGAAATGGAAGGGACCCATGGTAGAATGGCACATTGGCGGTGCAAGCTGGGAACAAAATGCAAATGCTGGGAATGATTCTAGTAACTGGGAAAGAAACCAACACTAGAGAGTTAATTCACTGTTTGAATAGGTCATAGCATTGTCGAGGGAACTGAGGGCAAACCCAGTTAGTGCCGATGATAACACGTAGCGCTTGTGCGTGCTCTC
Source organism: Triticum aestivum (assembly GCF_018294505.1). Classification (NCBI taxonomy): domain Eukaryota; kingdom Viridiplantae; phylum Streptophyta; class Magnoliopsida; order Poales; family Poaceae; genus Triticum; species Triticum aestivum. Next base: position 584,783,912 of record NC_057813.1, on the reverse strand, counting down.
AAGAACTTGAGCAATTCCATATCCATCAAGGTTTTACCAACATCCGTGTCAAGGGTCCGGTAACACAACTTACTACCATGATGGTTAAAGATGGATGATGCAGATGCGAAGGAGGATAACACTTTCTCAGATTACACCTTAGCGAAGCCAAGGAACAAAATCTGGATGATCGACCGAGAGACATTTAGCACTCCGCTTCTAATGTTCTCCTTGATGTGCTAGTGTAACCCACCCATAGATATGGTTTGATATCTAGAACATCAAGTAAAAAGGTCGGACTTCGGAAACACAAAGATCCATAGGGGCAACTAGAGAGTAAATCCTACGAAATCCCTAGAGGGGGGGGGTGGCCAACTTCCTCAAACAAGATACTATAATAATAGGTCTACCGGATGGGTGTGTTGGCCACGACATCCACCTTACCGGTTATCGAGAGACCAATATTATAGTTCTTAGGGAAATGTTCCAACCATCATATCTGCCTGAGATTCAGCTCTGGTTGGTGTTAGGATATTCCAGGCTCATCGAGTCTTAGGAAGAAAAATGAAAGTTTGCAACACAAATCGACGAGATGACGTTGCGGGATTCTAGGGAGATGAACTACGATAGCAAGCTCCAAAACATGAGCTGGTTCTGCTACAAACATGTGAACACGTTGTCCCAGACAAGCATGACCACGTGGTAGTCTTACAATAAAACACTACCAAGTTCTGGTTGGGAACCATCACCGTGGATAACGAAGTCCTTGCATAAGTCATATGATTAGCTCTTATGAAGGAACTTCTTCCCCTTGAACAAATCAATCAGTGGCTTGGTGTGCTCGGGACATACATATAGCATGGAGGTTGCAAATCTCCAGACCACAGAATACTTCGCACGTGTGCATGACTGATTTGGGATGATTCCAAAGGAGGCAAAAACATGCTTTCTCGAATTCACGTCGGCAACTTACATCAAATGCACGTGAATCAAAGGAAGTCACTTCTTTTATCCAAACATATACTTCATGAACGGGGCATGAAGTAAATGCTTTCAAAAGTTTCCAACACTAACTTAATGTTCAACAACATCATGGAGGAGATAAGAATGTTGTCAATGGGCTCAACAACAACTCATCAGAATTTCCATATCACTGGACTTCCACCATCGTGTGAACACGGTGATAGCATTGGTCAGCCCCAAAGATATAATGGTGTATGCTCGAGGGATCAACCACGAGTAAGACAACATTACGAACATCGTTGGTTCTGACTTGATTTGACGATAGCCCACACTCAAATCAAAGGATTGATAAGACAATAGATCCAACAACTGATCACAGGGACCAATCGATGAAGATATCATCTTTCTTCAACACACACTACACAAGAATATCCCTTTGGAACGAACTAAGTCAGGCAAGCTTTTATCTTCCAACCCTCCAAGTTATTGTTTAGCTTAACCAACTAGCTCAGGGATATCTAACACCGATTCTTGGAGAGAAGGTGGTTCACAAGAAACCAACTTGATCACGAGCTCAACATAGCGGTCAGGTGACAACCTGGTAATACTTCTGAGAAGATATTCAGAAAATCACGAGCCACCGGTATGTTACTAAGCTCGAGAACAATCTTGCTCTTCAGGGCAAGACGATATGATCAATAGAGCAAGAATTTGAAATAATCCTAACCCATCGATCGAGGAGGGCACTGAGAACAAGGACTAGGTAGCATGATCAACCTTAGAATGATGATTCGAAAACCAACATACTAAGAATGAAATTATTATCCTTTAACTACCCAGCAACGAGGTTGCTAGGCGTATTGATTTCACACATCACAATTCATTTGTCGGTATTCCGGTTGCATCAACACGAAGACCGAGGAATGACTAATGACGGCAAGAAGTATCACTGTACCAGGAGTTCATAGGATGGGGTGCAATTCCTATAACAATCCCGATTTAAAGATGGTAATACTCCAAGGTGGAACAGAACGAAAGCTGGATTAGCAATTTGATCTGCGGAGCACAACTTCTCTGACCCAATCCTGGATATGGAAGAGGTACTGGAGTTTGTTTCTCCTAGTCATTCTGCGATAGAATGGCTTGACGGACCACAAGAGTAGGCATCGATAAACAAATGCATGCATACTCTTGACTATCAATTGATAGACGAGGGTCAGAATGCAACTAAAGAGAACAACTCAAAGGAACATATAACTTTCTGAGTTGTGGATGCATAGATTAGTATGTCGAACCAAGTTCAACATATTTCTTCCGGATAACCCATGCAGAAAGGTAGAACTGGCAGAGTCACGATTTATGAATGGAGAACTCCTCAAGAGTACTCTAATTGTGATTTTTCTTTTGATCCAATAAACATCTGCCATAAGTAGTTCATGGTATTTGGAAGAAGGAAATACCACGGACCTCGAGGACTATCGCAAAGTTACTAATATCCTGAAGGAATTAGCAAACACTATCAACATGAAGTAAGTAGAGTGAATCTCGGGTTCAAAACCCAAGGAGTAGAATACCTACTACTAAGTGGCATCACGGGATGCTTTCGAGAATAAAAGCCAGAATCATCACACTGGGACACAAAACATGGCTAGACTACTAGATGATCCCCTGAGACACCTAGGGTCATAGTAATAACTCTAACATAAAGGTTGAGGCAATAGAGTACCTCAACTCAACAATTTGTGTGATTAATCTGACCAAAGGCACATCGGAAACAGGAGGAAGGGATTTGCAAATGCATCAGACTGTTTGGAAACCTGGGATGACTCGGACAGCATAACGGCTGTAAATGCTCAGAAAAGATTTGAGACATTCACAAAAATGGTGGCATAACCACTCAAAGGCACAATATCAAGGTTTCGAGATCAACAATTTAACATACGGAAGTAATAGGAACTGAACTGAGGCTTAATCCAACAATCTATAAGTCTACGGATTAGTAACACGTGATCCTGATAGAAAGAAGAGATAGCCTAGTTCTTAATCCCCGTAGAAGATAAGATGATGACTCAGATCAGAAGGGCATAAGGTATAAGGAGTAAAAAGAGCCTTACGTTCCATCCCACAATCAATTCCCTTATATAACTAAGAATTTCTAGACTCAACTTCGACCAGTTTGGCTTGGTAATCCTACAGGCAGTCAAGCTCTGATACCAACGCTGTCAGGACCCCGACTCAATGCCACATCGATCTAGCATGTAACACCTCATATCACTTTGCGGCCTCACGCACGGTATTCCCACGGGTGTCGCCTTACCTTTGCCCGGGACCGTTTGCGCCTTTTGGCACACGTATATGACAGTGTCGCTAGCATCCATATGATAAGGAGCCCGGGCTGACATGGCTAGTCGTAAACCCAAAGCGACACAGACTTACAGGGACAGGCATCCATGACCCAGCATCGAACGTGTCAGTCATCAGCGAGTGAATCCAGGCTGTAGCACTGGGCTAGCAGGACTCCGGTGAACCGGGCTGTAGCAGGCTAACAGGACTCCGGTATTCATCGCGTGACATTTCCCCGAAGGGACAGACACAGGAACGAAGAAGGACACATGCCGGCCAGCCTAAGTGTTCCGGAGCAGTAGCAAGCTACCATGGCTCAGTGGAAACACTAGGAGACATTTCCCGGTAAGAGAGGCTACTAAAGATAAACAACTAGATGGTCAGATCCCACACATACCAAGCATTTCAATAACATACACACAATATGCTCGATATGTGCAATACAACATGGCATCACAAAATGACTCTACGACTCAAGTAGTTTATTCAATAGGCTCCGAGGAGCGAGATATTACAAACATGGGTCTCATGACCCAACACTCAGAGCATACAAGTCAAAGCACAAGCGGAAGCTATCATGTCTGAGTACAGACAACTATAAATGAAAAAGGCTGAGAAGCCTGACTATCTATCAGATCCTGCCGAGGGCACAAGATCGTAGCTGAGGTATCAAGCTAAACGTCGAAGTCCACGTGAAACTACTAGCGAGACCGAAGTCTCTCTGCAAAAACATAAAATAGGCAAACGTGAGTACAAATGTACCCAGCAAGACTTACATCAGAACTATCTACATATGCATCATTATCAACAAAGGGATGGTGGGGTTTAACTGCAGCAAGCCAGCTTTGACTCGGTGGCTATCCTAAACTACGACTGCAATGTAACTCTTTTGAGGTGGCGCACACGAGTCCACATAATCACCATAGCAATACACCACTATGGAATCGCTCCCGTCTCCCTACGAGAACGCCATCCATAGCACTCACGCTTATCTTGCGTATTTTAGAGTATCCACTTTCACTTGTCTATGAACTGATATAAGCAACCCAGAAGTCCTTTTCCGCGGACACGGCTATTCGAATAGATTAGGTTAACCCTGCAGGGGTGTACTTCTTCACACACGCTCTCACCACTTACCGCCGTTTACACGACATGTACTCGGCAACCTTCAAGCGGAAGCCCAACGTGGGTGTCGGCCACGGCCTGCCTAAACACTCAAGTCTCTAGTCCAGGTTTATCGCCTATTCGGGTTCCATCCATGAGGAGATCCGGCCGGAGTTTCGCTCACAGCCCCAAACGATGTGTACAGGGTTCCGTGACACCAAACGGGTGCCCGGTTTACCCGGCCACGTGCCTACCGCATCACAGCCCACCCCTACGGTCAGCGCTGTCCACGGCCTCCAGCATACTACAAACACCAGAAACTACTTGCAACTCCTGGACAGAGGACAAGGGTGATTAAGAAGCCGAGAGGGTCCATTGGTTTCGGGCCCAATGCGTGGTAGTAGCTGAATCATGGATCACAAACACGGAACTCAGTTCCTGAGGACGGCTGCAATGAGACAACCCACCATGTACTCCTACATGGCCTCTCACCGCTACCTTTACCAAAACGTGTTCACACACTTAGCTCACACATAGTAGGACATGTTCACACGCCTCTGATTCATCCCCGATGAATCAGACCTGACTCAACTCTAAGCAGTAGCAGGCATGACAAACAAGCATGAATGAGTAGGCACAGCAGGGCTCAAACAACTCCTACTCATGCTAGTGGGTTTCATCTATTTACTGTGGCAATGACAGGTCATGCAAAGGATAAAGGGGTTCAGCTACCGCAGCAAGTAACAGATGAATCGGTGTTGTCCTAATGCAGTAAAAGAGAGCAGGAGCGAGAGAGTAGGATTGTATCGGAATGAACAAGGGGGTTTTGCTTGCCTGGCACTTCTGAAGATAACATTGAGTCTTCATCAGTGTCAGCGATCACATCATCGGGTATCACGTCTATCGAGAGGGGACAAATACCGGCAACACAAAAGGGAACACAATCAATGCAATGCACAATATGATGCATGATCATGACATGGCAAAATGAATGTGTTTGAGCTAATGCAACTAGCAACAGATTAAATGAAGTTGGTTTGAATACAAGATTCAAATTCAAACTCCATATGTGATTATTCAAATGCCATTTACTTCATTTGCCCTAAACAGTAGTGATAAGTTGTTCTAACATGCATGAAAATGGTACAGATGGATTCCTTGAATTTTTCTGATAATTTTTCATATATAAATTATTTAATTTGGAGTTATGGTTAATTTTCTATGATTTTTAGAAGTTTTAGGCATTTTCTGGAATTTTCTGATTATTTAGAATTAAAATAATTCCAGAAAATGAATTATGGCGTCAGCATGTCATCACCTTGACGTCAGCAGGTCAACAGGGCGCCTCCAGGTCAAACCTGACGTGTGGGGTCCACACGTCAGTGACACAGGGGCTAATCCCGCGTTGACCCGGGCTTTGACCCACTACGGGGCCCACTGTCAGTGGCTGTGGGGGGGGGGTGTTTAGGCGTCATTAGTGCTAATTAGGCGTGCCACGTCGGCAGTCGCCGGGGTTTCGCCGGCGGCGACCATTCCGCACGGCGGGGGAGCGCCGGACTTGCGCTAGGGGCATCGGATCGACGCGCCAAGGGCACCAGGAGGTAGCCCGCGCCCGTGCGCATCTAGGGGGACCAACGGGAGGTGCGGGGGTGGCCGGAATCAGCAACGGCGGCGAGCGAGGCGGCGGCCGGAGCTCGGGCGAGGTCGGGTTTGGCGTTCGGGGGCACGGGAGGGAAGCTAGTGGCGGCTACGGGCTCCTGGAGACGTGTTGGGTGCGGTGGTGTGCTCGGCTTCGAGCTGCAACGGCTCCAGCCACGGTGGTGACGAGGCACGGCGGCGGCGAGCTCTCGGGTCCGGCGGAAGCAATGGCTAGAGCGGCCCAACGGCATGGGAAGAAGAGGGGAACGGTTCAGTGGCTCACCGCGATTCTTCTGGTGCTGCTGGCGAGGCAGGGGAGGCTCGGGGTCCGGCGAATCGACGGAGGGGAGCTTCGGTGGCCGGCGACGGAACGGCGATGGTGGCGGCGTTGCAGGGCTTCCGGAGGGCCGTGGGTCGGTGGGGAGGAAGGCGGGGGTCGAGGCGGAGCTCGTGGGTGTGTCGGAGAGGCTAGGGGTGGCCGGTGGCCACGAGAGAGCTCGTCGGCGGCGGCGGGTGTGTTCGGTGGCTGCGCGCGAGAGAGCCAGAGGAGGAGAGGAGCTCGGGGAGAGAGTGAGAGGCCTGGGGGGGTGCGTGGCGTCGCGGACGGGGTCCAGGGCAACGAGAGGAAGCAGGAGGTGGCTAGGGGGGAAGCAGGAGGTGGCCGAGGCAGCGTCGGCGAGCGCCACGCCTCGCCTCTGTTCGTCCTCCTGGCAGAGGAGGAAGAGGACAAGGGAGGAGGAGGTGGGCTGGGCCAGCCAGGGGGGGGGAGCTGGGCCGGCTGGTGGGCTGCACGGGTGAGGCCAGGTAGGCTTCACTCCTTTTATTTTTTTCTCTCTGTTTTGTTTTAACTCTGTTTTCTATTTTGCAGGTTTGTTTTGAATTTGGTTTTGAAACCAATTCAATTTATTTTGCTTCTGACAATATTTTTAGGAGCTAAAAGAATTAAAACAATGCTCCACAAAATATTTCAGAATTATTGGACCTATATTTATTTAACAGTAGATATAAGTCCAATTCAAATAGCTATGATTTAAATTCAAAGTCCCAAAAATAAATCCTTAAAAATGTTCAATATTTTGGTTGGGACCAGAACCCTTACCAAAAATTATCAAACATTTTAAGAAGAGCCATTTGGAGCAATGAATAAGATTTCTAGGGTTTTTGCCCCTCTTTTATTTAGGGTTTTGAGGCTTCCAATATTCCTCAATTTAAGTTTCAAAAATATAGACATGATGCACACATGAAGCTAGGCTAGAGCAATGCCAGAAGCTAGGGATGTGACAATCATAATCTGTATGGGTCTGTCATACGTTTTCATACCTAAATTATTTCTTTGTCCTAGGCCGGTCTGTCAAAACCTCCTTGATTTCTGCTACCACAAAGCAATGATCAGACTCAACTAAAGGTAAGTGTCTAACCCGTATGTGACGAAAAAGCTGACGAAATTCCTCATTAGCAAAAGCCCTGTCTAGCCGTGCCTTGACATTTGCATCTCCTGATTGATGGTTATCCCAAGTGTAAGCCGTGCCAGACCAGCCCAAATCTTGAAAGGAGATCTCATCCACCACCTCCCGAAACGCTCTCATATGAGATTCAGACCGAGCCGCTCTGCTGAAGTGCTCGCAAGCAAACAAAGTTTCGTTAAAATCTCCCACGCACAACCATGCGCTATGGGGGATATTGTACAGAGTACGCAAGAACCGCCAACTGTGGTGTCTCTCTTCCGCCCGTGGTGCTCCGTAAAAACCCGTGAAACGCCAAACATAAGCGTTCCGATTAGAGTTCTGAACTAGTGCATCAATATGGTTCTTACTGAAATTCTTCAAATCAGCGGTCACATCTTTGGACCAAAATAGACCTATGCCACCACTAAGGCCGACACTGTCAACAACAAAACTGCCTGTAAAACCAAGCGTATACTTCAAATCCTCAACTCTTTTAGCCTTGATTTTCGTTTCCATTACAAAGAGAAGGGAGGGTCCTTCAAGCTTCACAATACTGCGAAGCTCCCGAACTGCCTCGGGGTTCCCAAGCCCCCGGCAGTTCCAACTTAAAACACTCATTGTGATGGGCAGGACCGTGCCGCGGTCTCTGCCGAATTTTCCGGTGTAGGCTTCTTCTTCTTTGGTTCACGAGCATAATCATCCCCTTGTACTTCATTACTGGCTGAGGTTGGGTCCTTGATGCTTGCACTCGTATCCCCAATAGGAACGTTCAAACTCCCGTCAGTGAGCAGCAGAGTTTTAGCTACTGGTTTGTAGACCTGATGTGGAGCTTCTTTGCGCTTTGGCTGCTGCTTGCTCTTCTTAGGAGAAGTAACTTCCTCTCCAGGTTCCTTATTAGTACTCGAATTTCCAGTGGTTGGTTTGGTCTGAGTCTTTGGGTCCCTGGTGGAATTGTCGCTGGCCTGCTGCTTCTTTGCATCATCCGACGCTCGAAGCCTGGAACCAAACGGTAGCTCACCCTTGGCATCACGAGAGTCCAGGGTAGCACAATAGAGCTCTGAATGTCCTAGTCTGCCACAGGAGAAGCAAAAGTAGGGAAGTTGTTCATATTGGATTTCATACACATCCATCTTCTTCCTCCTGGTAGAATCAATCAAAATCCACCTCCTCAAAGGCTTGTCCACCTCTATTGATATCCTGGCTCGCAGATAACCGCCAATGTGATCAAACCTGACAAATTGGGCGTTTTTATCCATCTGCTGAGCGATCGGCATCCACCACGCCTCATCCCTTAGGTTATAGGGAAGATCGAAAACCCTAGCCCAAATCTGTAGACGGAAAAATTGAACCTCATCTGGCCGCATGCACTCGTCAAACTCCGCCAACACCACGGCGTTTTTGCTGATGTGCCATGGCGAGCCTCCCCACACCCGATCTCTGTCTCTCTGAGTCTCGAACTCTGCAACAAAAACGTTTACTCCCGCCGATCTGAATTTCAGACCGCGAGGATTGCCCCATGCCGGCCGAAGCGCATTAGTGATGGTCTGGATGTGGATATGGTTCCGGTGGAGCACTTTTCCGGCCAGTGGCCACTTCTCCGGCCTTCCCTCGACGCGATCGTCAACGATCAGAGGAGTAGCCTCTTCCTCGGATATATCAAGCTTCCCAAGGGCCTCCTCAAGTTTCCTCCTAGCAGCGTTACCCACCTGAGGATCGCTCCCCTCCCCTGAGCCCGCTGCGTTGGGGGCAGCCATGAACCCGGAGCAGTTGCCGTTTTCCTACCTCGATTGCACCGGCGACGAATCGTTGGGCAGAGAAGGTTCCACGTCAAACTCTAGTCGCCCCCAGCGCCGCCAGAGGTTTTAGGTTTGGGGAAAGACTGCAGCTGAAATTACGACCATGGAATCTATTTTTTTTACCGGGACGACAAATACCAACCGTATTCGTAAAAAAAGGCCTAAGAGATGAACATTGCAATGTTACACCTATATGTGGAAGTGCAATTTTCACCTCTGCCTCCAAACTTTTATTCCAAGTGTACAGAAAGGAACTGAAGAATTGTACACATGGACACACTTGATTGCTACGAAATGAAAGCAGACAATTCCTTGAAGTAAATGTAGAATCTTAATTCTGTTTTTGGGGTGAGGGGGTAATCCAAAGCCCAATGTTGAAGAAACACCATACGTTCAAGGAGATCCTGCTGCCTGTACGGGATATGTTAGAACCCTACTGTTTTGTATATGAAGTTTGAAGAAGCCTTCAAACTGAGAAATTAGTGTTCTTTCAACGAGAATGTGTTTTGAATTTCAGGCATCTTGATATCTATGCGCATACGAAGTATGAATGGTGAAGCGATATTTCACGCTGACACCAACAGCTCTGTATATCATTTTCATCTTGTTGGCACGTTAGACGTGGATCAACTGTGAAGTGATCATACTGATATACTGATACCGACAGTTCATTGCTGCCATGTTTGTTCTGCCATACATACACAGCAAAGCACTGGATAACACATTCAGAAGAACACAATCACCCAGGTTACAACAAGCTTATCTGTGCTAGCAAAAGTACTCTTTTTTTTCTAGTTCAAACTATATAGCAGACATCCCAAGAGCAATCACACAAACCAACCAAAGCATACACAGTGATACCTTCCTTATGAGGCAGCAGTAACCATACATGCACAACAAAACACACTTCAGGGCAACTCTTGATACAATAACTTAAGAAAAAATGCCTTGTTCACACAGACCGGGCGAATTCAAGAGGACACATCATGTATCTTCAAGCAAAATTAGCTATGGAAGTCTGCTTGTTGTAATTAACTTGTAGAATTAAAAAGATATTAAGATGCAAATAAGAGCACAGGCGCATGCAGGAACACTCTTCGTCATGCAGAAACATGGCGCTTAACTAGTCAACTCCAGCACAGATGAGCAATACGTAGTCAAGTACATATCCATACAGTGCAACGACCAAACAGCAAACTGAATGACAAATTAACTGGCGAAGGTTTGAGCAATCACCAATGCCACCATAAACGTCTCCTACAATGTTCTAAAAACTGAAGGATGAAACTAACTGCAGAAGCTCCAGTACGACTGCCACCATGAAAATCACCTCTTTTCTTCAGCTGCATAAGTCTCTGTTGGAAGAGATAGTTTTTCCAAAAGAAGCTGGTAGTGCAGCAAGCCATAGTTGCCCATCGACTATCACTGGCCATCAGAGTAGAACATGCTTGGATACACCCAGAAGGCCTGAAGCTGGCCGTACCAGTTTCTCTTGTACACAAGATCAGGGTCGGTGGAAGGATCCCACACAGCATCTGCCGCGTCACCAAAGCCATGTACGCTCCAAGGCTGAGAGTAATGGGCATAGTACAGGCGGTTGCTCGTTCCTCCCCACTTCTCTGGGCTCAAGCAAGAAAACGGCGGGCTCCTCACATCAGCCCCTACAAAGAGTGCCCAGTTGTCCAGCTTTTTCACCTCCACCCATTTTGCAGGTCTGGTCGACATATCAAGGCGGTAGGGTTTATACAAGACTGGTGCTCCAAATGATAGGCTCACGTAATGGTCAACCATGAGAAGCATATCACCGCAAACCACCAGCCATGGTCTTAGATATGGGCACTCAGTCATGCCGTCCCACCACTCGGTAGTTATCTCCTGCAGGCCAAGCTCAGGGGCTAACTTCAGAATGTATATCCTCTGAAAATAATCCATGGCGATGAGCTGACCATCGAATTCCACGATCTGATCTACCCTTGCATCAGAAAGCTTGAGTTCAGACCAAGAGTCACTTCCAACCGGCCAATCAAACAGGGAGGATCGGGTGCTAACAAGGAGATGGCAGTTGGGTGATGCAAGGGGAGCTGTCAGGGTGCCACCAAAGTAGAACTCCTCCTCACAGTCGCCACTGAATGGCAGACATGGAGGTGAAACCTCAGCACCAGTGAACACATCAACAATAAGACAATTTCCTTGGCGGCAGCAGATGAGATGCCCATATGAAGAACCAGCAAAGCGCATCCTCTGAAAAGTTTCTTGAGGAATCTGGCAGCGAAGGGGTATGTTCTGGTTGGCTAGATCAATGACCTTACATGTGCGTAGCTTGTGACGACCATTTCTGGAAGGTAGATGAGGGGCTTGGACACGGACATTGGGTCGGACGAGGAGAGGCGGAAGTTTGGTGCAGAAAGTTGATTTGGATGGGTATGAAGAGAAGGCGGCACGCCAAGAACGACAGGTGCTAGCAAACGCAATAAGGTCGAGAAAGGATCCCAACAGAGGAACAATGGAATGAAGCAGGTTATCTGGGAGGTCAGCCCAGTCTTGGTGCCCAGTCACTACTGGAGCATCGGAATAGAACATGCTTGGATACACCCAGAAGGCCTGCAGCTGGCCGTACCAGTTTCTCTTGTACACAAGATCAGGGTCGGTGGAAGGATCCCACACAGCATCTGCCTCATCACCTAATCCATGTACACTCCAAGGCTGAGAGTAATGGGCGTAGTATAGGCAGTTGCTCCTCCCTCCCCACTTCTCTGGGGTCAAGCAAGAAAACGGTGGACTCCTCACATCACCCCCTACAAAGAGTGCCCAATTGTCCAGCTTCTTCACCTCCACCCATTTTGCAGGTCTGGTTGACATATCCAGGCGGTAGGGTTTATACAAGACTGGTGCTCCAAATGATAAGCTCATGTAATGGTCAACCATGAGAAGCATATCACCGCAGACCACCAGCCCTGGTCTTAGATATGGGCATTCAGTCATGTCGTCCCACCACTCGGTTGTTATCTCCTGCAGGCCAAGCTGGGGGGCTAACTTCAGAATGTAGATCCTCTGGGAATAATCTATGGCGATGAAGTGACCATTGAATTCCACAATCTGATCTATCCGTGCATCAGAAAGCTTGAGTTCAGACCAAGAGTCACTTCCAACCGGCCAATCAAACAGGGAGGAACGTATGCTGACAAGGAGATGGCAGTTGGGTGATGCAAGGGGAGCTGTCAGGGTGCCACCAAAGTAGAACTCCTGCTCACAGTCACCACTGAATGGGAGACATGGAGGTGAAACCTCGGCACCAGTGAACACATCAACAACAAGACAATTTCCTCGGCGGCAGCAGATGAGTTGCCCATAGGAAGAGCCAGCAAAACGCATTCTCTGAAAAGTTTCTTGAGGAATCTGGCAGCGAAGGGCTCTGTTCTGGTTGGCTAGATCAATGACCTTACATGTGCGTAGCTTGTGACGACCATTGCTGGAAGGGAGATGAGGGGCTTGGACACAGACATTGGGTCGAACGAGGAGAGGTGGGAGTTTGGTGCAGATGGTCGATTTGGATGGGTACGAAGAGAAGGCAGCACGCCAAGAACCACAGGTGCTAGCAAACACAATAAGGTCGAGGAAAGATCCCAACAGAGGAACAATGGAGTGAAGCAGTTTATCTGGGAGGTCAGCCCAACCTTGGTGCCTCAACACTCCTGGGGGAGTAGAGACAGATGGGTCAGACAATTTGCTCGGGCTTTGCGTCATGGCAAACTCTCTGCAAAGCACAACAAATTCAAGGAAGAAAGGTTAGAAAGATTAGTCTAGTAACAAATGAAAAAAGGCAGACAGCATGCTTGGACCATGGATAAGCAATTAAGCACGTGGTGTTCTCCAGATCTTGTATATCCCTTACATGTCAAGAAAGTCGACACTTACAAATAAGCAGCAAGTTGATTGATTGATTTTTTGTAAGATGGTTATGACAGGGCTAAGATGATAACATGCACAGATCATAATTTTATTTTTGGAAACCCACCCTGTAGTTAAAATATTTCGTGACAGTGAAACCATCTGCATCTTCAGATCATGATACAGAAATGGTGACAAACGCTATGACATTTCGCTTGGCTGTAAACACTGAATAAAACAGCTGCACTTAAGCTCCGTTAATAAGAATGTCTTACCAATACCGATTGTCAGTACAGGTACAGTACTGATACACTGAAATTTCACGGGTTCTTCAGCTTTGGGCAGTTTTTATAATCCTTTCCATATGCAAATCACATAGTGGGGGACGACGAACAACCGAACTAATTTTCTTCTCAAACCAATTCTACTAGCCGTACATGCACATCCCATCTAGGGTTCCAAGGCTCAGTAGTATCCTTTACGGCGAAATCGAGTGAAAAATCTAAACCTAGGACAGCGGCGACGCGATTCGAGTTCTTCCCTTCCGACGAGAACGATTGATTGCACAGTTGCACGACGGAGTAGACAAACGACGCGTATACGAGAGATGAACGAGGGAAAATGCGATGAGAAACTGGGGTTCAGGGGAAGAGGGAGAGGGGGAGGTGGAGAGCGCAGGCCTTGAGGAGGATGCAGGCGCTGGCGGCGGCGACGTCGACGACGATGTGGTGGGGCTGATGCCGGCTGGCGGCTGGCGGCGTCGCCGCAGGCGGCCTTTCTTTCCCATCCGCTTCCAGAACCGCCCGAGCAGCGCTCTCTCTCTCTCTCTCTCTCAGTCTCACTCTCTCCAAACAAGGCCGTGGGGATTGTATCGACAGCCTAATGTGGGCTTTTGTGTGTGGTTGTTGTGGGCTGGGTCAGATTGGGCCGATTTTCATGTTTTGACCCTTTGCACAAAGTTAGATCTGAACTCGGTTCGAAAGTATTTCGGAATCTGACTCTTTTTCTACCGCCGGGGACCATGGCGGTAGGATAGTGCAGGCTACCGCCGAGGCCAATGGTGGTAGGCAACTAATCCACGTCAGCAGCCGCAAACGGCAACCGTCCCCTCCGTCCGACCCTACTGCCACAGGGCCCGACGATAGGTTGTCTTACCCTACCGCCAGGGTCCCCGGCGGTAAGGTCTGAGCAGTTATAATCCGTGAGCGCCGGTTCGCGCACCCCGTCTCTTTCCAGCCGCGTCGCGCAAGAACAAAGAAGAACTGCTCCCCCCCCTCTCTCATTCACTCCACTCCCCTTCCCGAATCTCTTTCGTTTCTTCACGGTTTTTGCGCATTGAGATGGCTCCGAGATGAGAAAAGTAAGCTCTCTCAATCCCTCCAATTAGTTTTTATCAAGAAGCTTCCGATTCGATGCATTATTTGATACAAAGGAACCCTATTTTCCTACTAGATTTTAATTTTGGTTGATGCTAGGTTTGCTTAGCTTGATTCTATATGATGCACTACTAGGGAAAACCCTAGTAGTAGCGCGAGTTTTGAGGCCAGCAGCAGCGCGGGAAGCCGCGCTACTACTACGGCGCTACAGCTAACTGTTAGTAGTAGCGCGGTCCGCACTCGCGCTACTACTGTTGACTATATCAGCAGCGCTTTTCTGGAACGCACTACTATTAGTTAGCTGTAGCGGTTTCCTAGCCCCTCGCTACTGCTATATCTTTCATCATTTCCCCCCGCTTCCTACCCTGTTCAGGTTTCAATAAACTGCAATTTCCAGATACTAGGTACTACTAGATATCAATTTCATAAAGCATTATAGGTACTAGGTAGTACTCCCTCCGTTCCAAATTACTCGTCGTGGTTCGACGAGTAATTTGGAACGAAGGGAGTACTAGATAACAACTTCATATATAGTCACATGCATCCTCAAGTAGTACTAGGTGATATCGACCACGATCATCATATATAGTTCTAAATGATATCGACGACGATCATCATATGTAGTTCTAGATGATATCGACGACGATCATCATATGTAGTTCTAGATGATATAGCCACACACATATGTAGTTCTAGATGATACCGAAGACGATCATCATCCTCAATTCTGGGCGGTTGGTGTTCCTGATAGTAATTAGGATGGCCCGTCCAACACGAAGATTCTTGCCATCGAGGAATCTCTTCCACCCAACCGAGTTTAAGTGTGTGCGACCGTCCGTGTCCACGCGGTAAGTACAGGTTGTGACCGAGCCCCTTGCGGTAAGGCGTAGTCCAGCTGAGCCTTCTTCATCAGGCTCGATACCATAACTCACAGATAGGCTCTTTGCCAATTTTTGAATAAAAAAACGTATCAATTAATAAATAGCCTCGCACGTATTCTTGCAAATAAGTATATATGGATTATCTACACTATTAATAGTTCCTTAGATTCTACACTAATAAGCATGTGATCAAACTCTACACTAAAGCATATCATCGACTAGATTCCACACAACATATCATTGGACTCTACACTAAGCATATCATCGGATAATTTGCATTTGTAAGTATAACATACCATATCATGTCGATCGACCATGGTACTTGTCAGGCGGGTCACGAATGGCACCCCGACAAAGTCAACACGTGGCGGAATTATGTCCCATAGGTTGCACACCTCCTCCTCGCTCAGCCTCATTCTTTGAGCTATGATGGCTTCATGAAGTGGGTCCTCATCATCTTCATCGGGTGGGTCCTCATTATCTTCATCATCTTCGTCATCTTCATCATCTTCCACCAGGTTGATATAAATGACAGACATCTTGGGTCTTTCTGCTCTGAAGGAGAAGCTGATCAACTCACCACCAGTAAGACGCATGCGGGCGAGGAAACAGGCCCATCCATCTCCTCCAATCTGCGAAATATTGCGTCCTTTCTCGACCTCCATAGTGTACGGCCCCCAGGAGCCTCAAATGTCACAGTGTTTCCTGTCAGCTTGTTGAATTTCAACTTCACATTGCATGGGATGATCTGTGTAAAAAAAGCAAAATGACACAATATAGTAATGCCAACACTAAAAATAAAACAGGTGTTACATTTCATATAATTTCTTACCACCGCATGACGAAAACTCGGCTGGAAGTAGATGCCGAACAGCTTGCCAGTTGCAAGGCTGCTGGCACACCTTGACTTGCACAATCGACATGGTGGTGGTGGCGGCGCCATTTTCCTAAAGCAATATGAGCAAAGGATTAACGATCCACTTCACACGAAAGAAAAACAGTAGCATGTGTTTTTTTTGTTCTTCTTCAGTTATATTTTCATAGTTTACTAACACCTTCTAGAATAGAACCAACAGCCAAATGCCAAATCTTCCGTGAGAAGAAATTTGATTCTTCTTCCGCGAGAAGCTAGGTGGTGCCAAATCTTTAGAGCTATCAACTAGCATACTAAATCAACTAAATCAAAATGTTCTATAAATCAACTAAATCAACTAGCCTATTAAATCAACTTGCCTACTAAATCAACTAAATCAAAATGTTCTATAAATCAACTAAATCAACTAGCCTACTAGATCAACTTGCCTGCTAAATCAACAAAATCAAAATGTTCTAAATCAACTAAATTAAAATGTTCTAAATCAACTAAATCAACTAGCCTACTAAATCAACTAAATCATATGAACTAAATCAAAATGTTGCATATGAACTAGCCTACTAAATCAAAATGTAGTAGGGAGGAGGGGGTGTGGATGGAGGAGGGAGGAGGGAGAAGGAGGGGCGACTGGAGGAGGAAGGAGAGAGTAGGATAGAGGAGGAAGGGCGGAGCGAGGAGGGGCCGGCCGGTGGTGAGTTGAGGAAGGACGAAAGAGGAGGGCGGTACCGAGTCCAGCGAGGAGGAGGAAGTGACGGCAGCGCAGAGGGAGGAGGGGTAGGCGACGGCGGCCGGCGGGGAGGACCGGTATGGGGGGTTGAGGGGGAGATCAAGTGAGTGTGAGTATCAGATAGAGGAGAGCGTGGGTGGTGGGAGATAGCTAGTTTTAGCAGTAGCGCCCTTCTAACTAACACGCTGCTGCTATAACTAGCTTCGCGGCGGGGTCGTGGGAATTGTAATAGTAGCGTGGCTTAGTGGAGGTGCGCTACTGCTACTTTTATTTCAGCAGCGAGTTCCGGCGGAGCGCGCTACTGATAAATTGCAGCAGTGCCTTATTTTAAAACTCGCTGCTGGTAAGATCATGTGTATGGGCTTTTCCCTAGTAGTGATGTATGGGGTTGAATATATGATGTATGGGGTTGAATATGAACTCTAGTAACTAGTTGAAGAGATTCTATGTAGTTTCCATATGAACCCTAGTTCATCACCATTTTTTTTGAATTGAATGGTCATATGATGGATGTTGGAGGGACTGTAACTACTTAGCTACATATGATGGATGTTGTTGAATGAATGAATCATATGCATATAGTACAATGTTTGAATATGATGGATTTTGGTGAATTATGCATATACGTATTTCAATTTTTTGTATAAATGTTGAATAAATGATATTGGAAAAAAATCTTGGATGGTTGAATGTTGTTGAATGAATGATGTTGGTTGAATATGATTCATTTGCATTGATCATTTATGTTGGTTGAATATGATATGAATGTTGGTTGAATATGTGATAATTGATGAAAATTATATGATTCACGTCGGTTGAAAAAATAGCTTGATTCATTTCCAATAGTTTTAGGCGCCCCCCATGCGCCCAACATCGGCATCAAGTACACCGTGCTTTCGACAACGGTCCACGTGCCCGTTTTGTGGAGAATGGAGTGGTAATAACTATGATCAAGTTGTTGTAGAAGTTATTGGTTATTATGAGAAATGAAGTTACTAACTATTTCCATTTACATTTTGACAGATGCTACCCCCATGCAGATGAGGGGCCACACCAAGGCCGTTCAGATGCAGTATGATGAACGGTACACGTCCTACTTCAGGAGAGCACGCCTGCTGGGTTTCGTGTTGTAGTTCAAGGGAAAGTCGCCGATGCTCGTCCACTCAGCACTCAAAGCGTTGATCGACCGATGGCGCCCTGAGACACACAGTTTCCATCTCCCATGTGGTGAGATGATGGTGACACTCGAGGACTTTGCCATGATCACTACGGATCCAGGGCCAGGCTCTCACTCGAGTGGACAAGAACAACAGGAAGGAGAGGGTCACCGGCCTCATCGGCAACTGCCCCACCACCCGAGATAACCGAACATCCGGTGTACCACTCATGTGGATCCAAAACAACTGGTCCATATGCCCGCAAGATGCCAATGAGCGGACCGTGGAGCAATACGCGAGGGCCTACTTGTGGTACCTTCTAACGGAGGTCGTGTTTCCTAACTGCTCAAGGGACACCCCCTATGGATGTATCTAGACTTCCTAACCATCTGGGATGCAGGCTACAGCTAGGGGTCCGTCGACCTCGCGTACCTATACCGCTCAGTATGATAAATATCTCAATATTCATTTATGGACGTATGTATGTTGCTTTAGATATTATTATCTGGTCATCATTTGGTGTTTGTAGCTGGACGACGCAACCCAGAGGACCAAAGAGAGGTCTAGCATGTGTGGATTTGTCTGGGCCCTTTCTATTTGGATGTGGGAGTGAATTCTGGTTGACCGTCCTGAGAGAGATGACCGACATATATGGACGGAGTATGGCGAACAAGGCGACCGTGCTTGATACCCCACCGCTGCATACGCTTGGGACAAAGTGAAGGTCTACACGGGCAAGGCCAATGCGCTGTACAAGGTCTTCACCAACAAGGTGGACAACCTGTCAGCTTACCAGGTATACCAACTAGCTTACCAATCATTTTGTTGCCACTTTCACGATTCTTACCAATCTTTTTCTAGGTCAACTGGTGGTCATACCATGATCGAGAATGGGGGTTCGAGCTCAACTCGATGTGCTACGAGGACATGCTTGCCTAGCGGTGCATTGTGCTAATCATATGTGTGTACACCGTGGACTGGCCCTTACCACAGCGTGTGGCCACGCAATTTGGTGTCTTCCAGAATACCCCACCGGGGCGCCCCACTGACACTGGTGACTTTGAGCTTCAATGGTGAGGACATTGTTCACTATTTCCATGTTATCATTCTGTTCGACGTTATCCTGATGTTTTATGTTTTATTGTTTCTTATGCCTTGCAGGAAAAGTAGGAAGAATTGTCAGTCAATCACAGACTAGGGGCATGAGCACGCGGACCACGTGAAAGCTTGGGACAAGAGGAGGTATCGCAAAGACGACGAGAGGAGAAGGTTGACTGGGATGCGTACCATGAACACATGAAGTGGTATGAGGATGGTGTGAAGTAGAATATGTGCCTGAGGCCCCAAGGGACGAAAGCCAATATCGCATCATTGGAGGAGGATGACTCCGAGGATGAAGCCTACCGTGACCACCTCAGAGACCTTAAAGGTGAATTCAGGGAGTATGCACCCCTGATGAACAGAGTGGTAAGTGGTGTTCTCTATTGTTTTGAGCTATCAACGGTTGGATGAAAACTGCTTTAGTCAGTGTCACTAACTTACAAATGATGCTTACTTGTGCAGGCATCGAAGCTTAACAGAAGCATTCTTGATGGCTCGAACACGCTTGCGTATGATCTCGGAACCATGGAATATGACAGCAAGCTGAGGGAAATAGTGAAGGTAACATCGAGCCTCCTAGCCATGTTATAGTTCAATTGTAACCCCAAAGTTGATCTGTATTATCTTCTTGGTTGTTTGTTATTGCAAAAGTCCATGACCCATTGTCGGAAGATAGTGGGCATGCTTGGGTGCGCTAGAACGGTCGATGTCATTGTTCCTGCTCATGGAGGGACGATGCCTGCCATCGCTTGATACATCTCCAACGTATCTATAATTTATGAAGTATTCATGATGTTATTTTATCATTCTTGGGTGTTTTACAATCATTTTATGGCAACTTTATATCATTTTTTGGGACTAACCTATTGACCCAGTGCCCAGTGCCAGTTGCTGTTTTTTGCTTGTTTTTACATCACAGGAAATCAATATCAAACGGAGTCCAAATGCAACGAAACTTTACAAAGTTTTTTTTCTGGACCAGAAGGAACCCAATGGGCCTGAGCTGCACCTAGGAGGTGCCCCGAGGGGGGCACAACCCACCAGGGCGCACCAGGGCCCCCTGGCGCGCCCAGGTGGGTTACGCCCACCTCGATGGCCTCCCGCATCCCCTCTTCGCCCTATAAATTCACAAATATTCTGAAACCCTTTGGAGTTAACCTATATCAGAAGTTCCGCCGCCGCAAGGCTCAGTAGCCGCCGAAGGGGGAAATCATCACCAGTGATCATCTTCATCGTCCCGGCGGCCACCACGATGAGGAGGGAGTAGTCCACCCTCGGGGCTGAGGGTTTGTACCAGTAGCTATGTGTTTGACTTCTCTCTCTCGTGATCTATATGATGGGCTTTGTTAATATAGTCGGATCATATGATGTTTCTCCCCTCTATACCCTTGTTGTGATGAATTGAATCTTTACCCTTTGAAGTTTTGTCTTGTCGGATTGAATATTCAGATATAAGAACACGTGATATATGTTTTGCAGTATGAATACTTGATGTGACAATGAGGTATCCTATTGATTCACTTGATATGTGTTATGGCATTCAACTCGCGGATTGCCGCGGTGATATTGCGGGAATCTATGCATAGGGGTCGATGCACATTTTTATTATCTTTTCTCCGACGGAAACTTTGGGGTCTCTTTGTAGTTCCTTGTGTGGATTGAGTATTATGAATATGAATTTGCTTTGGTGCTATTCTAGTACGAACTCTAGGATAGATCGAACGGAAAAAATAGCTTTGTGTTATTTTAGTACGAACTCTTGAATAGATCGAACAGAAAGAATAGCTTTGAGGTGGTTTCGTGCCCTACAAACAATTCCTATCTTTTGTTCTCCGCTAATAGGAACTTGGGAATGATTCTTTATCGTACTTTGAGGGATAATCATATGATCCAACTATGTTAGCATTGTTGAGAGGTTGCACTAGTGAAAGTACGGACCCTAGGCCTCATTTTCAAGCATTGCAATGCCGTTTTTGTGCCCGTTTACTATTTGCCACCTTGCTGTTTTTATTTATTCAGATTATAAAAAATATATTTCTACCATCAATATTACACTTTTATCACCATCTCTTCGCCGAACTAGTGCACCTATACAATTTGCCATTGTATTAGGTGTTTTGGGGACACAAGAGATTTCTTGTATTTGGTTGCAGAGTTGTTCGAGAGAGACCATGTTCATCCTACACCTCCCACGGATTGATAAACCTTAAGTCATCCACTTGAGGGGAAATTGCTACTATCCTACAAAACTCTACGCTTGGAGGCCCAACACGAGTCTATAAGAATAAAGTTGCGTAGTAGACATCAAGCTCTTTTCTGGCGCCGTTGCCGGGGAGGTGAGTGCTTGAAGGTATATCTTTAGATCTTGCAATTGAATCTTTTAGTTTCTTGTTTTATCACTAGTTTGGTTTATAAAAGAAAACTACATAAAAATGGAAATGAGGTTGCATCATATTATTGATCATCTTTATAATATCTTTCTTGAAAATGATGGATTGGAAAATTGTGCTCAAATGTTAGAAGAAGAAGTCAATAAAATGTTTGGCACAAAATATTTGAATGATGAGTATAATTGCAATGTTGTTGGTATGAACTCTTTGAATATCCATGATACAAATGATATGCAAAGCCATAAGCTTGGGGATGCTATGGTTGATGAAGATGATATTTTTTTCCCCCAAGTTTTGATGAGAAAAATTATTATGATGATAGCATGCCTCCTATTTTTTATGATTACAATGATGAAAGTGTATTTGGAGAGGTCATGACTTTATTTAGTGATGAATCCACTATTTTGGAAGAGGTTTCAATTGATTATGACAACAAAGTTGCTATCTATGATGATTATGGTGATGACATGTATGCTATAAAGAATAATGATAACCATGAAACTTGTCATCATGATTTTAATTTTCATTCCCATGATAGTTATTTTGTTGAGTTTGCTCCCATTACTATTCATGAGAATAAAATTTGCTTATGTGGAGAGTAATAAAATTTCTATGCTTGTGGATCATGAAAAGAATGCTTTATGTGATAGCTATATTGTTGAATTCATTCATGATGCTACTGAAAATTATTATGAGGGAGGAACTTATGCTTGTAGGAATTGCAATAATATCAAGTTTCCTCTCTATGTGTTGACAATTTTGAAGTTATTCTTGTTTTGCCTTCCTATGCTAGTTGATTTTTGTTCCCATAAGTTGTTTGCTCACAAAATCCCTATGCATAGGAAGTGGGTTAGGCTTAAATGTGCTTTCCATGTGATTCATGATGCTCTTGTTATGTTTCAGTTCTTATCTTTTATGCGAGCATCATTGAAATCATCATGCCTAGCTAAAAGGCATAAAAGAAAAGCACTTGTTGGGAGACAACCCAACACTTTTACCTGCTATTTTTGTGTTTTCACATGATTATTCTACTGTAGTAATCATGTTTTATTGCTTTTGTTTGAATAAAGTGCCAAGTAAAGCCTTTGGGATAGTGTGGATGATAGTTGACTTGAATCTGTGCAAAAACAGAAACTTTTGCGCCTAGTCCAGGAAATTTGAAAATTCCTTGGAATGTGCTTTTGATCTGAATGTTTTACAGGTTATTGATATACAAATTCTCTACATTTTCCTAAATTTTCAGAATTTTTGGAGTAGAAGAAGTATGGTTGGAGTACAGATTACTACAAACTGTTCTGTTTTTGATAGATTCTGTTTTCAATGCATATTTTGCTTGTTTTCTAGTTTCTATGGCTTATATTGCTCAATATAAATTGTGAAAATGATATTCTACAGTATTAATTGTGTGGAAACAATTATTAATCTTGTCTTTGAGAGTACCAAAGTGAAATGGTTTGCTCTTTATCATACTAACACATCTCACGAAGTTCCGTTAAGTTTTGTGTGATTGAAGTTTTCAAGTTTTGGGTGAGATGTCGATATGATGAGAATAAGGAGTGAAAATACCCTAATCTTGGGGATTCCCAAGGCACCCCAAGGTAATATTCAAGGAAGATCCAAGCAACTAAGCTTGGGGATGCCCCGGAAGGCATCCCCTCTTTCGTCTCCAACATTATCGGTAACCTCACTTGGGGCTATGTTTTCATTCGTCACATGCTATGTGTTTTGCTTGGAGCATCATTTTCTTTTGCTAGGATTTTCTTGCTATTATTTATAATAATATTTTGCATCTTTATTTTCAATAAAAATGCTAAGGATAGCCTTTACCATGCTTATTTTGCAAGTATACATGTTGTTGTTTCAAAACAGAAAGTTTATCGCTGTTGCAAACATTCCCTAGAAAAGTCATAATATGATAAAATGTTGAAACTTTTTGCACAATGAGCTCTGATAAATTTTCTACAATGTGGTAAATTTTCATAATTTTGTAGTTAGGGAAGTATTGATACTCTTGCATTCTTTACAGATTGTACTATTTTGGCAGATTGCTGTTATGCTTGCATTGCTTGCATATGTTTGCTTGTTTAATGATTCTATTTGAGGATAGGAGTATTAAATATGTAGAGGCATTTAGTATGCAATGTTAAATAATAATTTTAGTGATTTGCTACAGTAGAGAATGATAAGGTTTTTGCATTGGTTTATACTAACTTATCTTACGAGTTCTTGTTGAGTTTTGTGTGGATGAAGTTTTTGAGATTTAGGAAAACCGTGATATGAGAGGAATTAAGGAGACACAGAATCTCAAGCTTGGGGATGCACAAGGCATCCCAAGTTAATATTCCAAGAAGTCTCAAGCATCTAAGCTTGGGGATGCCCCGGTAGGCATCCCACCTTTCTTCTTCAATGATTATCGGTTAGTATCGGTTGAATCTAAGTTTTTGCTTCTTCACATGATGTGTGCTATTCTTGGAATGTCATTTTATTCTGTTGTTGCTTGTTGTTCTAATAAAATACTTAGATCTGAAAGTTTTTGAATAAGAGAGAGTCCTCAAATAGTTACCTATTTACTTAACTACTCGCATGATCTTCACTTATATCTTTTTGGAGTAGTTTGTCATTTACTCTTATGCTTCACTCATATCCTATGAGTAAATAGTTGAATAAATTGAATGTCATGAAGTTGAAATCATATCATGCCTAGTGGTAGCTTCATATTGGGTTTAGAAAGTGAAATCTTTTGAGGCCTGGCAATCACAATATTGGTCATACAAGCAATTCACAAATAATTAGTATAAGGAAGAGAACTTTCACATGCAAATACACTATCATGGAAATCTTTTGTGATTGTGAGCCCCCATCAAAATATTATATGCCAAAATTGTGGACGTTGGACAAGGAAGACAACGTAATGATTTATGTTTGCTCATATTCACATAGAAGTTATATTGTCATAGATCCTTTAACATGTGGTGCTTGCCCCCCATCTTTGCTAGCCAAAAATTCCACACCAAGTAGAGATACTACTTGTGCATCCAAAAACCCTTAAACCTAAATCTTATTTTTCAAGAGTCCACCATACCTACCTAAGGATTGAGCAAGATCCTTCAAGTAAGTTGTCACCGGTGCAATAAGGCAATAAAAATTGCTTCTAAAAGTGTGAGATCATTTAGTGTAAGAGAAAATTGAGTGTTGTACGAACTTATGATGGTAAAGCAATAAAAGCGACGGACTACATAGTAAAGGTTGCTATCATAAGGGGCAATATAACGTGACGTTCTTTTGCACTAAGGGATTGAGCATACAAACAAATAAGCGCATGGCAACCTCTGCTCCCCTCTGTGAAGGGCCTATCTTTTACTTTTCAATATTTACTTTTATGCAAAGAGTCGAAGTTTTTCTCTCTATTCCTTTTTATTTTTCTCTTTTGGCAAGCATCATGTGGTGAGGAAAGATCTAGGCACATATGTCCAGTTGAATATGGGTAGCATGCGTTATTATTGTTGACATCACCCTTGAGGTGAATATGTTGGGAGGCAAAACAATAAGCCCCTATCTTTCTATGTGTCCGGTTGAAACGTTTTGCTCATGTGTATGCGGTGAGTGTTAGCAATCATAGAAGAGTATATGATGGTTGAGTATGTGGAGCTCTTACTTAAACTCTGTTGAATAAGTTGAATTGCAATTGCTTGGTGATTGATAACATAGGTTGTTGAGTTTCAGGAGAGTTCATTGTTTGAACCTTAACATGTGAATTGGTTGCTACTATAACATGAGAAGTTTTATAAGAAAGAACTATTGTTATGATGCTAGAAAAAGTGATTGAAATTATCATTGATCAAACTTATGCACTTTGCTAGCATTCACATTTCATAAATTATTTCTTTTATCATTTACCTGCTCGAGGACGAGTAGGAATTAAGCTTGGGGATGCTGATACGTCTCCAACGTATCTATAATTTATGAAGTATTCATGCTGTTATTTTATCATTATTGGGTGTTTTAAAATCATTCTATGGCAACTTTATATCATTTTTTGGGACTAACCTATTGACCCAGTGCCTAGTGCCAGTTGTTGTTTTTTTTGCTTGTTTTTTACATCGCAGGAAATCAATATCAAACGGAGTCCAAACGCAACGAAACTTTACGGGGATATTTTGTGGACCAGAAGGAACCCAATGGACCTGAGCTACACCTGGGGGTGCCCCGAGGGGGGCACAACCCACCAGGGCGCGCCAGGGCCCCCTAGCGCACCCAGGTGGGTTGTGCCCACCTCGGTGGCCTCCCGCACCCCCTCTTCTCCCTATAAATTCACAAATATCCCAAAACCCTTCGGGGTTAACCTAGCTCAGAAGTTCCACCGCCGCAAGGCTCTGTAGCCACGGAAAACCAATCGCGAGCCCGTTCTGGCACCCTGCCGGAGGGGGAAATCATCACTGATGGCCATCTTCATCATCCCAGCGCCCACCACGATGAGGAGGGAGTAGCCCACCCTCGGGGCTGAGGGTTTGTACCAGTAGCTATGCGTTTGACTTCTCTCTCTCGTGATCTATATCATGGGCTTTGTTAATATAGTCGGATCATATGATGTTTCTCCCCTCTATACCCTTGTTGTGATGAATTGAATCTTTACCCTTTGAAGTTTTGTCTTGTCGGATTGAATATTCAGATATGGGAACACATGATATATGTCTTGCAATATGAATACTTGAGGTGACAATGAGGTATCCTATTGATTCACTTGATATGTGTTATGGCATTCAACTCGCGGATTCCCGCGGTGATATTGGGGTAATCTATGCATAGGGGTCGATGCATGTTTTTATTATCTTTTCTCCGACGGAAACTTTGGGGTCTCTTTATAGTTCTTTGTGTGGATTGAGTATTATGAATATGAATTTGCTTTGGTGTTATTCTAGTACGAACTCTAGGATAGATCAAACGAAAAAATAGCTTTGTGTTATTTTAGTACAAACTCTTGAATAGATCGAACAGAAAGAATAACTTTGAGGTGGTTTCGTGCCCTACAAACAATTCCTATCTTTTGTTCTCCGCTAATAGGAACTCAGGAGTGATTCTTTATCGCACTTTGAGGGATAATCATATGATCCAACTATGTTAGCATTGTTGAAAGTACGGACCCTCGGCCTCATTTTCAAGCATTGCAATACCGTTTTTGTGCCTGTTTACTATTTGCTACCTCGCTGTTTTTATTTATTCATATTATAAAAATATATTTATACCACCAATATTACACTTTTATCACCATCTCTTCGCCGAACTAGTGCACCTATACAATTTGCCATTGTATTGGGTGTGTTGGGGACACAAGATATTTCTTGTATTTGGTTGCAGGGTTGTTCGAGAGACACCATCTTCATCATACACCTCCCACGAATTGATAAACCTTAGGTCATCCACTTGAGGGAAAATTGCTACTGTCCTACAAAACTCTGCGCTTGGAGGCCCAACACGAGTCTACAAGAATAAAGTTGCATAGTAGACATCAAGCTCTTTTCTGGCGCCGTTGCTGGGGAGGTGAGTGCTTGAAGGTATATCTTTAGATCTTGCAACGAATCTTTTAGTTTCTTGTTTTATCACTAGTTTGGTTTATAAAAGAAAACTACATAAAAATGGAATTGAGGTTGCATCATATTATTGATCATCTTTATAATATCTTTCTTGAAAATGATGAATCGGAAAATTGTGCTCAAATGTTAGAAGAAGTCAATAAAATGTTTGGCACAAAATATTTGAATGATGAGTATGATTGCAATGTTGTTGGTATGAACCATAAATTTCGTCGGGTTTCTGTTACAGAACCTGCGGGCGCGTGTAGGCTCTACCACACCCTACCGCCACGGCAGATGGCGGTAGTTGTACCTAGCCTACCGCCCTCCGCTCTGGCGTTATGCCATGTGAGCCCCACAACGGTTGGATGACGGTGGCTGCTGTTAGGCTGTTGCCTGGTGGCCTGGAACTAGCCTGGTCTACCCTACCATCGTGGACTCCGGCGGTAGGGAAAGGGTCATATCCCGAAATACTTTCGAACTGAGGTCAAATCTGGCTAAACTTTGTGCAAAGGGTGAAAACATGAAAATCGATCGTCAGATTGTAGCTTCGTAAGACATGCACATGTTGATACATATCCAACGTATCTATAATTTTTGATTGTTCCATGCTATTATATTATCTGTTTTGGATGTTTTATATGCATTAATATGCTATTTTATATTATTTTTGGGACTAACCTATTAACCTAGAGCCCAGTGCCAGTTTCTGTTTTTTCCTTGTTTTTGAGCTTCATAGAAAAGGAATACTAAATGGAGTCCAAACAGAATAAAACTTCACGATGATTTTTCTTGGACTAGAAGACACCCAGGAGACTTGGAGTGCAAGTCAGAAGATCCACGAGGCAGCGGAAAGGCTGGAGGGCATGCCCTAGGGGGGGCGCCCCCTACCTTGTGGGCCCCTTCATGACCTCCTGACCTAGATCTTCCTCCTATATATATTCACATATATTCCAAAACCACCAGAAGTATCCACGAAAACACTTTTCCATTGCCGCAACCTTCTGTTCCCGTGAGATCCCATCTTGGGGCCTTTTCCGGCATCCTGTCGGAAGGGGATTCGATCACGGAGGGCATCTACATCAACTCTATTGCCCTTCTGATGAAGCGTGAGTAGTTTAACTCAAACCTACGGGTCCATAGCTAGTAGCTAGATGGCTTATTCTCTCTCTTTGATTCTCAATACCATGTTCTCCTCGATGTTCTTGGAGATATATCCGATGTAACCTTCTTCTGCGGTGTGTTTGTTGAGATCCGATGAATTGTGCATTTATGATCAGCTTATCTATGAATATTATTTGAATCTTCTCTGAATTTTTATACGCATGATTTGTTATCTTTGTATTTCTCTTCGAATTATAGGTTTGGTTTGGCCAACTAGATTGTTTTTTCTTGAAATGGGAGAGGTGCTTAGCTTTGAGTTCAATCTTGCGTGATTTCACCTAGTGACAAAGTAGGGGTAGCGAGACACGTATTGAATTGTTGCCATCAAGGATAAAAAGATGGGGGTTTCATCATATTGCTTGAGTTTATTCCTCTACATCATGTCATCTTACTTAAGGCATTACTCTGTTCTTTATGAACTTAATACTCTAGATGCATGCTGGATAGCGATTGATGTGTGGAGTAATAGTGGTAGATGCAGGCAGGAGTCAGTCTACTTGACACGGACATGATGCCTATATTTCATAATCATTTCCTTGTATATCGTCATAACTTTGCGCTTTTCTATCAATTGGTCGACAGTAATTTGTTCACCCACCGTATTATTTGCCTTCATGAGAGAAGACTCTAGTGAAACCTATGGCCCCGGGGTCTATTTTCTATCATATTAGTTTCTGATCTACTATTTTCAAATCTTTTATTTTCAGATCTATAAACCAAAAAACCCAAAAATATTTTATCTTTTATTTAGTTTTATCTATCTCTATTAGATCTCACCTTTGCAAGTGACAGTGAAGGGATTGACAACCCCTTTATCGCGTTGGGTGCAAGTGTTTGATTGTTTGTGTAGGTACATCTATTAGGGACTTGCACGTTTCTCCTACTGGATTGATACCTTGGTTCTTAACTTCAGGAAATACTTACCTCTACTATGCTGCATCACCCTTTCCTCTTCAAGGGAAAAACCAATGCAAGCTCAAGAAGTAGCAAGAAGAATTTCTAGCGCTGTTGTCGGGGAGATCTACATCAAGCCTACCAAGTAACCATCATAAAACTCTCATCTCTTGCATTACATTGTTCGCCATTTGCCTCTCGTTTTCCTCTTCCCCACTTCTAAAATGATTTTCAGAAATATTTGCCTTTTATTTGCCTTCTTTCCGTTTGCCTTTTTGCTTGTTTGCTATATTTGCTTGTGTTACCATGTGCCTTCTATTTGCTTGCATCTTTGCTTGCTAAAAATCTATTGATATGGATCCTCATCCACTTGTCAATCTTTTCAAAAGATCCAATTATGATGAACCATTGCTAGTGAGCTGAGTGCACTAGATTATCTTTATGAGATTTCAAAAGATCCAATTGTGATGAAGTATTGAAAGAAGAAATTTATGAAGTGATTCATGATAGTGACTTGAATGAAAAGCATGATCGCAATGATGTTATTATAAATTCCATTAATGTCAATTGTGTTATTGATATGCAAAACCCTAAGCTTGGGGATGCTAGTTTTTCTATGTCCACTACTTGTTGCAATGATCATGATTGGGGTGATTCTTCTTATGATCTTGAAAATTTATTCAAGCCCCATGATGAATATGAGATTGATAATAATGTTTGCAATAATATTGAAAGTGGGTTTGGAAGAGTGTCAACTTTAGATCCCACATATTTCGAGAATATTCAATCTTATGAAATTGATAAAAGTGGGCTTGGAGAGGTCATGACTTTATTTGATGATCCCACTATTTTGGAAGAGTGTCAACTTTGCATGCATGTGGATCATATAGAGAATATGTTATGTGATAGCTATATTATTGAACTCGGATATGATCCCACATGTAATTATTATGAGAGAGGAAAATATGGTTGTACAAATTTTCATGTTAATAAATTACCTCTCTTCATGTTGAGATTGCTATCGTCTCTTTCTTCTTCCTTGCATATGCTAGTTTTTGCTTGCCTTGATAATTTTTTTGCTCATAAATGCCTATACATAGGAAGTATGTTAGACTTAGATGTGTTTGTCACGTGTTTTATGATGCTCTCTATGGGCTTCAATTCTTCTCTTTTATGTGAGCATCATTGAAATTATCAATGCCTAGCTAAAAGGCTTTAAAGAAAAGCGCTTGTTGGAGACAACCCAATATTTATGCTTGTTGTTTTTCAATGAATAATTCATCTAGCCTCTGGTTAGATGTGTTTTTGTGTTTTAATTAGTGTTTTTCCAAGTAAGACCTTTGGGATGGATTACGGTGATAGTTGATTTGATCTTGCTAAAAAACAGAAACTTTCGTGCCCAGTAAAATAATTTTCATAATTCACAGAAGCGAGATTTTGATCTGAATTTTTTACACAAGATTGATATACAAATTTCCCAGGCTATCCTAATTTTTTAGAATTTTTGGAGTTACATAATTATTCGAAGTTTTCAGATTTCTACAGACTATTCTGTTTTTGACAGATTCTATTTTCTATGTGTTGTTTGCTTATTTTGATGAATCTATGGATAGTATCGGGGGGTATGAACCATGGAGAAGTTGGAATACAGTAGATATTACACCAATATAAATAAAAAATGAGTTCACAACAGTACCATAAAGTGGTGATTTATTTTCTTATACTAACAAATCTCATAAGATTTTCTGTTGAGTTTTGTGTTGTGAAGTTTTCAAGTTTTGGGTAAAGATTTGATGGACTATGTAATAAGGAGTAGCAAGAGCCTAAGCTTGGGGATGCCCAAGGCAGCCCAAGTTAATATTCAAGGAAAACTAAGAGCCTAAGCTTGGGGATGCCCCGGAAGGCATCCCCTCTTTCGTCTTTGTCTATCGGTAACTTTACTTGAGGCTATATTTTTTATTCACCACATGATATTTGTTTTGCTTGGAGCGTCTTGTATGATATGAGTCTTTGCTTTTTAGTTTGCCACAATCATCCTTGATGTACACACCTTTTGAGAGGGATACACATGAATCGTGATTTGTTAGAATACTCTATGTGCTTCACTTAAATCTTTTGAGCTAGGCAATTTTGCCCTAGTGCTTCACTTATACCTTTTTAGAACACGGAGGTGGCTTTATTTTATAGAAATTGTTGAACTCTCATGCTTCACTTATATTATTTTGAGAGTCTCTTTAAACATCATGGTAATTTGCTTAGGTTATGAATTTAGTCCTAATATGATAGGCATCCAAGAGGGATATAATAAAAACTTTCATATAAAGTGCATTGAATACTATGAGAAGTTTGATTCCTTGCATCTGTTTTGAGATACGAAGATGGTGATATTAGAGTAATGATAGTGAGTAATTGTGGATTGGTAAGAATACTTGTGTTAAAGTGTGTGTTTCCCGTAGCATGCACGTATGGTGAACTGTTATGTAACGAAGTTGGAGCATGACGTATTTATTGATTGTCATCCTTTGTGTGGAGGTCAGGATCGCATGATGGTTAACTCCTACCAACCCTTCCCCTAGGAGCATGCGCATAGTTACTTTGTTTTGATAGCTAATAGACTTCTGCAATAAGTATGTGAGTTCTTTATGACTAATGTTGAGTCTATGGATTATACGCACTCTCACCCTTCCACCATTGATAGCCTCACTAGTACCGCACAACCTTCGCCAGTGCATTACACCCACCATATACCTTCCTCAAAACAGCCACCATACCTACCTACTATGGCCTTTCCATAGCCATTCTGAGATATATTGCCATGCAACTTCCATCGTTCCGTTTATTATGACACGCTTCATCATTGTCATAGTGCTTTGCATGATCATGTAGTTGACATAGTATTTCTGGCAAAGCCACCATTCATAATTTTTCATACATGTCACTCTTGAGTCATTGCACATCCCGGTACACTGTCGGAGGCATTCATATAGAGTCATATTTTGTTCTAAGTATCGAGTTGTAATTCTTTAGGTGTAAGTAAATAAAAGTGTGATGATCTTCATTATTAGAGCATTGCCCCATGTGAGGAAAAATAAAAAAGGACAAAGAAGCCAATCGAAAAAAAGAAAAAAAGAAAAAAATGATGAGAGAAAAGAGAGAAGGGGCAATGATACTATCCTTTTTCCACACTTGTGCTTCAAAGTAGCACCATGATCTTCATGATAGAGAGTCTCCTATTTTGTCACTTTCATATAGTGGTGGGAATTTTTCATTATAGAACTTGGCTTGTATATTCCAATGATGGGCTTACAGAAATTGTCCTAGGTCTTCATGAGCAAGCAAGTTGGATGCACACCCACTTAGTTTCTTTTTTGATCTTTCGTAAACTTATAGCTCTAGTGCATCCGTTGCATGGCAATCCCTACTCACTCACATTGATATCTATTGACGGGCATCTCCGTAGCCCGTTGATATGCCTAGTTGATGTGAGACTATCTTCTTCTTTTTGTCTTCTCCACAACCACCATATTCTATTCCACCTATAGTGCTATGTCCAAGGCTCACACTCATGTATTTCGTGAAAGTTGAAAAAGTTTGAGAATACTAAAATATGAAACAATTGCTTGGCTAAAACCAAGGTTGTGCATGATTTGAATGCATTATGTGATGAAGATGGAGCATAGCCAGACTGTATGATTTTGTAGGGATAGCTTTCTTTAGCCATAGTATTTTGAGAAGACATGATTGCTTTATTAGTATGCTTGAAGTATTATTGTTTTTATGTCAATATTAAACTTTTTTTTTGAATCTTATGGATCTGAACATTCATGCCACAATGAAGAAAATTACATGGATAAATATGTTAGGTAGCATTCCACATCAAAAATTCTGTTTGTATCATTTACCTACTCGAGGACGAGCATGAATTAAGCTTGGGGATGCTTGATACCTCTCCAATGTATCTATAATTTTTTATTATTCCATGCTATTATATTATTTATTTTGGATGTTTTATATGCATTAATATAATATTTTATATTATTTTTGGGACTAATCTATTAACCTAGAGCCCAGTGCGAGTTTGTGTTTTTTCCTTGTTTTTGAGCTTCGTAGAAAAGGAATACTAAACAGATTTGAAATAGAATAAAACTTCACGATGATTTTTCTTGGACCAGAAGACACCTAGGAGACTTGGAGTGCAAGTCAGAAGAGCTACGGGGCAGTGACTAGGGTGGAGGGCGCACCCTAGGGGGCGCCCCCTACCTTGTGGCCCCCTCGGTGACCTCCTGACCTAGATCTTCATTCTTCCTCCTATATATTCACATATATTCCAAAACCACCAGAAGCATCCACGAAAACACTTTTCCACCGCCGCAACCTTCTGTCCCCGTGAGATCCCATCCCGTGAAAAAATAATGGAGGCGCATAATTTGTCATCCCATGAATTCACTAGCTTTGGAGTCCGTGCTTCTCAAAGAATTGTAGCCCATGAATGGTTTTTTCTGTAAATGCCAAGTTATTAAGGTGCAAATGATGTTTACAAAATTATATTAAGATGTGTTAGCCACATGTTTGATAAGCAAAGATTGTTGGGGGGGCTTAAGGAAAAAAGGAGAGAAGTATACATTGTATTTAAATTATGCAATTTGATCACTTACTTGAGTCGTAGAAAGTGTGTTGATGGTGGGGAGACTTATTATAGACAATGTGTTAGTGTCTTACGGTGTGTTCATGCGATCAAAATGGGAAAAATAAAGGGTAAACTTTATGTGTAAATGGTGATTTATCTAACAGTTTTATTCCTTTGGGGGACTTGCGGCATGGGGGTCCTCTCTTCCCCTACCCTTTTATCTCCATGTGGAAGGCTTCTTTGCGCTCCTCTGGTAGCCCCAAGGGGACCGAGATATCCAGAAAGTGTCATTTGGGAGCACTTGCCCCAATGTTACCCACCTCTAGTTCACGGACGATAACATTATTTTTATGGATCCATATGTGGCTAATATGTCGAAGCTCCAGGACATTCTGCAGACGTATGAAGTGGCATCGGGTTAGAGGGTGAACCTTCAAAAATCTTCCATATTCTATGGAAAGGGGTACACTGAGAGCAACAAGGAGGAGCTCAAACAAGTACATTGACTCGGTTTCCCTATTAGAGCAGTATCTCGGCCTACCGATGGTGCTTGGTAGTTCAAAGAACGATTGTTGTAAACAGGGGAAGTTCAAGAGGGGAAGTCTTGGGTTGGAAGGGCCAAGGCTTATTAAAGGTCGCAAGGAAAGTCCTCATTAAGTCAGTGTTGTAAGCAACACCGGCGTATACAATGAGTTGCTTCCATCTCTCCAAGAGAATGTGCGGGAACCTGGAATCCATCTCTTCAACCTTTGGGTGGGGAGTGATATGTCTCCAACGTATCTATAATTTTTGATTGTTCCATGCTATTATATTATCTGTTTTGGATGCTTTATATGCATTAATATGCTATTTTATATTATTTTTGGGACTAACCTATTAACCTAGAGCCCAGTGCCAGTTTCTGTTTTTCCTTGTTTTTGAGCTTCGCAGAAAAGGAATACTAAACGGAGTCCAAACGGAATAAAACTTCATGACGATTTTTCTTGGACCAGAAGACACCCATGGGACTTGGAGTGCAAGTCAGAAGAGCCATGAGGCGGCGGCAAGGGTGGAGGGCGCACCCTAGGGGGGAGCGCCCCCTAACTTGTGGGCCCCTTGGTGACTCCCTGACCTAGATCTTCCTCCTATATATTCACATATATTCCAAAACCCTCAGAAGCATCCATGAAAACACTTTTCCACCGCTGCAACCTTCTGTTCCCGTGAGATCCCATCTTCGGGACTTTTTTGGCATCCTGCTGGAGGGGGATTCGATCACGGAAGGCATCTACGTCAACTCTATTGCCCTTCTGATGAAGCGTGAGTAGTTTACCACAGACCTACGGGTCCATAGCTAGTAGCTAGATGGCTTCTTCCCTCTCTTTGATTCTAAATACCATGTTCTCCTTGATTTTCTTGGAGATCTATCCGATGTAATCTTCTTTTGCGGTGTGTTTGTTGAGATCCGATGAATTGTGGATTTATGATCAGCTTATCTATGAATATTATTTGGATCTTCTCCGAATTCTTATATGCATGATTTGATATCTTTGTATTTCTCTTCGAATTATCGGTTTGGTTTGGCCAACTAGATTGGTTCTTCTTGCAATGGGAGAGGTGCTTAGCATTGGGTTCAATCTTGCGTGATTTCACCCCGTTATAAAGTAGGGGTAGCGAGACACGTATTGAATTGTTGCCATCGAGGATAAAAAAGATGGGGTTTTCATCATATTGCTTGAGTTTATTCCTCTACACCATGTCATCTTACTAAAGGCGTTACTCCGTTCTTTATGAACTTAATACTCTAGATGCATGCTGGATAGCGGTTGATGTGTGGAGTAATAATAGTAGATGCATGCAGGAGTCGGTCTACTTGACACGGACGTGATTCCTATATTTCATAATCATTGCCTTGGATATCATCATAACTTTGTGCTTTTCTATCAATTGATCGACAGTAATTTGTTCACCCACCGTATTATTTGCCTTCAAGAGAGAAGCCTCTAGTGACACCTATGGCCCCCGGGTCTATTTTCCATCATATTAGTTTCCGATCTACTATTTTGCAATCTTTTATTTTCAGATCTATAAACGAA
Source organism: Triticum aestivum (assembly GCF_018294505.1). Taxonomy (NCBI): domain Eukaryota; kingdom Viridiplantae; phylum Streptophyta; class Magnoliopsida; order Poales; family Poaceae; genus Triticum; species Triticum aestivum. The sequence goes on along the minus strand of NC_057813.1, from coordinate 584,747,920 downwards.
AAATCCTGAAAATATTTTATCTTTTGTTTAGTTTTATCTATCTCTATCAGGTCTCGCCTTTGCAAGTGACTGTGAAGGGATTAACAACCCCTTTATCGTGTTGGGTGCAAGTGTTTGATTGTTTGTGCTGGTGCATCTATTGGGGACTTGCGTTTTTCTCCTACTGGATTGATATCTTGGTTCTTAACTGAGGGAAATACTTATCTCTACTATGCTGCATCACCCTTTCCTCTTCGAGGAAAAAACCAACACAAGCTCAAGAAGTAACAGGAAGAATTTCTAGCGCCATTGCCGGGGAGATCTATGTCAAGCCTACCAAGTACCCATCATAAAACTCTCATCTCTTGCATTACATTATTCACCATTTGCCTCTCGTTTTCCTCTCCCCCACTTCTAAAACGATTTTCACAAATATTTGCCTTTTTATTCATCCTTCTTTTTGTATGCCTTTTTGCTCATTTGCTATCTTTGCTTATGTTTCCATGAGCCTTCTATTTGCTTGCATCTTCGCTTGCTAAAAAATCTATTGATATGGACCCACTTAAAGTTTTCTACTTGGATCATGTTCGATGCATATGTGCTCGTGCTGAAACTCCAACTAGTTTAGTTGAGGGAAAACCTTTAGATGAGCATGCTCATTTTGTGCGTCATCATTTGTCTGAAAAAGGGAGACTCTTATGGAATCAAATAAATTGTTTGCTATGTTATGTTTGTAATCTTTGTTAACTTTGTGATTTTACTTGTTGCTCTTGAAATCTTATCTTCTTATGAAAAGGGTGTTTACTGTTACTATGATATCGAACAAATTTAAGAATTTGTTGCTTTTAAGGGTGCTTATGAAGTTGCTTCATTGATTGAAAAGTATGATATTACTCTCTACAAATCTGAAAATTTTGACATACTTAAATATTGCTATGAAAACTATGCTCATAATGCCTATGTCAAAGAATTTATTGAGAAAATGACCGTTGCTTTGGAAGAAAATAATGATATGCATGAATCTATAGATATTTATGATTCCGTTGATTTGATTGAGATATCTTCCCTTGATGAACATGATGCTTGCTATTTTTATGGCCATGATGCCAATATTAATTATGCTTATGGAGATGAACTCGCTATAGTTCCTTATGTTAAACATGAAATTATTGCTATTGCACCCACACTTGATAGCCCCTTGAATTAAAAGCATGATTGCAATGATTTTATCATAAATTCCATTAATGTAAATTGCGTTAATGATATGTAAAACCCTAAGCTTGGGGATGCTAATTTTGCTATGTCTACTACTTGTTGCAATGATCATGATTGGGGTGATTCTTCTTATGATCTTGAAAATTTATTTAAGCCCCATGATGAATCTGAGATTGATAATAATGTTTGCAATAATATTGAAAGTGGGTTTGGAAGAGTGTCAACTTTAGATCCCACATATTTGGAAAATGTTCAATCTTATGATTTTTTTTGATAAAGGTGGGTTTGGAGAGGTCATGACTTTAGTTAATGTTAATCCCACTATTTTGGAAGAGTGTAGACTTCGCATGCATGTGGATCGTGTTGAGAATATGTTATGTGATAGCTATATTGTTGAATTTTCTTATGATCCTATGTGTAATTACTATGAGAGAGGAAAATATGGTTGTAGAAATTACACGTAGATTGGTATAAGAAAATTTTTCTGTGCCAAATATGGTTGTAGAAAATTTTCTTATACCAATCTACGTGTAATTTCTACAACCATATTCAACCATGAAAATTATTTTTCTGGGCGCAAAAATTTCTGTTTTTTAGCAAGATCAAATTTTCTACAACCATATTTGGCACAGAAAATTCAACCATATTCAGCAAAAAAAATTGCGCCCAGAAAAATAATTTTTATTTTTTACGCAATCATGCTTTTGATCTGATTATCTTTGCACAAGATTGGTATAAAAATTGCCCAGGTTTTCCTAATTTATCAGAATTTGTGGAGTTACTGAAGTATTCGAAGTTTACAGATTGCTATAGACTGTTCTGTTTTTGACAGATTCTGTTTTCTATGTGTTGTTTGCTTATTTTGATGAATCTATGTGTAGTATCGGGGGGTATTGATACGTCTCCAACGTATCTATAATTTTTGATTGTTCCATGCTATTATATTATCATTCTAGGATGTTTTAAAATCATTGTATAGTCATTTTATATCATTTTTTGGTACTAACCTATTGACATAGTGCCAAGTGTCAGTTGCTATTTTCTCCATGTTTTTTACATCGCAGGAAATCAATACCAAACGGAGTCCAAACGCAGCGAAACTTTTTGTGGATTTTTTTGGACCAGAAGCCATCCAGTGGGCCGGAGAAGCACCTGGGGGTGCTCCGGGGGAGCACAACCCACCAGGGCGCACCTGGGGGCCCAGGCACGCCTAGGTGGGTTGTGCCCACCTCGGGTGCCCCCTGAACCGCCTCTTTGCTCTATAAATACCCCAATATTCCAGAAACCCTTGGAGAGTCGACAAAAATCAATTCCAGCCGCCGCAGAGTCCAGAACCACCAAATCCAATCTAGACACCATCACGGAGGGGTTCATCATGCCCATTGGTGCCTCTCCTATGATGCGTGAGTAGTTCTTTGTAGACCTACAGGTCCGTAGTTAGTAGCTAGATGGCTTCCCTCTCTCGTTTGATTCTCAATACAATGGTCTCTTGGAGATCCATATTATGTAACTCTTTGTGTGGTGTGTTTGTTGGGATCCGATGAACTTTGAGTTTATGATCAGGTCTATCTTTTTATCCATGAAACTTATTTGAGTATTCTTTGATCTCTTATATGCATGATTACTTGCAGCCTCGTATTTATTCTCCGATATTTGGGTTTTGTTTGGACAACTTGATCTATTTATCTTGCAATGGGAAGAGGTGCTTTGTAGTGGGTTCGATCTTACGGTGCTTGATCCCAGTGATAGAAGGGGAACCGACACGTATGTATCGTTGCTACTGAGGATAAAATGATGGGGGTATATTTCTACATAAATAGATCTTGTCTACATCATGCATCATTCTTATTGAATTGCTCCCTTTGCCATGAACTTAATACACTAGATGCATGCTGGATAGTGGTCGATGTGTGGACTAATAGTAGTAGATGCAGGCAGGAGTCGGTCTACTAATCTTGGATGTGATGCCTATATAATGATCATTGCCTAGATATCGTCATGATTATTTGAAGTTCTATCAATTGCCAAACAGTAATTGCTTTACCCACCATTTGCTATTTTTCTCGAGAGAAGCCACAAGTGAAACCTACGGCCCTCGGGTCTCTTCTTCATTATATTTGCCTTTGCGATCTAGTTTCCTTTGCTTTTATTTTTAGATCCATTAAACCAAAAATACAAAAATACCTTGCTGCACTTTATTTTATTTGGCGTTTGATCTATCAATATTTACAACTCTCTCATGTCCGTTTGCCTATTTCTGGCATCGTTGCCAGAAAGGGATTGACAACCCCTTTAACACATTTTGCGAGTATTTGTTATTTGTGTGCAGGTGCCGTTCACGTAGTGTTGCGTGATTCTCCTACTGGTTCGATAACCTTGGTTCCAACTGAGGGAAATACCTACTGTTGCTATGCTACATCATCCCTTCCTCTTTGGGGAAATACCGACGTAGTTCTAGCAGACATCAAAAGGAATTTCTGGCACCGTTGCCGGGGAGACATCATCAACATCTACCAGGTTCCTCATCACAATTCTCATCTCCTTGCAATTTACACTATTTGCCATTTTCCTCTTGTTTTCCTCTCCCCCACTTCACAAAAATTTGCCGTTTTATTCGTCCTCTTTTTGTTTGTCGTTTTCTTGTCAGATCTACCCTTTGTTTGCAATCATGAGTGATTTCGGTATTGCAGCAACAGATGATGGCCTAACTCCTAATATTGGACGTACGGGTAATCTGGATGCTAAATCTTTTATCTTGGGACAAGGGAATGTTATGGGAAAGGAACGTATCCCAGAATTTTTCAATTGTGTGGGAAATTTAAGTCTTTATGATGCTCCTATACTTAGAACTACTAGATCTTATGCGGATGCTATTTCAACATTAGTTTTGAAACTTGAAAATAAATTTATCCGTACTCATCCTACTTTGCAAAGATTGTTTTTTGAGCTCCCCATTATAAAGAATCCTAAGGGTAAGAAGTTGGCCACTCTCATTCTTATGAATGAGTTTGACTACATAATACGGGAAGCTAGGGAAATCTTTGATTTTTATGGTATGAATCGTGAAAAGCCCGTAATAGATGAAATTCTTTACAATAGTGATTATGCATTAAGCCATTTGCTTGGGGATAATCAAATCTTTGATGATAATCTTAAAAAAGAAGTCCCCATTCTAGATATAATCCAACAAGTTTTCAATAATGTTAACCAACATTACTCTAGATTATTGCCGGAAATCGAAGGGGTTATGATGATAAGCAACTCAATAGTGCTAAAGTTTCTAGGGATAATATGTTCTATGTTGTTTTTACAAAACCTCTTGACAAAAATACCTCTAAAGAAACTACGAAGAAAGATGAAAAAACGTAGATCCTTGCTTTATGCCTGATGTCTACTACACAACCTTCTTCTTGTAGACGTTGTTGGGCCTCCAAGTGCAGAGGTTTGTAGGATAGTAGCAAATTTCCCTCAAGTGGATGACCTAAGGTTTATTAATCTGTGGGAGGCGTAGGATGAAGATGGTCTCTCTCAAACAACCCTGCAACCAAATAACAAAGAGTCTCTTGTGTCCCCAACACACCCAATACAATGGTAAATTGTATAGGTGCACTAGTTCGGCGAAGAGATGGTGATACAAGTGCAATATGGATGGTAGATATGAGTATTTGTAATCTGAAAATATAAAAACAGCAAGGTAACAAGTGGTAAAAGTGAGCGTAAATGGTATTGCAATGCTAGGAAATAAGGCCTAGGGTTCATACTTTCACTAGTGCAAGTTCTCTCAACAATAATAACATAATTGGATCATATAACTATCCCTCAACATGCAACAAAGAGTCACTCCAAAATCACTAATAGCGGAGAACAAACGAAGAGATTATTGTAGGGTACGAAACCACCTCAAAGTTATTCTTTCTGATCGATCTATTCAAGAGTCCGTAGTAAAATAACACGAAGCTATTCTTTCCGTTCGATCTATCCTAGAGTTCGTACTAGAATAACACCTTAAGACACAAATCAACCAAAACCCTAATTTCACCTAGATACTCCAATGTCACCTCAAGTATCCGTGGGCATGATTATATGATATGCATCACACAATCTCAGATTCATCTATTCAACCAACACAAAGAACTTCAAAGAGTGCCCCAAAGTTTCTACCGGAGAGTCAAGACGAAAACGTGTGCCATCCCCTATGCATAAGTTCATTGAACCCGCAAGTTGATCACCAAAACATACATCAAGTAGATCACGTGAATATCCCATTGTCACCACAGATAAGCATGACAAGACATACATCAAGTGTTCTCAAATCCTTAAAGACTCAATCCGACAAGACAACTTGAAGGGGAAAACTCAATTCATCACAAGAGAGTAGAGGGGGAGAAACATCATAAGATCCAACTATAATAGCAAAGCTCGCGATACATCAAGATCGTTCATCTCAAGCACACGAGAGAGAGAGAGAGAGAGAGAGAGAGATCAAACACATAGCTACTGGTACATACCCTTAGCCCCGAGGGTGAACTACTCCCTCCTCGTCATGGAGAGCGCCGGGATGATGAAGATGGCCACTGGTGAGGGATCCCCCCTCCGGCAGGGTGCCGGAACAGGGTCCCAAGAGGTTTTTGGTGGCTCCAGAGGCTTGTGGCGGCGTAACTCCCGATCTAGGTTATTTTCTTGGGGTTTCTGTATTTATAGGAATTTTTGGCGTTGGTCTCACGTCAAGGGGGTCCCCGAGTCGTCCATGAGGCAGGGGGCATGCCCAGGGGGTAGGGCTCGCCTTCCACCCTCGTGGACGACTCAGGACACTTCTGGCCCAACTCTTTTACTCCGGGGGCTTATTTTGGTCCATGAAAAATTGTCAAAATTGGCACGTCAATTGGACTCCGTTTGGTATTCCTTTTTTGTAAACTCAAAAACAAGGAGAAAATAGAAACTGGCACTGGGCTCTAGGTTAATAGGTTAGTCCCAAAAATCATATAAAAGTGTAAAGTAAAGCCCATAAACATTTAAAACATGTAATATAATAGCATGGAATAATCAAAAAATTATAGATACGTTGGAGATGTATCAAGCATCCCCAAGCTTAATTCCTGCTCGTCCTCGAGTAGGTAAATGATAAAAAACTGAATTTTTGATGTGGAATGCTACCTATCATAATTCTCAATGTAATTTTCTTATTTGTGGCATGGATGTTGAGATCGAAATGATTCATGATAAATGTCCATATTGACATAAAAACAATAATACTTCAAGCATACTAACAAAGCAATCAAGTCTTCTCAAAATAACATCGCTAAAGAAAGCTATCCCTACAAAATCATATAGTTTGGCTATGCTCTATCTTCATCACACAAATATTTACATCATGCACAACCCTAGTTTTAGCCAAGCAATTGTTTCATACTTTAGTATTTTCAAACCTTTTCAATCTTCACGCAATACATGAGCATGAACCATGGACATAGCACTATATGTGGAATAGAATGGTGGTTGTGGATAAGACAAAAAGGAGAAGATAGTCTCACATCAACTAGGCATATCAATGGGCTATGGAGATGCCCACTAATAGATGTCAATGTGAGTGAGTAGGGATTGCCATGCAATGGATGCACTAGAGCTATACGTGTATGAAAGCTCAACAAAAGAAACTACCTCAAAAATTTATTTTTGCTTTTTTGCTTTCTGTTCTTGAGTATTTGCACAATATATGCTACTGTTATGATTGTGTTTTTTGTGTTTTAATTAGTGTTTGTGCCAAGTAAATCCTTTAGGATCTTCTTGGGTGATAGTTGTTTGATCTTGCTGAAAAACAAAACTATTTGCGCTCACGAAAATAATTTTCAGAAATCACAGAATCGCGCTTTTGCTCTGAATTTTTTACACAAGATTGATAATTACCCAGTCCTATTTTCAGAATTTTTGGAGTTACAAAAGTATTCGAAGTTTTTAGATTGCTACAAACTGTTCTGTTTTTGACAGATTCTGTTTTCCTTGCATTGTGTGCTTGTTTTGATGATTCTATGGTTTCCTTTGATGAGTTTTTGCCATAGAAAAGTTGGAATACATTAGATATAATGCAAGAATAAAATATGAATTGGTTTGCTACAATACTTATAGTAGTGATTTGCTTTCTTATACTAACGTATCTCATGAAGGTTTTGTTGAGTTTTGTGTGGTTGAAGTTTTCAAGTTTTGGGTGATGTTATGATGGATGAAGGAATAAAGAGTAAGAAGAGCCTAATCTTGAGGATGCCCATGGCATCCCAAGCTATTATCCAAAGAGAAGCAAGCAACTAAGCTTGGGGATGCCCCGAGTGGCATCCCCTCTTTCTTCTAACGACCATCGGTATTTTACTCGAAGCTATATTTTTATTCATCACATACTATGAGTTTTGCTTGGAGCATCTTGTATGATATGAGTCTTTGCTTGTTTTGCTTTGTGTTCTAAGTCATGAATCCTTGCTGGACACACCTTTTTGAGAGAGCCAAAATTATGCGATGACTTGTTAGAATTGCTCTCTATGCTTCACTTACATTTTTATGAGCTATGGAATTGCTCTAGTGCTTCAGTTATATCTTTTTGAGCATGGTGTGCTTTAGTATTTTTGAAGAAATGCTCTCTTGCTTCACTTAGATTTGTTTGAGAGTTAGTAATTTTTTTAAGAAATTCTCTCTTGCTTCACTTAAATTAATTTGAGAGAAAGAAATATTATGCTCATGATCTTCACTTATATTTGTTTGAGCTTATCAAAAGCAACACATGAAAATTAGTCCCAAAGTGATAAATATCCAAGAAGGATATAATAAAAACTTTCATGAAGATCATTGGACAAAATAAACTTGATTCCTTGTAATAGTTTTGAGATACAATGATGTGATATATGAGTCATGTTGATGAGTAATTGTGCTTTAGTAAGAATATTGGTGTTAAGGTTTGTGATTCCCTATGCAAGCACGAAATTCAATAGTCATGCAATGAAATCATATCCTACTTGTGGTGCATTATTTGGTGTTAATTATGCTTAATACTCGCTTATGAGATTATTCATTTCTTGGTTGGTCGCTTCTCAATCTTTTGCTAGCCTTCATTTTGCACTAAGTATGATCACTACTTGTGCATCCAAAATACTTTAAACCAGGTTTGCCACATGAGTCCGCTATACCTACCTATATGCAGTATTCTTTGCTGTTCTAAGCAAATTTGTATGTGCCATCTCTAATTTTCAAAATAATTTTCTCTTTTGTGTGCTCGTACCGCTCGCGAGGCGGTGAGGGGTGGCCAATATTTTCCATGCTAGATGTGTTATTCTCACGATGAGTGTTTATTCACTTGCCATTGCATGAGAGTAAGGCAAAGGTATTAGGGATGCCCAATCCCGAAATGAAAGATGAATTTACTTTATGTTGTCAAATAATAAATTCCTTGGAAAGTGTTGGTATGGAGGGCAACCGTGGATTCGGCTAGCCATGGAAAGTGAAAGCATGGTGGAAAAAGGAATAAACTTTATTTTCTGTTTGGGAACCGCCTATGATATATCTAGCATGGAAAGTGTTGGGAGCTCTAAGTCGTTTTCATTGGTGGGAAAAGTATGCCTCTCAAAATGTTTTTATCTCTATATTTTTTCGCTTTGAGCTCTGGCACCTCTACAAATCCCTACTTCTGTCTGCGAAGGGCCTTTCTTTTACTTTACACAATTTTTCTTTTTAATTTGAGTCTCCATCTTCTCTTATAAAGCACCAACTAGGAGGCACTATGCTCGTATTTGAGCATTGGGTGTAGCTAAGATGCGAGTGTGTTTCATGAATGGATCAATGATTGAGCATGATGGGCTAGGGATAACTTATTTTAGTGTTGATATTTTCAAAGACATGGTTGCTTGTTGATATGCTTGAGTATTTAAGTCTCATGTCAAAACTAGACTATTGCTTTGAACCATATAACAGTACAAATGTCCATGCTATAAAGAAATATGATATGACATGTTAGGCAGCATTCCACATCAAAAATTCTGTTTTGATCATTTACCTACTCAAGGACGAGCATGAATTAAGCTTGAGGATGTCGATACGTCTCCAACGTATCTATAGTTTTCTATTGTTCCATGCTGTTATATTATCATTCTTGGATGTTTTACAATCATTTTATAGTCATTTTATATCATTTTTTGGTACTAACCTATTGACATAGTGCCAAGTGCCAGTTGCTGTTCTCTGCATGTTTTTTACATCGCGGGAAATCAGTACCAAACGGAGTCCAAACGTAGCAAAACTTTTTGTGATTTTTTTGGACCAGAAGACATCCAGTGGGCCGGAGAAGCACCTGGGGGGGGGGGTGCTCCGAGGGGAGCACAACCCACAAGGGCGCGCCTGGGGACCCAGGCGCACCTAGGTGGGTTGTGCCCACCTCGGGTGCCCCCTGAACCGCCTCTTTGCTCTATAAATACCCCAATATTCCAGAAACCCTAGGAGAGTCGACGAAAATCAATTCCAGCCGCCGTAGAGTCCAGAACCACCAGATCCAATCTAGACACCATCATAGAGGGGTTCATCATGCCCACTGGTGCCTCTCCGATGATGCGTGAGTAGTTCTTTGTAGACTTACGGGTCCGTAGTTAGTAGCTAGATGGCTTCCTCTCTCTCGTTTGATTCTCAATACAATGGTCTCTTGGAGATCCATATGATGTAACTCTATTTGCGGTGTGTTTGTTGGGATCCGATGAACTTTGAGGTTTATGATCAGATCTATCTTTTTATCCATGAAAGTTATTTGAGTCTTCTTTGATCTCTTATATGCATGATTACTTATAGCCTTGTATTTCTTCACCGATATTTGGGTTTTGTTTGGCCATCTTGATCTATTTATCTTGCAATGGGAAGAGTTGCTTTGTAGTGGGTTCGATCTTACGGTGCTTGATCCCAGTGACAGAAGGGGAACCGACACGTATGTATTGTTGCTACTAAGGATAAAACGACGGGGTCTATTTCTACATAAATAGATCTTGTCTACATCATGTCATCATTCTTATTACATTACTCCGTTTTTCCATGAACTCAATACACTAGATGCATGCTGGATAGCGGTCGATGTGTGGAGTAATAGTAGTAGATGCAGGCAGGAGTCGGTCTACTAATCTTGGACATGATGCCTATATAATGATCATTGCCTGGATATCGTCATGGTTATTTGAAGTTCTATCAATTGCCCAACAGTAATTTGTTCACCCATCGTTTGCTATTTTTCTCGAGAGAAGCCACTAGTGAAACCTACGACCCCCGGGTCTATTCTTCATTATATTTGCCTTTGCGACCTATTTTCCTTTGCTTTTATTTTCAAATCTATTAAACCAAAAATACAAAAATACCTTGCTGCACTTTATTTTATTTGGCGTTGGATCTAACAATATTTACAACTCTCTCATGTTCGTTTGCCTATTTCTGGCGCCGTTGCCCAAAAGGGATTGACCACCCCTTTAACAAGTCGGGTTGCGAGTATTTGTTATTTGTGTGCAGGTGTCGTTCACGTAGTGTTGCGTGATTCTCCTACTTGTTTGATAATCTTGATCTCAACTGAGGGAAATACCTACCATTGCTGTGCTGCATCATCCCTTCCTCTTTGGGGATACCGATGTAGTTCTAGCAGACATCAGGTATGAACCATGGAGAAGTTGGAATATAGTAGATATTACACCAATATAAATAAAGAATGAGTTCACGACAATACCAAAAAGTGGTGATTTACTTTCTTATACTAACGGATCTCATGAGTTTTCTGTTGAGTTTTGTGTTGTGAAGTTTTCAAGTTTTGGTTAAATATTTGATGGACTATGGAATAAGGAGTGGCAAGAGCCTAAGCTTGGGGATGCCCAAGTCACCCCAAGGTAATACTCAAGGACAACCAATATACTAAGCTTGGGGATGCCCCGGAAGGCATCCCCTCTTTCGTATTCGTCTATCGGTAAATTTACTTGAGGCTATATTTTTATTCACCACATGATATGTGTTTTGCTTGGAGCGTCTTGTATGGTATGAGTCTTTGCATTTTAGTTTGCCACAATCATCCTTGTTGTATACACCTTTTGAGAGGGACACACATGAATCGTGATTTATTAGAATACTCTATGTGCTTCACTTATATCTTTTGAGCTAGGGAATTTTTATCTAGTGCTTCACTTATATCTTTTTTGTGCACGGCGGTGGCTTTATTTTATAGAAAATATTGAACTCTCTTGCTTCACTTATATTATTTTGAGAGTCTCTCTAAACAGCATGGTAATTTTCTTTGGTTATGAATTTAGTCCTAATATGATAGGCATCCAAGAGGGATATAATAAAAACTTTCATATAAAGTGCATTGAATACTAAGAGAAGTTTGATTCCTTGCATTTGTTTTGAGATAGGAAGATGGTGATATTAGAGTCATGCTAGTGAGTAATTGTGGATTGGTGATATTAAAGTTTGTGATTCCCGTAGGATGCACGTATGGTGAACTGTTATGTAACAAAATTGGAGCATGATTTATTTATTGATTGTCATCCTTTGTGTGGAGGTCGGGATCACGCGATGGTTAACTCCTACCAAACCTCCCCCTAGGAGCATGCGCGTAGTACTTTATTTCGATAACTAATAGTTTTTGCAATAAGTATGTGAGTTCTTTATGACTAATGTTGAGTCCATGGATTATACGCACTCTCACCCTTCCACCATTGCTAGCATTTCTAGTACCGCGCAACTTTCGCCAATGCATTACACCCACCTTCCTCAAAACAGCCACCATACGTACCTATTATGGCATTTCCATAGCCATTCCGAGATATATTACCATGCAACTTCCACCGTTCTGTTTATCATGACACGCATCATCATTGTCATATTTTTTTGCATGATCATAAGATAGCTAGCATGATATTTACATGGCTTGTCCGTTTTTTGATGTCATTTGCTACGCTAGATCATAGCACATCCTGGTACACCGCTGGAGGCATTCATATGGAGTCATACCTTTGTTCTAGTATCGAGTTGTAATTTTGAGCTGCAAGTAAATAAAACTGTGATGATCATCATTATCAGAGCATTGTCCGATGTGAGGTTATCAAAATAAAAGAGGCCAAAGAAGCCCAAATAAAAAAGAGAGGCCAAAGAAGCCCACCAAAAAATGAGAGAAAAGAGAGAAGGGGCAATGTTACTATACTTCTTCCACATTTGTGCTTCAAAGTAGCACCATGATCTTCATGATAGATAGTCTCCTATGTTATCACTTTCATATACTAGTGGGAATTTTTCATTATAGAACTTGGCTTGTATATTCCAATGATGGTCTTCCTCAAATGCCCTAGGTCTTCGTGAGCAAGCAAGTTGGATGCACACCCACTTACTTACTTTTTGAGCTTCCATAAACTTATAGCTCTAGTGCATCCATTGCATGGCAATCCCTACTCACTCACATTGATATCTATTGATGGGCATCTCCATAGCCCGTTGATACACCTAGTTGATGTGAGACTATCTCATTTTTTGTCTTCTCCACAACCACCATATTCTATTCCACCTATAGTGCTATGTCCATGTCTCACGCTCATGTATTGCGTGATAGTTGAAAAAGTTTGAGAATACTAAAGTATGAAACAATTGTCTCGGCGTTCTGGGAATGGGGGTACCCAGACTTGCCTACCTGCGGCCTGCAGCATGGCTCAAGGGGTGGCCCAGTACGGCCCGTCTTTGTCAACACAAGCTCAAGACCCTCGCGAGGGGCCAAGCCTCGCGGGGCGGACGGCATGAAGCTTCCTCAGGCACGGCCTCATCAGGCTGGCTCACGAGGAGGCGGAGAGATCAAGGTGGGGTACCTCACGAGGTGCCCGTGACGCAAGCCATGACGACCAAAGCCAGGCGGGCGCCAGGCGGGCTCCGGCCTGCGCAGAGTCCTGGTTTCCTCTTTGGTGCAAAGGGAGCAAGCGCAGGCAAGAGTATCAAGCAAAGGCAACCATTTCGGTGCAACAAGACCAAGACCAACAGAATGACAGGATGGAGGTCATCGTGGAGCCCAAGCCGGCGTCACCGCCAGAGTCTTTGGCAGGCGAGGACCGACTTTAGTCAGGATAAGTGTACTAGATGTTCCCCTTCAGAATGGCAAATTGTTGGCGCCCTTCCCGCTCAATATTTGGGAAGAGTCCCAGGGCCTCTGCCTATAAATAGGACTAGCCACCCCCAGGGTAGAGGCATCTAGAGACCAACAAGAGGCATCTAGAGACCAACAAGAGGCATCTAGAGGCGGACAAGAGGAGAATGAGAACCTTAGCCAACACCACCACCACCACAAGAACTCCTACCCTCGCGAGGTAGTTCTTCCTTGTATTGTTCATCATCAGCCCCTGAGGCAATCCACCATGCAACAAACTAGAGTATGGTATTACACCACAATGGTGGCCCGAACTAGTATAAACCTCGTGTCCCTTGTGTTGTTCTTCGTGTAGTTTAGATCCTTGCGAGGCGACGAGACATAGGTAGGTAGGAGGTGCGATCTCCGTGTGCACCCCAGAGTTCGAACCTAGAGGGTCTGCCGGAACCCGAAATCCGACAAATTGCTTGGCTAAAACCGGGGTTGTGCATGATTTAAATACTTTGTGTGATGAAGATTGAGCATAGCCAGACTATATGATTATGTAGGGATAGCTTTCTTTAGCCATAGTATTCTGAGAAGACATGATTGCTTTATTGGTATGCTTGAAGTATTATCATTTTTATGTCAATATTAAACTTTTGTTTTGAATCTTATGGATCTGAGCATTCATGCCACAATGAAGAAAATTACATGGATAAATTTGTTAGGTAGCATCCACATCAAAAATTGTGTTTTTATCATTTACCTACTTGAGGACGAGCAGGAATTAAGCTTGGGGATGCTTCATACATCTCCAATATATCTATAATTTTTTTATTGTTCCATGCTATTATATTATCTGTTTTGGATGTTTTATATGCATTAATATGATAATTTATATTATTTTTGGGACTAACCTATTAACCTAGAGCCTAGTGCCAGTTTCTGTTTTTTCCTTCTTTTTGAGCTTCGCAGAAAAGGAATACTAAACGGAGTCCAAATGGAATAAAACTTCACAATGATTTTTCTTGGACCAGAAGACACCCATGGGACTTTGAGTGAAAGTCATAAGAGCCACGAGGCGGCGGCAAGGGAGGAGGGTGCGCCCTAGGGGGCACCCCTACCTTGTGGGCCCCTCGGTGACTCCCTGACCTAGTTCTTCCTCCTATATATTCACATATATTCCAAAACCCTAAGAAGCATCCACGAAAACACTTCTCCAGTGCCGCAACCTTCTGTTCCTGTGAGATCCCATCTTGGGGCCTTTTCCGGCATCCTGCGAGGGGGATCCGATCATGGATGGCATATACATCAACTCTATTACCCTTCCGATGAATTGTGGGTAGTTTACCATAGACCTACGGGTGCGTAGCTAGTAGCTAGATGGCTTCTTCCCTCTCTTTGTTTCTCAATACCATGTTCTCCTTGATGTTTTTGGAGATCTATCCAATGTAATCTTCTTTTGCGGTGTGTTTGTCGAGATCCAATGAATTGTGGATTTATGATCAATTTATCTATAAATATTATTTGGATCTTCTCTGAATTATTATATGCATAATTTGATATCTTTGTATTTCTCTTCGAATTATCGATTTGGTTTGGCCAACTAGATTGGTTATTCTTACAACGGGAGAGGTGCTTAGCTTTGGGTTTAATCTTGCATGATTTCACCCAGTGACAAAGTAGGGGTAGCGAGACACGTATTGAATTGTTGCCCTCGAGGATAAAAAGATGGGGTTTTCATCATATTGCTTGAGTTTATTCCTCTACATCATGCCATCTTACTTAAGGCGTTACTCTGTTCTTTATGAACTTAATACTCTAGATGCATGCTAGATAGCGGTCGATGTGTGGAGTAATAGTAGTAGATGCAGGCAGGAGTCGGTCTACTTGACACGGATGTGATGCCTATATTTCATAATCATTGCCTTGGATATTGTCATAACTTTGCGCTTTTCTATCAATTGCTCGACAGTAATTTGTTCACCCACTGTATTATTTGCCTTCAAGAGAGAAGCCTCTAGTGAAACCTATGGCCCCCAGGTCTATTTTCCATCATATTAGTTTCTGATCTACTATTTTGCAATCTTTTATTTTTAGATCTATAAACCAAAAACCCCCCAAAAAATTATCTTTTGTTTAGTTTTATGTATCTCTATCAGCTCTCACATTTGTAGGTAACCGTGAAGGGATTGACAACCCCTTTATCGCATTGGGTGCAAGTGTTTGGTTGTTTGTGCAGGTGCATCTATTGGGTACTTGTGCGTTCGTCCTACTGGATTGATACCTTGGTTCTTAACTGAGGGAAATACTTATCTCTACTGTGCTGCATCACCCTTTCCTCTTCAAGGGGAAAACCAATGCAAGCTCAAGAAGTAGCAGGGAGTAGCTAATGGTGATCTAAAGGTCCATCGGGGTGGTGTGGGATAAAATGTGGACTCGAAAGCACGAAGGTTGTCTAGGCTTTAGAGATTTTGAGATCTTCAACCAAGTTATCCTCACCAAGTAAGAGGATTATCATGGTCACAAATGGTTTATGTGCTCGTGTTCTTAAAGCAAGGTATTTTAGAGATGGACATCATGACAGTGACATGCCAACATGAGTGTTCATTTACTTGGCGGACTATTATGCACTGGTGAGACTTGCTGCGACATGGCACTATATGGCGCATAGGAGATGGATCAAAGATATATTTTTTGCATGAGAACTGGATTATGAGGTTGGAGTGCTTGTCGCCATTGGGTGCAACATACCATCCTCAAATTGTTAAGGTTGTTGGTTTGTTGAATGATCAAGGCAATGCCTAAAGTGAATCAAAGTTGGATCAAGTATTCACCAAGTGATACATGTGATATCAAGAATATTGTTCTGGGCAGTCATGGTAAGAAGACAATAGATCTTGGAACTTCACCAAAGATGGAAAGTTTTTGGTAGGTACACTTATCATCTAGGAATGTCCATGAAGTTTGCTCGTGTATCACATGTTGATTCCTCAGACTCAATGATTAACCATAAGAGTTGGCTCAGTTTGTGGGACAATAGATGTCCCCCATAAGGTGAAGGTGCACACATGGAGAATTATGCGTAATGGTTTTGCCATTGGGGCGGAGCTGTAACACATGAGAATCAAACTAGGGGTGTTTGTGTGGGATGTGAAAGAGAAGCGACCATCATGCACTAGTTTTGGCGATGTATGCACTTCGTCCAGTTTTGGAAGCTTCTGAGAGAGGCCGTTGGTGTGTGTCCTACCTCTAATTTCGTCAGAGATAGAGACACATGAAATTATGCGCAGTTGGATGTTAGATTGGATGGGTCATACAAGGGAAAAAGAGAAGGCAACTATCTTTATGGGATTATATGAGTTGTGGTAGTCAAGGAACAACACCAGTGGTGCTCAAGGGATATAAGATCCTGTGGCTATCAAGGACCTGTGGTGCGGCTGATGGAGGAGTGGAGCTCTATGCATGATGACGTCAGCAGTGCGTGGACTACTCCAGCAAAAATCCGATGGTGTTCACCGAAGGAGGGCTGGGTGAAGGCTAACACAGATGGGGCAATATCGAGGACTGTCTATTTTGACAGCGGTGGTATAGTTATTTTTTAGAACGGGGGTGTAGTTCTTTGGGACCATCATGTTGTCTTGTTGTTCAGAATATGCCATTTTCCCTCACCAATGTTGAACCCGAGTTGGCTGAGTTGCTAACATGCAGGAGGGTTCTCTAGTTGACAACGAGGATGGGTGAGGGAGTCCTGGATTAGGGGGTGATTGGACAGCCGGACTATGTACTTGTGCCGGACTGTTGGACTATGAAGATACAAGATTGAGGACTTTGTCCTGTATCTGTGTGGGACTCTCCTTTGTGTGGAAGGCAAGCTTGGCAATTCAGATATATAGATCTCCTTCTCTGTAACCGACTCTGTGTAACCCTAGCCCCCTCTAGTGTCTATATAAACCGGAGGGTTTGGTCCGTAGGACAACAACAATCATAATCATAGGCTACCTTCTAGGGTTTAGCCTCTATGATCTCGTGGTAGATCAACTCTTGTAATACTCATAACATCAAGATCAATCAAGCAGGAAGTAGGGTATTACCTCCATCAAGAGGGCCCGAACCTGGGTAAACATTGTGTCCCCCGCCTCCTATTACCATTAGCCTTAGACACATAGTTCGGGACCCCCTACCCGAGATCCACTGGTTTTGACACTGACATTGGTGCTTTCATTGAGAGCTCCACTGTGTCATCACGGTAAGGCTTGATGGCCCCTTCAATCGTCCACAACGATGCGGTCCAGGGTGAGGTTTTCCTTCCCGGACAGATCTTCATATTCGCCGGTTTCGCACTACGGGCCAACTCGCTTGGCCACCTGGAGCAGATCGATAGCTACGACCCTGGCCATCAGGTTAGATTTGGAAGCCTAAACTACACTGCCTATATCCGCGGAGACTTGATCTTCGACGGATTCGAGCCCATGACAGGTGCGCCGTACAGTCACGATGAGCATGACTTAGATCTGCCATCGGACGGTGTTTAGGAGAATGCACCTATAGCTGCCCTGGCCTTAGATCCGGAGCAGATCGTGCCCTCCGAGGACGGGTGGCTAGACCCCGCCACGGAGGCCGCACACTCATCGGCAATAGAGACGAACAAAAACTTCGCCTCCAATGAGATCCGTGTCATCGGACCCTCGGACTCGTCTCCGGCCATAGGCTTCAAACCGCGCGCATCCGTGCCTATCGAATCTGATTGGGCACCGATCATGGAGTTTACCTCCGCGGATATCTTTCAGCACTCACCTTTGGCCGACGTGCTAAAATCACTGAAATCTCTCTCCCTGTGTGGAGACTCTTGGCCGAACTATGTCCGGCTTGAGTGGGAAGCGGAGGACGAAGAAATTCGTTCCCCACCCACCACCCACTTAATAGCCACTATCGACGACTCAGCTAACATGCTTGATTTCGATTCCGAAGACATCGACGGTATGGACGATGATGCCAGAGAAGAACAGGAACCACTGCCCAAAGGGCGCTGGACAGCCACCTCATCATATGATATATACATGGTGGACACACCCAAGTTAAACAATGGCGAGGAACAGAAGGATGCAAAGGAGGATAATCCTCTTGAGAAGCAATCAAAGCACCGACGTCAGCAGCGTCGCTCTAAATCCCTCCGTAGCAAAAACAGCGATAACGACACAAGAGAGAATAATACCGCGGACGACTCTAAAGGTAACGACGACCCCATGGACCCAGCGATGGATCAGGATGAGCCAGGGGACGGCAAACATAGTCCAGGGCCGCTATCCGATTACAGCAATGCCAAGGGTAAAACTCATCAACCTGTCTCTGGAGAGGAGAACAGTCCGGACGATGATGCATTCATCATCCCGGAAAAGCACTTGGAACAAGAGAACCTCCACAAAAGGCTTATCGCCACCGAGAGGAGCTTGAAGAAGTAGAAGCAAAGGCTTAAGGCCGTGCAGGACATGCTCAACCGCGGATGGAACAAAGTGCTTGACACTGACGAAAAATACGGTGGCGATCGCCACACAAAGAGCTACCCAAAGCGCAAGCTGCTCCCCGAATTCGATGACGAGACTATAGAGCCCATTCCGCCGAAAAATAATACAGCCAATCTACCGGACCGACCACCCCGTGGCCGCGACAGGGCGACTAATGACGCCGCATACAAGTCAGCACACGATTTACGTGAGCACCTGGACAAAAAAGTTGGTATGCCCAGGTCCATCTATGGATCTAGGAAGCGTGCTCCGGCGTAGGATCACGGCCACCAAAACGACTATACTGATTGAATACCAGATCGGAATCAACATTGAACACTACAACCGTCGGAAGCATGCCATGACACATCCAAATACAGGGGTGGCGCACACCCCCTGTGCTTCACTGATGAGGTGCTGGATCATGAATTTCCAGAGGGATTTAAACCTGTAAACATAGAGGCATACGATGGAACGACAGACCCTGCGATTTGGATTGAGGAATTTATTCTTCACATCCACATGGCTCGCGGAGATGACCTCCATGCCATCAAATACCTGCCCCTCAAGTTGAAAGGACCAGCTCGGCACTGGTTGAAAAGCCTCCCCGAAAACTCAATTGGAAGTTGGGAAGAACTTGAGGATGCTTTCAGGGCTAATTTTCAAGGGACCTATGTCCGACCTCCGGATGTAGACGATTTAAGTCACATAATCCAACAACCCGGAGAGTCAGCGCGTAAGCTTTGGAACAGATTTCTCACCAAGAAGAATCAAATCGTCGACTGCCCGGATGCCGAAGCCTTAGTGGCTTTCAAGCACAGTGTCCGTGACGAATGGCTCGCCAAACACCTCGGCCAGGAAAAGCCGAGGACAATGGCAGCCCTAACAAGCCTTATGACCCGCTTTTGCGCAGGCGAAGACAGTTGGTTGGCCCGCAGCGGCACCAGCGACCTAGGCACATTCGAAATCAGGGACGGCAATGGGAAGCCATGACGCAATAAAAACAAGCGTCAAAACAACGAACACATCCCAGACAACACGGCGGTAAACGCCGGATTCAGGGGCTCTCGACCTGGTCAACAGAAAAAGCCATTTAAAGGCAGCAGAGATGGGCCGTCTAGCCTAAACAAAATTCTAGACAGATCGTGTCAGATTCATGGCACCCCAAAAAACCTGCAAATCACACCAACAGAGAATGCTGGGTCTTCAAGCAGGCCGGCAAGCTAAACGCCAAACACAAGGGGAGGGAGACGCCAAGTGAAGACGAGGACGAGCCTCGCCAGCCAAAGACTGGGGGACAAAAAAAATTTCCACCAGAGGTCAAAACAGTGAACATGATTTATGCAACCCACATCCCAAAGAGGATGCGCAAATGCGCACTCCGAGACGTATACACTGTAGAACCCGTCACCCCCAAATTCAACCCATGGTCGGCCTGCCCGATCACTTTCGATCGGAGGGATCATCCGACTAGTATCCGACATGGAGGTTCGGCTGCCTTGGTGCTCGACCCAATAATTAACGGATACCATCTCACCCGAGTCCTCATGGACGGAGGTAGTAGTCTTAATCGGATATATCAGGACACTGTCCATAAGATCAAGATAGACCCGTCAAGAATCAGCCTAAGCAATACCACCTTCAAAGGAGTAATACCAGGCATACAGGCCCGCTACACGGGCTCTCTAACAATAGAGGTTGTATTCGGTTCTCCCGACAACTTCCGAAGTGAAAAACTAATCTTCGATATCGCTCCATTCCGAAGCGGCTATCACACACTACTCGAAAGAACGGCCTTCGCTCGTTTCAATGCAGTACCGCATTATGCTTATCTTAAGCTTAAAATGCCTAGTCCATGTGGCGTCATCACAATTAGCGGAAATACAAAGCGTTCCATGCGTGCGGAAGAACACGTGGCGGCTCTAGCAGCTGAACCACTGACTGGCCCCTCCAACCCAAGTAGTTAATCAATCGTCGAAGACCACGGACATGGCTAGACGTGTCCGGCGCACCACTATTTGTAGCAGCCTGTCGGTGTACAAAAGTAGGGGCTCTCCTTTTGACCCCTTTACTTGTGCACAGGCACTCAGAGCCACGCGCCATGACCGCACATAGCAGGGCAAAGGAGGGGAGCTGGAGAGAAGCTGAGGGCACGAGACAAACAAGGCAACATCAAGGACCAAGGCTACAAAGTGCAGATGGACGAAGTAGGTTTCCCCGGCAAGACCCTTGTCGGGGCAGCCTCAGCAGCCCCGGCAGGGCCCTTGTCGGGGCAGCTCGTCCACACCAGCGGAGTGAGCCACCCTCGAACCCACGGTCTCCAACACCATTGACTACATTGGGCCAGGGCTCGAGAGGCACCTCCATGGTGGCATGCAGATCTTTGTGAAGACAAAGAATATTCAAGGTCAGATAAGGATTGGAAGGCAATGACCCTCGACAAGGTCCTTGCCGAGGAAACCCACAATACCCACGGCATGATCCTTGCTGGGGATGATGGCGCGCCACGGCAAGACCCTTGCCGGGCCACCCGGCAAGACCCTTGCTAGGGGCATCAGTAGGGCCACTGTCAGGCCCGCACCAACCAAGTCTCCGCCGCCGTTCACATGCAGCTGCCAGCCCAACCAGCTGTGCAGGCACCTGCGTGGCGGCATGCAGATCTTTGTGGAGGCTCCACCACCGCACCACCTCAGCTGCCTGCCTGCCTACATGGCACCGCATGCATCGCTGGCCAGGGCGCGTGTCAAAGTGAGGAGGAGCGGCGATGGACGGGACAGGCCTCTCTCCCGTCCCCGATAAAGTGAGGGGACACCTAAGCCACGCATTAAATGCGTCTTGTCCTGTAATATGAGCGATAAGCTCGTAGCACTGTAGGCCTTTCCACCTCCTGTGTGCCACTGTGGCAGCCCCTTTCGCCTATAAAAGGAGGTCCATGGCGTACTGGAGAGGGATTCGGCTCTTTTGAACCACGCAGCGCCCATAGCTAGTTCGAGAGCTCAAGAACACTTAATACATCCACCAAGCAGGACTAGGGTTTTACGCATCCTCGTGGCCCGAACCTAGGTAAACGATCCTTGTGCTGATTACTAATCCTGCTCTTCTCACAACCCCGCGCCCCGCAACTACAGAAGGGATTCTTGTGATCCCATAGGTGTCGTTTCACACTGACATCTTTGGCGCGCTAGGTAGGGGGCGCAATTGTGAGAATCTGGTCTAGTAATTGGCCTAGCAGTTCTTCATCGCCATGGCTCCTAAGAAGAAGACGACCACGGCGATCGGTTCATCCGGGACCGGACTGCCAGTCCCGGTGCGGACCAGTAGTGGGCCAGTTGCGGAGAGAACCCATGGCGCGGCCCGCGAACATCCACATCACCCTGGCATTGCAGGCCTGGTGAGCGGCGTCGTTCATACGCCAGGCGACGAGCCGCGTGTCGTGGGCTCCAGAGACGGAGTGGGCCCTCCCGCAGGCGGCGGGGGCCCCTCCAGGGGCGCCGTCATGCCACCAGACAGCGACGCGGCAACCTCCAAGACACCAACGCCGGCGCCCACGACGCGCTCTTCTCAGGTCATGCGCGATGAGCAGCACCGCCCTGCTGGTGACCCTGGGCGCCACCCTGGGAAGAGTCCCATGCGCCCTTCACAGGATGAGGAGGGCCAGCATGCGTGTCGAGGTGGTGGCGGAGGTGGCGAATGGCTGCGAGGCCGTGATGGGGCTCCTTCTAACGCGGTTAGAAGTCGAGGCGTGTCGCGGTCCACACAGCTTTCGCCGTCGCCCACGCCAGTAGAAGCCCTAGCACGCGTGCAGCTGCTCCTCGACTTTCCTCCCGCTGCGGAGAAGCTTGACGAATGGAGGGCCACTGTCCAGAGCCTCGTCGGCATCGCTAACAACGATGAGTTGCGGCCGGCGGGACCCGTAGGCCGTTGCTCCGTCGAGCCAGGGGAAGAAGACCAGCGAGACCCCTCGCACCTACTCCGGCAAGCGCACCTCTTCGGGGTGTTGCGCTCCCGTTGAGGACGTGCCAGAGAGCTCCGTCAGCAAGAGCAAGAAGTCCAGAGCTACACAACCGGAGACCAAGAAGGTGCTCGTCAAGGAGGACGGTACGGGGGGAGCTTTTACCATAAGCTCCACCCTCGACAGCAAATAGGAAAGCGATCTCGTCACTTTCCTGCGGGAAAATGTCAATGTGTTTGCGTGGCAAGCCTCTGACATCCCCGACGTTCCCAGGGAAGTGATTGAGCACCATCTTGCTATCTGTCCTCATGCACGACCCGTCAAGCAGAAGGTCAGGAAGCAGGCTCTAGAGAGGCAGGAGTTCATCACGGAGGAGATCAGAAAACTAGAGGCGGCAGGTTTGGTAAGGGGAGTGCTCCATCCGACGTGGTTGGCCAACCCGATAGTGGTGCGCAAGGCAAACGGGAAGTGGAGACTGTGTATTGATTACACAGACATCAATAAAGCTTGTCCAAAGGATCCCTTCCTGTTACCACGCATCGACCAGATTGTTGACTCCACGACTGGGTGTGACCTGTTATCATTCCTCGATGCCTACTCAGGGTACCACCAGATCTTCATGACAAAAGAGGACGAGGAGAAGACAACATTCATCACCCCATATGGTACGTATTGCTTTTTACGGATGCCTTTCGGGTTGAAGAGTGCTGGCTCAACCTTTGCAAGAGCAGTCCAAATTGGTTTTGAGCCCCAGCTACATAGAAACATGGAAGCTTATATGGATGACATAGTGGTCAAAACCAAGGACGGAGCAACATTTCTGCAAGGTCTGGAGGAAACATTCGCAAACCTGCGCAAGATCAACCTCAAGTTGAACCCTGAGAAGTGTATCTTCGGTGTTCCGTCTGGCAAGCTTCTCGGGTTCTTTGTGTCGCAGCGTGGGATTGAGGCAAACCCAGATAAGATCAATGCCATCGAGCAGATTGAGGCACCCAAACGGATCAAGGACATGCGCCGGCTCACTGGCTGTGTTGCCGCCATGAGCAGATTCATCTCCAAGTCCGTGGAGCGTGCCCTTCCCCTTTTCAAGATTTTGAAGAAAACAGGCCCAGTGGAGTGGACCCCAGAGGCTGAGGCAGCGCTGCAAGATTTGAAGAAGTACCCCTCCTCTACCCCGGTGCTGGTTGCGCCCAAACCACAAGAATCGTTGCTGCTGTATCTAGCGTCAACGAATCAGGTGGTTAGCGCCGCACTAGTGGCGCAGAGAGAGGTCAACGAAGAGGCAGCAATAGTGGCAGGGTTAATGGATGGCGAGCCGGAACCCTCCCTGGCAGGGCTCGGTCCCGGCAAGACCGAGTCCCCGGCAGGGGCTGACGCCAGTGTGGCAGGGCCCGCGCGACCGGGTGAAGTGGCACAGAAGAAGAAAATGGTGCAGCACCCAGTTTACTTCGTCAGCTCCCTCTTGCAGGGGGCTAGGTCGAGGTACTCAGGTGTGCAAAAACTGCTCTTCGGCCTCCTTATGGCCTCGAGGAAGCTGCGGCATTACTTCCAAGCACACGAGATCATCGTAGTCACCCACCTCCCGTTGCAACAGATACTGCATAACCCAGATGCAACGGGGAGGATCGTGGAATGGGCCCTGGAGCTGTCGAGTTTAGGTTTAAAGTTCAAAAGCGCCTCGACGATTCAGAGCAGAGTCTTGGCGGAGTTTGTTGCAGAATGGACCTCGACGCCCGATGAAGAGGTACAGGAGACTGCTCTCCCCGGCAAGGAAACAAGCCGCAACTGGATCATGTACTTTGATGGGGCTTTTTCTCTACAAGGCGTTGGCGCTGGTGTGCTACTTGTCGCACCCACCGGAGAGCACCTCAAGTATGTCATTCACATGCACTTTCCCTAGGAGATGTCAGCTAACAACACCGCCGAATACGAGGGCTTGCTTGCCGGTCTCAGGATCACGGCGGACCTCGGAGTCAAGAAACTCATCGTCAGGGGTGATTCGCAGCTCGTCGTTAGGCAGATAAACAAAGATTACCAAAGCCCGTTGATGGAAGCTTACGTGGATGAAGTGAGGAAACTGGAGGAGCGCTTTGATGGTATACAAGCAGAGCATGTCCCTCAGACGGAAAACGACATCGCTGAGTACTTTTCAAAGCGCGCTGCCCTCAAGCTACATGTGGAACCAGGTACTTTTGTGCTTCAGTTAGCTCAACCATCCGTCGAACCATCAGCTGGGTAGAACAAGCGGAGGAAGCTAGGCCCCGGCAAGTACTTCCCCACCGAGCTCCCCGGGGCCGCTGGCGAAGATGCTGCCATGGATGCCGACCCTGCCGTGGGGCAGTCGACTCCGGCAGGGTCTCAGGCCATAGCCGTAGAGACGGCCGCTCCCATGGCAGAAGAGATGCCTTTGGTCCTTGTCGTCGAGCCACAGGCTCCGGCATGGGCGCAACACACCATCTGATTCCTCCAAAAAGGAGAGCTTCCTGAGGATCAGGAAGAGGCAGAAAGAGTAGCCCGCCGGTTTGCTCTGTACCAATTTGTTGACAATGTATTGTACAAAAAAGACCGAATGGGGTGAAATTGAAGTGCATGTCCCGGGAGGAAGGACTAGAGCTGTTGGCAGAGATACATGGAGGCATATGTGGCTCCCACATAGGGTCGAGGGCCCTTGCCGGCAAGGCTTTCCGGTAAGGTTTCTTCTGGCCCACTGCCCTCCAGGATGAGACGGCACTAGTAACCAAGTGTGAAGCGTGCCATTTCCATTCAAAGAACCTTCATCAACCAGCTCAAGCCCTTCAAACCATACCTCTCTCCTGGCCCTTCTCGGTCTGGGGGCTCGACATATTGGGCCCTCTCCCTCGTGTCGTCGGGGGCTTTGAGTACTTGTATGTTGCAATCGACAAGTTCACAAAGTGGCCAGAGGTGGAAGCAGTGAGGAAGGTGCCAGTGTAGTCATCCATCAAGTTCTTCAAGGGACTAGTTTTCCGTTTTGGGGTACCCAACAGGATCATCACCGACGACGGCACACAGTTCACAAGCCATGCCTTCATGCAATACATTGAGGATCTTGGCAGCAAAGTCTGTTTTGCTTCCATGGCACACCCACGAAGCAACGGCCAAGCCGAAAGAGCAAATGCTGAAGTTCTGCGAGGCTTAAGAGCGAAGACTTTTGACAGGCTGTGCAAGAGTGGAAGGCGCTGGATTGATGAGTTGCCGGCGGTTCTTTGGTCGATCAGAACAACGCCAAATCGAGCCACCGACCAGACACCCTTTGCCCTGGTCTATGGGGCAGAAGCAGTTCTCCCCATGGAACTCATATACGGGTCACCTCAAGTGCTCGCTTATGATGAGCTTGAGCAAGAGCGATTGCGGCAAGATGACACAACACTCCTTGAGGAAGATCGTCTCTAGGCGGCTATGAGAGCAACATGCTACCAGCAAGCCTTGCGCCGCTACCATAGCCGCCAGGTTCATGCCCGGAGCTTTGAGGAAGGCGACCTTGTTCTTCGGCACGTTTAGTTAGCCAAGAATTCCAACAAGTTGACGCCGAAGTGGGAAGGCCCTTATCGGGTAACATGAGTCACCAGGCCCGGCGCAATCCGCCTGGAGACCGAAGATGCCATTCCAGTGAGCAACTCCTGGAACATCGAGCATCTTCGCAAGTTTTACCCATAAGGCGCAGCTGTCGGGCCTCTCGACAAGCCACCTTCTGTACAAGCCTTGCCGGCAAGGCATATAACCCTTTGTACAAAGCCAGGCGCAGACCCTAAGCATAAATAAATGAAGCGCTGGTGCCCTAAGTTATAGCATGCATGCTAGGTCGAGTCTCTTCCTTGGTTAGGGTTGATAGTGCTTGGCGGCGGCTAACCCCTAGCTTAGAGGTCGAGTGCGCGTCTCTCTATTCTTTTCTGCCCTCTTTGATTCGCAGGGCACATAAGCACTTCTGCTGAGCTGTTTGGAAGAAAGGGAACGAACCAGCGTCCCGACCCCGGCAAACCAAAGTTGCCGGGAGCTGCAAGTACAAAGATCCACCCACGGCAAGCCAAGGTTGTCGGGGGCTGCAGATTCGGATAAGTCTTTTATCCTCTATAATACATTTTGTTATGGGCTGGGATATGTGAAACCTTGTTTTATTTCTAGGCTACCATGCTCCCATTTTCCCATACCCAAGGATTATCTCCTGGGTTCGAATTTGGTCATAGTCGTGGCAGCAAGGAAATGGAACGAGGAGCCTAAGCCCACCTCATCCCTGCCTCCGCCAAGAGCGTGAGAAAGGTCGAGTAGAGTGGGGGGACGGCAAGGCCTGTTGCCAGGCGAAAAACGTTTATCTTAAATAATAACGAGGATCCGCTCCTTGTCGCAGGGTTCACCCACGAACGAAAAACCCGGCAAACATCCCTTTTTCATTAAAAACATCCCGTACAGGTACAGTTCATACAGAATGAAAAACATGAGCAAGGGGATTACAAGTTCTAAATTTAACAAAGGCCCGAAGGCTTACAGACTGAAAAAAGATAAGATGCCTGTAATCCCTTTCTCGTCCCTCTCTCAGGAGGCAGGTCAAGGAAGCAAAAAGGGGGCAAAAGGGGCGCCTAGGCGAGCTACGAGCAGCAGAAGGCGCCAAGAGAACATGCCGGCGGTCTCCTAGGAGAGGGTCGATGATGGTGGCACTAGAGGAAGAGCTGGAAGATGAGGCAGCGGTCCGTCAATACGCTATGAAGGCGTCGGTGCTCGCGTACTCCGACTTGACGGCCCGCCACCCGCCTTCTTCACCTTCTCCGGACCCCCTACGCCAGCCGCCCAAGGAGACGGCCCCGAGAAGCTTAAGGAGATGGCCCCTCCTCCGGCAGATCCCGCCGGGGGAGCGGCCAGGTGCAAATGCTGCTGCTGCCGCACCCGCCTAGGAGGGGGTGTCCGACGCCTAGTCGGACTCATCCCCGTCATCTGCCCCACTGTCCTCCTCATCACTCTCGCTTGAGGAAGTGTTTCCATCGTCGGCGGAGCTCTCCACACAGCACTTCAGGCCAGGATCTCCAAAGACCTCGACGGAGAGCAGGCCGTTCTCCATTAATTTGAAGTAGAGAACAAGCCCCACCGTCAAGCTGTGGACGCGGGCAAAAGTCTTCCACCCTCGGCAAAGATACATGACGTGAGGGGCGGGTAACTCGACATTGGCCCATGTGCCGCTGTTCCCGCAACCCCTCATATGCAGCTACAGCACCTGTGGTGGACCCAGCTCCATCTCCTGTGCAAATGGGGTCGAGAGGCGAAGACGACGGCGCGGCGGCTGGTGCAGCCTGATGAAGAACTCGTAAGGGTTGTCCCCGACGTGGCCCTCCACCGGGGGAGGGGCCGCTGGCGGAGGCGAGGCCGATCTGCCGCCCCGTCCTCCTCTCCCTCGAGCGTCGCGACGGCCTCAACCTCGCACCCTCCCCCTCCCTCTAACGGTCGGCTCCGCCGCCACAAGCTCTTGGGGAGGAGCAATGCGTTGTCTAGCCGAGACCCTCGCCGCCACCGATGAAGCGTCGCCACGCCCCCTTGCCATGACGGAAGGAAGGAGGAAGCCGAAATGGGGAGAAGTGAATGACGAAGGATTGAGAGGCGCCGTTCCTCCCTCTCCCCTCTTTATAAAGGGGCGGGGGCGAGGCACGGACGCCCCTCTCGGCCAATCTGGCCCATTGAAGTGACAACTGGTGGGGCCATCGACCGCCCTCCCCGCTTAGTTGAAGGCGCGTGGGAATCGACCCATGCGCGTGCGACTTCCTGTATCCCGCGCACCTGTCATTTGCTCTGCATCATGCATGCAGCAAACGTGGCGCAAAACATAGGCGCAGTGGGACGCGTGGAGCGACAGTTCCCAAGTAAGTGCAGTAAATGAGCAGCGGCCTTGCGGCCTCGAAGAGACACACAAGCCGCCTCTTTACTGTCCACCGCAAGATGATGCCAGCATGCTTCAGTCACGCACGCGCGCGCGACCCCCACATCGCACATTGAACATGGGTCGTGGGGAAGCGCAGCGGATGAAACAGTTACCGCGGTGAAATCCGCCCCGCCTGCCCGCGCACCGTTCTGGGCCTGGCCCAACAACATGTTGCACTTATGTGTGGCCCAGACCCGGGGGCTCCCGTTGGTGTACAAAAGTAGGGGTTCTCCTTTTGACCCCTTTACTTGTGCACGGGCAGTCAGAGCCACGCGCCATGACCGCACATAGCAGGCAAAGGAGGGGAGCTGGAGAGAAGCCGAGGGCACGAGACAAACAAGGCAACATCAAGGACCAAGGCCATAAAGTGAAGATGGACAAAGTAGGTTTCCCCGGCAAGACCCTTGCCGGGGCAGCCTCAGCAGCCCCGGCAGGGCCCTTGTCAGGGCAGCTCGCCCACACCAGCGGAGTGAGCCACCCTCGAAACCACGGTCTCCAACACCATTGACTACGTTGGGCCAGGGCTCGAGAGGCACCTCCATAGTGGCATGCAGATCTTTGTGAAGACAAAGAACATTCAAGGTCAGATAAGGATTGGAAGGCAACGACCCTCGACAATGTCCTTGCCGAGGAAACCCACAAGACCCCCGGCAAGATCCTTGCCGGGGATGACGGCGCGCCATGGCAAGACCCTTGCCGGGCCACCCGGCAAGACCCTTGCTAGGGGCATTAGCGGGGCCACTGCTAGGCCCGCACACCCCAAGTCTCCGCCGCCGTTCACATGCAGCTGCCAGCCCAACCACCTGGGCAGGCACCTGTGTGGCGGCATGCAGATCTTCATGGAGGCTCCACCACCGCGCCACCTTAGCTGTCTGCCTGCCTACATGGTACCGCATGCATCGCTGGCTAGGGCGCCTGTCGAAGCAAGGAGGAGCAGCGACGGACGAGACGGGCCTCGCTCCTGTTCCCGATAAAGCGAGGGGACACCTAAGCCACACATTAATTGCGTATTGTCCTGTAATACGAGCGATAAGCTCGTAGCACTGTAGGCTTTCCACCTCCTGTGTGCCACTGTGGCAGCCCCTTTCGCCTATAAAAGAAGCCCATGGCGTACTTGAGAGGGATTCGGCTCTTTCGAACCATGCAGTGCCCATAGCTAGTTCAATAGCTCAAGAACACTTAATACATCCACCAAGTAGGACTAGGGTTTTACGCATCCTCGCGGCCCGAACCTGCGTAGTGCTATCATTACCTGAGACTATGATCCTCTGCTTGCCGCCTCTGGACGGCAACCAGAGTCTCAGGGGCTACTATCTATATAGAGCACACCTAGCGTGTGCGGTACAGTCAAATATATATATATATATATTACTTTGCGTACCTCAAAGCCTCTTAGTAGGCTCATAAAAGCTTCATTCAACCCGCTTTTGGCGGATGAGATCCTCTCAACCACTGTACCCATTAAGGTACAATGTGCCTCTGAGATAGCTGCTTGCTCCAAAAGATCCATCAATGTGTCCGGTTGTACACCGGATAGTCCCAGGCTTTTACTATTGGTCTCTTTAGGAGCCGAGAACCCAGGACTTCGGGCGGCCGAAGAGTTATCTTCTGGCCTTTGCGGATCAGGACAAATCCTCAGCGACGACACCTCAGGGTTGTCCATCTCATGAGGCGGGGAAGCAGGGGGAGGCGTTTCGCTCTCCATCATCTCCGAAAGAAGATCCCCCGAAGACGAACTTTGTTGAGAAGGGCTATGAGCCGTACTGCAAAACATATGTCTCAGTTGTTATTCTCAAAGAAAAAGCAGGATATATTTACAAAAGTGCCTTCGTTCACTTACGGCTCAGTTGACGGTTGGTCCCCTTGTGGGTGCTGTGCGGTAAGGACGTCCTCTGGGGCAGGCCCCCCTGGTGAAGGTTTCTTCCCTCGTTTGGAAACCTCCATTTCCAAGTCTTCAGGGGTTGTCCTTTTCTTCCCGTGGGGAGAGGGGTGTTGGTGTCAAAACCGGCGGATCTCGGGTAGGGGGTCCCAAACTGTGCGTCTAAGGCTAATGGTAACAGGAGGCTGGGGACACGATGTTTACCCAGGTTCGGGCCCTCTCGATGGAGGTAATACCCTACTTCCTGCTTGATTGATCTTGATGATATGAGTATTAGAAGAGTTGATCTACCATGAGATCAGAGAGGCTAAACCCTAGAATCTAGCCTATGGTATGATTGTTGTTGTGTCCTACAGACTAACCCCTCTGGTTTATATAGACACCGGAGGGGGCTAGGGTTACACAGGGTCAGTTTACAGAGAAGGAGATCTACATCCGAAACGCCAAGCTTGCCTTCCACGCCAAGGAGAGTCCCATCCGGACACGGGACAAAGTCTTCTATCTTGTATCTTCATAGTCCAACAGTCCGGCCAAAGTATATAGTCCGGCTGTCCGGATACCCCCTTATCCAGGACTCCCTCAAGGGGATCCTAGATTCACCTCCCCGATCATCCTCCTTCGTGGAGGCACTAATTCCCCCGGTTTGGATGTGTAACATATGAAGCCCGCTTTCGGCTTCTCTATTCCTCCCCTCATATTCTCCCGATGGCACTTGATAGGGTGCGCGAGCCAGCATCCTGGTTAATATAGGATCCGGCCAGCCTTCGGGAAGAGGGGCCGAACATCTGATCCTCTCCGCCTTTCTTATCCAGTCCTGGCCGAGGGTAATTTTTCATAATGATGTTGTGACAAATATAATAAACAGCATGTTCGGTCGCAGAGTTACTTACTTGGGTATCTGGACGGTTGCAGTTCAGACCCGCATCCTCGGTGGTGTCCGGACACTTTATTCATGATCCGAAGAATAATCGATACATCCCTTCGAGCGTCACGCCGAAGAAGTGTTGAATAGTTTTCGGTCCTTCCAGGTTGAACTCCCACATACGGAGAGATCGATGTTGGCATGGCAGGACCCGACGAATTAGCATAACTTGAATTACTTTGACAAGACTAACATCCCTCTTGAGGAGATCTCGTATGCGGCTTCGCAATGTCAGCACGTCATTAACTGGCCCCCCAGTCCAGCCCTTTGTTGACCCATGATACCATTTGGGGCGGAGGGCCCGAGCGGAAGGATGGGGCGGCCGCCCGCTTTGTACCCCGGGGTGCTGTGATGTAAAACCACTCCCGTTGCCATAAGTCGGGCACCTCCGGTAAGGAACCCTTTGGCCATAGGGCATTGGCACCTTTGCTTATTATAGCGCCTCTGCACTCTGCGTGTCGCCTGTCGATCATCTTCGGCTTCACATTGAAGGTCTTGAGCCACAAGCCAAAGTGTGGGGTAATGCGAAGGAAGGCCTCACACACGACGATAAACGACGAGATGTGAAGGATGGAATCTGGAGCTCGATCATGGAAATCTAGCCTGCAATAGAACATGAGCCCTCTTACGAAGGGATCAAGAGTAAAGCCTAGCTCTCGGAGGAAGTGGGAAACAAATACGACACTCTCGTTGGGTTCGGGAGTGGGGATAACCTGCCCTAGAGCAGGTAGCCTGTGGGGGATTTCGGCGGTCAGATACCTGATAACCCACAAGTGTAGGGGATCGCAACAACTTTCGAGGGTGAAGTACAACCCAAATTTATTGATTCGACACAAGGGGAGCCAAAGAATATTCTTGAGTATTAGCAGTTGAGTTGTGAATTCAACCACACCTGGATAACTTAGTATCTGCAGCAAAGTGTTTAGTAGCAAAGTAATATGATAGTAATGGTAACGGTAGCAACAGTAAAGATAAATGTTTTTGTTTTTTTTGTAATAGTTGTAACAGTAGCAACGGAAAAGTAAATAAGCGGAGAACAATATATGAAAAGCTCGTAGGCAATGGATTAGTGATGGATAATTATGCCGGATGCGATTCCTCATGTAATCGCTATAACATAGGGTGACACAGAACTAGCTCCAGTTCATCAATGTAATGTAGGCATGTATTCCGAATATAGTCATACGTGCTTATGGAAAAGAACTTGCATGACATCTTTTGTCCTACCCTCCCGTGGCAGCGGGGTCCTAATGGAAACTAAGGGATATTAAGGCCTCCTTTTAATAGAGAATCGGACCAAAGCATTAACACATAGTGAATACATGAAATCCTCAAACTATGGTCATCACCGAGAAGTATCCCGATTATTGTCACTTCGGGGTTGTCGGATCATAACACATAATAGGTGACTATAGACTTGCAAGATAGGATCAAGAACACACATATATTGATGAAAACATAATAGGTTCAGATCTGAAATCATGGCACTCGGGCCCTAGTGACAAGCATTAAGCATAGCAAAGTCATAGCAACATCAATCTCAGAACATAGTGGATACTAGGGATCAAAACCTAACAAAACTAACTTGATTACATGGTAAATCTCATCCAACCTGTCACCGTCCAGCAAGCCTACGATGGAATTACTCAAGCACGGTGGTGAGCATCATGAAATTGGTGATGGAGGATGGTTGATGATGACGACAGCGATGAATCCCCCTCTCCGGAGCCCCAAACGAACTCCAGATCAGCCCTCCCGAGAGAGATTAGGGCTTGGCGGTGGCTCCGTGTCGTAAAACGTGATGAAAGTTTCCCTCTGATTTTTCTCACCGCGAGACGGAAGATATAGAGTTGGAGTTGAGGTCGGTGGAGGTCCATGGGCCCACGAGATAGGGGGGTGCGTCCTACAGGGGGGGCGCCCCCTGTCTCGTGGACAGGCCCTAGGCCCCTTGGTGTATTTCTTTCACCCATAAATTCTTATTAATTCCAAAAAGTGCCTCCGTGGATTTCCAGGTCATTCCGAGAACTTTTCTTTTCTACACATAAAACAACATCAGGGTAGTTCTGCTGAAAACAGCGTCAGTCCGGGTTAGTTTCATTCAAATCATGCAAGTTAGAGTCCAAAACAAGGGCAAAAGTGTTTGGAAAAGTAGATACGTTGGAGACGTATCAACTCCCCCAAACTTAAACCTTTGCTTGTGCTCAAGCAATTAAGTTGATAAACTGAAAGTGATAAAGAAAAACTTTTACAAACTCTGTTTGCTCTTGTTGTTGTAAACATGAAAAGCCAGCATTCAAGTTTTAGCAAATATTATGAACTAACCATACTCACAATAACACTTAGGTCTCACGATTAATCATATCAATAACATAATCAGCTAGCGAGCCATAATAACAAAACTCGGATGACAACACTTTCTCAAAACAATCATAACATGATATAACAAAATGGTATCTCGCTAGCCCTTTCTGAGACCGCAAAACATAAATGTATAGCACCTTTAAAGATCAAGGACTGACTAAACATTGTAATTCATGGTAAAAGAGATCCAGTCAAGTCATACCCAATATAAACCAATAGTAATACACGCAAATAACAGTGTGCTCTCCAGCGGGTGCTTTTAATAAGATGGTGATGACTCAACATAAAAGTAAATAGATAGGCCCTTCGCAGAGGGAAGCAGGGATTTGTAGAGGTGCCAGAGCTCGATTTTAAAATAGAGATTGAATAACATTTTGAGCGGCATACTTTTGATGTCAATGCAACAACTATGAGATGGATGTATCTTCCATACTACATGCATTATAGGCAGTTCCCACGCAGAATGGTAAAAGTTTATACTCCCCCAACCACCAACAAGCATCAATCCATGGCTTGCTCGAAACAATGAGTGCCTCCAACAAACAGCAGCCCTGGGGGGGTTTTGTTTAATTATTTTGATTTGCTTTGATATTTTTGGATCATGGGACTGGGCATCCCGGTTACCGGACCTTTCTCGTGAATGAGGAGCGGAGTCCACTCCTTTGAGACTAACCCACCTAGCATGGAAGATATAGGCAGCCCTAGTTGTAACTTGAGCTGCTCGAGCATACAAAACAGAATTTCATTTGAAGGTTTAGAGTTTGGCACATACAAATTTACTTGGAACGGCAGGTAAATACCGCATATAGGAAGGTATAGTGGACTTATATGGAACAACTTTGGGGTTTAAGGAGTTTGGATGCACAAGCAGTATTCCCGCTTAGTATAGGTGAAGGCTAGCAAAAGACTGGGAAGCGACCAACTGAGAGAGCGACAATAGTCATAAACATTCATTAAAACTAATTCACACCAAGTACAAACATGAGTAGGATATAATCCACCATGAACATAAATATCGTGAAGGCTATGTTGATTTTGTTTCAACTACATGTGTGAACATGTGCCAAGTCGAGTCACTCAATTCATTCAAAGGAGGATACTATCCCATCATATCACATCATAATCATTCTAATAGCATGTTGGCACGCAAGGTAAACCATTATAACTCAAAGCTAATCAAGCATGGCACAAGAAACTATAATCTCTAAATGTCATTGCAAATATGTTTAATTCATAATAAGCTGACTCAGGAACGATGAACTCATTATATTTACAAAAAACAAGAGAGGTCGAGTTCATACCAGCTTTTCTCATCTCAATCAGTCCATCATATATCGTCATTATTGCCTTTCACTTGCACGACCGAACGATGTGTAATAATAAGAGTGCATGTGCATTGGACTAAGCTGGAATCTACAAGCATTCAACTCAAAAAGACAAGTAATATGGGCTCTAAATTAAATAAACAATCATGCATATGAGAGCCACTAAGCATTTTCATATGGTCTTCTCGACCCCCAAAGGAAAGAAAAGAAAATAAAACTATTTACACGGGAAAGCTCCCAACAGGTAAGAAGAAGAACTAGAAATCTTTTTGGGTTTTCATTTTAATTTCTACTACAAGCATGGAAACTAAACTAACTATTTTTTTGGTTTTTCTCAAGGTTTATCAAGCACACAAGAAGAAAACTAGGAAAAGGAATTTAAACTAGCATGGATAATACAATGAAAGAGTATGAGCACCGACGACTAGTGTGTGAACATGAATGTAAAGTCGGTGAGAAATATGTACTCCCCCAAGCTTAGGCTTTTGGCCTAAGTTGGTCTAATACCAAGGATCGCCTGGCTGATATCCATAAGTGAAATCGGGGTTGTACTGAGATGCAGCGGCAACCGCCTCCTGAGCTGCAGCGTGTTGGCGAGCTGCCTCCACTCCCCTCTCGTATTCAGCTTCTTCCTCCCTGATGACAACATATCTTCCTTTTGCCTGATAATCAAAAAGGTTGGGAGCAGGAAGAGTAACAGGGACGATGTTGCGTCTATCATAGATTAGTCGATAATGGAGGAATTGTTCATTCCTCTCAAGAAAATGATGACTAAACATAGCTTCTTTATCCAAATAAACAGGAGGTATTATCATATCTCCCTCTCGAGGGGCTATACCAAGAAAATTAGCCACACAGGTTGCATAAATTCCTCCAAATAAATTTCCCTTTCTACTATTATTCTGCAACCTACGTGCAACTATTGGCCCCAAGTTATAACCTTTAAAACCTAACACATCACTCTTGAGGATATTCAGATCAGGGACACATATGTGACATGCTTCATCCTTACCATTAATACATCTACCAATAAAGAGAGCAAAATAATGTATAGCAGGAAAATGAATGCTCCCTATGGTAGCTTGTGCTATGTCCCTAGATTCTCCAACAGTAATACTAGCAAGAAAATCTCTAAATTCAGATTTGTGAGGATCATTAATATTAACCCACTGCGAGAGTTTGCAAGCATTTGTAAAATCCTCTAAGTCCATGGTGTAAGATGTATCATAAATATCAAATAGGACACTAGGAGAATTACGCGTACAATTATATTTAAACCTCCAAACAAAGGAATTAGTCAATTGATAGTACCGAGGACACTTATCTTGTAAGAAGTCCTCCAGCTCAGCATTACGCACATACACGTCAAATTCCTCCTTGAAGCCTGCTTCAACCATAAAATCATCTGATGGCCACTCACAAGCCCGTACATATGCGTCCCTCGACAATTCAACGTCTTGCTCACATATAGCAATCCTTGGCCCTTTCTTTGCCAAGGAACCACCTTGGTACATTCTCCTAAGCATATTTCTTTTTCTCAAAATTTCTGAAATTTTTAGTAACTTCAAAATATAAGTGCATAAAACTAAACAAGATTGATAGCAACTACTCCTACAAGTGCCTAGAGCCTATATCATGCATTGGAATTGCTTGGGACCTCAAAAATTTAACATGCAAGCTCAAGAACATGGTCACCTATGCAACAAAAATTTGCAATGAATAAAGCACTAGAACAAAAACTAATTGGATCAATGGAGGAGTCACATACCAAGCAGCAATCTCCCAAAGCCGTTTTGTGAATGGAGCTTTGAGCTAAGAGATCAAAAATCACAGCAAAACGAGCTAGTACTCATGCTTGAGCTAGATGGGCATTTTTTTGGGTAGAAGATGGAGTGTGTGGGTGCTAGCATAAGTGGAGGGGGGCCACCAGGGGCCCACGAGACAGGGGGGCGCGCCTTATAGGGGGGGGGCGCCCTCCTCTCTCGTGGCCTGGTGCTTGCCCCTCCTGCAGTGTTTTCAGTGCCTACAATCCTCAAATATTCCAGAAAAAATCATACTAAATTTGCAGGGCATTTGGAGCACTTTTATTTTTGGACTATTTTTTAATACATGGATAATTCAGAAAACAGACGGATAATACTATTTTTGCTTTATTTAATCTAAATAACAAAAAGTAAAAAAAGTACAGAAGGTTGTGCCTTCTAGCTTCATCCATCTCGTGATCATCAAAATGAACCCACTAACAAGGTTGATCAAGTCTTGTTAACAAACTCATTTCGAATAGCACAAAACCGGAGAAATTTCGAATAACACTAAGTTACCTCAACGGGGATATGAAAATCCCCAACAATAAGAATATCATACTTTTTCTTGACAGTAGGGAGAGGAAATTCAAAGCCTCCAAAAATAATAGTTGGAACTTTCTCAATAGTATTTATGCTATGAACTTGGATTTGCTTCCTCGGAAAGTGTACCGTATGCTCATTACCATTAACATGAAAGGTGACATTGCCTTTGTTGCAATCAACGACAGCTCCTGCAGTATTTAAAAAGGTCTACCAAGAATAATAGACATACTATCGTCCTCGGGAATACCAAGAATAACAAAGTCTGTTAAGATAGTAACATTCGCAACAACAACAGGCACGTCCTCACAAATGCCGACAGGTATAGCAGTTGATTTGTCAGCCATTTGCAAAGATATTTCAGTAGGTGTCAGCTTATTCAATTCAAGTCTACGGTACAAGGAAAGAGGCATAACACTAACACCGGCTCCTAGATCACATAAAGCAGTTTTAACATAATTTATTTTAATAGAGCAAGGTATAGTGGGTACTCCGGGATCACCAAGTTTCTTAGGTATTCCACCCTTAAAGGTATAGTTGGCAAGCATGGTGGAAATCTCGGTTTCAGGTATTTTCCTCTTATTAGTGATGATATCCTTCATATATTTAGCATAAGGGTTTGTTTTAAGCATATCGGTTAAGCACATGCGCAAGAAAATAGGTCTAATCATTTTAGCAAAGCGCTCAAAATCCTCATCATCCTTTGACTTGGATGGTTTAGGAGGAAAGGGCATGGGTTTCTGAACCCATGGTTCTCTTTCTTTACCGTGCTTCCTAGCAACAAAATCTCTCTTATCATAACGTTGATTCTTTGACTGTGGGTTATCAAGATCAACAGCAGGTTCAATTTCGATATCATTGTTATTACTAGGTTGAGCATCTACATGAACATCATTATTAGCATTATCACCAGGTTCATGTTCATCTCCGGATTGTGTTTCAGCATCAGAGATAGAAGTATTATTAGGATTCTCAGGTGTTTCTACATTAAGTTCACTAGAAGTTTGCAGAGTCCTATCATTCTTCTTTTTCTTCTTCTTAGAAGAACTAGGAACATCTAGATTATTATTCTGAGAATCTTGTTCAATTCTTTTAGGGTGGCCTTCAGGATACAAAGGTTCCTGAGTCATTCTACCAGTTCTAGTAGCCACTCTAACAACAACTTATTTTTTATTATTTAATTCAGCAAGCAATTCATTCTGAGCCTTAAGTACTTGTTCAGCTTGAGTAGCAATCATGGAAGCCTGTTTGCTAGTGAGTTTAAGTTCACCTTTAACTCTAGCTACATAATCATTCAAGCGTACTATCATATAAGCATTATTCTTCAATTGTCTACCATCTTAATCACTGAAATTTGATTGTCTATTCAGGAAATAATCAAATTCATCTAAGCAAGGGCTATGAAATTTGGTAGATGGGATTTCATCTTTATCATATCTATAGAGAGAATTTACCTTTACTACCTATGTCGGATTATCAAGACAATGGGGTTGAGGGAGTCCCGGATTAGGGGGTGTCCGGATGACCGGACTATGTCCTTTGGCCGGACTTCTGGACTATGAAGATACAAGATTGAAGACTTTGTCCCGTGTCCGGATGGGACTTTCCTTGGCGTGGAAGGCAAGCTTGGCGATACGGATATGTAGATCTCCTCCCATTGTAACCGACTCTGTGTAACCGTAGCCCTCTCCGGTGTCTATATAAACTAGAGGGTTTTAGTCCGTAGGACGAACAACAATCATACCATAGGCTAGCTTCTAGGGTTTAGCCTCTCTG
The DNA here is from genome assembly GCF_018294505.1 of Triticum aestivum. Taxonomy (NCBI): domain Eukaryota; kingdom Viridiplantae; phylum Streptophyta; class Magnoliopsida; order Poales; family Poaceae; genus Triticum; species Triticum aestivum. The sequence continues at coordinate 584,708,642 of NC_057813.1, read as the reverse complement.
ATCTCCTGGTAGATCTACTCTTGTACTACCCATATCATCAATATTAATCAAGGAGGAGTAGGGTTTTACCTCCATCGAGAGGGGCCGAACCTGGGTAAAAACATCGTGTCCCTTGTCTCCTGTTACCATCCGCCTAGACGCACAGTTCGGGACCCCCTACCCGAGATCCGCCGGTTTTGACACCGACATTGGTGCTTTCATTGAGAGTTCCTCTGTGCCGTCGCCATCAGGAAGGATGCCGCATCCCGTCTTTAAAGACGGCGCTGTTGCTAAAGGAGCTTTGGCTATCAGCCAAACTCTCCGGCTAGGCGGTTTTCTTATGACCGCCTGTTCGGCCGCCGCACCGACGATGACTTCTCGTGTCATCGAAAGCAATCTCCACGTCGACTCAGAACTCGCCGAGCAGTTAGATCCGATGGAGCTCTCTTCCTTAAACGAGCTCTTGGATTGCATCGCCGCCATGGGAGTCGGTACAGACTACGATCAAATTGGGCTTCCACCCGATCCGAGAGAAATTGACTCTCCCCAGGTCACCCACCACATCGCAGTGGTGGAGGAACAATGCGGCGAATCTTCACCCATCTTAAGGACCAAATATGTCTGGATTCCCGATCCCTCCAAGCCGGATACCCGCGGAGGGGAGGATGTCACTCAAGCCCTGAACCTAAAGTCAGGCAGCGGGCCAGATTCATTGGACAACATCCAAGAACCCAAGCTTCCGAGTTCGGAAACTTCTTGGCCCCTAAGCCTCAGATCGGGCGAGGTTCCGGATTTAACTCCACCCGCCCACCCTAACATAAGCGATCTATCCCAAATTCCGCAAAGGCACACGGAAACAGTACACCATTACTAGGCCAGATTCCTCCTAGTTATGAACAGGATAGAGGAATGCCGCGAGGAGGATGCAATTTCATTCTTCTACAATAATTGCACGGACATCGGGGTTCTCAACGCCATAAGTTGCCGTGAAATTACACGCTTCGCTGACTTGGCATCCATAGTACGAAAGTACTGTGCGATGGAAAGCGTCCGGAATACCGAAATCAAATTCTGGGATGATCCGGCCCTGAATACAACCCCAGTCCGAAATAAAAGGGCGCATTATCGCCCGGCACCTGGGCTAAACACCAAAAAACAAAAACCCTCTTCAGGGTATGGAACCGTGCTGGAGGGATGGATCAACGGACCCTGTAAAATTCATAGCACAGAGGGCGCCACACCAACTCATAGCCTTAGAGCATGTTGGATACTTCGGCAGGTGGCCAGAAGTGGCGAGGAGCTTCTAACTCCAAAATCCGCAGAGCACCAGCCCAGGAATACCAGTACGGTATCAACAGTCTTCGAGACTTTTGCACCAAACAATATGCGGAAACAAACACTCCGCAGCCTTACCGAAGTTTACCAGGTAGCAACAATAAACCCATGGAGTGACACGGCTATTACCTTTAATGCCAGTGATGAACCTAAATTCCGAACAGCCCGAGCACCGGCCGCATTGGTCCTTAGTCCGATAGTGGACGGATTTCGACTTACCAAGGTACTCATGGACTGTTGCAGCGGATTGAACCTCATTTATGAGGAAACCCTCCGAAAAATGGAAATACACTGGAGCCGCATTGAGCGAAGCAACACAACCTTTAGAGGAATAATCCCCAGTCAGGAAGCGCGTTGTACAGGAAAAATCACACTGGATGTGGTGTTCGGCACGCCGGATAATTACAGGTCCGAGGAGGTCACATTTCAAGTGGCCCCGTTCAGCAGTGGATACCATGCTCTGTTAGGGCGAGAGGCATTCACAATTTTTCAAGCTATACCCCATTACGGGTACATGAAGCTCAAAATGCCCGGACCCAACGGAATCATCACTCTTGCTAGTGATCCAGACATAGCACTCCGCGCCAAAAACAAGACAGCCACACTGGCCCTTGAGGCACTATTCGAAGCCCTAGCGGCCGAAGAACTGACTGTGCTGCGCTCCACGGTGAACAGGGATGACGTGATACTCGATAAAAGATCCAAGTCCACCTCTTTTAAACTGGCGGACGAAATAGTCAAATTCCAAGTCCATCCAACGGACCCTACAAAAACGGCCTCCATCGGGGCGCAATTAAGCCCTGATGTAGATGCCGCACTACGAGAATTCCTACGCAAAAATTGGGACATATTTGCCTGGCACCCTTCAAAATTGCCAGGAATCCCACTCAGGCTGGCCGAGCACAGCCTAAATATCCTAAAAGGATTCAAGCCTGTCAAGCAGGCTCTTCGGCGTTTCTCTGAACCTAAGAGACAAGCCATGGGAGAGGAGCTAGCCAAACTACTGGAAGCCGGATTCATCAGAGATATAAAACATCCGGATTGGCTAGCAAACCTGGTGATGGTACCAAAGAAGGACAAATCCTGGCGCCTATGCGTCAATTTCAAAGACCTCAACAAGGCTTGCCCAAAGGATCCCTTCCCCCTCCCCCGCATCGATCAAATTATCGACGCCACCGCAGGACACGGTTCATTGTGTTTCCTCGACGCATACTCCGGCTACCATCAAATTAAGATGGCAGAGCCAGACCAAGCCGCAACAGCATTCATCACCCCATACAGCCCATTCTGCTTCAACACAATGCCCTTCGGGCTAAAAAACGCCGGCGCAACATATCAGCGCATGATTCAGACATGCCGGGCAAACCAGATCGGTAAAACAGTGGAGGCATACGTAGATGACGTGGTCGTCAAAACCAAGCATGTCGAAACTCTAGTAGATGACTTGAGGCTCACATTCGATAACCTCCAAACATATGACATCAAGCTTAACCCGGAAAAATGCGTTTTCGGCATACCGGCCGGAAAGCTCTTGGGATTCATTGTATCCGGTAGAGGGATTGAAGTAAACCCAGCCAAGATCCGAGCTTTGTCACAATTGGATATTCCAAAGGACCTCAAACAAATACAAAAATTGACTGGATGCGTGGCGGCTCTAAGCCGCTTCATCTCCCGCTTGGGAGAAAAGGCATTACCCCTTTATCGCCTCCTCCGGTGCACCGAACACTTCGAGTGGACGGATGCTGCCACGGCCGGACTTGAAGAAATAAAAGCCATATTGGCAACAAACCTGGTCCTGGCCGCGCCTAACATCGACGAGCCAATTCTATTATACATCGCGACAACTCATCAAGTTGTAAGCGCAGTGCTCATCGTCGAACGAGAAACAGACGGACACAAATTCCCCCTTCAAAAACCAATCTACTACGTGTCCACTGTCCTCACTCCATGCAAGTCACGGTACCCGCATTACCAAAAGATAGTGTACTCAGTGTTCATGGCGTCCCGGAAGCTACGACACTACTTTCAAGAGTGCTCAATAACAGTAGCCTCCGAAGTACCTCTTAATGATATTATAAACAACCACGACGGGACGGGCCAGATTGCCAAATGGGCCATTGAGCTCCTCCCGTTCGACATAACCTATAAGCCACGGTGAGCTATCAAGTCGCAAGTTTTGGCAGACTTTGTCGCTGAATGGACTGAAGCCGAACTCCCTAAAGAGTACGGCACATATTCCAACTGGATCATGCACTTCGACGGCTCCAAAAGTCTAGCGGGTCTGGGGGCTGGCGTCGTTCTGACGTCCCCAATAGGAGATACAGTTCAATATGTACTCCAGATAATGTATACGGACTCTAACAATGCAGCCGAATACGAGGCCCTTCTACATGGTCTCCGGATGGCAGTCTCCATGGGCATTCAATGCCTAGAGGTGCGTGGGGATTCGAACCTCGCGATATCGCAAATAAATGGAGATTTTGATGCCAAGGATCCGAAAATGGCAGCTTATCGCAATGTCATCCTAAAAATGTCAGCTCGGTTCGAGGGGCTCGAATTTCACCATATAGCCCGGGAAAACAATCAGGCAGCAGACGTCTTGGCACGCATAGGCGCAAAGCGCGATGCAGTCCCCCCAACATTTTCTTGGAGAGGCTATTCAAGCCATCTGTACAATGGGAAGGGGAGTCCGGAAATAACAACCCGGACTCAGCCACACCACCTGACACCGAACATTCTGACACAACGGGAGGCTCTACCAACGAAGTAACATCCTCAGCCCACGTAATAATGGTAGTCATTGCCCCATGGACAGAACCATTCTTAGCCTACTTAACTAGGCTGGAACTTCCCGAGGACCAAAACGAGGCACGCTGCATAGTGCGGCGATCTAAAGCCTATAAAGTCCACGAAGGAGAGCTTTATAAGAAAAGCACCACCGGAGTCCTTCAAAGGTGTATCTCCGAAGAGGAAGGGCGGAACCTTTTGGCTGAAATTCATGCTGGACTCGGCGGGCATCACGCCGCAGCCCGGGCCCTCATAAGAAAGGCCTTCCGTACTGGATTTTATTGTCCTACGGCCCAGGCAGATGCTCAGGACTTAGTCCAACGATCCGTCGGTTGCCAATTATTCGCTAACCAAAGCCATATGCCACCCACCGCCCTCCAAACTATACCCATCACCTGGCCCTACGTGGTCCGGGGGCTTGACATGGTTGGACCCCTTAAAGGGGGAACCTACAAGCAAAAATACTTATTGGTCATGGTTGACAAATTCACCAAATGGATAGAGGCCAAGCCTGTCAAGACGGCCGAATCCGGACCAGTGATAGACTTCATATCAGGGGTCGTACACCGTTACACCGTCCCCCACAGCATCATCACTGATAACGGCACGAACTTTATGGCTGACGAGGTAAACTCTGGTGCAAAAACATGGGCATCAAGCTCGACTATGCTTCAGTCTATCGCCCACAAACTAATGGTCAAGTCGAGCAAGCAAATGGTCTAATCATGAGCGGCATCAACCTAGACTAGTGCGGTCCCTCAAGGAATCTAACACGCACTAGGTAGAGGAGCTCGACTCCGTACTCTGGGGGCTGCGGACCACGCCGAATCGCACTACCGGATTCACACCATTCTTTATGGTGTACGGCGCAGAGGCAGTTCTGCCCTGCGAAATAATTCATGACTCACCTCGCGTGCACATGTACGAAGAAAGAGAAGCCGAACTCGATCGGCAGGACAGTTTGGACGCCTTGGAGGAGGAGCGCGACGTGGCAAAAGCCCGTTCCGCATTCTATCAACAGCAGGCTCGGAGATATCAAAGCAGAGAAGTACAGGCCAAAATTTACAACATTGGCGAATTGGTTCTACACCCACCGGACAAGAAAAAGGACAAACTAAAGCCCAAATGGGAAGGTCCCTTCATAATCGACCATGTACTGACTGGTGGAGCGTACCGTCTGCAAAATGCATCGGATAACCGACTCGAGCCGAACCCATGGAACGCAGCCCGTCTACGAAGATTCTATACCTAGCGCCGGACTCTGTGTTCGTCTCCTTCCTCTATCCATTTTTTACATATTAGCTGTCTTATATTTCTCCCCTTCTCCCTCCTCTTCTCTTACAGCCTTTTAAGGGCTCGTTTGCGCCTTGTTCGCACACAATTGATGCGCTATCCGCTCATTATACCTGGGGGCTTCTTTTACAGAAGCTTATTTATACAGGCCTCATGCCCAACACATGTGTCACACTTCCACATGTACCTTTTCTTCACCATTATATGCATCGATATGACTTAAGTATTGGCCAAGCTAGGTTGCCTGGCTCCTATGCTTACCCCTACATTCCCGATTGTTCGGCTACGAGGTAAAGGGAGCACCTCTGCGATTGTTACTGCCGGGTCAGCCGGATGTGTACCTCAGACTGGGTGAAGCCGAAAGCTAGCGTTCTTAAGGGAATATTCGGTCGGTGAACTAAAAGATGATTCCTTACTCGTTTATTTATTTGCCCCCAGATGCTTTCCTGCTTTTTTCGCAGTTTGGACATGCACTTTAGGGCATGCCTCCCAGGGAAAGGAACCCCTAACGGAACTATTCTCCCTGGAAGATGTTTCTTACTAACCATGTAATATAACATAACTAGTTGGGCACTTGTCTGATAAAGCACTAATGACCCCTACGCCTGGTCTCCACGCATGCCCCGGTTCTTACATAACCGAGAGGGTATTCGGACACACTCCGGACTATCGGGTCCCGAGGTTGAAGCGAAAAGGTCCGCCATGACAAACGATCTACAATCCGGCTAGAAGGCATTTTACATGTCATTTTAAATTACATAGTCAATCTGACTGGGTATATTCCTCTTCAATACCATCCAACAGGCTGTCTAGCTTACAGTCTTGTTGGGAATATCTGGCGGCCAACTCTACCTGGCCATACACTAAACTGACAGGGATCTCCTTCCCATCGGGCCCTACAGGTCCGACCTCGGCCATGTGGTTTGGGTCAGCCTTCGTGTACCGTGTCTTCACCATGGCCCAGGCCTCCCTGGCGCCTTGACGGCAGGCCGATATCTTCCATAATCAGAAGCGCCGCCGCGCTCCCTTCAGCTTCTCTACAAGCTCTCCAAGGCCTTCGGGAAAGGAGACGGACGGCCACAAGGCCTGGGCGACGCTTTGCATCGCCTGCCGAACTCGTTCGTGCAATTGTGAGATCTCATGCAGAAGGTCACCCGTAGAACCAGGCATTTCCTCCGAAGGTCGACCTGTCAGCATACCTACAGACATAACTCTGTCAATCGACTTCCTCGCTGAACTCTTTTTTTGTAGTTCGTTCAAGCACTTACTAAAAATGTCGCGTCGAAGTCGCCGATTCTCCTTTATGGAGTCCGACAGCTAAGCACGAACATCCTTTAGTTCCTCACTCAGCTGGGTGTTGGCATCTTGAAGCTTGTTCTTCTCTTGCCTCACCCTCGTAAGCATGCTCTCGCCGGCCTTTAACTGGCGCAAGAGTTGCTGCTTGTCCGGATCCACTCCGGCGCCATCTGCACTGTTATTGTCAGATTTGCACACATGTCGCACTTCACAACATACTTATCTTTCGAAGCATATATTACCAGAGGGGGTCTCCTTGGCCTCCCCTGTCGCGGTTAGTGCGGCCTCAAGTTGGGTCTTGCACTCTTCCAGCTCCTGGGGCAGTTGGGTATTCTTTTCTTTAAGATCCTGCATAACAAATGATCCTTAAATCAGTTGTTCTAACTGTTTCAAGTCTCGGGGGCTACTGACATATATAACCATCAAATTTTCTCACCCGTATGTCTTTTACATACTGCTCTGTGGCTTTGGCTAGACCATTTTGAGCGGCACGGAGGTACGCATCTCCCATATTGAAGGCATCTAACGCCTCTTGGGAGAAACAAGCATCACGAAGAACTGTCCGGCGACGCCTGTGGTTCATGGCACTCTCCACCTCTGAATTGGTGGCAGACAGCCCGTCCACATCCTCTGTTGGAGGAACGTCCGGTGCGTGCCTACTGCCCGCCTCCGCTTCCGGACCCGGCCTTGGAGCCTGGCCGGTGGAGGCGCTCTTGGCGACCTCTCCGGATATAGTCCGGCGAGCGCTCTTTTTCCTGAAAAGAGCACGAGCATGGGTACACCTCGAGGGAATAAAACCTGAGGGATAAAATGGCACGACTTACCGTTGCGCCGACGTCTCAATCTGGACCGCACTTCTTTTCAGCCTGCCGGACCACGATGGCCCTTGTTGGCTAGCCGCCGCAGGCTCGGCCCTCCGCCTTAAGGACTTCCCCTGCAAAGACTCCATTGATATACGATGATAAAAAAAAGCACAGATGGGTCATTTTGAAAGTGTTGGGACTTCGGTCTTGGTTACCTTTGAGGCTGGAAGTAGTCCAGGATAATCGGCCGTAATGGCCACCACGGTGTTGTCCTTGCTCAATTGATGAAACACCCCATCGATGAGCTCCACACATAAGTCCGGGTCCTCTTGGGAGTCCGGATCGAGGGACCGTTCTGGGTCCTCGGGTTGTGGAGGAGGGCTGTTTATCTCCTTTACAGTCTGGCGTAGCTCCTGCGTTGGAATTGCTAGACTAAGTACTTAACTATGGGAATATGAAAATGGATGGGTAAGTGAAACTGTTTGCTTACCCAGCTTGGAGGATTGTACATAGAAAATCCGCCCCGTGGGTTGACACGGAGGAATTCCTCCTCCTCTCCCTTGTACAAAGAGGACAAGATCTTCATTAGAGTGGCAGCCGAATCCGGCCCCTTGCGGCCGCACCGGGTGGCGTCGTCCTCCCCGTTGAAATCCCACATGGGGTAGCCTCTGTACTGAAGCGGCTGCACCCCCCGCATAATGCATGTGGCCATGACCTCGATCATGGTCAGTCCGGAATGGGCTAACAACCTTATCCGGTTCATCAGGTAAAGGACGTCCCTGTCACTTTCCTTCTGAGGGCTCCGTGGGCGCCATCTTAGGCGCTTCTTCAGAGGAGCATTGTCGAACTCGGGGAGGCCGATCCAAACAGGGTCCGGCAGGGGGACGTCTTCTATATAAAACCATTCTTAAGGCCAGTCTTTGGACGCCTTCTTCGGGGTTCCGGATAGATATCCGGTCCCGGCGATGCGCCATAGTTTGGCTCCGCCCACTTGATATATCAACCCCTCATGAGAATGGGGCACGAGGCAGAACAACATCTTCCATAGCGCGAAATGAGCCTCGATACCCAAAAACAGCTCGCAAAGGGCTACGAAGCCCGCAATATGCAATATGGAGGCAAGCGTAAGGCTGTGCAACTAGAGGCTGTAGAACTCCAGGAGCCCCTGGAGAAACGGATGAATTGGAAATCCGAGCCCTCTTATCAAATAAGGGACAAGGCATACCCGCTCTTCTTTGGAGGGATTGGGGACGCTCTCCTCTTGCTCTCCACCACTATAGGTGGCGAGCCCGGCTCGAACTGGGACCATGTAGACCGGGGGGAGTAACCCCTTGGCTTGGAGCACCACTAGCTCGCTGTGCGGGATGGAGCATCTCTCCCAATATCCAGGCTGAGGACTGGGAGGGCGAGAGGAGGAGCTGCGTCGACCGGCCATGATGGAATGGATCTCTATCGAATGCGCTCCGATGAAAGCTCGCAAAGTGAGGATGGTGCGATTCGGATCTAAATCCCCGTCTCTTTTATAGGCAGCTCACTTGCACAGTTAGGGAGGTAAATGAAAAAACACCCTGGCTTTTCGCATTCGTTTGACATGTGGAAGATGGTCATTATTGGGCGCATAAGCCAAGGAGCGCAACATTCACCAGAAGCCGGACACTATTCAACAGGTATATGTGATTTGGAGAAGAACCCGCCTTGCAATGCCGAAGACAAATTTGCGCGCCGGACTCATCATCATTGAGGCCTGGTTCGGGGGCTACTGAGGGAGTCCCGGATTAGGGGGTGTCCGGATGACCGGACTATGACCTTTGGCCGGACTCCTGGACTATGAAGATACAAGATTGAAGACTTCGTCCCATGTCCGGATAGGACTTTCCTTGGCGTGGAAGGCAAGCTTGGCGATACGGATATGTAGATCTCCTCCCATTGTAACCGACTCTGTGTAACCCTAGCCCTCTCCAGTGTCTATATAAACCGGAGGGTTTTAGTCTGTAGGACAAACAACAATCATACCATAGGCTAGCTTCTAGGGTTTAGCCTCTCTAATCTCGTGGTAGATCTACTCTTGTACTACCCATATCATCAATATTAATCAATCAGGAGTAGGGTTTTACCTCCATCGAGAGGGCCCGAACCTGGGCAAAAACATCGTGTCCCTTGTCTCCTGTTACCATCCGCCTAGACGCACAGTTTGGGACCCCCTACCCGAGATCCACCGGTTTTGACACCGACAGGGGTTCTTCAACAGGCTGTATATTAAGACCATGTATTTCTTCAATAGGAGGTAAATTCTTAACATCTTCAGCTTTAATACCTTTCTCTTTCATTGATTTCTTTGCCTCTTGCATATCTTGAGGACTGAGAAATAGAACACCTCTCTTCTTCGGAGTGGGTTTAGGAATAGGCTCAGGAGTTGGCTCAATTGGTTTAGGAATTTCTTCAGGAATTGGCTCAGGGAGAGTCCAATTATTTTCATTAATCAACATATTATTCAATAATATTTCAGCATCGTCGACTGTTCTTTCCCTGAAAACACAACCAACACAACTATCCAAGTAATCCTTGGAAGGATCGGTTAGTCCATTATAAAAGATATCAAGTATTTCATTTTTCTTAAGTGGATGATCAGGCAAAGCATTAAGTAATCGGAGAAGCCTCCCCCAAGCTTGTGGGAGACTCTCATCTTTGATTTGCACAAAATTATATATTTCCCGCAAGGCAACTTGTTTCTTATGAGCAAGGAAATATTTAGCAGAGAAGTAATAAATCATATCCTGGGGACTACGCACACAACCAGGAGCAAGAGAATTATACCAAGTCTTAGCATCACCCTTTAATGAGAACGGAAATATCTTAAGGATATACAAATATCGAGACTTCTCATCATGAGTAAACAGGGTAGCTATATCATTCAACTTGGTAAGATGTGCCACAACAGTTTCAGATTCAAGGCCATAAAAAGGATCAGATTCAACTAAAGTAATAATCTCAGGATCAACAGAGGATTCATAATCCCTATCAGTAACACAGATAGGTGAAGTAACAAAAGCAGGGTCAGGTTTCATTCTAGCATTAAGAGACTGCTGCTTCCATTTAGCTAATAGTTTCTTAAGATCATTTCTATCATTGCAAGCAAAGATAGCTTCAGCAGCTTCTTTATTCATAACATAACCCTTAGGAACAACAGTCAATAAATAATCATTGGGAGAACCTTCATCATCACTATCATCAATAATAGCATCTTCAATATTTTCATTCTCCCTAACTCTAGCAAGTTGTTCATCAAGAAATTCACCTAATGGCAAAGTAGTATCACGCACAGAAGTAGTTTCATCATGCATAGCAGAAGTGGCATCATCAATAACATGCCACATATCAGAATTCATAGCAGTAGCAGGTTTAGGTGTCGCAAGCCTACTAATAACGGAAGGAGAATCTAGTGCAGAGCTAGATGGCAGTTCCTTACCTCCCCTCGTAGTTGAGGGCAAAATCTTGGTTTTAGCGTCTTTCAAGTTCTTCATAGTGATCAACAGATATAAATCCCAAGTGACTCATACAATAGAGCTAAGCTCCCTGACAACGGCGCCAGAAATTAGTCTTGATAACCCACAAGTGTAGGGGATCGCAACAGCTTTCGAGGGTCAAGTACAACCCAAATTTATTGATTCGACACAAGGGGAGCCAAAGAATATTCTTGAGTATTAGTAGTTGAGTTGTCAATTCAACCACACCTGGATAACTTAGTATCTATAGCAAAGTGTTTAGTAGCAAAGTAATATGATAGTAATGGTAGCGGTAGCAACAGTAAAGATAAATGTTTTTGGGTTTTTTGTAATAGTTGTAACAGTAGCAACGGAAAAGTAAATAAGCGGAGAACAATATATGAAAAGCTCGTAGGCAATGGATCAGTGATGGATAATTATGCCGGATGCGATTCCTCATGTAATAGCTATAACATAGGGTGACATAGAACTAGCTCCAGTTCATCAATGTAATGTAGGCATGTATTCCGAATATAGTCATACATGCTTATGGAAAAGAACTTGCATGCCATCTTTTGTCCTACCCTCCCGTGGCAGCGGGGTCCTAATGGAAACTAAGGGATATTAAGGCCTCCTTTCAATAAAGAACAGGACCAAAGCATTAACACATAGTGAATACATGAACTCCTCAAACTACGGTCATCATGGAGAAGTATCCCGATTATTGTCAATTCGGGGTTGTCGGATCATAACACATAATAGGTGACTATAGACTTGCAAGATAGGATCAATAACACACATATATTGATGAAAACATAATAGGTTCAGATCTGAAATCATGGCACTCGGGCCCTAGTGACATGCATTAAGCATAGCATATTCATAGCAACCTCAATCTCAGAACATAGTGGATACTAGGGATCAAAACCCTAACAAAACTAACTTGATTACATGGTACATCTCATCCAACCCATCACCGTCCAGCAAGCCTACGACGGAATTACTCACACACGGCGGTGAGCATCATGAAATTGGTGATGGAGGATGGTTGATGATGACGACGGCGATGAATCCCCCTCTCTGGAGCCCCGAACGGACTCCAGATCAGCCCTCCCGAGAGAGATTAGGGCTTGTTGGCGGCTCCGTGTCGTAAAACGCGATGAAACTTTCTCTCTGATTTTTTTCTCCGTGATACGGAAGATATAGAGTTGGAGTTGAGGTCGGTGGAGGTCCAGGGGGCCCACGAGATAGGGGGCGCTCCCTGTCTCGTGGACAGGCCCTGGGCTCCCTGGTGTATTTCGTTCGCCCAAAAATTCTTATTCATTCCAAAAAGTGCCTCCGTGGATTTGCAAGTCATTCTGAGATCTTTTCTTTTCTACACATAAAACAATCATGGTAGTTCTGCTGAAAACAGCGTCAGTCCGGGTTAGTTTCATTCAAATAATGCAAGTTAGAGTCCAAAACAAGGGCAAAAGTGTTTGGAAAAGTAGATACGTTGGAGATGTATCAATACATAGCCTCCCTAAGCTTCTTAATGTCCTCCTCTGTGACAGAAGAGGCCATCCACCGGCCTTGAAGGTTGGATCCGGACATGGTTGAAGGTCCGGAGCGCTTAGCCTGAACTTTGGGTGTTGGAACTCAAGGTAGGGGAAAGGAAGGATCGAGCATGGAAAGAAAAGGATAGGTCTTGGCCCCTTTATAAGGAGGGTGAATATCAAGCGTCCTCCACGTGGCCGTTTGGAACTTGCCTAAAATCGAGGAGTCATACTAACATGCACGGTTGGGTTACCCACACCCGTATTGATGAGAATCCCGTGATAAGGGGAACACGATCTCTGCTTCAACAAGACGTGCCAATAAAACCGCCTCGCAATACGTGCAGTAGCAAGCTGGGAAAAAACGGTTCGTATAATGACTGGGCCGCGACGTGTTGTCATGCTACGAAAAGTTGTTAGCAGATTAGATTTGTGGAATATTGTGCTCTCTACAGTGGTATGTGGAATTTTTTTGGCAGAGCCAGATACGATCCTTGTGTTCAAAATCTTCTATGGAGTATTCGGAGAAGGAACCTGCCTTGTAATGCCGAAGATAATCTGTGTGCCGGACTTATCGTCATTGAAGCCTGGTTTAGGGGCTACTGAGGGAGTCCTGGATTAGGGAGTCCTCGGACAGCCGGACTATGTACTTCTGCCGGACTGTTGGACTATGAAGATACAAGATTGAAGACTTCGTCCCATGTCCGGGTGGGACTCTCCTTTGCGTGGAAGGCAATCTTGGCAATTCGGATATATAGATCTCCTTCTCTGTAACTGACTATGTGTAACCCTAGCCCCTCCGGTGTCTATATAAACCGGAGGGTTTGGTCCGTAGGACAATAACAATCATAATCATAGGCTAGCTTCTAGGGTTTAGCCTCTATGATCTCGTGGTAGATCAACTCTTGTAATACTCATATCATCAAGATCAATCAAGCAGGAAGTAGGGTATTACCTCCATCGAGAGGGCCCGAACCTGGGTAAACATTGTGTCCCCCGCCTCCTGTTACCATTAGCCTTAGACGCATAGTTCGGAACCCCCTACCCAAGATCCGTCGGTTTTGACACCGACAACGGGTGTCTAGAAGCTAGTGCTAGAAACAGATTCTCAATTTGTGATTCGAAGATCAATGATGAGGCAAGAAATGCTGCCAATGGGCTAGTTGTGGAAGAAATGAAACGTCTGCCTCAGCTTTTCAAGGAGATAAAAAGTGGTGTGGGTGCAACAAGTGGTGAATAATGCCGCACATGAGTTATCAAGGGAATGTTGTGATGACCCACAAGTATAAGCGATCAATTGTAGTCTTTTTGATAAGTAAGAGTGCCAAACCCAACGAGGAGCAGAAGGAATTAATAAGTGGTTTTAGCAAGGTATTCTCTACAAGTGTTGTAAAGTAATAGTAGCAGATAGTTTGATAGCACGATAATTGATAGCAAGTAACAAGGTGCGGCAAAGTGGCCCGATCCTTTTATTGCAAAGGACAAGCCAGAAGTACTTCTTATGATGAGCAAAGCATTCTCGAGGACACATGTGCATTCTGTGTTCATCACGATTCATGAATTCACTTTCATTACTTTGATAAATTGTTATGTGGGTGGACCAGTGCTTCTACCACTCCCGCAACCCATCATCTACTTATTACTCTCCAATGCCTTCCCTTAGGCCCAAGTATGGTGAAGTGTCATGTAGTCAACATTCACATGACACCACTGAAGGAAGAATAACATACATATGATCAAAATATGGAACAAATACCAACTTCACATGATCACTTATCACAAGACTTCTCCCATGTCCTGAAGAACAAAAGGAACTACTCACAAATCATATTCATGTTGAAGATCAGAGGTGTATTGAATATGCTTAAGGATCTGAACATATAATTTTCCACCAAATAAACCAACTAGCATCAACTACAAGATGTAAACAACACCACTGGCAACCCATAGATACCAATCTGAGGTTTTGAGAAAAAGATTGAATACAGGAGATGAACTAGGGTTTGAGATGAGACGGTACTGGTAAAGATGTTGATGAAGATTGGTCCTCCCATGATGAGAGGAACATTGGTGATGTCGATGGCTTCGATTTCCCCCTCCCGGAGGGAATTATCCCCGGCAGAATCGCTCCATCGGAGGGTAAAAGTGCTCCTGCCCAGGTTCCGCCTCGAGACGGCGGTGCTTCATCCCAAAAGTCCTTGTGATTTTTATAGGGAAAATAGCATCTTATAGGAGAAGACGGGCCACAGAGGCCTGGGTGCGCGCCACCTGAGCTCATGACTCACTGGTGGGGCCCCTCCCGATGATTCTTCTTCCTGTATTTTTTATTAATTCCAAAATAATTGTCCGTAAATTTTCAGGTCATCTGGAGCTTTGGAGAATATCTATATTTGCTGTAATTTTTTTAGGTCTAGAATTCCAGCTACCAGCAATCTCTCTCTGCATGTGAAACTTGCAAAATAAGAGGGAAAAGGCATTAGGATTACTTTATAAAGTGAAACAAAGACCAAAAACATTATAAATAACAGTGGGAGAACATGATGCAAACTGGACATATCCATTCCCCCAAGGTTAGACCTCGCTTGTCCTCAAGAGAATACCGAACTCGATAATCATGACCACATGTTTGTGGAGACACGTGTTGATAAAAACAAAATACGGACATGGAAGCATCATGGTCATTATTATAACACCAAGGAATTATCATAATACTTCTCATGATTAATTAGCAATTCATCCACAATGTTTAAAGTATGAGAGATAAACTTTCTTGACAACTAGCAAAGTATGCTCTCAGTCATAAAAGCAATTACAATTCATCATATTTTTGGGAAGAGTCTATATAACAAATGTTTGGTTTAGTAAGTTCCACATACTCAACCATCGTATAATCTTCTATGATTGCTGACACTCAAGGCGTATTGGAACAAAAATTTCAATCAGACACATAGGAAGATGGGGGTTATTGTTTTTACCTCCCATCTAATTAACCACGAAGATAATGTCAACAATAATAACACATGACTATCTACATCGAACTGGATATATGTGCCCGAATCTTTCCCTACCACATGATGCTTGCCAAGTGGAGAATAATTCAGAATGGACTAGGGTGAACATGATGCATAGAAAGGAAAAACTGAAAAGTAAAAGATAGGCCATTCATAGAGGAAAACAGAGGTTGCCGTACGCTTTTTCATTTAGGATGTGTAAACTCTTAATGTAAAGGAACATCACTTTATATTGCCCCTTGCGATAGCAACCTTTATTATGTAGTCCATCGCTTTTTATTTCCTTACCGTTACAAGTTCGCACAAAGCTTATTTCCCTTACAATAAATGATCATACATATTGAGCAATTTTTATTGCGTTTTTGCACCGATGACTACTTACTTAAATGATCTTATTAAATCCATAGGTAGATATGGCGGACTCTTATGACAAGAAAATGGGTTCAAAGTTTGTTTGATGCACAAGTAGTATTTCTACTTAGTACGAATTTTTGGCTAGAAAAAGACTATGAGCAAGCACCACATGTTAGAGGATCCATGACAATATAACTTCTATGTGAATATAAGCAAACATAGCTGATCATTACATTTCTTCCATGTCCACATCGAGTCTTTGATCAAGCAAAGAATATTTGATGGGGGCTCACAGTCATAAAAGATGTCCAAGATAGTATATTTATATGTGAGGCATGATCTCTTCCTTTATTACATTTTCATGAATTGCATCA
The DNA here is from genome assembly GCF_018294505.1 of Triticum aestivum. Lineage (NCBI taxonomy): Eukaryota > Viridiplantae > Streptophyta > Magnoliopsida > Poales > Poaceae > Triticum > Triticum aestivum. The sequence continues at coordinate 584,692,393 of NC_057813.1, read as the reverse complement.
GTGACCAATGCTATGTTTGTTAGATCCCAATAAATTTTATTCATCATACTTCTTATATGTGAAATTATTACTGCCCATGGGATTAGCATATGGTCCTTTATTCTTATACTTTTCTTGCTAAGATTGAATCAAGAAAGGAAAACAACAAAACTCGAACTACTCTTTACTATATAACTCTCACACATGATTACATAGATAGATAGATAGATCACGAAACAAGCACCCAAAACTAATCCATACTAAAAGATTATTCTTATAAATCACAAAATAACTAAGGATTGAACTAAGATAGATAATGATGATAAACAGTGATGGTGATACGATACCAGAGCACCTCCCCCAAGCTTGTAACAAGCCAAGGATGGTTCCCATAGCCGTCTGCTCAATTTTGTTTCTTCGTTGATGGTGGTGCAATATTCTTGGCAATGATTCCCCTAACGATGTGATTTTCCTCTTCGAGCTTACTAACTTGATGTTTAAGATCCATGATTTCCTTGTGGAGCTTGTTGGTGACAGTTAATGCACCATCAACCCAAGGATGCAACTTGGCTGTAGAAGATGAAGCAACAATCTTTTGCATATGACGATAAGAGGTCAATCGAGTATTGGGAGGTTTAACCATATCCGGAAGGCTCTTGAATTCCACATGCATGTCTCTCGGTTGGGGTAAGGAAGTTTCTTCTTGCTCCCCGCTCGAGGAGTCCATCCTCTTCAAGTCGGCATCCACCTCCTCATCGATCGACCACCCATAGGGGTCGACATCACCATAAATCCTCGGGTTTGTGGTACTATGGGTGTCGGTGTCAAAACCGGCGGATCTCGGGTAGGGGGTCCCGAAGTGTGTGTCTAAGGCTAATGGTAACAGGAGGCGGTGGACACAATGTTGACCCAGGTTCGGGCCCTCTCTATGGAGGTAATACCCTACTTCCTGCTTGATTGATCTTGATGAATATGAGTATTACAAGAGTTGATCTACCACGATATCATAATGGCTAAACCCTAGATGTCTAGCCTATGAGATCAAGATTGTTGTGGCTTAACCCTAGAGTCTAAACCCTCTGGTTTATATAGACACTCGGAGGGGCTAGGGTTGTACAAAGTCGGTTACAGAGAAAGGAATCTACATATCCGAATCGCCAAGCTTGCCTTCCACGCAAAGGAGTGTCCCATTCGGATACGAGACGAAGTCTTCTATCTTGTATCTTCATAGTCCAACAATCCGGCCAAAGTATATAGTCCGGCTGTACGAGGACCCCTTAGTCCAGGACTCCCTTAGTAGCCCCTGAACCAGGCTTCAATGACGATGAGTCCGACACGCAGATTGTCTTCAGTATTGCAAGGCGGGTTCCTTCTCCGCATACTCCAACAAAGCTCTCCGAACATAGAAAATGTGTCCGGCTCTGCAAAACAAGTACCACACACAACCTTAGAGAGTATAATATTTCGCGAGTCCAATCCGCTGACAACTTTTTGTAGCTTGACATTACGCCACTGACCAGTCATTATTCGAACCGTTTTTAGCCTGCCGCTCCGTATTTCGAGGTGCGGTTTTACCGGCACGTCTTTTCGAAGAAGATATTGTGTCCCCTTATCACGGGATTCTCATCAATATGGGCATGGGTAACCCAACCGTGCCATCTGCACAGTGTTTGGGGAATAGGCGGATTTTAAGGCGAGCAGGGAGGCGCATGACTTTTACTGCCTTTATAAGGGGATAAGGGTTCATCCTTTTTTACCCACACCTTCTCCTTCCTCTGCCCATCCATTCTCGAGCTCCAGCGCCCAAGCTCTTGCCTTCTCCGCTCAAAAAGGCACTCCAACCATGTCCGGATCTGGAGCTAGAGGCAAGTGGATGGCCTCCTCCATCAAGAAGAAGGACATCAAGGAGCTCCGAGAAGTCGGGTACCTGGCCAAGGAGATCGTTCACCGACTTCCGGCCAAGGGACAGATTGTCCCTACCCCAGAGCCCCATGAGGGTTGTGTTCCTGACACACTTCGTCCGCGGGCTGGGATTCCCTCTCCACCCATTCGTCCGCGGACTAATGTTCTACTACGGGCTGGACTTCCATGATTTGGCCCCCAACTCTAACCTCAACATCTTGGCATTTATTGTCGTGCGCGAGGCCTTTCTCTGCATCCCACCTCACTTCGGCCTATGGGTGAAGACCTTCAATGTGAAGCCGAAGGTGGTGAGCGGCCAACAAGTAGAGTGCGAAGGCACCATGGTGGGCAAGATGCCCAATGTCACCTTGCCCAAAGGCTCCTTTGTGGAGACGGTGAAGGGGTGGCAGTCGGGGTGGTTCTACATCGCCGAGCCGTGCGACACCAACTGGGCGGTGGCCCCCGAATTCCGATCTGGAGTCCCGATGTGGCTCAACTCCTAGCAAGAGAAGGGCCTTTCCTGGGGCTCTCCAGACGAGCTGACGACGCTCCAGACGCGTGTCGAGAGCATGATTACTAAGAAAGTCAAGCTTGTCAACGTGATCCAGGTCATGCTCGTCCGCCGGATTCTTCCGTGCCAACGCCGAACTTGCTATCTGTGGGAGTTTGATCCGGCCAAGCACCAGACCCTACTAGAGCTCTTCGGCATGATGCATGAAGAAATCTGGAAAGTGCTCTTCATGGCCAACAAGGTGCCGCCGGCCACGGACGAGGACCGTGGGCACGACCTAACTCACCCAGCTAATCCGGTAAGTTTTCTCATGTTTTCAAGGTGTACCCTTTACTTGCATATTATAGGAAGGCATCTAAGTCTCCCTATCGATTATTTCAGGACTGGACAGAGATAGCAGAGCAGATTAAGTGTCCGGCTCCGCTGCCCAAAGGCCTAGAGACTCTGCTCTTAACGAAGATGCTGTTTCCGGTGCCTTACAAGGTGCCGGAGAAGAAGGCCAAGGGGACCAGAAGTGGTCTCCGCCATAAGGGCACTTCAGACGTGACGTCCGAAGACGCCAAGGAGCGCTCCTCCGCCGAAGATGATGAGGAAGAAGAGGAAGAGGAAGAAATCCACTCCCCTCCTGCAGGAAAAAAAGAAAAGGACAACCCCCATGCATCCGGAGGCCAAGGCGTCCAAGAAAGGGAAAGCTTCCCTTCCGGACATCTCCACAGCAGCCACCGACAGCAGCTAGGAGTGGAAGCCCAGGGAGAAGCCCCTGGCAGAATCGTAAGTGTCTGGACACGTATTTGTATCCAGATTCTTTACCCCATTATTTTAAAGTCCTTACATTATGCACTTGCAGTCCGGCTCAGTCCCGCCTCGAGTGGTCCTCATCAGAGGATTCGCTGGACCCAGCGGCGATGAACAGCGAGACCCTTCCGCCGGCCACCTATCCCCGGGACCTGGATGGCACCGAAGCGTCATCCTGAACGATCCCCCTCCCGGGAGAGAATCCGACGACCGTCCGAGAGGCGTTAGAGGGTGAAGCCTCGGCCGTCGGATACATGGGGGAGCAAATCCCCATGGATACTGACGATGGGGGCCGTACTCAATTCGACCCTCATCCGAATATAATTCCGGAAACCCCTATGGTTCCGGAATCAGGCGAGCAGCCCTCTTTAAAGGGAAGGGGCACGCCTATTCCGCCGGTGACCTCTGTCCAACTAGGGGCACCGGACAGGTTGCTGGAAGCGATGAGAGGCGCTTCCATTGCTGACGAACACCGTACCCTAATGGGTACGGTGATTGGGAAGGTTGAGTCTGTGAAAGGCGGATTGACTGATGCCTGCACTAGCCTTCTAACAGGCTTTGAGGTAAGTAATGTAATTGTAGAAAGAATATCACAGTGTAGACAGTAGCCCCTAATGCTCTATTCAGTGTTCGAAAAGAAAAGCTGAACAGAGGATCAAAATAATATTCGCAGGAGTCTAACATAAGATGTCTATGTGAATAAGCAGGCGTCGCTGCTGGCTGCTGCCGATTATACTACGGAGGTTTCCAGACTGAAGCAGAACGACCAAGGAAGAGCTCAGCCTCGTGAAGAAGCAACTGGAGGACAGCCAAGGTATGCAGTAACCTGTGCATATGTTTAGGAAGGATGAATCGTTCATGCTGACTAAAGTGTCATGAACTTCATTAGGGGCCACGACCGAAGTAGCGGCCCTCAAGAAGGCATTGGCCGAGGCCGAGGACAAAGCGGCCTGCTACCTCTTGAGCACTGTGTTGGTTTTCCCTTGAAGAGGAAAGGGTGATGCAGCAAAGTAGCGTAAGTATTTCCCTCAGTTGTTGAGAACCAAGGTATCAATCCAGTAGGAGGCTCCTCAAAAGTTCCTCGTACCTACACAAACAAACAAGAACCTCGCAACCAACACAATAAAGGGGTTGTCAATCCCTTCACAGAAACTTGCGAAAGTGAGATCTGATAGAGATAATAAGATAAGATAAATATTTTTGGTATTTTTATTATATAGATTGGAAAGTAAAGATTGCAAATAAAAGTAGATCGGAAACTTATATGATAAAAGATAGACCCGGGGGCCATAGGTTTCACTAGTGGCTTCTCACAAGATAGCATAAGTATTACGGTGGGTGAACAAATTAATGTCGAGCAATTGATAGAAAAGTGCATAGTTATGAGAATATCTAGGCATGATCATGTATATAGGCATCACGTCCACAACAAGTAGATCGAAACGATTCTACATCTACTACTATTACTCCACACATTGACCGACTCCTTCCTGCATCTAGAGTATTAAGTTCATAAGAACAGAGTAACGCATAAAGAAAGATGACATGATGTAGAGGGATAAACACAAGCAATATGATATAAACCCCATCTTTTTATCCTCGATGGCAACAATACGTGCCTTGCTGCCCCTGCTGTCACTAGGAAAGGACACCGCAAGATTGAACCCAAAGCTAAGCACTTCTCCCATCGCAAGAAAGATCAATCTAGTAGGCCAAACCAAACTGATAATTCGAAGAGACTTGCAAAGATAACTAATCACACATAAAATAATTCAGAGGAGATTCAAATATTTCTCATAGATAAACTTGATCATAAACCCACAATTCATTGAATCTTGACAAACACACTGCAAAAAGAGTTACATCGAATAGATCTCCAAGAAGATCAAGGAGAACTTGGTATTAAGATTCAAAGAGAGACAAGAAGCCATCTAGCTAATAACTATGGACCCAAAGGTCTGTGGTAAACTACTCACAACTCATCGGAGAGGCCTTGGAGATGATGTAGAGGCCCTCCATGGTCGATTCCCCCTCTGGCGAAGCGCCAGCGAAGGCTCCAAGATGGGATCTCGCGGATACAGAAGGTTGCGGTGGTAGAAATAGTTTTTCGTGGTGCCCCTGGATGTTTTCAGGGTACGTGGATATATATAGGAGGAAGAAATAGGTAGGTTGATCCACGAGGGGCCCATGAGGGTGGGGGTGTGCCCACCCCCCTAGGGCGCGCCGGGCACCCTCGTGGCCGCCTCGTTTGCTGCTTGACGTCCACTCCAAGTCTCCTAGATTGCGTTTGTTCCAAAAAGATCGCTCCCGAAGGTTTCATTCCGTTTGGACTCCATTTGATATTCCTTTTCTTCGAAACACTGAAATAGGCAAAAAAACAGCAATTCGGGCTGGGCCTCCGGTTAGTAGGTTAGTCCCAAAAATGATATAAAAGTTTAAAGTAAAGCCCATAAACATCCAAAACGGGCAATATAATATCATGGAACAATAAAAAATTATAGATACACTGGATACGTATCAAGCATCCCCAAGCTTAATTCCTGCTCGTCCTCGAGTAGGTAAATGATAAAAACAAATTTTTTGATGTGGAATGCTACCTAGCATAATTCTTAGTGTAATTTTCTTTATTGTGGCATGAATGTTCAGATCCAAATGATTCAAATTAAAAGTTCATATTGACATAAGAAAGAGTAATACTTCAAGCATACTAACAAGGCAATCATGTCTTCTCAAAATAACATGGCATTAGAAGGTTCATCTTACAAAATCATATAGTTAGGCTATGTTTCATTTTCATCACACAAAATACTCCCATCAAGAACAACCCCGGTTTTAGCCAAGCAATTGGTTCATACTTTTTAACGCGCTTCAGCTTTTTTTCAACTCTCACACAATACATGAGCGTGAGCCATGGATATAACACTATGGGTGGAATAGAATATGATGATGGAGGTTGTGTGGAGAAGACAAAAAAAAGAGAAAGTATCATGTTGACGAGGCTAATCAACGGGCTATCGAGATGCCCATCAGTTGATGTCAACATGAGGAGTAGGGATTGCCATGCAACGGATGCACTAGTGCTATAAATGTATGAAAGCTCAACAAAAGAAACTAGTGGGTGTGCATCCAACTTGCTTGCTCACCAAGACCTAGGGCATTTTGAGGAAGCCCATCGTTGGAATATACAAGCCAAGTTCTATAATGAAAAATTCCCACTAGTATATGAAAGTGACAACATAAGAGACTCTATATATGAAGAACATGGTGCTAGTTTGAAGCACAAGTGTGGAAAAAGATAGTAACATTGTCCCCTTTTTTATTTCCATTTTTTATTTGGGCCTTTTTTTATTTGGCCTTTCTTCTTCTTTTTTCTTTTTTTTTCTTTGGCCGTTCTTTTTTCTTTCTTTTTTTATAAGGGACAATGCTCTAATAATGATGATCATCACACTTCTATTTATTTACAACTCATGAATTACAACTCAAAACTAGAACAAGATATGACTCTATATGAATGCCTCCGGCGGTGTACCGGGATGAGCAATGAATCAAGAGTGACATGTATGAAAAATTATGAAGGTGGCTTTGCCACAAATATTATGTTAACTACATGATCAGGCAAGGCAACATGACCATGATGATGTGTGTCATGATAAATGGAACGGTGGAAAGTTGCATGGCAATATATCTCAGAATGGCTATGGAAATGACACAATAGGTAGGTATGGTGGCTGTTTTGAGGAAGATATAAGGAGGTTTATGTGTGATAGAGCGTATCATATCACGGGGTTTGGATGCACCTGTGAAGTTTGCACCAACTCTCCAGGTGAGAAAGGGCAATGCACGGTACCGAAGAGGCTAGCAATGATGGAAAGGTAAGAGTGCATATAATCCATGGACTCACATTAGTCATAAAGAACTCATATACTTATTGTAAAAGTTTTATTAGCCCTCGAAGCAAAGTACTACTATGCATGCTCCTAGGGGAAGGGTTGGTAGGAGTTAACCATCACGCGATCCCGACCTCCACACATAAGGAAGGCAATCAAAAGAGCACCCCATGCAACAAATTTGTTACACAACTTTCACCATATGTGCATGCTACGGGACTTGCCAACTTCAACACAAGTATTCTTTAAATTCACAATTACCCAACTAGCATGACTCTAATATCACCACCTCTATATCTCAAAACAATTATCAAGCATCAAATTGATCATAGCATCCAATTAACTTCCTATGATAGTTTTTATTATACCCAACTTGGATGCTCATCATTCTAGGACCAATTTTATAACCATAGAAAATACCATGCTGTTCTAAAAGACTCTCAAAATGATATAAGTGAAGCATGAGAGATCAAAAATTTCTACAAAATAAAGCCACCGCCGTGCTCTAAAAGATATAAGTGAAGCACTAGAGCAAAATTATCTAGCTCAAAAGATATAAGCGAAGCACATAGAGTATTCTAATAAATTCCAAATCAAGTGTGTCTCTCCCAAAAGGTGTGTACAACAAGGATGATAGTGGTAAACTAAAAAGCAAATACTCATATCATACAAGACGCTCCAAGCAGAACACATATCATGTGGCGAATAAAAATATAGCTCCAAGTAAAGTTACCAATAGACGAAGACGAAAGAGGGATGCCTTCCGGGGCATCCCCAAGCTTAGGCTTTTGGTTGTCCTTGAATATCTTGGGGTGCCATGGGTATCCCCAAGCTTGGGCTCTTGCCACTCCTTATTCCATAGTCCATCAAATCTTTACCCAAAACTTGAAAACTTCACAACACAAAACTCAACAGGAAATCTCATAAGCTCCGTTAGTGCAAGAAAGAAAAACCACCACATAAGGTACTGTAATGAACTCATTCTTTATTTATATTTGCGTTAAAACCTACTGTATTCCAACTTCTCTATGATTCATACCCCCCGATACTAGCCATAGATTCATCAAAATAAGCAAACAACACACGAAAAACAGAATCTGTCAAAAACAGAACAGTCTATAGAAATCTGTAACTTTTGAATACTTCTGGAACGCAAAAAATCCTAAAAAATAGTAAGTACTGGGAAATTTGTCTATTGATCTACTGCAAAAAGAATCAACACAAAAGCGCTTTTCTGTGATTTAGTAAAATTATTCTCGTGCGTGCAAAAGTTTATGTTTTTCAGCAGAATCAGATTAACTATCACCGTAGGTTATCCTATAGGTTCTACTTGGCACAAACACTAATTAAAACACAAAACCACATCTAAAGAGAAGCTACATGAAATATTTATTACTAAACAGAAGCAAAAAGCAAGAGACTAAAATAAAATTGGGTTGCCTCCCAACAAGCGCTATCGTTTAACGCCCCTAGCTAGGCATTGATAATTTTAATGATGCTCACATGAAAGACAAGAATTGAAGCGCAAAGAGAGCATCATGAAACACATGACAAACACATCTAAGTCTAACATACTTCCTATGCATAGGCATATTATAAGCAAACAAATTTGCAAGGCAAGCAAAAACTAGCATATGCAAGGAAGAAGAAAGAGACGGTAGCAATCTCAACATGACGAGAGGTAATTTAGTAAGATAAAACTTTCTACGACCATATTTGCCTCTCTCATAATAATTACATGTGGGATAAATAAGAAAATTCAACAAAATAGCTATCACATAAAATATTTTCAACACGATCCACATGCATACGAAGTTGACACTCTTCCAAAATAGTGGGATTAACATTAACTAAAGTCATGGACTCTCCAAACCCACTTTTATCAAAAATTTCATAAGATTGAACATTCTCCAAATATGTGGGATCTAAAGTTGGCACTCTTCCAAACCCACTTTTAGTAATATTTCAAACACTATTATCAATCTCATATTCATCATGGGGCTTAAATAAATTTTCAAGATCATAAGAAGAATCACCCCAATCATGATCAGTGCAACAAGTAGTAGACATAGGAAACTAGCATCCCCAAGCTTAGGGTTTGGCATATTATTAGCACAATTGACATCAAGAGAATTTATAGTAAAATCATTGCAATCATGCTTTTCATCGAAGGAACTATCAAGTATGGATGCAATATCAACGATCTCATGTTTAAAATAAGAAACTATAGCGAATTTGTCTTCATAAATATTGGCATCATGGCCACAAGAATAGCAAGCATCATGTTCATCAAGGGATATTTCAATCAAATCATCGGAATCATAATTATCCATAGATTCATGCATATCACTATTTTCTTCGAAAGCAACGGTCATTCTCTCAATAAATTCTTTGACATAGACATTATGAGCATAATTTTCATAGCAATATTTAAGTATGTCAAAATTTTCAGATTCGTAGAGAGTAATATCATACTTTTCAATCAAAGAAGCAACTTCGTAAGCACCCTTAAAAGCAACAAATTCTTCAATTTGTTTGATATCATAGTAACTATAAACACCCTTTGCATAAGAAGATAAGATTTCATTTTCGTTAAACTCACATAGGTAGGGAAGGTGTTTTTTAGGGTTCTTAGAGCAACAAGTAAAATCATAAATTTCACAAAGATTCTAAGCATAACACATAAATCTGTTTATTTGATCCCATAAGAGTCTCCCTTTTTTTAGACAAACGGTGACGCACAAAATGAGCATGCTCATGTAAATATTTCCCATCAACTAGGCTAGTTGGGGTTTCAGCACGAGTGCATAAGGATCGAAGATGATCCAAGTAGAACACTTTAAGTGGATCCATACCGATAGATTTTTTGCAAGCAAAGATGCAAGCACATAGAAGGCACATGTAGACACAAGCAAACAAAAGATCGAACGGAAGAGGGCCGAAGAAAATGGCAAGGGTGAAGTCGGGGAGAGGAAAACGAGAGGCGAATGGCAAATAATGTAATGCGAGGGAGATGAGTTTGTGATGGGTACTTGGTATGTCTAAGGATGGCAAATTTACCCACGGGTACGGGTACCCGCGGGTACCGTATCCACATGGGCAGGATATGGGCAAACTTTTATACCCATGGGCAGTACTCATACCCTACCCATTAAGTCATGGGTAGGGTACATGTATAACCTTGTACCCGCGGGTATACCCATACCCTGCCCACTTGTGAACTAATGTTAAGTTGTCATCAATTAATCATTAATTTGTCACGTGACTTGTCTACTCCTATTGACTTATGAGTATGTTGTACTCATCTATGTTAAGATAATTGTTTTTTTTCAAATGTGCTATCAATGAGTGTAAAAATGTGAACGACTTGTGTACTATTTGTTCTACCCGATGGGTACCCAATGGGTACGGGTATCCCTCGGGTATGGGTAAGGGTAAAGTTTCATACCCATGGGTACGTGTATGTGTAGAATTTTGTACCCACTGACTATACGGGTATGGATATGGTATTGCTCTACCCTGACCATACCCTACCCATTGCCATCCTTAGGTATGTCTTGACTTGAGCGAAGACCTCCCCGGTAACAGCACCAGAAATCCTTCTTGCTACCTCTTGAGCACTGTGTTGGTTTTCCCTTGAAGAGGAAAGGGTGATGCAGCAAAGTAGCATAAGTATTTGCCTCAGTTGTTGAGAACCAAGGTATCAATCCAGTAGGAGGATCCTCAAAAGTCCCTCGTACCTACACAAACAAACAAGAACCTCGCAACCAATGCGATAACGGGGTTGTCAATCCCTTCACGGAAACTTGCGAAAGTGAGATCTGATAGAGATAATAAGATAAGATAAATATTTTTGGTATTTTTATTATATAGATTGGAAAGTAAAGATTGCAAATAAAAGTAGATCGGAAACTTATATGATAAAAGATAGACCCAGGGGCATAGGTTTCATTAGTGGCTTCTCTCAAGATAGCATAAGTATTATGGTGGGTGAACAAATTACTGTCAAGCAATTGATAGAAAAGTGCATAGTTATGAGAATATCTAGGCATGATCATGTATATAGGCATTACATCCACAACAAGTAGATCGAAATGATTCTCCATCTACTACTATTACTCCACACATCGACCGACTCCTGCCTGCATCTAGAGTATTAAGTTCATAAGCACAGAGTAAGACATTAAGAAAGATGACATGATGTAGAGGGATAAACTCAAGCAATATGATATAAACCCCATCTTTTTATCCTCGATGGCAACAATACAATATGTGCCTTGCTGCCCCTGCTGTCACTGGGAAAGGACACTGCAAGATTGAACCCAAAGCTAAGCACTTCTCCCATTGCAAGAAAGATCAATCTAGTAGGCTAAACCAAACTGATAATTCGAAGAGACTTGCAAAGATAACTAATCACACATAAAAGAATTCAGAGGAGATTCAAATATTTATCATAGATAAACTTGATCATAAACCCACAATTCATCGAATCTCGACAAACACACCGCAAAAAGAGTTACATCGAATAGATCTCCAAGAAGATCGAGGAGAACTTGGTATTGAGATTCAAAGAGAGAGAAGAAGCCATCTAGCTAATAACTATGGACCCAAAGTTCTATGGCAAACTAGTCACAACTCATCGGGGATGCCTTGGAGATGATGTAGAGGCCCTCCGTGGTCGATTCCCCCTTCGGTGAAGCGCCGGTGAAGGCTCCAAGATGGGATCTCGCGGATACAGAAGGTTGTGGCGGTGGAAATAGTTTTTCGTGGTGCCCCTGGATGTTTTCAAGGTACATGGATATATATAGGAGGAAGAAGTAGGTCGGTTGAGCCACGAGGGTGGGGGGTGCGCCCACCCCCCTAGGGCACGCCGGGCACCCTCGTGGCCGCCTCTTTTGCTGCTTGACGTCCACTCCAACTCTCCTAGATTGCGTTTGTTCCAAAAAGATCTCTCCCAAAGGTTTCATTCCGTTTGGACTCCATTTGATATTCCTTTTCTTCGAAACACTGAAATAGGCAAAAAACAGCAATTCGGGCTGGGCCTCCGGTTAGTAGGTTAGTCCCAAAAATGATATAAAAGTGTAAAGTAAAACCCATAAGAATCCAAAACGGGTAATATAATAGCATGGAACAATCAAAAAATTATAGATACGCTGGAGACGTATCACGACCAAGGAACACGCCGCGCGCGAGAAGCGGGAGGCCCGGGTCAGCGAGGTCCAGCAAGAGCTCCAGGACGTCGTCAAGAAGTACGAGTCCTTGGAGCATGATTCTAAGACTCAAGAGTCTGAACTTGTCAAGGCCCGCCAGAGCACACAAGATGCTCGAGCCGAAGCCCAGAGCGCCCTCCAGGAAATCCAGGCGGCCAAGAAGATCACGGCGGGTAAGGCTTTCATTATGCAAAGCAAGTATGTTAAGGAGACGTTCCTTTTACTTACCCGAATTTGGAGCTTTCCAGGGGCGTTCACAGATCTCCCACGCAGCATATCAGATGCTGCCAAGTTTTTTCGAGCCGAAGAAGGGAGCTCTACGGAGAAGCTGTTCTGGTCGCAATACCTTGGACCAGAACATCCAGTGCCCTTTAGCGACCAGCTGAAACAGCTGGTCGAGCTGCATAATGCGGCCAAACTAGCCACGATGGACTTAATAGTCTGGCTATGGCCTGCCGAGCCCATGCCCAGCAGCTACTTCGGACTCGTGAAGTGGCTTTTTAGTGCCTGCCCGTGGCTTGAAGTTATAAAGCGGTCGACCTGCATTGAAGGTGCACGTATGGCCTTTGCCCGCGCCAAGATGCACTCGGCAAAGATGGATGCCAAGAAGCTGATGACCAAGAGGCCTCCTGAGGGCAAGGAGCACCGCCGACCCGAGCTATATTTTGATAGTGTCATGGAGAGATCCCGCCTTGTGGCGGAGCAATGTGCAAAGGATGTTATATTCCCATGAAAACATTCATGTTATCCCGTCCTGTAATATTAAACAGATATGTTATGTAATATAATGTATGTTAGTTTAGAATTTTACGTCATGTGTGGCCGTTTATGAAAATCTGATAGTTGGCCAGTCATCAGCTTCTGCCCCCACGTAGATAGTACAGGGGTGTTCGGGATAAATCTAAACACTCTTCACTCCACATTTTGGTCCTTAAAGGAGGTGTTTAGCGCAACGAACAAGGCAATCAAACTATACGGCTTTATCACCCTCACTTAGCCATAGGAGTTTGACAATTAAAATTTTGGCACAACCCGTGGTATTCGGAAGGCCGAACTTGGGGCGCTATACATGCCTAATCGGATAAAAACCGATCGCATAAAGCGAAAGAAATATCTAAGGATTTGAGACCTCTCGAACAGCTGACCAGCTCTCGTCGCATCATGACAGTCAGTTTTCGGCTTTCTCTTCTGAGGTGCTCGTCCGGAAGAACCGGGACACAATCGCAGGAGTTTTTCCTTTACTACCCTAGCCGATATAGTGGAACATAAGGTAGTAAGCACAGGAGCTAGGCAACCCAACTATTGACCAAAGACATGATTTGGAGACGATGCATATAATTCTATAAGTTCGGGGTGCCGAACTGTACTATAGAAGTGTTCAGACTTTATTGCCGTGTTGCAGGGCATGATGAAGCCCCTGGAGAAGTAATACGTACCAGAGTGTACTGGTGCAATTGATAAAAAATACAAAGACAAGGAAAAAATCAAGTAATAAGTTGACGCAGCAAATATTGAGCCGCAAACTATTTTCCATTGTTATTTGATTAATACATCAAGGCGTACTTGTACAAGTAATGCGATAAGCAAGTAATGCTATTTAACATGCCATGACCAAGGGCGAGCTGCGTACGGGTATTTAAAACAGGTATAATGATCATTAGCAGAGACCACCTGGGAATTCCCTTGTACGTCAAAGCCCCTTGCCTTCTTGGTGTGTTGGTCACGCGATGGGTCCGATGATCATGTTATCAGAAAAGCCTCAAGAAGGGAAAAACCTGAAAGAAAGAGAAAAAGGTGAAGGTATACGGATCCGGGAGTGGTTGAGCCGCATTGTGGACCACGATCTAGTTGTGCCTCCGTTTATGCCCATGGTATTTTGAGTGCATAGTTATGTGCGCGTGGCAAAAATTTCACTGCTTGATTGGGACTGGGATGGAGGACGAATTGCTAGTCAAGCTCTGGACGGTCCTGTTGCAGAGTAGTTCGGACTCGCTTAACAGTGTACGGGGGCTTTACAGCCGAATTGAGGTTCTGCCAAAAAAGGCTACTTTGTATTTCTGCTGCAAGGGCCGCGGTGTGCTCCTCAGTACAGAGGGAGCGCTCCGTATTTCCATTGACTATTATAACACCGCATGGTCCGGGAATCTTGAACTGGAGGTAGGCATAGTGCGGCACCGCATTGAATCTAGCAAATGCGGTTCGTTCGAGCAGTGCATGATAACCACTGTGGAAGGGGACGATATCGAAGATCATTTCTTCGCTTCGGAAATTATCCGGGGATCCAAAGAACACTTCCAGTGTGATTGAGCCCGTACAGCAGGCCTCTACACCTGGTATGACACCTTTAAAGGTGGTTTTTGTGGGCTTGATCCTTGAGGGATCGATACCCATTTTGCGCATTATATCCTGATAGAGCAGGTTCAGGCAGTTGCCACCATTCATAAGGACTCGCGTGAGGTGGAATCCATCAATAATTGGGTCAAGGACCAGTGCGGCTGAACCGCGATGACGGATACTGGTCAGATGGTCCCCACGATCGAAGGTGATCGGACAGGAGGACCATGGGTTGAACTTTGGGGTGACTGGCTCCATCGTGTAGACGTCCCTGAGTGCATGCTTGTGTTCCCTCTTGGGGATATGGGTGGCGTATATCATGTTCACCGTTTTGATTTTGGGGGAAATTTCTTCTGTCCCCCTGTGTTCGGTGGTCGGGGTTCCTCATCATCGTCCTCGCTTTGCGACCCTTTCTCCTTATTCTCGGCATTTAACTTGCCGACACGTTTGAAAACCCAACATTACCAGTTGGTATGATTGGCTGGTTTATCAGGAGTGCCATGGATTTGGTATGGTCGATCGAGTATGCGGTCTAGACTGGACGGGCCCGGATTGTTTCTTTTAAATGGCTTCTTCCGCTGACAGGACTTGGATCCACTAAATCCGGCATTGACCGCCGTGTCTTCGGTGCTATCACCGTTGTTTCGACGCATATGTCTATTGCGTCGGGGCTTGTCGTTGTTGTTTCTAGCTTCAGAAGTGCCAGGTTCGCTTGTATTGTTGTTGCTACGGGCAAGCCAACTATCTTCGCCCGCACAAAAGCGGGTCATGAGTGCCATAAGGGCTGACATGGACTTCGGTTTTTCCTGGCCGAGATGTCTGGCCAGCCATTCGTCGCGGATGTTGTGCTTAAAGGCCGCTAGGGCTTCGGCATCCGGACAGTTGATGATCTGGTTCTTTTTAGTTAGGAACCGAGTCCAGAAATTTCTGGCTGACTCTCCAGGCTATTGGATTATATGACTTAGGTCATTGGCATCCAGAGGTCGGACATATGTGCCCTGGAAGTTGTCAAGGAAGGCGCCCTCCAATTCCTCCCAGCTGCCAATGGAGTTTTCGGGCAGACTGTTTAACCAGTATCTAGCTGGTCCCTTGAGTTTCACTGGGAGGTATTTGATGACGTGAAGATCATCGCCGCGGGCCATATGAATGTGGAGAAGAAAATCCTCAATCCACACCGCGGGGTCTGTTGTGCCATCATATGATTCGATGTTTACGGGTTTAAACCCTTTTGGGAAATCATGTCTCATTACTTTGTTAGTGAAGCAAAGTGGGTGCGCGGCGCCTCTGTATCGGGCCAAGTCGTGAAGTAGCTCGGATGGAGCTCGTCTGCAGTTTTCGGCCTGGACATGGTTATGTTTGTCACATTCAGCCAGATGGCCATCATCGCGCGTCGAGGCACGCCCCCGTGATCCATAGATTGATCTTGTCTGACCTGCTCTCTTTTCCAGTTCGCATCGCAGGTCATGTGTATATCCCGAGCTATTGTATTTCTATTTGTTCAGCAAGGTAGCGCGGGCAGGTGTTCAGCTTGAAGTGCCGCTTTGTCTCAGCCATGTGGTGGTTGGTCAGCTGTATTGTACCTTGGTAGGACGCACTCTAGCGCCTCGTCATCGAACTATGGTAACAGTTTGCACTTCAGGTAGCTTTTGGTTGGGTGCTCGAGGCCATATTCCTCGGCTGCTAGGACATCAGTCCATCTTTCATTGAGCAGATCTTGATCAGCTTGAAGCTGTTGCTGCTTGTAAGTGCATCTAGTGCCCCTTAGTGATTTTGGTGTATTGAGGACTTATAGGTTAAGGGACTAATATGTTTGTGAGTGTATAGAGGCTCTATAAGTCAATGAGGAGTTTGATATCTACAGTGAAAGTTGACCCCTAAAAATTCAGCTGGAGACTTTGGTTCTCCTGAAGACTTTGAAAGTGAAGAAATTGGTGTGACCGTGAAGACTTCGATATTCATGCGAGGAATCTGGAGCGTGAAGACTTTTGTTTTCGTAGTTTCATTTTCTTCTTCTTGAGTCATAGGAAACATCGTACTGTTAAAGGGGGTCGAGGTAATACTAAGGAAACATATTTCCAAGTGATGCTCATCTGAAATCCTACACCGACCCAATCCTTCAAGTGAAGCCATTGGAAATCTTATATCAGTTTAGTTAATTTCTTCAGTGACAGAGACGAAGATCTTCTGGTCTCTAAGAAATTTGTTCTGACTGAGGAGTTAGGAATTCGCCAGTGCGGATTGCCTACACAGTGAGGAACATGATAGCCCTGAGGAATTCGAACCTCAAATTCGACCGCTGCTGTGCTACGCGCCAGCTGTCCCAAAATATCTTACCACATAACGGTCATATCAGACAAGGGCATTTATGTCTTATCATGTTGGGCTGCTCCCTAGGATATAAATAGCCGCCCCCTACAACCACCAGCTGGTTGGCTGCTCTGAGAGAAACCGACACTTGTCATTTGAGAGCATCCCATCCTCCAAGGACTTTGAGCGAAAATCATCGAGTGAGGAAAACCCAAATCCCAAACCCAAACCTACAAACCCCAAAGTGATTGAGCATCACTGAAGAGATTGTTCCTGTGTGGAACCGACGCTTGTTACCTTTGAGGACCGTGTATCCTCCAGGTGGTTAGGCATCATGGTCTGAGCATCCAAGAGGAATTGTGGATTGCCGAGTGACCAAGTCTGCGAAGGTTTGGAAGTCACCTATGAAGACTTACCACTACTGTTGGGCGAGGTATGTGTGATCTTAGCTCAAGGAGAATACGGTGAGGACTGTGCGTCCAGGATTGTGTGTCCTCGAGTTTAAATACTCAGCCGCTCCAACCAGATGTACAACTGTCACAGCAGTTGGAACTGGTCTACCAAATCATTGTCTTCACCAAGCCAACTGGTTCCATTTCCTCAACCCTTTCATTTCCTCAGTTATGTGTTGATGTACCTGATCATTACTGCTTGAAGACTTTGACTGAAGACTTTCTCTATTTCCGCAATCCTAATTCTTCAGTCTGTTTGTCTTCATCCTGCTTATCCCGTGTTTACGCTTTCTGTACTCTGTGTCTGTCTTTCATTTCATCATGATGACTATGCTATTACTCTGTTTTGCTTATACCTAAGTACTTATTCTGCTGCAAGTAGTTCTTCGCTTAGGAATTTCCTCACCCTGAAATTCCTCAGTGAAGAATTCATAAAAATCGCCTATTCACCCCCTCTAGTCGACGTAACACACTTTCAATTGGTATCAGAGCAAGGTACTCCCTTGTTCTGTGTGATTTTGGTTTAACCGCCTGGAGTTTTAGTTATGTCGAGTGCAAGAATGAGGAGTGTGTCCTGCCCCATCTTTGACGGTCATGAGTATCCCAAGTAAAAGGCCATGATGAAGAAGCGACTCATGGCGATGAACATCGAACTGTGGACCAGCACTGAGATTGGTCTTACCGATCTATGGAAGATGGCGGAGGCTGATGACATTCGCAAGTACACTACTCAACCTCACGGCGAAGGATGTCATCTGCTCTTGTTTGTCCCAAAATCAGTTCAGGAACATCATGCATCTCAACCATGCGAAGCTAATCTAGGACCGACTCTCTGAGGTCTACGAAGGCCATCGTACTCGTCATGATCCTTGGTTTGAGTATTTCAAGGAATCACTCAAGGACATGACTTTCGCACCTGAATCATCACCTTCCTCACCATGCCTTATGGCAAAGGGTGCCAAGGTAACAGAATGCTACCTTTCTGAATCTAGTGATGATGAATCAGGTGATGAATTTGGACCTAGCTATGTCAAACTTGCTTCCCTTGCCACTAAACAACAAAGAGCTCTTGAAAAAGTTCAAAACATGCTAGATGAAAGCGATGATATGTTGGGTGAGGAATTGGATCGAACTAAGGCTTTGACTGATAGTCTTCAAAAACTTCAGTCAAAGTTTGACAACCTTCAAAATCATCATAACACTCTCTTATCTGATCATGAAAAGTTTTCTCATGAATTTCTTCAGAGAAAGCAAGATCTTGAGAAGTTAAAAGCGAGTTATGAAGATCTTCAGAAGGAAAACGATTCATTGCTTGCCCAACAGATCAGTTCTGCTTAGGAAGAATTCATTCCACCATGTCTTAAATGCATTGAGCGTGAATTTGCTAATTCATCACCTGAATGTTCAAATGCTTCTATTGCTGCAAATTCTTCAACTATCTCTGTGGTTACAAATTCCTCATCTGAGGATACCACATGTATCACTGACGATAATGCAGGGCTGAAGGAATTGTATGTGATAGACATTTACAAAAGCCTCAAAGGGCATCAGACTCTATGTGATGTGCTCAAAAAGAAGATCTTGAATAGGAACCCTAGGAAAGAGGGTATTGCCTTTGAGAGGAAACTCAATGCTGATGGGACCTACTGGAAACCTGAGCAGTATCCCAAAACCTCATGGGTTGCTGCGAAAGGACCTCCTGTAGATCCATGCACGTTATCTGGCTTTACTTCTGATTCTTCATATTCCTCTGATGAGTCATTTGACTCCAACTACAAATTGTTTAAGAATCAGAACGGTGAAGTATTTACTTGATATGTTGGAACTAACTGCAGAAATGGTCCCCCTATGAAGAAAATCTGGGTTCCTAAAAGATGCCTTGAAAATCTTCAGGTGAATGTCATCATGACACCACCCATGAAGAATAGGAACCCTAGATCAAATTCTTCATATGGACCAAATTCTTAATATGGATCCAAGTCCTCATATGGACCAAATTCCTCACATGGATCAAATTCCTCACGCAGATCAAAATCCTCATATGAACATCATCGTGCTAACACTTCTGTTTCGCAGGGAAAGTCTAAGGGCCATGAATATGTGCATTATTCTTTAAACCATTATGTTCATAAGTCCTCGAAGAATTTCTCTGCTTATTCATATGCTTATCCTAGCCACTCTTCTGTGAAACGAAGTGCACTGGCTTATATGCCATAATTTTCTTATGGAGCTCGCAAAATGATGAACTCTTTGCCACCCCTCCAGATGTGGGTGGTGAAGAAAAAGAACTAATCTCTTATGCGGGATCAGATCTCCAGACGAACTTAATCGTCTGAAGAATTTGCTGGAGACCTGAATGCGCTTGAAAGGACGCAAGCTAATCATGAAGAAATGAATCATTCATTTCTCACGTCCTCATTTTGCTATATCTATTACTGTTGATGAAATTGATATCATATTCTTCACTGATGAAGTATATGGGTTCGTAAGTTGCACTAATTCATCTGCGGGGTGAACAACCCAAAGCTACTGAGTGGGTCGTCGACAATGGATGTACAAATCACATGACTGGTGACAGGAGGTTGTTGATGGACACTGATTTGTCACCATCTCATCTGAAGCATATCACCTACGCTGACAAAGGCAAAAGCAAGGTATTGGGTCTGGGTAAGGTTGCAATTTCAAAGGATAAACACATGGATAAGGTCATGCTTGTTGAGTCCTTAGGATTCAATCTTATGTCTATCTCAATGCTTTGTGATCTTGATATGGTTGTTGTCTTTGGCAAATTTCGCTGCCTTGTGCTAATGGAATCTGACAACTCCAAAGTCTTCGAAGGCTTTAGGAAAGGAGACTTGTATATTGTTGATTTCTCTCCAGGACCACAGCCTGCCACATGTCTACTTGCAAAAGCTTCAGAATGCTGGTTATGGCATTGACGACTTGGTCATGCTGGGATGAGGAACTTGCATACACTCGCGAAGAAGAAGCACGTCATTGGCATCGAGGGTGTCAAATTCCTCAAAGATCATCTTTGTGGGGCTTGCGAGGCTGGAAAGATCACCAGAGCCAAGCATCCCATGAAGACTATCATGACCACTTCTCGTCCCTTTGAATTACTTCATGTGGATCTATTTGGCCCTACTCATTATGCCACGTTCACTAGTTCTGCATCTTTATATGGCTTTGTCATTGTTGATGACTACTCTCGTTACACATGGGTGCATATCATCACTTACAAAAATGAAGTGCAGGAAGTCTAGAGCTTCCACTAACTTCGGTGTGAAGATCAAGCATATCAGGAGTGATAATGGAACCGAGTTAAATAACACTGGCCTCAATGAATATCTCGATATGCTTGGTATTACTCACAAATTATCTGCTCCTTGTATTCCTCAGCAGAATGGCGTCGTGGAGCACAAGAACATGACTCTTGTTGAGATGGCCTGCACTATGCTTGATGAATACAAGACACCTGAGCGCTTCTGGCCTGAAGCAATTGATACTGCATGCCACATCATCAACATGGTATATCTTCATAGGTTCTTCAAAAAGACCTCATATGAACTCCGCACCGACAAGAAACCCAATGTAAGTTATTTCAAAGTCTTTGGTGCCAAGTGCTAGATTAGAGATCCTCACCATCACTCTAAATTTGCACTAAAAGCACGTGAGGGTTTTATGCTTGGTTACGAAAAGGACTCGCACACCTACAGAGTCTTTAACATCAATCATCACAAGGTTGTTGAAACTGTAGATATGCGGTTCGATGAAACTAATGGCTCGCCAAGAGAGCACCTACCTCCTGTGCTAGATGAAATGTCACATGAGGAATCCATCAAGTTCAAAGCTACTGAGGATGTCATCCCTACCGAAGAATCTGCTGAAGAAGTCATTCCTGATCATGAAGAAAATCATGCTGGTGCTACTGAAGAAACTGGTCCTGAAGAAACTGCTGGGCCTAAGCAAAGTCGTCAACCTGCACATCCTCGCATTGCAAACGAAGTGCAAGTCGAGAAGATCATCGATGACATTCGTGCACCAGGTCGCCTCACGCGCTCAAAAGCTTCACATTTATCTAACTTTTGTGGGCATTTTGCTTTTGTCTCTATCACAGATCCCACTAAAGTAGATGAAGCATTCATGAAATCTGAGTGGATTCAAGCCATGCAAAATGAATTGCATCAATTCGAGTTCAACAATGTGTGGGAGCTTGTCAAGCGACCAGACTCACGCAAGCACAACATCATCGGTACCAAATGGATCTACCGCAACAAACAAGACAAAAATTGCCTCGTGGTGAGGAATACGGCTCGTCTTATAGCTCAAGGCTACACACAGGTTGAAGGAATTGATTTTGATGAAACTTTTGCACCTGTTGCTAGACTTGAGGCTTGCTTGCTTATGCTTACCATCATAATATCATATTACAAGAAATGGATGTGAAAAGTGCATTCCTCAATGGTAATCTTGAGGAAGAAGTATATGTTGCTCAACCACCAGGTTTTGAGGATCCAAAATTTCCAGATCACGTCTACAGACTCAACAAGGCCCTCTATGGCCTCAAGCAAGCACCTCGGGCGTGTGATGAATTTGCCTATATGATGAGTGAAGAATGTCAAATGTCTATGATGGGAGAATTGAAATTCTTCTTAGGTCTTCAGATTCGTCAATAATACAATGGCATATTCATATCTCAGGAGAAATACCTCAAGGATGTGTTGAGAAAATTTGGCATGCAAGATTGCAAAGGCGTCAAAATTCCTATGCCCACAAATGGCCATCTGTGCATTGATGAAAATTGTAAAGACTTCGATCAAAAGGTATACCGCTCCATGATTGGCTCTTTATTGTACCTATGTGCATCTAGGCCGGATATTATGCTTAGTGTTTGCATGTGTGCCTGATTTCAAGCTACACCGAAGGAATCACACCATAAGGCTATGAAGCATATTCTTCAATATCTAGCTCACACACCAACACTTGGATTATGGTATCCCAAGGGCTCTTCCTTTGATCTCATTGGATATTCAAACTCTGACTATGCTGGTGATCGGGTGGACCGCAAGTCAACATCAGGCACATGTCATTTCCTCGGACGATCCTTGGAATGTTGGTCCTCGAAGAAGCAAAACTATGTATCACTCTCCACTGCAAAAGCTGAGTACATTGCTGCTGGATCTTGCTGTGCTCAATTACTATGGATGAAGCAAACACTCAAGGACTATGGCATCAACATGAAGAATGTGCGTCTCTACTGCGATAATGAGAGTGCTATCAAGATTGCTCACAACCCAGTTCAGCACTCGAAGACAAAGCACATCCAGATTCGTCATCATTTTCTTCGTGACCATGTGTTGAAGGGCGACATCTCCATCGACTTCGCAAGTACTGAAGACCATCTGGCTGATATCTTCACAAAGCCCTTGGATGAAAAGAGATTTAGCAAGTTGCGGTGTGAGCTAAATATCCTAGAATCTTCGAATGTTCTTTGAAAAGGACACACATCCTAACACTTATGCTGACTTGATGACTTAGATGTGCAACACATGAAGTAACATTTTTCTTCAATCAATGAAGACTAACCCTCTAAGTGTGAAGAAATTAATGAAGAAATTGATTCTCAGAACCCTACAATAATTGTACGCGGTGTCTGAAATTAGCTTTCTTATACGGTGGGATACGCCACCAACCAAAGTTGAAAATCTTCAATTTGAGTTTTTCTTCTTTTGAAATTCCTTAGTTTTTCAAATTCTTCAAATTTGCATTGTCTTCATTTGAATCACAGAGCCCTGTATAGGAGCGATCGGGTTGTTCCCGAACTCCACCAACCCGCTGCAAAAAAAATTCCCACCCCACCACCCCACGACCGCTCGTTCCTAACCTTTCCCCCGATCCCATGTGATCCACCGCAACAGCGGCTCCTTCCCCTGGATCCAGCGCCTCTCGCCGCCGTCTCCCCGGCCCCGGCGCGCCTCTCTCCCTCCCCAGATCGCCTCCCGCCGCCTCCTGCTTCTCACCGCCCCCGCGCCTTCAATCTACAACGCGCCGCCGCCCTGCATCTTGCCGCCATCGCCGCCCTCCCTGGATCTCGCCGCCGCGTGCCTCCTCCCCTAGGGCACTGGCCCACCTTCCCCGCCCCCACC
Organism: Triticum aestivum; assembly: GCF_018294505.1. NCBI lineage: Eukaryota > Viridiplantae > Streptophyta > Magnoliopsida > Poales > Poaceae > Triticum > Triticum aestivum. Next base: position 584,668,870 of record NC_057813.1, on the reverse strand, counting down.
CACCCCCTCCCGGCGGGCCAACCTTCTCCCTTCCTTCCCCCCGGCCGGCGGGCCTCCTCACTCAACAGCGGCGCGCCTCCACCCCATCGTCGGTGTTCCTTTCCCATGGACGGCGTGCCTCCTCTCCCATGTTGGCGGACCTTCTTCCACACGGACAACAAGCATACTCCCCCACGTCCGGTGAGCCTCCTCCCCCATGGACGATCCATTCCATCCACGCGTCGTCCTCCTCCTGGCTGCGTCCCATCGAGCGCCGCCCCTGCATCTTGCCACCACCGCATCGTGCACCGCACCACTCAGGTTGTTCGCCACCACCACCTCCGGCAGTTCAGCGATGCAGCAGCAAGACGTTCAATGCCTCAGCCTGTGAATCCCACTATTGCAGCAACCGGACGAGGCCCATATCTTTCTTCTTTGATAAGATAATTTTGATTGCATAGTGTCTGTTATTTTGCTCTGTCATTTTGCTGATGCCTAAAAAGAAGTTAGATGATGGGCTTCTCATCCCTACTACGGTCTGCAAGCTGCCTCCAACCTTTGGCAATATTTGTAAAAATGATTGTGCAGATTTTTTGTTACCCCATTTTTAGTTACTGATTGAAGAAATTTTTGTTCATTAGGTGAAAGAACTTGATTTCTTTTGTTCCTTTGTGGAGGAAGAAGGTCACCACATAGGTACGGAGAAGGTCACCATAAAGGCAGGGAAGGTCACATAAGGTGCAGAAAGAATGTCAGAGTTCAGCAATGGGGTGTGTGATCTTTGTGTTGTTTTTGGGGTGCAAATCATGGGTATGCGATCTCACATCCTGTGTACTGTTGAGATGGCCTCCCTTAGCCTCAAACCATATTACCTGCAAATATGATAGTCGCAATGCTACCGTCATGTGTAAAGAAAATTAGATATGTACATGTACACAACCTACAACAACTTTATGGGGAGTTGATGGATTATTCAGTGGTTGTTGCTGCCACTACTGATTTTTTTCTTGAGATGGTCTTCATCACCATTCAATAATTCACTTGTTTCTTGGTTGCATCTAGTTCCCTCGCTCCACCTCAACACTATTTCCTTCAGCTAGATCTCCTTTGTTATTTTGTATTCTTATTTTCTTTTCATAAAGCATTTAATCTGAAATCCGGATCCCATGATGTAGCTTTGACAATTCATGAAAACATGGTGAAAATTGCACATGCTCCATAGGTCAAAATTTTGGATTTAATTTATTCTTTGTGAATGTCAAAATGTTTTGTTCGAGAAGGTCGAGTGTGTTATCTCAACAAGTTCAAATAAAAAAATAAACATGCAAGGGAAAACATTGGAGAGTTGCGATTTTTTAGAACTTCAAGTGACAAACAAATTCGAAAAGAGCACAAAACAAAATTTAAGTCTACGAAAATCACTTCAAAACACAATCAAGAAAAAGAATGTTCTCTTTCTTATCGAGCGCAAAAATAAAAAATATTTAAAGGGGGAATGCACTATACGCATTTTGTGGAAGAACTAATAAGTTCGAGTTAAACTAATAGAGTAGTTTGATTTTAATAAATAATTCAGTTTTTTCGTTTCCATAAATAAAACCAAGAAGTTCAAAATTTAAAAATAGAGAAGTTCCAAAATCATAAAAAGGACTTTCATTGTTTCTCAAAAAAACTCTAGAAGTTGAAATTGAAATAATGGACAATTCAATATTTATTACAAAACTATGATATTGTCTTTACTGAAATAAATAAATCAAGAAGTCCAAATTATAAAAATAGAGAAGTTTCATATTTATGACAAAACTAAGATTTTCCTTGTTACTAAAAAATAAAATGAAGAAGTTCAAATTAAAAAAAAGGAGAAGTTCGATGGATATAGAAAAACCAAAATTATTTCTGTTTCTTGGAAAAATAAAAGTATGAAGTTTAATTTTAAAAAAAGTTGGATGCTTATTTAAAAACACGATTTTTCTAAGAATAAGACTAAGAAGTTCAAATTAAGATAAAAGAGAAGTCCAAAGATTATGAAAAACTCAGATTTTTCGCTTTACTAAAGTATAAAACGAAGAAGTTCAAATTAAGAAAAGGAACAACTAAAAAAGTTTAAAAATAGATTTCCCCGTTTCTAAAAAAACTAGAAGTTCAAACGAAAACAATGAAGTGGTTCCATGTTTATTTGGAAACTAAGATTTTATCGTTATTAAAATACTCAAATGTCCCTTAGTATTGAAGAATCAACCATTAAGTTCAAATTGGAAAACAAAGATTGAGAAATAAAACCAGGAAGTCCATATTAAAAAGATGGAGAAATTCGATGATTATAGAAAACTCAGATTTTCCTCGTAATTAAAGAATGGAAACAAGAAGTTCAAAAATAAAATAATAAGAAGTTCAGCTTTTAAAAATAGAGTGCTTCAAAATTTCATAAAAAAGATTAAGAAATAAAACCAGGAAGTCCATATTAAAAAGATGGAGAAGTTCGATGATTATAGAAAACTCAAATTTTCCTCGTTATTAAAGAATGGAAACATGAAGTTCAAAAATAGAATAACAAGAAGTTCAACTTTTAGAAAATAGAGCGCTTCAAAATTCATAAAAAGGGATTAAGAAAATCAAATTAAAAATTCATAAAAAAACTCAGATATTTTCACATAACCGAGAGAAGTTCAGATTAAAAACTGTCAGAAGTTCACGTACTACACGGTGTGCATTTTGTATTAAAAAGAATAAAAAGCAAAGTCTAAAAGTTTTGTTGTTATAAGTTCTAGTCCTCCGTCGGAGAAAGTTAAAAAAATTATTGTGAGAGAGGTTTGTACCAAAGGAATATCATTTGTGTAACACGGACAAATGGATGAGAAAATTACAAACGAAAATACGTCACAAAAGTTCAACATGAAAACAGCAGGAAGTTCGACTACTATAGTGAATGAATTTCAGAAGAAAAACTTTTAAAATCGTCGTGAGTATGAAAAAAGATCAACACGGGAAAGTTACGTGTTTACATCAGCTTTCCACCAGTACATTACTTCCTCAATTCCGGTGTGTGTTCCGGTGAGTGGATGGAGATCTACGGGCAAAAAAAGCACGTGCAAAACAGAGTGAAGTTCAAGTAGACATACCGAGAAGTTCAGGTTCTTCACAAGGAGCATTTTCGAAGAATCTGTTTCGCGATCAAGGCAGAACGAATGATCTCGCGGTTTTCAAAATTACTTGAAAACGGCAAGGAATCAGAGAAAACCATCAACATGAAAAAGTTTCGCATTTTCCTTAGCTTTTCAACGGTATATTATTTGCCCCATTCCGATAAAGTTTGTAGAAATTACAGCGAAAATACCTTTTTATCCATTTTCCAAATTGACTTAAAATAGTAAGAAAATGGGACAAACAATATATACCAAAAAGTTTCGCATTTCCTAAAGCTTTCCAACGCCATATCATTTGCTACATTTGGATGTACAGTTAAAAAATCAGCTCAAAAATACAACCTCGGTGCAACTTGGAGCATTTTCTAAATTACTTTTAAACCGTTCAAAATTAGAAAAAACTTTAAACATGAACAAGTAGCGCAGTTTCATAAGCTTTCCAACGCCATATAATTTTCCTCAATTGGATTAGCCGTTTAGAAATGACATCGAAAATACGAACTCGATTGTTTGGTTTGCGAAATTTTATGATTTTCCAAATTACTCTTTAACTGTAGGGAATTAGAGAAAACTTTCAACATGTGGAAGGAGCGGTTTTGCAGCGCCTTTCCAAGGCCACTTATTTGCCTCATTCCGATAAACGGTTTATAAATGTGATCGAAAATACCATTCACGTTTTTTGCATGAAGAAAAAACGGTTTTCAAAACTGCTCTTAAACCGCTTACATTTTGCCAAATATTTAACTTGGGTCATGATACTGGTGTCCATAGCTTTCCAATGGCATATCGCAAGCCCCATTTGGGCAATGTTGGCGGAAGTTCAACCTAGCACTGGGAGAAGTTTAAGTTGAACAACTCAGACAGTAAAATTGCAAAAAATGCAATTTCATCACGACCCGAGAACAAAATCCGCCAACAAGCGAGATTCCTATTTAAAACCGGTATTTAGTTGCTAAAAACGTTTCTAGATTACACTACCATCATATAGAACACGACTAACCAGAATAATTCGCGGGGGAAGCCACGGTTGCGAAGATAGCCCGAAGGTCGGGTTCATATAGAGGGAAGTTCAGGCGCGTTACTCAGGTAGTTCAGGTTGTGATCAGAATATTATTCTGATCCCGTGATCAGAATAGTGTTTATTATATATATATATATATATATATATATATATATATATATATATATATATATGAGTTTATGTCCTCTACAACATTCACTTATTGCTAATTCTTCATGTTGACTTTTCTGTTAAGTGAATGTGATCGGACCCTTCCCCTCTATGCTAAACTCAACCTAGTCTGTTCACAAATTCTTCATGTGCATTCTATTTGAAACTCGTTCAAATTCTTCATTGTGTCCTTGTCAGCTGAAGAAATTGCGAACGAAACTTTAAAATATTCTTATCTGAAATTTTCGGCTTTTGCCGCTCAAACCGTTACGCATTCCATGATCTAATTATCTATTCACCCACGATCTCAGACGATCTCCACCTCTCAGTACATGGGTGACACATGTCGCAGGAATGAGAAGGGACAGGGGCACGTTCGTCTAAATTCTTCGGGCGAACAGTTTTTCACCTCTGCTATAAATACCCCCTTCCCTTCCTCATTTCATTTTTATTCTGCTCGACCTCACTCCCTCGATCGAGCTTCTCAAACCCTAGCGCCGCCGCTAACTCCATCGTCACCGATGAGGAAGAGCTTCACTGCCTTGACCTCGTCACCATCGTACTCGCGCTGGCCACAGAAATCTTCCCTCCGATGCCACCATAGACGTCTTCCTCCGCCAAGTTAGGGCGTGGAAGATCCGAGCCGACGAACTTCCAAATCTACTCTTATAGTTCATCGTGTTCTTCATAAAGGGTAATTAAAAGTTACTTTTACCGCATTTATTCTACTGATGATTTTCATCAAATCCTTAAAAGGTGTTTATTCGTCAACCTCCACACTCTAAACACCTAGCACAAATCTTCAGTTCTTGATCTGTTTCTCTAAGTGACGTTTTTCTTCATGATTCCTCAATTGTGTGAATCTCACGATCCGCACAACTCTAGAACCTAAGACAAAGAACGCTTAGTGAAATTCTTCAAGACAAATCGGGTCAATTTCCTCAAACTCGTTCAATTTACAAAACCTTCTGAGAACGCATATGACCTCTCCAAATTCTTCGCACCTATACTCTGTTCACAGGTACACATGTCTACTGCTGATTCACTAGGTTCTAATCAACTTAACTCATTTGCAGTGTTCCTCAAAGAAAAGTTGCATACTCCTTCAGAGAACTCGATTGTGCAAATTCCTCAGCTGAAGAAAATGGCAGACGGTAAAGGGCCTCAGAAAGGAGGAAAGACGCTTGAGGTTAATACTGCTTTTGAGATCCCTACGGATATCTATGCAGGGTATTGCACACCTGATGAGGCAACTCATGGCAAGGAAACAAAGAATGAGCGCAAAGTGCGCATTCAGAGGATTGAGAGAAGATGGGCAAGAGAGTGGAGGGAGTACAAATATGTTACTCCCAAATACATGAAGAAATTCGCTCTCAGCCCTCCATGCCCAAGACCTCCTCTGGCACCTAGCCAATTGGCTGATCCAACAAGCCTTAAATGTGGTAAGGGTTATGCTGATGAGTGGGCCAGGCGGCAAGCTAAGCTAGCCAAGTAGGCCAAAGAAGAAGTAAAGAAATTCAATGAGGATTCTGCTGCTGCCGCTGCCGCTGCTGAGGCTTCTTCAAGCAAGAAGGCTATGCCAAAGAAGCCAGGCAAGAAACCACCTTCCTCAGCAATGCCATCACGTCCAAGTTCTTCTTCAATGCCCGCACGACCAATTTCCTCAGTGCCACCAAGGCAATTTCCTCAAGCTGCCCCAATTCCTCAGGCTGCTCAAATTCTTTGGGTTTCAAAACCCTCAGCTCCTTTGGCAAAGTCCTCAGCACATGTGCATCTCGCCACGTGCCAAAGGACCACTGGCATATCAATTGCCTCAGGAGCTTCAGCAAGATCTTCATCTCACCATTCATCAACCGGTCCCACTCTGCTGAAGACCAAGGCCACTGCTGGACGAGGCACTAGACCAAGTCCTCACAAGAAGCAGGTGGTCTTTCAAACACCGTCTGATGATGAAGTTGATGATGATGAATTAGCCGATATCATCATGGACAGACAGCAGCGGGCCGCTAGAGCCAAAGGGAGTGTTGTGCCCCTTCTAATTGATCCGAAGAAAATGCTCAATTTCATCGATCTATGGCACAAGGATCCAAATGCTCCAATGCCAGAGTTGGGCCTCACTCCTGGACAAAGTCACATTGTGAAGGCGTTCATAGATGAAGAGAAGTGGAAGTATGACCAAGCCCGAGTGGCTAAGAAAGCGCAGTACAAGAAGCAGCGCTATCTCAAGGACAATGTCCTCGGTCTTTCACCTGAACAGCTGATACGTCTCCGTCGTATCTATAATTTTTTATTGTTCCATGCCAATATTCTTCAACTCTCATATACTTTTGGCAACTTTTTATATTATTTTTGGGACTAACATATTGATCCGGTGCCCAGTGCCAGTTCTTGTTTGTTGCATGTTTTATGTTTTGCAGAAACCCACTATCAAATGCAGTCCAAATGGGATAAAAACGGACGGAGCTTATTTTTGGAATATTTATGATTTTTGGGAAGTAAAATCAACGCGAGACAGTGCCCGAGGTGGCCACGAGGGTGGCCCGCGCGCCCACTTTCACTGGGCGCGCCCCTGACCCTCGTGGGCCCCTCGTAAGGCGGTTGACGCCCTTCTTTGGCCGCAAGAAAGCTAATTTTTGGAAAAATATATGGGCGAAGGTTTCAATCCAATCAGAGTTATGGATCCCCAGATATAAAATAAATAATGCTAGGGCAGAATCCCAGAATGCAGAAACAGAGAGAGACAGAGAGATAGATCCAATCTCGGAGGGGCTCTCGCCCCTCCCACGCCATGGGACCCAAGGACCAGAGGGGAAACCCTTCTCCCTTCTAGGGAGAAGGTCAAGGAAGAAGAAGAAGAAGGGGGGCTCTGTCCCCCTTGCTTCTGGTGGCGCCGGAACACCACCAGGGGCCATCATCATCACCACGATCTACACTAACACCTCCATCATCTTCACCAACATCTCTATCACATTCCCCCACCTATATTCAGCGGTCCACTCTTCCGCAACCCGCTGTACCCTCTACTTGAACATGGTGCTTTATGCTTCATATTATTATCCAATGATTTGTTGCCATCCTATGATGTCTGAGTAGATTTTTGTTGTCCTATCGGTGATTGATGAATTGCTATGATTGGTTTAATTTGCTTGTGCTTATGTTGTTGTCCTATTGAGCCCCCCGTGTCGCGCAAGCATGAGGGATTCCAGCTGTAGGGTGTTGTAATACATTCATGATCCGCTTATAGTGGGTTGCTTGAGTGACAGAAGCATAAACCCGAGTAAGGGGGTTGTGGCGTATGAGATAAAGGGGACTTGATGCTTTAATGCTATGGTTGGGTTTTACCTTAATGATCTTTACTAGTTGTGGATGCTTGCTAGAGTTCAAATCATAAGTGCATATGATCCAGGAAGAGAAAGTATGTTAGCTTATGCCTCTCCCACATAAAACTTGCTATTGGTCTAGTAAATTTGTCAATTGCTTAGGGACAATTTCACAACTCCTACCACCACTTTTCCGCACTCGCTATATTTAATTTATTGCTTCTTTATCTAAACAACCCCTAGTTTATATTTACGTGCTCTTTATTATCTTGCAAACCTATCCAACAACACCTACAAAGTACTTCTAGTTTCATACTTGTTCTAGGTAAAGTGAACGCTAAGCGTGCGTAGAGTCGTATCAGTGGCAGATAGGACTTGAGAGAATATTTGTTCTACCTTTAGCTCCTCGTTGGGTTCGACACTCTTGCTTATCGAAAGAGGCTACAATTATCCCCTACACTTGTGGGTTATCAAGACCTTTTTCTGGCGCCGTTGCCAGGGAGTCATAGCGTGGGGTGAATATTCTCATGTGTGCTTGTTTGCTTTATCACTAAGTAGTTTTTATTTGCTGTTCTAAATTGTTCTCTATCTTTAGTTATGGATATGGAACACGAAATACCAAAAAAAATTAGGTGTAGTTGCTACTCATGGAGATGGGGAACCTCCTAAAACCCCCGATGCTCGTTATGTGAAATAAATTATGTACTACTTTGATAATCCTGAGAAAACCCCATTCAATTATGTTATATTGGTATGCTAGGCAACTATGCTTGAGATATGATTATACTTGTTGCTCTAGGATGAAGGCTCCACACCTTCCCTTTTCATGCAAATTTAATGATGATAAAACCTTGGCTTCTTATGCTAATGGTATCTATGATTACTATGATGTGGAACAAATAGAAGAATTTGTTGCTTTTATGGGTGCTTATGAGATTGAATGTATGTTTAAAGAGTTTGAAGATTTTGATGATTCAGTTTACAGACCTGAAAAGTTTGCTATACTTAGATATTGCTATGAAAATTATGAATACAATTCCAATATTGATGCATTTATTGAGAAAGTCTCCGCTATCCAAGAAGAGACTAATATTTTGGAGGAGTCTATGGAAGAAGAAATTGATGAAACTGTGAGCTCATTAGATGAAAAAGATAATGAGGAGAGCAAAGAACAAAAGGAGGAAGAGCGGATTAGCTACCCGTGCCCACCTTCTAATGAGAATAACTCTTCAACTCATACATTGTTTAATTTCCCTTCATGCTTACAAAAGGATGATTTCTATGGTGATTGTTATGATCCCGTTGATTCTCTTGAAATACCCCTTTTTGATGATGCTTGCTATGCTTGTGAACAAGATGCCAATATGAATTATGCTTATGGAGATGAACTTGCTATAGTTCCTTATGTTAAACATGAAATTGTTGCTATTGCACCCATGCATGATAGTCCTATTATCTTTTTGAATTCTCCAAACTACATTATATCGAAGAAGTTTGTGCTTATTAAGGATTATATTGATGGGTTGCGTTTTACTACTATACATGATGATTTTGATAGATATAATATGCATGTGCTTGATGCTCCTACTTGCAATTATTATGAGAGAGGAACTATATCTCCACCTCTCTATGTTTCCCACATGATGAAATTGCAAGAAACTGCTTATACTATGCATTGGCCTTTACTATGTGTGCATGAATTGTTCTTTCATGACATGCCGATGCATAGGAAGAGAGTTATACTTCGTTGTTGCATGGTATATGTTACTTTGTGCTCACTACTAAATTACAAATCATTGTTAATTAAAATTGGCTTTGATATTCCTTGGGATCCGGGTGGATCCATTACTTGAGCACTATATGCCTAGCTTAATGGCTTTAAAGAAAGCGCTGCCAGGGAGACAACCCGGAAGTTTTAGAGAGTCATTTATTTCTGTTGAGTACTTTTATATAGTCTAAAAAAAAGAGGGGAACCCAAAACTTTTTCAAAAAGGAAAGTGAAAGTGAGAGAGATAAGCATTGTTGAAGTGGGAGAGCTCCTTGAACTTTGTTCATGCTCACGGAAACTTTGTGACTCCTGATTACAGAAACTTTTAATCAAAAATAATTATCCCCTTGTACAATTCCATTGTATTATAAAAAATAATGTTCCAAGGTTTGCCTTTAGGATGTTTACAATGCTTGTTGGTTTGTGCGGTGCAAGACAGAAAATTTGGCTGTAGTGCGTGATTTTACATTTTTTACTGGAATGTCAAACGGTTCTAATTATTTTTGCACTGTCTTTCTGCACAAGTTTTTTATTTTTCCTAATTTTGGTAGAATGTTTGGGTATCAGAAGTATGGTGAATGTTCAGATTGCTACAGACTGTTCTGTTTTTGACAGATTCTGTTTTTGATGCATAGTTTACTTGTTTTGATGAAACTATCAATTTCTATTAGTGGGTTAAGCCATGAAAAAGTTATATTAAAGTAGACACAATGCAAAAACAAAATATGAATTGTTTTGCAACAGTACTTAGAGTAGTGATTTGCTTTATTATACTAACGGATCTTATCGAGTTTTCTGTTGAAGTTTTGTGTGGATGAAGTGTTTGATCGAGGAGGTCTCGATATGAGGAAAAGGAGGAGAGGCAAGAGCTCAAGCTTGGGGATGCCCAAGGAACCCCAAGTAAATATTCAAGGAGACTCAAGCGTCTAAGCTTGGGGATGCCCTTGAAGGCATCCCCTCTTTCTTCAACAAGTATCGGTATGTTTTTGTATTCGTTTCGTTCATGCAATATGTGCAAGTCTTGGAGCGTCTTTTGCATTTAGTTTTCACTTTTCTTTTATGCACCATGCTAGTATGAGATAGTACTTGGTTGATTTATAGAATGCTCATTGCACTTCACTTAAATCTTTTGAGTATGGCTTTATAGAATGCTTCATGTGCTTCACTTATATCATTTGAAGTTTGGATTGCCTGTTTCTCTTCACATAGAAACTGCCATTTGTGGAATGCTCTTTTGCTTCACTTATATTTGTTAGAGCGTGGGAATATCTTTTGTAGAAAGAATTAAACTCTCTTGCTTCACTTATATCTATTTAGAGAGATGACAGGAATTGGTCATTCACATGGTTAGTCATAAAATCTTACATAAAACTTGTAGGTCACTGAATATGATATGTTTGATTTCTTGCAATAGTTTTGCAATAGAAAGGTGGTGATATTAGAGTCGTGCTAGTGGGGTAATTGTGAAATTGAGAAATACTTGTGTTGAGGTTTGCAAGTCCCATAGCATGCACATATGGTAACAGTTGTGTGACAAATTTGAAGCATGGGGTGTTCTTTGATTGCCTTCCTTATGAGTGGAGGTCGGGATCACGCGATGGTTAATTCCTACCAACCCTTCCCCTAGGAGCATGCATAGTAGTAATTTTCTTCGAGGGCTAATAAACTTTTGCAATAAGTATATGAGTTCTTTATGACTAATGTGAGTCCATGGATTATACGCACTCTCACCCTTCCATCATTGCTAGCCTCTACGGTACCGTGCATTGCCCTTTCTCACCTCGAGAGTTGGTGCAAACTTCGCCGGTGCATCCAAACCCCGTGATATGATACACTCTATCACACATAAGCCTCCTTATATCTTCCTCAAAACAGCCACCATACCTACCTATCATGGCATTTCCATAGCCATTCTGAGATATATTGCCATGCAACTTCCATCATCATCATATACATGACTTGAGCATTCATTGTCATATTGCCTTGCATGATCGTAAGATAGCTAGCATGATTTTTTCATGGCTTGTCCATTTTTTTTATGTCATTGCTACCCTAGATCGTTGCACATCCCGGTACACCGCGGAGGCATTCATATTGAGTTGTAAGTAAATAAAGTGTGATGATCATCATTATTAGAGCGTTGCCCTAGTGAGGAAACGATGATGGAGACTATGATTCCCCCACAAGTCGGGATGAGACTCCGGACTTTATGAAAAATAAAAGAGGCCAAAGAAGCCCAAATAAAAAAAGGACAAAGAAGCCCACCAAAAAATAAAAAAAATAAAATAATAAAATAAAATAATAAACAAAAATGAGAGAAAAAGAGAGAAGGGGCAATGTTACTATCCTTTTACCACACTTGTGCTTTAGAGTAACACCATGTTCTTCATATAGAGAGTCTCTGGAGTTATCACTTTCATACTAGTGGGAATTTTCATTATAGAACTTGGCTTGTATATTCTGACGATGGGCTTCCTCAAACGCCTGAGGTCTTCATGAGCAAGGAAGTTGGATGCACACCCACTTAGTTTCCAGTTTGAGCTTTCATACACTTATAGCTCTTAGTGCATCCGTTGCATGGCAATCCCTACTCCTCGCATTGACATTAATTGATGGGCATCTCCATAGCCCGTTGATTAGCCGCGTCGATGTGAGACTTTCTCCTTTTTTTGTCTTCTCCACACAACCTCCATCATCATACTCTACTCCACCCATAGTGCAATGTCCATGGCTTGCGCTCATGTATTGCGTGAGGGTTGAAAAGGCTGAAGCGCATTATAAAGTATGAACCAATTGCTTGGCTAAAACCGAGGTTGTGCATGATGGGAGCATTTTGTGTGACGAAAATGAAGCATGGCCAAACTATATGATTTTGTAGGGATAAGCTTTCTTTGGCTATGTTATTTTGATAAGACATAGTTGCTTTATTAGTATGCTTGAAGTATTATTGCTTTTATGTCAAATGATAGACTATTGCTTTGAATCACTCGTGTCTTAATATTCTTGCCATGATTAGATTACATGATCAAGATTATGTTAGGTAGCATTCCACATCAAAAATTATCTTTTTTATCATTTACCTACTCTAGGACGAGCAGGAAATAAGCTTGGGGATGCTGATACGTCTCCATCGTATCTATAATTTTTTATTGTTTCATGCCAATATTCTTCAACTTTCATGTACTTTTGGCAACTTTTTATATTATTTTTGGGACTAACATATTGATCCAGTGCCCAGTGCTAGTTCCTGTTTGTTGCATGTTTTATGTTTCGCAGAAACCCAATATCAAACGGAGTCCAAAAGGAATAAAAACGGAAGGAGCTTATTTTTGGAATATTTATGATTTTTGGGAAGTAAAATCAACGCGAGACGGTGCCCGAGGTGGCCATGAGGGTGGCTCGCGCGCCCACTTTCACTAGGCATGCCCCTGACCCTTGTGGGCCCCTCGTAAGGCGGTTGACGCCCTTCTTTGGCTGCAAGAAAGCTAATTTTTGGAAAAATATCTGGGCAAAGGTTTCAATCCAATCGGAGTTACGGATCTCCAGATATAAAAGAAACGGTGCCAGGGCAGAATCCCAGAACGCAGAAACAGAGAGAGACAGAGAGATAGATCCAATATCGGAGGGGCTCTTGCCCCTCCCATGCAATGGGAGCCAAGGACCAGAGGGGAAACCCTTCTCCCTTCTAGGGAGAAGGTCAAGGAAGAAGAAGAAGAAGAAGAAGGGGAGCTCTCTCCCCCTTGCTTCCGGTGGCGCTGGAACACCGCGAGGGCCATCATCATCACCACGATCTACACCAACACCTCCATCATCTTCACCAATATCTCCATCACCTTCCCCCATCTATATTCAGCAGTCCACTCTCCCGCAACCCGCTCTCCCGCAACACGCTGTACCCTCTACTTGAACATGGTGCTTTATGCTTCATATTATTATCCAATGATTTGTTGCCATCCTATGATGTCTGAGTAGATTTTCGTTGTCCTATCTGTGATTAATGAATTGCTATGATTGGTTTAATTTGCTTGTGCTTATGTTGCTGTCCTATTGTTCCCCCCGTGTCGCGCAAGCATGAGGGATTCCCGCTGTAGGGTGTTGCAATACATTCATGATTCGCTTATAGTGGGTTGCTTGAGTGACAGAAGCATAAACCCGAGTAAGGGGGTTGTGGCGTATGGGATAAAGAGGACTTGATGCTTTAATGCTATGGTTGGGTTTTACCTTAATGATCTTTAGTAGTTGCAGATGCTTGCTAGAGTTCCAATCATAAGTGCATATGATCCAAGAAGAGAAAGTATGTTAGCTTATGCCTCTCCCACATAAAACTTTATATCGGTTTAGTAAAGTAGTCAATTGCTTAGGGACAATTTCACAACTCCTACCACCACTTTTCCACACTCGCTATATTTAGTTTATTCCTTCTTTATCTAAACAACCCCTAGTTTATATTTACGTGCTCTTTATTATCTTGCAAACCTATCCAACAAGACCTACAAAGTACTTCTAGTTTCATACTTGTTCTAGGTAAAGCGAACGCTAAGTGTGCATAGAGTCATATCAGTGGCAGATAGGACTTGAGAGAATATTGGTTCTACCTTTAGCTCCTTGTTGAGTTTGACACTCTTACTTATCGAAAGAGGCTACAATTAACCCCTACACTTGTGGGTTATCAATAGCTCATAGCAGTGCAAGCTGAAATCAAAAAGCTCAGCAAAGAATTTGACGCCTACAAGGCTGAATGGTAGGGTGCCAAAGTCAGATTCGTCAAGCTGACGAAGAAATTCACATCAAGTGCTGCTGCTCCTGTGCACATTGACGTCACTCAGGCTGAAGCATCTGCTCAAGCCACTGAAGGAATTGCCAGCACCGCTAATGATAATCAGGCTGCTGATGAAACTGTAAGCACCAGGGCTGCTGAAGAAATTCCAGCCGCTGAAGAAACTGCCAGGGCAACCACTAGTGTTGCACGTGAAGAACCTACCAGGCTGGCTAAAGACTCTGCTGCTGCGCCTGAAGAAACTGCTTATGTCAGGCCAACTGCATCAGTTGGGCCTGAAGAAATCGATCCAACTCCCACTGCTCCGCCTGCACCAAAACCAAGCCCGGTTCTTCCTTCTACTCTGGAAGTGAAGAAAACCAAAGCTGCGAGCGTGCTGCTTTGAAGAAGAGGAAACCATCGGCTGCCACAGAATCTTCGGCCCCCAAGAAGGCGAAGATTTTGACAAGTTCAACAGACAATCCCATTGATGTTGTTCCTCTTGCAAGTATGCCATCAAAGGAACTTGTTCCTTATGGTGAAGAATATCAGATTCCTGAAGAATCTGCTGAAGAAGATCCCTCTGCTGCTTCCACAGAGCAGATGGATGAGGAAATTGAAGTTGAAGCTTTCACTTCAACTCCTCAGGTATCATCGCCAACGCCTCAGTTTACTGCTAAAGAGGCCGGCGTTGAAGAAATGGAAGTGGATGAGGATGTGGACATTTGCTGCACCACTCCTGTGATGAACGATGATTTTTGGGATAGCCAACGCCCTAACTCTCCTCTGTTCACACCAATTCAACAAATTCCTCAGTCCCCAGCTCCAACTGAAGTTCAAATGGGCTCTGAAGAAATTCATGCCACCCCTTCCATTCATGAAGACATTCCAGCCACTAGTGCTGATGCAAATGCTGAAGAAATGGAGGCCCAGGCTCCTACTGAGGAAGAAGATATTCCTCAGCCTGCGGCTCCAGAAATTGACATACCAGAGGTTATTCTTCAGATTATTGACACTCCCCAGCCTCAGCCGAAGAATCCATTCTCCAAAACTCCGAAGTTCAAGGCTGATGCCTTCTTAAATGAGCATGTATTCTTCACTGACTATAATCCATATGACTCTGCTCGTCTGAGGAGGAAGCGCTTCTGGACAGCTAGCCAAGCCAATTTCTATTCTTCAGTGTTGTTCGACAAGGACAAAGTCTTCGACCATGAGCATATTCCTCACTTGGATATGGAATCACTGCCTTGCTTTGCTCCAGTCCTCGCTGTCATTCATGATGCTGGCCTACTCAATTTCTGCACTAACATCTACGACTGGAATGAAGAACTCATTCTTCAATTCTATGTGATGCTGCACATCACAGGCAATGCTGGAGATGTGAACTCTTGGGTGTTGGACTGGATGACAGAGAACACACACTATAAGGCACCGGCAACTGAATTGCTTCGTGCCATGCCTATCAATCCTCCCCCAGAAGGTGCGCGTCTGATCTACTCTGAAACTGAGCTGTCAGATCATTTCATGCAATTGTTGATGAAGCCATTGAAGCATGTACAAGCCTCAAGGACCAAATTCCTCGTGAAGGAATTGCAATATGTGCCAAGGACAGTCTATCGCATTCTGACAAAGACATTGAGTCCTATCAAAGGCCACAATTCGAATGATGAAGAAGTCGTTAGCATCATGAAGAATCTGCTTTTCAACATCATGCACAGTATTCCCGTGAACTATCATGATTTCTTCGTGAGGACTTTGGCAAACGTTGCAATGTTCCCATTTGAGCTGAAGCCTTACACTCCCTGGATTATGAGATTCCTCAGATCAAGGTCTTCACTCAACTACAAAGCTGATACACTCAACCATGGTAGCTACTTGCCCCCAATTGAAGTCCTCAAACAGACATTTTCCTCAACTGATGAAAAGGGCAAGGCCACTGCTGTTATTGATGAGGGCATTCGACCATTGGATGGACAGTTTCGCAAAGCTTCTTCATACTCCACCAATGATAACTCTGCTACTCATGATACTGCCGCTAATGCATCCAACCAAAGTCCTCAGGCAACAACTCCAAGGGTGATGACTGATCATGAGCTTCTCCTCAGTCTTCATCAAAAGGTGGATCGCAATCACAAATGGGTAAAACGCTAGTTTGGTTCAATTCTTTACAACATGACTGCCACATATAATTCAGTGAAGAAGAACCATTACTACCTTAATGAAGTGTTTGATCGCACCTGGGCTATACTGTCTCACCTTTACGGTGATGAGGATCTCAAGCAGATGGGCTTCAAGCAGGACTTCGGCTGGGCTAAGCCCCCACCAAAGAAATTCAAGAAAGTTGCAGTTCCTCCTTTGGTGCCCAGTTCACATTCCTCATCCCGTGACACTGATGAAAATGAAGATCTGGACGACACTGCGGCAGGCCCCACTCCAACAAATGACCCCAACAACGTTGACGCTCCTCCATCGACTTCGTGAAGAACTTCTTCAGGGGCGTTAGTCCTCACTTTTCATCCCTTTTGGTCATTTGATGACAAAGGGGGAGAAATTTGAGTTAGTCTTCAAGTGGGTCTATATATATGGGTGTTTTTTTGTTAAGTTGCAACTCTCGCTCTTCTGAAGCTTTTGTTGATTGAGTTGTAAACTTAAGTCCGATGGTGACCTGATACTTTTGCTCTGTTTTTCTGCATGCTATTTCCTCATTAATGTTATGCACACATGCTAAATCAGATCAGTCACCATATTTCATCATGCATTTCAAATTCTTCATTTCATATGTTAAATGCGTGTATGAATTACAAGATATAGGGGGAGATCTCCATAATTCTACTCTTCAAATGTGCATTGCTTCAAAAGCAAATTCCTCACTATGCACATCTTCAGGGGGAGTTCTTCTATATCTTGCAATCAAATTCCTCAATATTGAGTACTTTCAAGCATTGAAAACTTAACCTATATTGTCATCAATCACCAAAAAGGGGGGAGATTGTAAGTGCATCTAGTGCCCCTTAGTGATTTTGGTGTATTGAAGACTTATAGGTTAAGGGACTAATATGTTTGTGAGTGTACACAGGCTCTATAAGTCAATGAGGAGTTTGATATTTACAGTGAAAGTCGACCCCTAAAAATGAATGTCTTCGGCTGAAGACTTTGGTTCTCCTGAAGACTTTGAAAGTGAAGAAATTGGTGTGACCGTGAAGACTTCGATATTCATGCGAGGAATCTGGAGCGTGAAGACTTTTGTTTTCGTAGTTCCATTTTCTTCTTCTTGAGTCATAGGAAACACCGTACTGTTAAAGGGGGTCGAGGTAATACTAAGGAAACATATTTCCAAGTGATGCTCATCTCAAATCCTACACCTACCCAATCCTTCGAGTGAAGCCATTGGAAATCTCATATCAGTTCAATCAATTTCTTCAGTGAAAGAGACAAAGATCTTCTGGTCTCCGAGGAATTTGTTCTGACTGAGGACTTAGGAATTCGCCAGTGTGGATTGCCTACACAGTGAGGAACATGATAACCCTGAGGAATTCGAGCCTCAAATCCGACCGTTGCTGTGCAACGCGCCAGCTGTCCCAAAATATCCTACCACCTAACGGTCATATCAGACAAGGGAATTTATGTATTATCATGTCGAGCTGCTCCCTAGGCTATAAATAGTCACCCCCTACAACCACCAGCTGGTTGGCTGCTCCGAGAGAAACTGACACTTGTCATTTGAGAGCATCCCATCCTCCAAGAACTTTGAGCGAAAATCATCGAGTGAGGAAAACCAAAATCCCAGACCCAAACCTACAAACCCCAAAGTGATTGAGCATCACTGAAGAGATTGTTCCTATGTGGAACCGACGCTTATTACCTTTGAGGACTGTGTATCTTCTAGACTGTTAGGCGTCATGGTCTGAGCATCCAAGAGGAATTGTGGATTGCCGAGTGACCAAGTCTATGAAGGTTTGGAAGTCACCTGTGAAGACTTACCATTACTGTTGGGCGAGGTCTGTGTGATCTTAGCTCAAGGAGAATACGGTGAGGACTGTGTGTCCGGGACTGTGTGTCCTCGAGTTTAAATACTTAGCCGCTCCAACCAGATGTGCAACTGTCACAGCAGTTGGAACTGGTCTACCAAATCATTGTCTTCACCAAGCCAACTGGTTCCATTTCCTCAACCCTTTCATTTCCTCAGTTATGTGTTGATGTACCTGATCATTACTGCTTGAAGACTTTGATAGAAGACTTTCTCTATTTCCTCAATCCTAATTCTTCAGTCTGTTTGTCTTCATCCTGCTTATCCTGTGTTTGCGCTTTCTGTACTCTGTGTCTGTCTTTCATTTCATCATGATGACTATGTTGTTACTCTGTTTTGCTTATACTTGAGTACTTATTCCGCTGCAAGTAGTTCTTCGCTTAGGAATTTCCTCACCCTGAAATTCCTCAGTGAAGAATTCATAAAAATTGCCTATTCACCCCCCTCTAGTCGACGTAACGCACTTTCACTGCTTCTTTTTCAGGCTTCTTGCGGTTGCAATTAGCTGACGCTTAAAGCATTCCTGTTCGGCGGGCTCTTCAGGCACGATGAAATCTTCGTCACCGAGGCTAACCTCGTCCTCGGAGAGCGGAAGGTAGTTGCTATCCTCCGAGTCTTCGTTCGTGGCCTGTTCGCCAGGGCTGACTCGCCCACCCTCCCTGTTCCTCCTGTGCGGAGGTCAGCTCAACGGGGTCTTCATTGTTTTCGGCACCATCTGGTGTGTTATCCTCTTCTCTGACGGTATTTTTGTTTTTACTACAGCGTGGTTTAGAGCGGCGCCACTGACGTCGGTGCTTCGGTTGTATCTCAGGAGGTTTATCCTCGACTGGATTTTCATTGTCGCTGTTATTTTCTTTGGGTGTATCCACCATGTATATATCGTACGAGGAGGTGGCTGTCCAAGCCCTGTAGGCAGTGGTTCTAGCTCCTCTCTGGCATCATCGTCCATACCGTCGATGTCTTCGGAGTCGTAATCAAGCATGTCGGTTAAGTCATCGACAGTGGCTACAAAGTGGGTGGTGGGTGGGAAACGAAGTTCTTCGTCGTCCGCTTCCCGTTCGAGCCGCACATAGTTCGGCTGAGAATCCCCTGACAGGGAGAGGGATTTCAATGAATTTAACACATCGCCAAAAGGCGAGTGCTGGAAGATGCCCGCGGAGCTGAACTCCAAGACCGGCGCCCAATCAGGGTCGATGGGCGCGCATGCACGCGGTCCGAAACCCATGGCTGGAGACGAGTCCGAGGTTCCGGTAACACAAGCCTAGCTCAACGTTGGGTCTGTGTGCGGCTCGAGCACCGCTGAGTCTACGGCCTCCGTGGCGGGGTTAAGCTTCCCATCTTCGGACGATGCAGTTCGCTCCGGCTCTAGGGCCAGAGCGGTCACAGGCGCTTGATATGTCTCCAACGTATCTATAATTTTTGATTGCTCCATGCTACTTTACCTACTATTTTGGACTATATTGGGCTTTATTTTCCACTTTTATATTATTCTGGGGACTAACCTATTGATCGGAGGCCCAGCCCAGAATTGTTGTTTTTTGCCTATTTCAGTACACTAGTAGAAAAAGGGTCAAATGTGAAGCACATTAGTGCCGGTTTGATTTTGGCCCGGTACTAATGGTACCATTAGTGCCGGTTCGAACGGATTTGCATTAATGCCGGTTCGTGTTGAACCTTTAGTACCGGTTCGTGGCACGAACCGGTACTAAAGGGATGGTGGCAGGCTGGCGTTAGGCCGGGGCCCCATGATCACCTCTAGTACCGGTTCGTGGCACGAACCGGTACTAAAGGTCTAACCTTTAGTACCGGTTCGTGGCACGAACCGGTACTAAAGGGGTCTGACCTATAGTACCGGTTCGTGGCACAAACCGGCACTATAGGGCAATTTTCAAACTCTACCTCCCTGTGTCGCCATTTCAGTTCTGAAAAAATCAAAAGAAAATGATAAAAACTTCAAAAAATAAAATCCTTCGAGAGGTAGTTATATTACTACATTTACTAGTTAGGAAAATTTGAAAACTACAATTTGGACATGTTTTGCAAAAAGTGTAGGGAAAATGTAAAACGGCTATAACTTTTGCATACGATGTCGGAAAAAAACGTATAATATATCAAAAAATTCAGCACGAAAATCCGCATCCGATGGAGACCGCCTATGGCCTGTTTGGAATTTTTTAGAATCCTCAAATTCCAAAAGGAAAAAAGATATGGTTAAATTTTAGTTTTTAAAAAAAAATTGGTTAAATCTAGTCAAACTACTTATTCAAGAAGTATTAATGTTACTACATAATTATTCAAGAATATTATTGTTACTAAATAATTATTTCAATTTTTTGAATTTTGGTCAAATCTGGTCAAACTATGGTCAAACTGTGGTCAAACTATGGTCAAACTTATTCAAGAAATATTAGCGTTACTAAATAATTACTATTTTTTTAGAATAATAGTTTCAAACTCAAAAGGTGAAATGTGTGACTTCATGCTCAAGCTAAACTCTTGAGGGTTAATAGGATTGACATCTTACTATTATCAGGAAAACAACAAGTGCAGACTCGGAAGCGAAGGAGAATAGAACCCGAAAGTTAAGCGTGCTCGGGCTAGAGTAGTGAGAGGGATGGGTGACCGGTCGGGAAGTTAGATGATTTGGAATGAGTGATCCACACTTGAGCAGTTAAGAGAGGTGATTAGAGACTAAATCATCAAATAATTCAGAAAAATTAAAAATCAAAAAAAAATCAAAAAAAATTCAAAAAAAAACCTTTAGTACTGGTTGGTAACACCAACCGGTACTAAAGGTCCCCCATACCAGAGCGCGAGCTCACGCCACGTGGTGGCACTTTAGCGTCGGTTCGTGCCGAACCGGTACTAAAGGGGGGGGCCTTTAGTGCCCACCCTTTAGTGCCGGTTATGGAACCGGCACTAAAGGCCCTTACGAACCGGCGCTAAAGCTCCGTTTTCTACTAGTGGTATTTCGAAGAAACAAATATCAAACGTAGTCCAAACGAAATAAAACCTTTGGGAACGTGATTTTCTCACCGAACGTCATCCAAGAGACTTGGACCCTACTCCAAGAAGTGCCAGAGGCGGTCACGAGGGTGGAGGGCGCCCCCTGGGTGCGCCCCTTGCCTCATGGGCCCCCTGTTGCTCCACCGATGTACTCCTTCCTCCTATATATACCTACGTACCCCCGTCAGATCAGATACGGAGCCAAAAACCTAATTCCACCGCCGCAACTTTCTGTATCCACGAGATCAAATCTTGGGGCCTGTTCCAGAGCTCCGCCGGAGAGGGCATCTACCACGGACGGCTTCTACATCAACACCATAGCCTCTCCGATGAAGTGTGAGTAGTTTACTTCAGACCTTCGGGTCCATAGCTAGTAGCTAGATGGCTTCTTCTCTCTTTTTGGATCTCAATACAATGTTCTCCCCCTCTCTTGTGGAGATCTATTCGATGTAATCTTCTTTTTGCGGTGTGTTTGTTGAGACCGATGAATTGTGGGTTTATGATCCAGCTTATCTATGATTAATATTTGATTCTTCTCTGAATTCTTTTATGTATGATTGAGTTATCTTTTCAAGTCTCTTCGAATTATCCGTTTGGTTTGGCCAACTAGATTGGTAGTTCTTGCAATGGGAGAAGTGTTTAGCTTTGGGTTCAATCTTGCGGTGTCCTTACCCAGTGACAGAAAGGGTTGCAAGGCACGTATTGTATTGTTGCCATCGAGGATAACAAGATGGGGTTTTTTATCATATTGCATGAATTTATCCCTCTACATCATGTCATCTTGCTTAAGGCGTTACTCTGTTTTTAACTTAATACTCTAGATGCATGCTGGATAGCGGTCGATGAGTGGAGTAATAGTAGTAGATGTAGAATCGTTTGATCTACTTGTCTTGGACGTGATGCCTATATACATGATCATACCTAGATAACCTCATAATTATTCGCTTTTCTATCAATTGCTCAACAGTAATTTGTTCACCCACCGTAGAATACTTATGCTCTTGAGAGAAGCCACTAGTGAAACCTATGGCCCCCGGGACTATTCTCATCATATCAATCTCCATTACTTTATTACTTGCTTTGTTTTTACTTTGCCTTTTACTTTTTACTTTGCATCTCTATATCAAAAATACCAAAAATATTATTTATCATCTCTATCAGATCTCACCCTCGTAAGTGACCGTGAAGGGATTGACAACCCCTAATCGCGTTGGTTGCGAGTAGCTATAATTTTGTGTAGGTACGAGGCACTCGTGCGTGATCTCCTACCGGATTGATACCTTGGTTCTCAAAAACTGAGGGAAATACTTACGCTACTTTACTGCATCATCCTCTCCTCTTCGGGGAAATCCAACACAGTGCTCAAGAGGTAGCAAGAAGAATTTCTGGCGCCGTTGTCGGGGAGTTTGCGCAAAAGTCAACAACACCAAGTACCCATCACAATCCCTATCTCTCGCATTACATTATTTGCCTCCCGTTTTCCTCTCCCCCACTTCACCCTTGCCGTTTTATTCGCCCGCTCTTTCCCGTTCTCCTCTTCGCCTTTTTGTTTGCTACGGAAAGACCCACCGGGATCACCAATGAGAATTTAGATGATTTTGATGATGATGACTCCGGAATCTTTTGCTATTTACTTGATGAATCTTTAAAAGATGCTTGGGATAGGTTACTAAGGATTCGGGCTAGTTATGTGCCACAATATCAAATTGAGGTTTACTTAAAAAGTTTCTATGTTGGCTTGCCCGCTTCTTTCAAACAAGTTATAGATTCTATTTTTGAAGAAGGTTTTCTTGAAGGGGATGCTATAGATACCTATGAAAAAATGAAAACCATATTTGGGCACCCTTTAAATGATAAAGTTGAATCAACTACCCTCTTGTTCTTTTATCAAAATGAAATTATCAAAGATATGAAGTCTAGTTTAGAGGCAAATTTCCGTAACGTGCTTAATCTTACTTCTTCCATTAATGGGCACGTGCTTAACTTAAATAGGAGGATGAATGCCATTGAAAGGAGATCCTCCTCTCCGAGTGCCAAAGATGGCAAAACCTAGATCTATCCTTGCTTTTATGCCTAGCTAAGGGCGTTAAACGATAGCGCTTGTTGGGAGGCAACCCAATTTTATTTTGTGTTTTTTGTTTTTGCTTCTGTTTAGGAATAAATAATCCATCTACTTTCTGTTTAGATGTGGTTTTATGTTTTAATTAGTGTTTGTGCCAAGTAGAACCTATAGGATAAGCTATGATGATAGTTGATTTGATTCTGCTGAAAAACAGAAACTTTGCGCTCACGATAAAAAATTCAATAAATCACAGAAACGTGATTTTGCATTGATTCTTTTTGCTGCTGATCAATAAACAAATTTTACAGTACGTCCTATTTTGGTAGAATTTTTAGAGTTCCATAAGTTTGCGTTAGTTACAGATTGCTACAGACTGTTCTGTTTTTGACAGATTCTGTTTTTGTGTGTTGTTTGCTTATTTCAATGCATCTATGGCTAATAAATTAGTTTATAAACCATAAGGAAGTTGGAATACAGTAGGGTTAACACCAATATAAATAAAGAATAAGTTCATTACAGTACCTTAAAGTAGTCTTTTGTTTTCTTTCACTAACGGAGCTCACGAGATTTCTATTGAGTTTTGTGTTGTGAAGTTTTCAAGTTTTGGGTGAATTATTTTGATGGATTATGGAACAAAGAGTGGCAAGAGCCTAAGCTTGGGGATCCCCATGGCACCCCCAAGATAATCCAAGGACACCAAAAAGTCAAAGCTTGGGGATGCCCTGGAAGGCATCCCCTCTTTCGTCTACTTCCATCAGTAATTTACTTGGAGCTATATTTTTATTCACCACATGTCATGTGTTTTGCTTGGAGCGTCTTGTATTATTTGCGTCTTTGCTTGTTAGTTTTCCACAATCATCCTTGCTGTACACACCTTTTGAGAGAGCCATACATGATTTAGAATTTGCTAGAATACTCTATGTGCTTCGCTTATATCTTTTGAGCTTGATAGTTTTGCTCATAGTGCTTCACTTATACCTTTCGAGCGTGATAATTTTTGCTCTAGTGCTTCACTTAGATCTTTTAGAGCACGGTGGTGGATTTGTTTTAAAGAAACTATTGATCTCTCATGCTTCACTTAGATTATTTTGAGAGTTGTTAATAGCATGGTAATTCGCTTAAAGATAATATACTTGGTATTCAAGATTTGTGAAACTTTCTTTTGAGTGCGTTGAATACTAAGATCAGTTTGATGCTTGATAATTGTTTTGAGATATGGAGGTGATAATATCAAAGCAATGCTAGTTGGGGTGATTATGAATTTAAAGAATGCCTGTGTTGAAGTTTGTGATTCTCGTAGCATGCAGGTATGGTGAACCGCTTTGTGATGAAGTCGGAGCACAACTTTATTTATTGATTGTCTTCCTTATGAGTGGCAGTCGGGGACGAGCGATGGTCTTTTCCTACCAATCTATTCCCCTAGGAGTATGCGTTTAGTGCTTTGGTTTTTTATGATTCTAAATTTTTGCAACAAGTGCATGAGTTCTTTTGATTAATGTTGAGTCCATGGATTATACGCACTCTCACCCTTCTGCCACTGCTAGCCTCTCTAATACCGCACACTTTTCACCGGTATCATATACCCACCATATACCTTCCTCAAAACAGCCACCATACCTACCTATCATGGAATTTCCATAGCCATTCCGAGATATATTGCCATGCAACTTTCCAGCGTTCCGTTCATATGACACACATTACTTTTGTCATATTGCTTTTTGCATGAACATGTAGTTGACATTGTATTTGTGGCAAAGCCACCGTTCATAATTCTTTCATACATGTCACTCTTGATTCATTGCATATCCCGGTACACCGCCGGAGGCATTCATATAGAGTCATATTTTGTTCTAGTATCGAGTTGTAATTGTTGAGTTGTAAGAAAAATAAAAGTGTGATGATCATCATCATTAGAGCATTGTCCCAGTGAGGAAAGGATGATGGAGACTATGATTCCCCCATAAGTTGGGATGAGACCCCGGACTTTATGAAAAATAAAAAGAGGCCAAAGAAGCCCAAACAAAAAAAAAGAGGCCAAAGAAGCCCACCAAAATAAAAAAAATGAGAGAAAAAGAGAGAAGGGACAATGCTACTATCCTTTTTCCACACTTGTGCTTCAAAGTAGCACCATGATCTTCATGATAGAGAGTCTCATATGTTGTCACTTTCATATACTAGTGGGAATTTTTCATTATAGAACTTGGCTTGTATATTCCAATGATGGGCTTCCTCAAAAGTGCCCTAGGTCTTCGTGAGCAAGCAAGTTGGATGCACACCCATTTAGTTTCTTTTGTTGAGATTTCATGTACTTATAGCTCTAGTGCATCCGTTGCATGGCAATCCCTACTCACTCACATTGATATCTATTGATGGGCATCTCCATAGCCCATTGATACGCCTAGTTGATGTGAGACTATCTTCTCCTTTTTTGTCTTCTCCACAACCACCATTCTATTCCACCTATAGTGCTATGTCCATGGCTCATGCTCATGTATTGCGTGAAAGTTGAAAAAGTTTGAGATTTCTAAAGTATGAAACAAT
This sequence comes from Triticum aestivum, assembly GCF_018294505.1. NCBI lineage: Eukaryota > Viridiplantae > Streptophyta > Magnoliopsida > Poales > Poaceae > Triticum > Triticum aestivum. Next base: position 584,643,097 of record NC_057813.1, on the reverse strand, counting down.
TGCTTGGCTCGTCATCGGGGTTGTGCATGATTAAATACTTTGTGTGATGAAGATAGAGCATAGCCAGACTATATGATTTTGTAGGGATAACTTTCTTTAACCATGCTATTTTGAGAAGACATGATTGCTTTAACTTATATGCTTGAAGTATTATTACCTTTATGTTAATATGAACTTTTGTCTTGAATCTTTCGGATCTGAGTATTCATGCCACAGTTAAGAAGATTCACATTGAAATTATGCCAAAGTATCACTCCGCATTAAAATTTCTTTTTTATCATTTACCTACTCGAGGACGAGCAGGAATTAAGCTTGGGGATGCTTGATACGTCTCCAACGTATCTATAATTTTTTATTGCTCCATGCTACTTTATCTACTGTTTTGGACTATATTGGGCTTTATTTTCCACTTTTATATTATTTTTGAGACTAACCTATTAACCGGAGGCCCAGCCCGGAATTGCTGTTTTTTGCCTATTTCAGTATTTCGATGAAACATAATATCAAACGGAGTCCAAACGGAATAAAACATTCGGGAACGTGATCCAGGAGACTTGGAGCCTACTCCAAGAAGTGCCAGAGGCGGTCACGAGGGTGGAGGGCGCCCCCCTGGGCGCGCCCCCTGCCTCGTGGGCCCCCTGTTGCTCCACCGACGTACTCCTTCCTCCTATATATACCTACGTACCCCCGTCAGATCAGATACAGAGCCAAAAACCTAATTCCACCGCCGCAACTTTTTGTATCCACGAGATCCCATCTTGGGGCCTGTTCTGAAGCTCCGCCGGAGAGGGCATCTACCGCGGAGGGCTTCTACATCAACACCATAGCCTCTCCGATGAAGTGTGAGTAGTTTACTTCAGACCTTCAGGTCCATAGCTAGTAGCTAGATGGTTTCTTCTCTCTTTTTGGATCTCATACAATGTTCTCCCCCTCTCTTGTGGAGATCTATTCGATGTAATCTTCTTTTTGCGGTGTGTTTGTTGAGACCGATGAATTGTGGGTTTATGATCCAGCTTATCTATGAATAATATTTGATTCTTCTCTGAATTCTTTTATGTATGATTGAGTTATCTTTGCAAGTCTCTTCAAATTATCCGTTTGGTTTGGCCAACTAGATTGGTAGTTCTTGCAATGGGAGAAGTGTTTAGCTTTGGGTTCAATCTTGCGGTGTCCTTACCCAGTGACAGAAAGGGTTGCAAGGCACGTATTGTATTGTTGCCATCGAGGATAACAATATGAGTTTTTTATCATATTGCATGAATTTATCCCTCTACATCATGTCATCTTGCTTAAGGCGTTACTCTGTTTTTAACTTAATACTCTAGATGCATGCTGGATAGCGGTCGATGAGTGGAGTAATAGTAGTAGATGCAGAATCGTTTCGATCTACTTGTCTTGGACGTGATGCCTGTATACATGATCATACCTAGATAACCTCATAATATTCGCTTTTCTATCAATTGCTCAACAGTAATTTGTTCACCCACCGTAGAATACTTATGCTCTTGAGAGAAGCCACTAGTGAAACCTATGGCCCTCGGGTCTATTCTCATCATATCAATCTCCATTACTTTATTACTTGCTTTGTTTTTACTTTGCCTTTACTTTTTACTTTGCATCTCTATATCAAAAATACCAAACATATTATTTATCATCTCTATCAGATCTCACCCTCGTAATTGACCGTGAAGGGATTGACAACCCCTAATCGCGTTGGTTGCGAGTAGCTATCGTTTTGTGTAGGTACGAGGGACTCTTGCGTGATCTCCTACTGGATTGATACCTTGGTTCTCAAAAACTGAGGGAAATACTTACGCTACTTTACTACATCATGCTCTCCTCTTCGGGGAAATCCAAGGCAGTGCTCAAGAGGTAGCAGCGCTATCTCCCGTGCGCGGCCAGATGACAGATCTAGGTCATGTTCATTGTGGTGGCCGAGGATGGTCGTCATGGGCCTGAATCCGTCGAAGATCAAGTCTCCACGGATATCGGCCAGAAAATTCAGGCTTCCAAATTTAACCTGATGGCCAGGGGCGTAGCTATTGATCTGCTCCAGATGGCCAAGTGAGTTGGCCCGCAGTGCGAAGCCGCCGAATACGAAGATCTGTCTGGGGAGGAAGATCTCCCCCTTGACTACATTGTTTTAGATGATTGATGGAGCCATCAAGCCTATCTCTGACGTCATAGCGGAACTCTCAATGAAAGCACCAATGTCAGTGTCAAAACTGGCGGATCTCGGGTAGGGGGTCCCAAACTATGCATCTAAGGCTAATGGTAACAGGAGCCGGGGGACACAATGTTTAGCCAAGTTCGGGCCCTCTCTATGGAGGTAATACCCTACTTCCTGCTTGATTGATCTTGATGAATATGAGTATTACAAGAGTTGATCTACCACGAGATCTTAATGGCTAAACCCTATAAGTCTAGCCTATGAGATTATGATTGTTGTGGCTTAACCCTAGAAGTCTAAAGCCTTCGGTTTATATAGACACCGGGAGGGGCTAGGGTTGTACAAAGTCGGTTACAAAGAAAGGAATCTACATATCCGAATCACCAAGCTTGCCTTCCACGCAAAGGAGAGTCCCATCCGGACATAGGATGAAGTCTTCTATCTTGTATCTTCATAGTCCAACGGTCCGGCCAAAGTATATAGTCCGGCTGTCCGAGGACCCCTTAGTCCAGGACTCCCTCAATGGGAAACATGGATCTCCCCGCTTGATTCTTGCAATGAAATAGTATTCCAGGTCTGTCAGAAAATACCGCAGAACAAGAACGATGCTAGGGTGTTGTTCTTACTTGAACAGGCAACCCTCTTATGATTACCCCCTCTCGCAAGCATCTGCAACTACAAAAGAAGAATTAAGATAAATATAACCATAACATGAAACATATGGATCCAAATCAGCCCCTTACGGAATAACGCATAAACTAGGGTTTAAGCTTCTGTCACTGTCTCAACCCATCATCTACTTATTACTCCCCAATGCCTTCCATTAGGCCCAAGTATGATGAAGTATCATGTAGTCGACATTCACATGACACCTCTAAAGGAAAAACAACATACATATCATCAAAATATCAAATGAATACCAACTTCATATGATTACTTATAACAAGACTTCTCCCATGTTCTCAAGAACAAAAGTAAGTACTCACAAATCATATCCATGTTGAAGGTCAAAGGTGTATGGAATATGCTTAAGGATCTGAACATATAATCTTCCACCAAATAAACCAACTAGCATCAACTACAAGATGTAATCAACACTACTAGCAACCCACATGTACCAATCTAAGGTTTTGAGACAAAGATTGAATACAAGAGATGAACTAGGGTTTGAGATGAGATGGTGCTAGTGAATATGTTGATGAAGATTGGTCCTCCCACGATGAGAGGAATGTTGGCGATGTCAATGGCTTTGATTTCCCCCTCGCCGAGGGAAGTATCCCCGGCGGAATCACTCCGATGGAGAGCAAAAGTGCTCCTGCTCAGGTTCCACCACGAGACAGCGACGCTTCATCCCAAAAGTCTTGCTATTATTTTTTTTCTAGGGAAAATAGCATCTTATAGGAGAAGAGGGGCCAAGGAGGCCTGCTGGTTGAGCCACAAGCTCACCTGGCGCATCCCGGGGGGGCACTACCTAAGATCATGACTCACTGGTTGGGCCCCTCCCGATGATTCCTCTTCCAGTATTTTTATTAATTCCAAACTAATTCTCCATAAATTTTCAAGTCATTTGGAGCTCTAGAGAATATCTATCTCTGTTGTAGCTTTTCCAGGTCCAGAATTCCAACTGCCGGCTATCTCCCTCTTCATATGAAACTTGGAAAATATGAGAGGAAAGGCATTAGGATTACTTCATAAAGTGAAATAAAGACCAAACAAATTATAAATAACAATTGGAAAACATGATGCAAAATGGATGTATCAGGTTGTAGGAATGTTGCAAAAACAAGGTTTCATGTGCCGCTTGAGTGTATCAACTCGGTGTTGACCTAGGAGTGTCCCTCCACGTTTGAATAAACCTGAAAAAATTCCATCTAAAAACACTTGAATGTTAAGACAGTATAACGCGATGAATATGAGTGGGAGTTAATCATCCTATGAGACCATACACCACATCCTATGTTTCATAAAAAAGTGAGAGCTTGTGGAAACCCTGTTTTTTACCTATCTTCATGCTCTCAGTTTGCATAGAGAGTCTGGGTTCATATGATTCTATCTAACCTCCAGGCGACCTGAAATCCATATTGTATTTTGGATAATTTCGGATAGACCCACTAGCATATGTCAAGCAAGCTCAAAGAAATGTAAGCTAGGCAACAATCTAATTAGCAAGCCCACAAGCATACAAAGTAAAGTAAAGTCTGGGCAAAGAATAACCACAAGTGAGTCAGGGATGCAGATTTTATCCCGAAGTTTACACTTCCCTTGAAGAGGTGTCGAGACCAAGGCTCTGTATTCTCCTCGATTCACCCACAACAGATGAGCCATGAATCACTTGGGGTTTGCTTTGAAGGCAACCACGACACCTTTACATATGTTTTCGGAGCACACCACAAGCAATGAAGCTTCTGGAGGAACCCTAGCTGCCTAGGAGCTGAAGCACCAAGAGTAACAAGTTGTTGGTGAAGAAATCAAGAGAGGAACACGAATCGATTTGGTCAAGTTGTAGATCGTTCCTTGCTCTTCCTATTCCCAAGGAATCAAAGAGTTTGAGCAGAGGGATAGAGAGCAATGAGCAAAATGAGTGTTTGGAAACGGTGGTTGCTCCAAGGCTTAAAGGATTAGGGTTGGAGGTGGAATAAGATCTCTTTATGTTGTCGATCCCACCTTGTGACCATTGCCTGTTGATAGACCCCGTGCACATAGAGGTCTAAGACCCCATGCACATGGGGTTTCTAGAAGCTAGGGCACTAGCCCGTGCGCACAGGGGTCAGAGGCTTTGGGCTTTCCCTCACGGGGCATAGTGAGATGATGGAGAAGAAGTGTATAGAGCATATCTTTGGTGCCAGATATAGGATAGCCAGTGTCTAATTTTGTAATGGTCCCACGCCATTCAACCACCTTGCCCCCCCCCCTTGATAGTGTGGTTGCCCTATGACTCAAATAAACTAAAATAGAAGCTCTGAGTCATCGGAAAATTATTTTGTTTAATCTTTTTATGTGTGTGTTTGCGGGGTGGGGGGTGGGGGTGGGGTTAATTCTTCGAGGAACCAATGACCTGAGATAAAACTTAACAACCGTCATTAGTTCCACTAACCACATTATCATCACACCAATATAACATTTAAAGTAAATGCACTTTCAATCCCCCTTTTTAGTTTATTGATGAGAACATGTTAGAGTATGGCAAAGAAAATAAAGAAGGAAAATAGCCATGCAAAGCTATCGACATAGAGTGCTCCCCATAGGTGTGTTCAAGTACAACAAATGTTTGTGTGATTATGCCACATGCACAACTAGAGGGCCCCCTAGATCAATAGAAATATGCAATGAGATGAGTGAATAGTATCAACTAAATGAATCATTGCACAAAAGGCTTCACATGTGATCAAAATATATCAACAAGACAATGCTCACATCACATGCAAGAGGTGTTGTAAGAGAGTAAAGTACGTGCACAAATCATCATGTTGTTTGCTACTCCTGGGATTCTAATAATCCCTACCCAGTTGGTGTCGCTTAGAAGCCTCACAACTATGGATTTCTGATTTAGTTTTGTTTGTGAAGGTTTGAGGGCCGCATCAGGGTCTATCAATGATGACTAAGTTGGGGGATTTGTTGGCCGGCACTGAAGGTGGATAATGGTGGGGCATTGTTGACATTGAGGGCAATAGTTAGCCTCTCCATCTCCAATGAAGAGTAGCAGCTCTCTCAAGGTTGTGAACTTTGTGATAAATTTTCATATCTGACTTCGTGTTTATTTCTATTTCAGTTTGTGCTAGCTTGTTGCCTTGTGTATACTGTTGCTAGTCTTGTTATCATATAGGTCGATTGACTTAGTTGCATTTAGGGAACTTATAATTCTACAATCCCTAAGAACCAAGAAAGTGTAAAAAATATGCAATCACCTATTCAACTCACTTTGATCCTTCATTCAGTATCAAAGTTAAGGACTCTTGTGGTACGCTTCACCGCTTAAAGAATATATATGGCTAAAAGATGACCCCTAGCTATGATGCTAGGATTTACGGCTTGGAGGCCAATCTCCAGGGTCTCTTGAGTAAGTCCGCCAAAAAATCTGCCACAATTAGTCACTCCGAAGATAGTGGTACTCCACTAGGTTACCCAAGGGGTCACCTCGATTAAGCTTCTACTTCACAAAACTCTCATGTAGAAAATATAAGACCACAACCTATGTTTGTTTGTGCTCAATATGTTCATCGAGATTCTCTTATGAGAACACATTTTTGTGGAACAAACTTTTTTTTTTGCAATTAATCGGGTTTTGTTGCATATCCAAAAAAAAATCCTACCTTGACATACCATGCGAAGTTAACTATTATTATCTTTGCTACTATGAGCATACACTAGAAGCAACATGTTTAAGTTTGATTGGACGATGATGGAGGCACCGACTAGGCGACCCACCATCCAACTTATTCCTAGAATTCCACTCAAAATTTCACATTCCCAAGTTTTATAGAGACCCTAGATAGCTTGTGCATGGTTAATAATATAACCAGCTGTTGACTATAGTATGTTGTCTATAGTCAATATAATAGCCAATATGTATAGTAATTATCTATAGAAAGTACTAATTTTCACTCCCACAATGCTTTTTCGAGCCCGTTCTACAATCGGCTATAAATCTAGAGCTCGCTTCTCTTGTCTGTCTCTCTTTCAACTCAGGAAAAACATAATATTGAAATACTTATAGCCCGCTTACATCGAGCAGGGCATTTTGGAGGACGAGCTTCAGGGAGCTCTTTTATCATTTTTTAAGTTAAGAAAACTAAAAAAACCATACACATTCATATTGATGTGTTTTACATGTGTGCAAAGTCTGTAATGAAATACATTATGGTGAGGGCTACAAAGAGAGACAAATTTGTGCATTCTTTATAGTGAACAGTGTGTGTACTGTTGGTTATTTCGAATCACGAGTTTCTCTTTTTTGTGTAGCTCTCACCACATGTATATCATCTTCAGATTTTTACACACATGCACTATACACTTGTATGAACGGGTGTGATTTTTCTAGATTATTTTTGAAACTTCAAAATGAGATTTTCAAAAAATTCAAAATAAAGGGCTCCATGGAGCTTTTCCTCCATGTAGCATTTTTAGCTTTCATCACCTTATTATACTTGCTCTCCACGTACTTTGAGAAGTGACGTTATTTAAGAAAGGCGCAACGAACCAACGAGGAACACTTGGCGTTATTTCACAGTTGATGTACTGGTGGGATGATGAACCACCTAGTTTTTCACCTTGTCATGACCGATGTAACTCTGCTAAGAGCAAGCATAAAAAGGTACAGTCAACAGACTGTAAGGATTAAACTATTGTATTTCTGCTGAGTTAGATGGGAGAGAAGAAGAGAGAGAATGGAAGCGGGATGTAGATTAACAGCCGCATGTAGCACAAACTCCAAGAAACATTGTGAAAGTGTAAAGTGGGCCATGTACTAATAAGTAGTACTTCTTAGCAACTAGCTATTATATGTGTTGGCTATTAGGTTGACTATACGTGACATGGCAACTCTATATAGCCGGTTGTTGGCTCGAAAATACAAAGGTGAACATGGTTTCATGTGCACCCACGTGAATAGTAAATTCCAAAAAATAATAGAAATTTTTTAAAAATACTAAAATTTTGGGGTATCAAACCCACGTGAAGCTTCGTGAAGTATTGACACCCGTGGTATTTTTAGTGAAGGAAATACAATTGAGACCATACTATTCATCAAACAATGTTTTTTTTTAATATAGCTTCGATTTTGACATTTTTGCCGAGAATACCACGGATGTCATTTCTTTGTGAAACTTCATATGCGAGTATATTGTCCGACTATGTTTATTACAAAAAAATATTCAGATTTTTTTTTAAAAAATAGTATTTTTTAAAATTTACTATTCATAAGGGGTGCGCGTGGAATCATTTTCACCAAATCCGAATCCGAGTCTGTAGTTGGCTATATTATAAACCATGCTCTAAACTCACAATAAAGTGCCAAATGGCTTTCCCTTAGAGAAAACAACGTGTAAGGGCACGGCGTATCCTCCTTTGCCCGTCGTTTTCAATTCGGCCATCAACATGTTGTACCGACCATCGCCATGCCTGAACAATTCTATCCTGACCTAAATTTTGACATCAATGATATGCGAAAGCTCAAGCAAGAATAGAAGAAGTGCTCTTAAAAAGAACGGAAGAAACTTTTTACTAGTGCTGATTGTCATCATGTCATGTCATGCCTAGTTAATACACTATATTAACATCCATCCATAATGCAAGTACATAGGCGTACCACTACGCAACAAAAGGAAGAATAGTTCGATGATCAAGCAGCCACATGATGACACGAACACGCACACCACTCTACATATCGATCTATCTGAATCTGACGCTGCAGATATGAATACTGGAGTTAATTCCTTCTGCAATTCTCCGCGCAATGCTGCAACAGGCAACGTACGTATTGGTCAATCCTATACTCTCTTCGTTCATTTTTGTAAGACCTTTTAAATATTTAAGACAACACTCAAAACAGTTCAATTTAAGCTGTTTAAAATGTTTTACAAAAATGAACAGAGGGAGTATCAGATCTGCGACTCCATCTTAGGCGATCAACATTTTGTACCGACCATTGCTCGTATTTTATCCTGACCTAAATTCCGACGTCAACGCATGATAACATGTGAAGGCTCAAACAAAAATCCAAGAACATGGTGCTTACAAAAGACGGAAGAAACTTTATGACACTGCTTTTTCTTCTGAGCTTAACTTTATTATAGTACTACTTATATTATACTCCCGGGCAACAAAAAACCTACAATAGGATCTACCGAATTCGATGATCAAGCAGCCACTTGTATGCAAACCCCGCAACACGATGACGCGAACACGTAAACAACGATCGATCTGGTGCTGATATCAGGGAATTATTGAAGTTAATTTCATCTGCAATTCTCCGGGCAATGCAGCAACAAGCCACCTACTACTGGTCAATCTCTGTGTCTCTGATCCGCCTCACTCCATCTTCTCCTCTGTCAATGCACCGGGCTGCACCGTGTCGACGGCCGGCGTGTCTCTCCTGCCGCGCAGCTCCCCGACAAGCCTCCTCAGCGCGGCGGAGGCGCCCGCGCCGTCGCAACCCATGAACACCTCGCCGATGTCTGCCGGCGTGATGCGCACGTCGGCGGCGAGCAGGCCCTCGGCCTCGGCCATGAGGCCGTCCACCACAGTGTCGGGCTCGTCCATGGGGTCCTCGCCGACGCCGATGTAGTTCTTGGCGAGCACGCGGAGCGCCGCGGGCGTGCAGTAGCCCAGCTCGATCTTGCGGTCCATGCGGCCCGGGCGGAGCAGCGCCGGGTCCAGCCGCTCCGGATGGTTGGTGGTGAAGATCATCAGGCGCTCGCCCACGCAGGACGACCAGAGCCCGTCCACGAAGTTGAGGACGCCGGAGAGGCTGATGGACTCGCGCCCGATCGCCGCCATGGCCGCCGCGGCGGCCGGGGAGAGCATCGCCAGCTGCGCGTTGTCCTCGTCGGCGCCGCCGGAGTTCTTCTTGCGGTCGGAGAGGTCGAGGGAGCAGTCGATGTCCTCGACGACGACGACGGACTTGGGCGTGGTGGAGACGAGCAGGCGGCGGAGGTGGGAGTTGGTGGGCACCGTGGTGAGCTCCAGGTCGTACACGTCGAACTCGAGGAGGTTGGCGATGGCGGCCACGAGGCTGGTCTTGCCGGTGCCGGGCGGGCCGTGGAGCAGGTACCCGCGCTTCCAGGCGCGGCCGACGCGCGCGTAGTGCTCCCGGCGGGCGGCGAAGCGGAGTAGGTCGGCGCGGATCTCCTCGCGGAGCGCCGGGTCGACAGCGAGCGTGTCGAAGGTGGAGGGGTGGGAGAAGGTGTGGGAGGTCCAGAGGCGGTGGTGGTCGTCGCCGGGCGCGGCGGCGCGGTTGGTGTAGAGCCTGCGCTCCCGCGACTTGAGCCGCATCCGGGTGGCCTCGGCGATGATGTGGGGGATGTAGGTGTCGTGCACGAAGTCGCGGTGCTGGCGCGGGAACTGGAGCTCGAGGCTGCGGTGGTCGCCGCCGGCACCGCCGCCGCGGCTGCCGAACACGTTGTAGGGGTTGTGCCCGGCCCCGCGCTCGACGGGGCGCGCGGTGGAGGTCCACTTGACACGGACGCCCTGGAAGGTGTCGTCCGCGGTGTGCGAGTCCGGGAGCGAGGCGACGGCGCGCTCCGACTGGCGCGGCTTGTAGAGGCGCACGGCGGGGGCGGCGGCGAGGCAGCGCGAGCCGAGGTAGAGCTGCGCGGCGTCGTAGAGGTCGTTGGTGGCGCCGGAGCTGGCGCCGTCGGCCTCGTCGATGAGGATGGTGGCCGTGGGCGCCCGGAACGCGGCGGCGAGGCGCGCGAGCAGGCGCCGCAGCCACTGCTCGGCCTCCGGCGGGATGAAGTCCCGCATGGCCGTTCGGAACACCATGACCGTGGCGATCAGCGAGCCCACCGAGCGCCAGTCCAGTATCATCTCCATGGCCGCCGCCAGCTTAGCTTTGGTGCGCGTCGGTTTGTCACAGTGTCAGTGGGTGCAGTGTGTGCTGGTGCGCGCTGTGTGGTGATGTGAGTGGAGTGGGATGAGGAGGAGGTGGTGGTGGTGGTGGGTTTTTATAGGTGGCGCCGGAGGGGACGGGTCGGGGGGAGGCGGTTCGCCGGATGTGGAAAGTTGGCGAGGTGAGGGGGTGGTGCGGTGCGTACGCCTGGGCGGGGCGGCTGGGCTTTCGCTGCCTGCCGCATCATTCTTGGCGTCTTCCCCGGCTGCTTTCGCCCTGCCTTTCTGGCGATGACACGAGTCGGCCCGCCGCACGCCGGTGAGGTGGCGAAAATGTACCTGAGAGGCTTCCGTGCCAGTCGTGCGTTCCAAGCCGAGCGATGATTGGCTAACGGTGAGTAGTCGGTCGGTCGTGCCTTCCGTCCATGCACACACACCACTTTGATCAACCGCCTTGGCGGCTAAGCAACGGATTAAGCACGAAGGAGCACCACCACCACCGTACGTGGCCTCGATCTGGACCGACGGTGAGTCGACGGGGGCGTGTCCACACAGTCCACTGATAATAATGCAGTACGACGGTTGCACCGTCGGTCGTGCCTCGGTGATCACCTTTTGCTTTGGAAAAGGTTCAGAGCCCAAAGGGACATGATGGTTTACAGAAAGATTCTTTCGAGGCCGTGAACGAAGCTACAAGTGGACTGGAGAGTCCAGTCGAGAGCAACTGAGGTAGGTAGGTGCCGCCGTGCCGCCACCGCACGAACAGCGACGGGCGTGACATGGACCGGCACTGTGCTGAATCCGGCAAGAGCCCGGTGCAATCTCCCCGCTCTTTCGGACGGAGACGCCAGGGCGGCTAGTGTTTTCTGGTCTGCAGCTTGAGCGACTTGTCGAAATCAGGCATGGATCGCCCGGTTCAGTGCATAGCGCTTTCTGAAATGTTACACGATCCATGCTTGTAGATCTGCCCCGATCGACTTGAGTAGGACGTGTGCGAAAGCTACTCGGATTTGCCTCTTGTCGTCCATCGGTAAGTGACCTAGCAATAGCATGCCCGTCCGTTCTGATCTTTTTTTTTCATTGTTTTTGATATAGCTTACCACTCATGCCAAGTGGTCCGTCCGTTCTGATCTTGCAGGGGGATCTGATCAATTATAAATGTTTCAGGTATTCTTGTGGGTTTTTTTCCACGTATTCTTGTGTGTGTGGCCACACAACTGGCGAGCACGTACTTGGTGCCAAAACGATATCACATGCTCTCACGCGGACAGGCATAAGATATTGTTAGATCGACGCGCGCATGGGTTAAATTAAGTTTGTTGAAGGGGACGGACAGGTATAGAAAGGTAGTGCTTTTCGTGCCACATGGTACATTGCACTACGTGCAAACGACGAGAGCACATCATTGTAAAACACTGACCGCCACTCTCACTTTATCCGTTTGCAAAAGGCGGGCAGCCATTCTCCGTTCTCCGTTTCGTCAGGCGGTGGAAGGCATCAATAATTGTGAACTCAGGCAGCGGCCTAGCTTAGCTGGTGTGTGCGGATGATGATCGATGGACCTGTTTCCGGTTCAGATGAACGTGGCATCGGACGGTGGCACGAATTATACACGTAGGACTAGTAGTATTTTACATTTACGAGAGGAGACCACCCGTCCAAGTGGCGAGTTCCGAGCAGTAAATCTGGTTTGCCCAGCAAAAAAGGCTTGGCCAGCAGACAAGAACAGACTGAAAGAACACCAGGAGAGCGTAGCCAAGTCAGGTTTGTGGTCTCAGCCCTGGTTCGACATCGATCGTTTGCTTGGATCCACATCACGGCGGTGTCGATCCTTTCGCCCATATGGACGATCTACTTGGAAAGCATGCTGCCGACGCAAGGATCCCTATTAAACAAGGATCTCTATTAAATTAATCGTGCTAGATCATCCCATTATAACAAGAACTCAAGCCGGACACGACCAGACAACACACAAGACTAGACGTCACTTGTCCTTTGTCAACACTGAGTTGGAAGAAGGTGAAGGTGAAGGGTACGCGACGACGGGCTGGTTCGGTTTGTTTTGCCCGAACTGTGTTTTTCATTTATTAACTTCCAAAGTGGCCCGCGCAACTGCGCGGACTAGGCCTTTAATAAATGTGTACATGTCTTATCATTACAATATGATATTATGCTGAAATAATGGGAATGAGAACATTAAGTTTTTCACAAATATTCACCCGCTAAAAAAGTTCTCATAAATATCACTTAATTTTTAGTTTCTTAATTAAAACATATAAATAATAATACATTAGTTATGGTATAATTAGAAGGGGGCGCTAAAAAAAGGTCGACTGAGGCGTGGCGAAGTCTCAGTCAACTTGTTGATCTTTAGATCTTTTGTGTTGCTTTTTTTTGAGACAAACCGCAAAGCTTTATTACCCGTCACAATGCTTACAGGGACAAAATCAAGTTCATTGGGTTGGCCTAACCAAGCATGGCGGCCAACCCCCAGAGATAAAGCGTGCTCTGCTAGTTTGTGAGCCTCGATATTCGAGCTCCTAAATTCATGAATAATATTACATGTTTCAAAAGATAGTCTATATTGCATGATCTCATGCACAATTGCGCCGTAGCTCCCTTTGTATGAATGTTGAATATCATCCACGGCCACCTTGCAGTCAGATGCAACGTGAATCCTTCTGGCATAAAGATCATCCGCAAGCGCCAGGGCTTCCCTGATGGCGAGTGTCTCTAGGATACCAGGGTCTGACAGATGTGGGAAAACAACGGCCAATGCTCCCATGAATCCACCCTCTCGGTCCCTACAGACCGCTGCCACTGCTCCATTCACTCTTCCCACTGCTGCATCAACATTGACTTTGGATAGTCCCTCCGGAGGTGCAAGCCAATGATTTGGCCTTCGTCGAGCCACCCCTCTACCGACCTTTCCTGGCTGCTGTAGTGCCCGTAGCTCTGCTATATAAGATGTTATAAAATTGTGAATAGCGAATGGGGTTTGGAAGATATCTTCGTACATAGCCTTTCTTCGTGAATTCCACAGCGCCCAGAGGGTAACCACAAACGCAAGAAAGTCATCCTGGTTGAGGGCTTCGTGCATGATAAATAGCCACTTCTTTGGATTTTCCTCAGTACATGTGCTCAACTTGTCTAAAACAGCTTCCGATGACAGTGCCCAAGTGCTTCTAGATACCGAGCAGTCGACAAAAGCATGACGCCATGTATCCTCAGATCCGCATAAGCAGCACGCCCTGGAGGTTGACATGTTCCTATGGTGGAGAAGTGCAGCTGTAGGGATGGAGTTTCTGGCTAGTCTCCACAAGAAAAACTTCAATTTGGAAGGGACCCTGATGCGCCATAAATCAGTCCAGCCTTGCTCGGCCACGTGGGAGTCGGAGGAGCCGCCCTGCTCATACAGCCATGCTTCCCGGCCTAGCTTCGTCCTTTGAATCATTCGATATGCCGAACGGACAGAAAAGACCCCCTTTCGCTCCTCGGCCCAAGCCCAAAAGTCATCAACTTGTCTCGTGCACAGTGGAATCTGTAGGATGGCCTCAGCATCTAACGGTATGAACACCGAGCGCACTAAGTTTTCGTTCTAGGTAGACGATGTCTGGTCAATCAGTTCAGCCACCAGCCTCGGCGGGTCATCAACTAAGCAAGCCATTGGCCTCCTTGCATGTGATCTCGGCAACCAGTTGTCCTCCCAAATTTTGGTTGATGTTCCATCTCCAATTCTATGAACCAAGCCTTGCACCATTATGTCCCGGCCGTCGAGGACCGCTCGCCAAATCTGCGAGGGGTGAGAACCCAGGGTTGCCCCAAAGATGTCCGAATCAGGATAGTAGATAGCTTTGAGGATCCGAGCGCTCAAAGACTGTGGATTCTGCAGCATGCGCCAAGACTGCCGAGCTAAAAGCGCCAAGTTAAACATCTCCATGTCTCGAAAACCCAGGCCACCGAGATTCTTCGGTAGAGTCATCACGTCCCAAGCCACCCAACTAGGCTTCCGTTTTCCTTGTTTGCTCCCCCACCAGAACTGTCTGATCAACGAAGTAACACTGTTACATAGGCCCCGAGGAAGGCGAAAGCATGCCATAGAGTATACTGGGATTGCTTGAGCAACCGCCTTGATCAGAACTTCTTTCCCTGCGGAGGATAAGAGTTTTTCCACCCACCCTCTCACCTTCTCCCAAACACGATCCCGCAAGTACTTGAAGGTCCCATTCTTCGAGTGGCCGACCTCCGTAGGCATGCCTAGGTACCTATCACTGAGTGACTCATTTTGCACATTCAGAATATTTTTCATATCATCTCTGACCTGCTGTGGACATCCTTTGCTGAAAAAGATTGATGACTTATCATGATTTATCCTCTGCCCTGATGCCAAATAGTACGTATCCAGTAGGTTTGATATCGCTACTGCCCCCTCGCTCCCTGACTTAAAAAATAGCAGGCTGTCATCTGCGAAAAGAAGGTGGTTCACAGCTGGTGCTGTTGATGCCACCTTTAATCCTACAATGTTTAATGACGAAGAACTGGTTTTCAGGAGGCACGAAAGGCCCTCCGCTGCAATTAAGAAAAGGTAAGGGGATATTGGATCTCCCTGCCTTATACCTCTGCTTGGTACAAATTGATCTAGCTTTTCTCCATTAAACAGAACTGAAAAGGAAACAGACCGTACCATAGCCATGACAGTTTTTATCTAGGGCACTGCAAAGCCCAACTTTCCCATCATTGCTTTCAAATAGTCCCACTCCAACCTGTCATATGCCTTCATCATATCCAGCTTAAGAGCGCAATGGCTGTTAGACTTTGCTTTGCTTCGCTTCATAAAATGCAGACACTTGTAAGCACTGATGATATTATCTGTTATAAGTCTGCCTGGGACGAACGCTGATTGTTCCTCAGATATGATCTCTGGCAGAATTTGCTTCAGCCTGTTTGCAATGACCTTGGATGCAATTTTGTATAGGACATTGCAAAGGCTAATAGGCCTAAATTGTGACAAGATAGTAGGATTTGTTACCTTAGGAATCAAAATGAGGATGGTGTCATTTATGGTCTCCGGTGTTTCTTCCCCTCTCACAATCCTCAAACAGCAGCTGCCACCTCTGCCCCACATAACTCCCAGTGTCTCTGATAGAAGTGTGCCGGGAAGCCGTCGGGACCGGGCGCCTTGGTTGGTAACATCCGAAATAAGGCCGCCTTAACCTCCTCATTTGAGTAGGGGGCACAAAGCATGTCGTTCATCTCTGCCGAGACTTTGGTTGGGACACAGTTTAAAACTCTCTCCATATCGCTAACCCCCTCCGAAGTGTACAGAGTCTTGTAGAAGTCATTTACCATGGCCTTTAGCTCCTCCGGATCATCTGTGATAACCCCTAGCGAATTCTGCAATGCCTTGATCATGTTCTTCTTACGCCGGATACTTGCACGTAAGTGAAAAAACTTGGTGTTCCTGTCCCCAGATGTAAGCCACTGCACCCGTGATCTCTGTCTCCACATTATTTCCTCTCTATGATACAACTCCACAAGCTTCTCATTGATTTTCAATTCAACATGCGTTGGCGCGGTACGGCTTGCTCCCGCCCTAAGCTTTCCAAGTTCATCCTTGAGCTGTTTTATCTCTTTGCAAACGCTCCCAAAAGTGTCTCTGTTCCATCGGCCCAAATCACATGAAACCGCAGCCAGCTTTGCTTTGAGTTCTTCCACCCTACCAGCAGCAACATGCACCTCCCACGTTTCAGCTATCATGCTGTTCCACGCTTCATGGCCCTCCCACATGACCTCATACTTGAAAGAACCCGCTCTCTGTCTGCTGCCCTGATCCGTGTTTAGCCTGGTCAAGATCGGGCTATGATCTGATGTTGCAGCCACAAGGTGTGTAAGGTCAGCTAGCGGGAAACGTGCTTGCCAGTCAGCCGTCACCAGGGCTCTGTCAAGGCGCACCCTAGTAAAGGTTCCTCCCGTTACCTTCTCTTCAAACATCCATGGTATACTAAAATATCCCAAGTCCAGCAGCATGCAAACATCAACAGCATCTCGGAAAGCTTGTATTTGCGCATTGCTCCACTGCCCTACACCCTCGTGATCATCCGGACGTAGCACTTCGTTGAAATCTCCAACACAAAGCCACGGGAGGCTGCTCGAAGAGCTGATGTTTTTCAAAGTATCCCAAGTCTTGTATCTCAGGTGAGTTTGTGCTTCACCATAGACTAGAGTTAATCTCCAAGGAGACTCTCCCTGTTCAAGGACCGAGCAATCAAGGTGATAATCAGAGTAACCCAAAATCTCCAAATTTATTGCATTATTCCAGAACAAACCGATTCCTCCACTCCTACCATGACTACTAACAGCATAACCATTGTCATAACCAAGTGTTCCTGCTAAAACTTCTACCCTAGAGCCTTCCAACTGGGTTTCTACGATACACAACAGGGTAGGGGCAAATTTCCGCGTGAAAATGTGGAGTTCACGAACCGTCGCGGCCTTGCCCACACCACGACAATTCCAGCATAGAACACTCATTGGGCTCGGCGGTGCCCGTCACTCGGGCCCGCCAGAGTTGAATCAAACTTGGTAAGCAGCATAGACTTCACTGTTGAAACTTTATCCGTCTCCGTCCCCACCTTGGCTCGCTTTGTATCCTGTGTAGAGCTTGGGCTTGAAGGCACAGCCGGGGGGAGCAAAGCAAGCGATTTTCCCTCTGATCCCACCAGAGTTTGACCATCCCGTGGGGTTGTCACCGGTCCTGAGTGCACCAATGGCTGGGACCCCCTCTTCCTAGCATTTTCAGCATGCATCATCTCCAGATCCTGCTCGCTGTGTTCCTCTTCGACCCCATCATGCTGAGAGCTTGAGCTTCCTCCTCTCCCCGATCGTCCTCCTCTGCGACCCCCCTGCGTCCACGGCCGCCTCCTGGCCCACTACCGCTCCTCATGAACCAGTTTGCCCTGAGCTCCTTGAAAACAAGCGATGAAGGAGGGTGGATTCCCGACCATGTTCCTTATAGAGGTGGCCAAGCATGCCGCATACTGTGCACCAATCCGGTAACTTCTCATATTTGACCTTGTAGATTTGCCTCTCTCCTCCTCTGATCATGGATACTGCGTTCTTAAGCGGCTTGAGGACGTTTATTCTGACCCACACACGGTAGAAGTTTCCCGTGAAGTCATGCGATTGGGCCTCGGTGAAGAGGACCTCTCCCACCTTGGATGCAAGGGATGGAACCAGGTGGGCATAGAGGAGAGGCACATCGTGAATTTGGATCCATATCTCAACTGAGTCCAACCTGACCGTGGATGGCTTCGTCACACCATCGTATTCCTTGAGAATTACTGCATCACCCCGGAAGTGCCACGGTCCCTCGCGCATGACCCTCTCCCAATCCCCTAGGCAGGAAGATTGGATGGTGTAGAGGTTCTTCTCTAAGGGCTTGAACTTGACCTCTTGAGCGAGATCCCATGCCGCTCTCATGTTCTTGAAGAACCAATATTGACTGTAGGGTTTGTCGGAGTTGACCCGCGCGAGAGCAATCCAGCGCGCCGCCGCCTGCGGTACGTCCTTCTCATCAAAGATCACGTCGTCCAGGTCTTCCTCCTTCAGCCCTAGCTCTGCCATCATCTTTGCGACGTCGCTGGTCCCCTCCGGCTGGGATCCATCTGCCGCCATGTTTGAAACCCTAACCCGAGCTTGAAAGAACGGGTTTACTGCAGGAGCCCTATGCCCCCGAACCTCCGAACAGCCCCGGCCCCTCCCCGGCGATGGGAGGAGAAGCTGCGGAAGAGTCGTGGGTGGGGAAGGACAGAGCTCGATGGCGGCGATAAAATCGCCCCCGAGAAACCAAAACCCTAACTCGAGGGAAAAAGACGCAAAATCCAAGTGTTGCTTTAGGATGTGTGCAGCCCCGCTGTCTCCTGTAGATCAGCCCATGTAGGGGACGAACTGGGCGGGCCTGCTTTCTGTCTCTTTTTTTTGTCGGGGAAGGCTTCTAGTGGTGGGCTGGACAGGAGGCATTTCTTTGTGTGTCGGCTTTATTTTGCCAATTGTTGTTCTATAAGATTTGGGTCGTTTTTTTATATACAAAGTGAACCGACTTGTGTCTATATTTTTTTGTTCTCAGTTAGTAGAAGTACCAACCATTTAGTTCATAGGCCTCGCAAATTTTAAATTTTTATTTATTTTCTAGCACTATTTTTATTTATTTATTATTTTCTCTTTTGAGGTTCATACGGCACTGTTAAAACTCAGTCGACTCCCTGGTCGTTAGATCATTGTTGATTCAAGATCTGTGTAGTTACGAGTGTCTTGTATTGAAATCGACTGTTTGGGGGCACGATCGGCCTATTTCCTTTTCTTCAGTTGTTTCTTTTCTCTCGTGACGGACTATTTCCTTTTCTTCTGTTGTTTCTTTTCTCTCGAGTCAGCCTATTTCCTTTTCTTCTGTTTGTTTCTTTTCTCTCGTGTCGGCCAGATATGTGCTATGGGCTAGGCTTGAGAGGTTTTTTTGTCTGGTTTTGGGCTTAACTTTTGAACGGGGAAAACAACGTGGGGAAGCGGTTGAGAACTACCGGGGGCTGCTATTTTGTAACTTTTTAAAAGAATTATTTTGCTTGTAAGTGTTTCAAATGATTCTTTTGTGCAAGTACATTGTTATGTTGATTTCTTTTTCACATTTTGCAAATTTTACCTTTTTTGCTTCTCTTTTTTATATTCCTTTTTATCGTTCCTTTCAAACATTTTTTGCACGATTCTAGTTACCTTATTCTGTTTTTATTTTTTATTAAACAACAAGTTTTAAATTTTGAAAATCGACAATACTGTTATCTGGTTGCACAATCGCCCCGACATCATCTGTATTTCTTCAACATGACTATAAATCGATGGTGCTTTGACAGGGGAGGAGGTAATTGCATGTCTATCACTAGGCATGTAACTACAAGTGTCACGTCCCGACGTAACCGCATGCCTTCAACGCGACTGCAACTTTGTTGAGTTTTGTCGGAGGAGTGGAAAATTGCGTTTCTTCCACTAAGTACGCAACTGCAAGTGTCGTGTCCCAACTGTAATTTTGTGGTGTTTTGTTAGGAGGGGCACCCGACTGCAAAACACCACAAAACATCCTCAAGTTGCAGTCATGCCTACCATTAGCCATGCAACTGAAAATGTTGCCCCCGACTGCAACAACATGTCTTCAACGTGACTGCAACTATGTGGTGTTTTTGTCAAGGAAGGGGCAATTTCATGTATGTCACTATGCATGCAACTACAAGTGTTGCCCTGGCTTCAACTTTGTTTTGTTTTATCAGGAGAAAGGGATGGTTACATGTCTGCCACTAAGTACACAACTGCGTGTCTTTAATCCGACTACAACTCAGTGATGTTTTATGAGGGGAGGTTTTTTTGCATATCTACCACTATGCATGTAACAACAAGTGTTGTCCCGGACTGCAACTGTATGTCTTCAACGTGAATGCAACTCTATGGTGTTTTTTGTGGGAAATGGTAGTTTCATGTGTGCCACTAGGCATGCAACTGAAAGTATGCCCCCCCTTGACTGCAACCTAATGGTGTTTCAGCGGGGGGAGGGGGTGAGGGAGTTCCGGACTAGGGGGTGTCCGGATAGCCGAACTATCATCATCGGCCGGACTCCAAGACTATGAAGATACAAGATTGAAGACTTCGTCCCGTGTCCGGATGGGACTTTCCTTGGCGTGGAAGGCAAGCTTGGCGATACGGATATGTAGATCTCCTACCATTATAACCTACTTTGTGTAACCCTAGCCCTCTCCGGTGTCTATATAAACCGGATGGCTTTAGTCCTTAGGACGAACAACAATCATACCATAGGCTAGCTTCTAGGGTTTAGCCTCATTGATCTCGTGGTAGATCCACTCTTGTAACACACATCATCAATATTGATCAAGCAGGACGTAGGGTTTTACCTCCATCAAGAGGGCCCAAACCTGGGTAAAACATCGTGTCCCTTGTCTCCTGTTACCATCCGCCTAGATGCATAGTTCGGGACCCCCTACCCGAGATCCGCCGGTTTTGACACCGACATTGGTGCTTTCATTGAGAGTTCCTCTGTGTCGTCACCGATAGGCTCGATGGCTTCTTCGACCATCATCAATGACGCAGTCCAGGGTGAGACCTTTCTCCCCGGACAGATCTTCGTATTCGGCGGCTTCGCACTGCGGGCCAATTCGCTTGGCCATCTGGAGCAGATCGAAAGCTACGCCCCTGGCCGTCAGGTCAGGTTTGGAAGTTTGAACTTCACGGCTGACATCCGCGGGGACTTGATCCTCGATGGATTAGAGCCACAGCCGAGCGTGCCGCACTATCACGGCGGGCATGATTTAGCTCTGCAGCCGGATAGTACCTTGGAGGCCGCACTCTAACTCGCTCCGATCTTCAATTCGGAGTCGGCTGCGCAGATCGAGGATGGATGGCTAGACACCGCCTCGGGGGCTGCAACCTCTACGGCGATAGAGCCGAACACTGACCTTGTCCCTCATAAAGCTCGTGACTCCGAGGTGCCGGACTCCTTGCCGGACTCCGAACCTCCCGCGCCCCTCCGATCGAATCCGATTGGGCACCGATCATGGAGTTCACCGCAGCGGACATCTTTCAACACTCGCCTTTCGGCGACATCCTGAGTTCGCTAAAGTATCTCTCGTTATCAGGAGAGCCCTGGCCGGACTGCGGTCAGGACGGTTGGGATGCAGACGACGAAGAAATTCAAAGCCCACCCACCACCCACTTGGTAGCCGCTGTCGACGATCTAACCGACATGCTAAACTATGACTCCGAAAACATCGACGATATGGACGACGATGCCATAGACGACCAAGAACCAGCGCCTACCGGGCACGAGAAATCCACCCCAAATCATGACGTATACATGGTGGATACACCAAAAGGAAGTGATAATGAGGAAAAACGGGACGTGGCGAAGGACAACTCCCCCAACAAACAACCAAAGCGGCAACGCAAGCGCCGCCGGAAGACCGGCATCAATAAAAACGGCACCCATACGGACCCGGCCCTAGAGCAGGGCGAAGCAGTGGACGACGCACATGTCAACAAGCAGCCAGCCGGACATGAACTGGACAAGCAACCCATCCCCGGCGAAGATGACCTCACATCACCAGAGCATATGAATCTTCATAAAAGGCTCGTCACCACTGCAAGAAGTTTGAAGAAGCAAAAGCAGAAGCTCAAAACAGCGGAGGACACACTCAGAATGAGATGGAGCAAAGTACTCAACAACGCAGATAAACATAGCGCTATTCACCAGACAAAGAGCTACCCGAAGCGCAAGCTGTTGCCCGAATTTGACGAGGAGGCCTTAGAGCCCCCGCAGTCAAAAAAGAAAGAAGCCGCCTGGCCGGATAGACGACCAGATGACAGGCCAAGAGCAACAAGGGGCGCCGCACACAAGCCGGCACACGATCAGCATAAAGATCCTCGGAAAAGGGACGACCCAGTCAGATCTATTTATGGGCCAAAAAAGAAGACTCCAGGAAGCAACATAACCCGCCGAGCATTCAAAGACAACGGCACACCCAAATACAGGGGCGCCGCACACCCACTATGTTTCACCGATGAGGTACTGGATCATGGATTTCCAGCGGGATTCAAACCCGTAAACATAGAAGCATATGACGGAACAACAGACCCCGAGTCTGATTGAGGATTACATCCTACACATACATATGGCCAGAGGAGACGATCTCCATGCCATAAAATACCTACCCCTCAAGCTCAAAGGGCCAGCTCGGCATTGGCTTAAAAGCCTCCCAGAAAATACCATTGGAAGTTGGGAAGAGCTTGAGGATGCGTTTCGAGCAAACTTTCAGGGGACCTATGTCCGCCCTCCGGATGCAGACGATTTAAGTCACATAACTCAACAGCCCGGAGAGTCAGCACGCAAATTTTGGAACAGGTTCCTCACTAAAAAGAACCAAATAGTGGACTGTTCGGACGCGGAAGCCTTAGCAGTCTTTAAACACAACGTCCGAGACGAATGGCTTGCCAGACACCTCGGCCAGGAAAAACCAAGAACAATTGCCGCACTAACAAGCCTCATGACCCGCTTTTGCGCGGGGGAAGACAGCTGGCTGGCTAGATGCAGCACCAGCAACCCGAGTACATCCGAAGTTAGGGATGGAAATGGGAAATCACGACGCAGAAAAGATCAGCGCCGGAATAAGGAAAATGGCCCGAATAGTACGGCGGTCAACGCCGGATTCAAAAGCTCTTGGCCGAACAACAAAACACTGCCCCTCAAGGACAACAGTGACGAGCTATCCAACCTAAACAAGATTCTGGATAGACTATGTCAAATACATGGCACCTCCGGGAAGCCTGCAAACCATACCCACAGAGATTGTTGGGTCTTCAAACAGTCCGGCCGACTTAATGCCGAACACAAGGGGCTCGACACACCAAGCGAAAGTGATGAAAACCAAAAGCAGCAATCCGGAAAACAAAAGACTTTCCCACTAGAAGTCAAAACAGTGAACTCACTTCATGTGATAACACGAAAGGACAGCGCGGCACCTGTTATACCAGGACACCGCCCACAGAATGGGGATAGACCCTACCAAAATTCGCCGTAGTAGCACTTCCTTCAAAGGAGTGGCGCCAGGCCTTTAAGCCAATTATACAGGCTCGGTACCACCAGAGGTTGTGTTCGGCTCATCCGACAACCTCCGTCGCGAAAAGCTCACTCTACATCGCCCCATTCAAACAGTAGCCCTTAAGCACTATTAGGGCGCGCAGCTATCGCCAGCCCTAATGCAATACCACATTACGCGTTTTTACGCATAAGAATGCCCGGTCAACGTGGCATGATTTCATTAAAAAGTAACCCCGCATGTTCCTTGACCACGGAGAACGTGAGACTGCTTCAACAGCCACACACTAATCAGACCTTGCAGGTCAAAGCCCCTAAAAACAGGTCATTCAGACCTCGGACATGGTTAGGCGAGTCCGGCGTAACTAAACAAGGGGCTTCCCAGCCGCATACCCCCTTCATAAGGGGCCGTGTATAAATGATGAGAGCCAATAAAGCTCAACTTTCCTCATTTTATTCTATTTTAATACAACTTCTGCACAATATTTCTTGGAAACTAAGTCCTTCTCTTTTTCAGATGAAGCACGTGCTACACCCGTCCAGGATACAGCACAATGGAGACACAGGCGCAGACGTGCAGCAGGGACTCGTTGCAAGGATTCTTTTCAGATTAAGACCCTGCGTAAACCTTTCTTACTGTCTCTTATTGATACACATCCCCCGGTTCCCCACCATAGCCTAGGAGGAGGCTGGCGTTTTGGCATCGGCCGCGTCAGAAGTTCCCGCCTGTACCTGGACACAGGGGGCTTAGGGCATTGTTCTGCCCGGTATCATAAAGACCGAACACCTCAGGGAGTGTTCGGCGTCTTGAGTTAGGCCTTATATGCATCAGCTCCTAATCATGTCTTTGGTCAAATGTTGGGTTTGCCCGGCTCCTGTGTTTTGCTGCCTTACATTCCACATCATCGGCTAACGCGGCACCAGGAGAACTACTGCGATTGTGCCCCGGTTCGGCCGGGCGAGCACCTCAGTAGAGAAAGCCGAAAACTGACTATCATGATATAGCGAGAGACTGGTCAACCACTCGATCGACCATTGGAATGTTTAGAATTCCTCCGCTTTGACGAAGGACCGCTTCCCGGTCAGGCACATACGCGCCCTGAGTTCGGGAAGAGCGGTGCCACCAGGGGCTATATAGTAGCCCCACATTCGAGCTCCTATGGCTAAGTGAAAGTGATAAAGCATTATAGTCCGGTTGCCTAGTTTGCTACGCTATCACCTCCTTAAAAGGACCAAGACGTTGGATTAAGTGTGAAAAAGCGCTTTTCTTTTTGCAAACACCCCCGCACCATGTGCGTGGGGGCTGAAGCCAAAGACTGCCATCTTTCAGATTATACATACATATACGGCCGCACAGGAGATAGTTCAATACTTGAACACACAAGTATAAAAAGTCATTGCATTATAAATATGATCTCAGAAATCATACATGTCATTCAAACATAACATCTTTCGAGCACTGCGACTCTATTATACGAGCGCCCTGCAGGACTTCCTCAAAATAGTGCTCGGTGGGGAATCGGCTTTTGTCCGAACCCCGGGATGCAACAGCGGTGGCATCCATCTCCGCCCAGTATGTCTTACCACGGGCGAGAGCCATCCGTGCACCTTCTATGCATGCCGACCGCTTCATCGCCCCAATATGCGGCACCGCCCCAAGGAATTGCTGCAACAAGCCAAAATAACTCTTCGGCTTGGGCCTTTTCGGCCACAGATGAGCGACCACATCCGTCATGGCTAGTCCGGACAATCTATTCAGCTCAGCCCACTCAACCAGCCGATCACTCAACGGAAGTGGACGCTCCGGACTATGGAATTGAGACCAGAAAAGCTCTTCCATTTCATGATCCTCCTGGCTTCGAAAGTGCACGACTGCGTCCGCCGCACTCGCCGCCAAGTCCAGATAAGGATCCTCCGCACCGTACAATCGGCCCAGCTGAGCATACTTCGGATCCGTGAACTTCCTACGCAGCATAAAGGGCTTTCCAGCCACAATGTCTCCGACCTGACGCAGTTCCTCCTTCATAGCCCGCATCGCACTACGGGCATCCTTGGCTTCGGCGTCGGCCTTCTTCAGGTCCTCTTGCTCCGCTCGGCGTTCTCCTTCAAGAACCTCCAGGCGGTCGGTAGCAACTTTTAATTTCGTGGCCATTCCGGCAATCTCCTCCTGGCTTCGGCAGTGAGCAGCCTTCTCGGCTTCTAGCTCTTCCGCTGCCTTCGAGGCAGCCGCCTCGCTTTTTCTAGCTTGCTCCTTGGCCCGAGCAAGTTCTGCTCGAAGGCCTTCCACAGCAGCAGCACTATCTGCATCAGGCATACAAATCGTAAGGAATGGGCGTCAGCTCCCTTACTAGGCGACCGCAGAGCAACCACATACCTTGTGACTCATCGAGTCATTTATTGACCAGCGAGATGTCCGCATCCGCAACATCGAGTTGCCTCTTCAGCTCGGCAAATCCTTCAGTCCGGCTGGCCACCGAACGTTCCGCCACCTACATAGGAAAGGCGACAATCTATAACTGAGATTATGATCCTCGGCACACTGCCGCTTTCGACAGCATACCAAGTCTCAGGGGCTACTATCTATATAGGGCGCACTTCATGTGCAAAACTGTCAAAAGGTATGTCATTTTTTGCGTACCTCAAATCCCGTCAGCAAACTTCCGACGGCCTCACACAACCCGCTTTCGGCGGACGAGATCCTCTCAATCACCATACCCATTAATGTGCGGTGATCTTCTGAGATGGACGCCCTCTTAAGCAAATCCTGCAGCTCCACCGGCCGTACTCCAATGGGTGCCGAACTCTCTGGCCCCGCCGGACTCGGGGAGACCCTCCGCAACGACACCTCAGGGTCGTCCGCCCCGTGTGATGGGGCGGCAGATGGAGGATTTTCGCTCTCCATCATCTCCGGCCGAAGGTCTCCCAAAGATGAGCTGTGCTGAGATGGGCTGAGGTCCGAACTACAAGGTGAAAACTTCGGTTACCCTTAGAAATTAAACAGGGATGTCCACTATTACAAAATTCCCCCTTTTTACTTACGGCTCGCTAGAGGGCTGATTCCTCCGAGGAGACAGTTCGGCCGGGGCTCTTCCCAGCCCGGGACCTTCCGGTGCAGATTTCTTTCCCCGCTTTGAGGCCTTGGCCTCCGGGTCTTCGGAAGCGGTCCTCTTCTCCCCCTGGAAGGAGGGACTCTCGATTCCTCCCTTACTGAAAGCCTCCGTGGCGGAGGTGGTATGTCCCCTGTGCCCTTCTTCGCCCTCCTCCCAAGGTGCAACCTCTAACATTTTGATTAACACGGGATCCTGCATGGTCTCAGGGAGGGGGGCCGGACGCCGTATCAGTTTTGCTTGCGCTATCCACTCCTGTCCCAAGGATAGCTGGTTAAAAGGCAAACCCATAGTAAATAAATGGACGATATGTCCGGACACAGGGCTACTTACTTGAGTATCCGGGCGATTGCAGCTTAGGCCAGCATCCTCGGTCAATTCCGGACGCATCTCTTGCGATCCGAAGAACAACTCGTACATCTCCGCGGGTGTCAAACCCATGAAGTGTTGAAGAGCTCGTGGCCCCTCCGGATTAAATTCCCACAGACGGAGGGGGCGACGTTTGCAGGGCAGTAGGCGCCGGATCAACATAACCTGTACCACTACGACCAGATTGATCTGCCTTCCTGGAGGCCTTGAATCCGGTCCTGCAACAGGGGAACGTCCTTGGACGGCCCCCAGTCACGCCCCTTGTTGACCCATGAAGTCAGCCGCTGTGGAGGGCCCGAGCGGAAGACGGGCGGCAGCCTCTGCCTGCTGCCCCTGGGAGCGGTGATATAGAACCACTCCTGTTGCCACAAGCCGAGCTCCTCCTGAAAAGAGCCCTCGGGCCATGGAGCATCGGCCCTCTTGCTTATAACCGCCCCGCCGCACTCTGCCTGACGCCCCTCAATCATCTTCGGCTCCACGTTGAAGGTTTTGAGCCACAAGCCGAAGTGAGGGGTAGTGCGGAGGAAGGCTTCGCAGACGACAATGAATGATGAGATGTGGAGGATAGACTCCGGAGCCAAGTCATGGAATTCCAGCCCATAGTAAAACATGAGCCCCCTCACG
The DNA here is from genome assembly GCF_018294505.1 of Triticum aestivum. Classification (NCBI taxonomy): domain Eukaryota; kingdom Viridiplantae; phylum Streptophyta; class Magnoliopsida; order Poales; family Poaceae; genus Triticum; species Triticum aestivum. Next base: position 584,615,640 of record NC_057813.1, on the reverse strand, counting down.
AAGGGATCCGTCGGGAAGCCTAAACCCCGACGGAGGTGAGACACGAACACGACGCTCTCACCAAGCTCGGGAGTGGGAATAACTTGCCCTCGGGCAGGCAGCCTATGCGAAATCTCGTAGGTTAAGTACCTGGCGTCTCTTAGCTTTAGCACGTCCTCTTCCGTGACGGAGGAGGGCATCCACCGGCCTCGTAGGTCGGGGCCGGACATTGTCGAAGATCAAAGGTACCCAAATATGGAGCCCTGGGTGTTGGAACTCGGGGCGAGGGGCGGATTCGATAGAGGATTGAAGGAAAAGAACGGGCCTTGGTCTCATTATAAAGAGGGAGAATACCAAGAGCCATCCCCGTGACCGTTTGGAACCCGCCTTCGATGGAGGGGGCGTGGCAACGGGCGCGGTTGGGTTACCCACGTCCGTATTGATGGGAATCCCGGAATAAGGGGAACACGATCTCTGCTTCGACAAGACGTGCCAAGGAAACCGCCTCACTAAACGCGCGGAGGTGGAACAATAAAAACAATTCGAGTAAAGGCTTGGTAATGGTGTGACATCACGCCACAAAATACATCAGCAGATTGAACTTGTGTAATATTATTCTCTCTACGGTGGTATGTGGAATTTAATTTGCAGAGCCGGACACTATCCTGGTGTTCACAATCTTCTATAAATTATTCGAAGGAAGAACCCACCTTGCAATGCCGAAGACAACATGCACGCCGGACTCGTCGTCATTGAAGCCTGGTTTAGGGGCTACTGAGGGAGTTCCGGACTAGGGGGTGTCCGGATAGCCAAACTATCATCATCGGCCGGACTCCAAGACTATGAAGATACAAGATTGAAGACTTCGTCCCGTGTCCGGATGGGACTTTCCTTGGCGTGGAAGGCAAGCTTGGCGATACGGATATGTAGATCTCCTACCATTGTAACCGACTTTGTGTAACCCTAGCCCTCTCCGCTGTCTATATAAACCGGATGGCTTTAGTCCTTAGGACGAACAACAATCATACCATAGGCTAGCTTCTAGGGTTTAGCCTCATTGATCTCGTGGTAGATCCACTCTTGTAACACACATCATCAATATTAATCAAGCAGGACGTAGGGTTTTACCTCCATCAAGAGGGCCCGAACCTGGGTAAAACATCGTGTCCCTTGTCTCTTGTTACCATCCGCCTAGACGCACAGTTCGGGACCCCCTACCCGAGATCCGCCGGTTTTGACACCGACAGGGGGGTTGACAGTTGCATCTCTACCCACTAAGCACGCAACTACAAGTGCCAACTACCATAACTTCATGTCTTTCAATGCGACATGAACTTGGTTGTGTTTTGTCGAGGCTCCAACTGCAATTGCATGTCTTCAATGCGAATGCAACTTGTGGTGTTTTCTCGGGGGAAGGGGCAGTTGCATGTCTGCCACCAATATGTAACTTCAAGTGTCGCCTCGACTGCAATTTCATGTTTTTAACATGACTGCAACTTACTGATGTTTTGTTTGTGGAGGGCGATAGCTGCATGTCTGCCACCAACATGCAACTACAAGTGTCGCTCCCGTGCAATTGCATGTCATCAACATGATTACAACTTGTGGTGTTTTGTTGGGAGGCGAGTGCAGTTGCATGCCTCCACCCACACACAACTGCAAGTGTCGTCCCCGACTGGAGTTGCATGTCTTTAACATGACTGCAACTTAGTGATGTTTTGTCAGAGAGGGAGGGGCAGTTGCATTTCTGCCACTAGGCACTCAACTGCAACTGTCACTGATAGGAAACTTCATGTCTTCAACATGACTGCACTTGAGGATGTTTTGTTGGGGAGAGGCAGTTGCATTTGTTTGCACAAATACGCAACTTCAAGTGTTGGCTCCGATTGCAATTGCATGTGTTCAATGTGACTGTAACTTGGTGGTGTGTTTCCAGGGAAAGGAGAGTTGCATGTCTGCCACTAGACATGCAACTGCAAGTGCCACCACTATGCAACTTCATTCTTCAAGGCGACTGCAACTTGGGGATGTTTTGCTGGGGGGGAGGGGTAGTTGCATTTGTTTTGCCAACACGCAACTGCAAATGTTGGCTCTGACTGCAATTGCATGTCTTCAATGTAACTGTAACTTGGTGGTGTTTTGCCAAGGGAGGGGGCAGTTGCATGTTTGCCACTAGACATGCAACTGCAAGTGTCACCAACTACCACTACTTCATGTCTTCAATGTGACTGTAACTTGATGGTTTTTTGTCAGGGGGAGGGGGGTTGTATGTCTGCCAGCAACACGAAACTGCAAGTGTCGGCACCGACTGCAATTGTGTGTCTTCAACGCGACTACAACTTTTCCATCTTTGTCGGGAGGGCGGCAGCTGCATGTCTACCACCAACACGCAACTGCAAGTGTTGATCCCAACTACAATTGCATGTCTTCAACATGACTGTAACTTGTTGATCTTTATCAGGAGAGATTATTTGCATGTCTGCCATCGTCACACAACTGCAAGTGTCACCTGTGACTGCAATTGCATGTCTTCAACGTGATCGCAACTTAGTGATGTTTTGTCGGTGCAGGGTGATAGTTGCATGTCTTCCACCGACAAGCAATTGCAAGTGTCTCCCCTGACTGCAATTGCAACTCTGTGTTGTTTTGTCAGTGAGCGTGAAGGCGGCAGTTTCTTGTCTGTTACTATGCACTTAACTGCAAGTGTCTCCCCCGACTGCAAGTGCAACTTAGTGTTGTGTTGTCTCGGTGATGGGGCAGTTGCATGTATGATGGTAGGTAAGTATGTCCAAGCGTCAACGTCCACCACAACTGCATGTCTTCAATATGACTATAATTGTATGTTTTTTTGTCATCGAGGGAAACATGCATTTGTATGTCTTCCACTAGGCATGCAACTGCAAGTGTCTTCCCTCAACTGCAATTTCAACTCACTAGTTTTGTCCGGGGAGGGGGAGCAATTGCATGTCTGCAATTAGGCAGACAACTGCAAGTGTCGGGCCCGACTTCAACTGCATGTATTCAATGTGGATGGAACTCAGTGATGTTTTTGTTAGGGGAGGGGCAACTGCGTGTTGGCCAGTAGGCTGGCAGGGTCGCGCTACCGCAATTGCATGTCTACCACTATTTCTATTTTTCTATTTTTTTATTTTTGTTGTTTTTTATCTTTTCTAAATTGTATTGTTTTTTTATTTTCAAATGTACCACCCGGTTGCACTTTGTCCCATGTGCAACTGCATATGTTGTAGTCCACATGCATTCGGAGCAACATTAGCCGGGGTATAACTAGGATGCGGGCGGGGCGGGGAGCTGAGTGCTTGGGCGGCCCAGTATGTTGGTTTACTTTTATTTATTCAGTTTTCTACTATTTGTTTTCTTTTCTATTTTTATTTTTGTGTTTGGATTTGTGTTATTTTTCCTTTTTCTAAATGGTGGGGTTTTGGACCTTTTTTGGAAAAAATGTTGTCACTCCATTAGCACACACGTCATCCGTACACAGTTGCATGTAGTCCAGCCATGCACAATTGCATGTCCACTGCCCATGTGCAACTTAACATTCTTTTTATTTTTAAAAAGTAGTTCCAATGGAGTTATACACGTGTCAGTAGCATGTCCATCGACCACGTGCAATTTGCATGCCTACCATTTCTTTTTTAAGGAACTAGAGCTATAAAAAAAGACTTGAAAAAAATAACACAACACCAACACGCAGAAGCTGCACGAACATGTAGTCTTAGCTCAGCCGATGCATGACAACCAAAAAACATAATGATGCAAGAACAATTAATTCACAAAGATAAAATATCAATGCAAGCCAGCCCATCACAAAAAAACAGCCTACAAAGGACAGCCGAGCCCACAAACAAGCTCAACAAGCAAACATGACAAACCAACGACCAGAAACTGCGATCACATGATAACCCACAAGTGTAGGGGATTGTTTGTAGCCTTCTTTGATAATAATAGTTTCTAACCTAGCGAGGAGCTAAAGGCAGAACAAATATTCCCTCAAGTTCTATCGACCACCGATACAACTCTACGCACACTTGACGTTTGCTCTACCTAAAACAAGTATGAAACTATTTTGTAAGAATAAAACTGCGAGTACTTTGCAAGAATAAAACTATGAATAAATTGCAAGGTAATAAAAGTGGATAGCTTTTGTCAACAAGAAAGTCATTTGTCCCTAGGCAATCGATAACAAGTATAGGTAATCATTCTTGCAATTTTATATGAGGGAGAGGCATGAGCTAACATACTTTCTCTACTTGGATCATATGCACTTATGATTGGACCCATAGAAAGCATCCGCAACTACTGAAGATCATTAAGGTCGTGAAACCCAACCATAGCATTAAGTATGAAGTCCTCTTTATCCCATACGCAACAATCCACCTACTCGGGTTTAAGCTTCTGTCACTCTCGCAACCCACCATAAAGAGAATCAATAACATATTGCAACACCCTATAGCGGGGACCCCTCCCGTTTGCGCGAGACGGAGGGCACCGTAGGACAGCACTATAAATAAAATATACAATCATACCAACCAAGATTATGTTTAATCCATAGGATAAAACAGATCTACCCCAACATCATAGGATAGCCAACTATCATTGGGAAACAATATATGGAGTTGAGCACCATGTTTAAGTAGAGATTACAACGGGGAGAAGGGGTGTTACACCGCTGCATAGAGGGGGAGAGAGTTGGTGTTGACGGTAGCAAGACTGTTGATGTAGATCGTCGTCAGGAACCTAGCTGCGACGGCACTCCGGCGCCACCGGGAGAGAGGGGGAGAGATCCTCCCTCCTTCTTCTTATTCCTTGGCCTCCCCCTAGATGGGTGGATAATTTCCCCTCTGGTCCATGGCCTCCATGGCAGTGGAGGGGCAAGAGCCCCTCCGAGATTGGATCTGTCTCTCTGTTCCCCCTTGTTTTGTGTTCCCCAGATCTGGCCCTTCACACTTTCTTAAATTCCCGGAGATCCGTAACTCCCATTGCGCTAAAATTTTTACACGATTTTTCCATAAATTATCTTTCTTGCACCGGAAGAAGGGCCCCAACCGCATTATGAGGAGGGCATAAGACATCTGGGCGTGCCTGGCACCCCCTGGCACGCCCTGGTGTCTCTTGGGGTATGTGGGGCCCCTTTCCGTTGATTCCACCTCCCAAAAGTCACATATATTCCAAAATAATTCTCTATAAATTTTTATCGCGTTTGGACTTCATTTGATATGGATTTTCTGCAAAATAAAAAACATGCAACAAATAGGAACTGGCACTGAGCACTAATCAATATGTGAGTCCAAATAAATCATATAAAATGTTGCCAAAACTATGTAAAAGTTGTATATATAATGGCATGAAACAATCAAAAATTATAGATACAATGTAGACGTATCAGCATCCCCAAGTTTAATTCCTGCTAGTCCTCAAGTAGGTAAATGATAAAAAAGATAATTTTTGATGTAGAATGCTACCTTGCATAAACTTGATCATATGTCTAATCATGGCATGAATATTAAGACATGAGTGATTCAAAGAAATAGTCTATAATTTGACATAAAGATATTAATACTCGGGCATCCCAAAAAAATCATGTCTTTAAAAATATAAATACTAAAGAATGTTCCTACAAAATCATATAGTCTTATCATGCTCTGCCTGCCTAACACAAAGTATAAATCATGTACTACCCCGGTGTCAGCCAAGCAATTTGTTCATACTTTCTAACACGCTTCAGCATTTTCAACCCTCATGCAATACATGAGCGCAAGCCATGGATATAGTACTATGGGTGGAATAGAATACGGTGGTAGAGATTAATTTGGGGAAGACAAAAAGAAAGATAGTCTCACATCGAAGCAGCTAATTAACAGGCTATGGAGATGCCCATTAATTGATATCAATGCGAGGAGTAGGGATTGCCATGCAACAGATGCACTAAGAGCTATAAGTGTATGAAAGCTCAATATGAAACTAAGTGGGTATGCATCAAACTCAACTATGAAAAATTCCCACTAGTATATGAAAGTGACAACATAGGAGGCTCTCTATATGAAAAACATGGTGCTACTTTGAAGCACAAGTGTGGAATTAGCATGCCCTTTCTTCTTCTTCTTTTTTTTCTTGTTCTTTTTTCTTTTTCCTTTTAGTCTGGAGTCTCATCCCGACTTGTGGGGGAATCATAGTCTCCATCATCCTTTCATCACTGGGACAATGCTCTAATAAAATCGATGATCATCACACTTCTATTTACTTACAACTCAAAAGAAATAAAAATTACAACTCGATACCTAGAACAAAGTATGACTCTATATGAATGCCTCTGACAGTGTACTAGAATGTGCAATGATCTAGCATAGCAATGATATAAAAAAATGGACAAGCCATGGAAATATCATGCTAGCTATCTTACGATCATGCAAAGCAATATGACAATGAATGCTCAAGTCATCAAAATGGAAGCAGTGGAAGTTGCATGGCAATATATCTCGGAATGGCTATGGAAAGGCCATAACATGTAGGTATGGTGGCTGTTTTGAGGAAGATATAATAATGCTTATGTGTGATAGAGTGTATCATATCACAGGGTTTGGATGCACCGACGAATTTTGCACCACGTCTCGAGGTGAGAAAGGGCAATGCATGGTACCGTAGAGCCTAGCAAATTGCGGAAAGGTAAGAGTGTGTATAATCCATGGACTCATATTAGTCATAAAGAACTCATATACTTATTGCAAAAGTTTATTAGCCCTCGAAGCAAAGTACAACTATGCCTGCCCCTAGGGGGATAGATTTGTAGGAAAAGACCATCGCTCGTCCCCGGACGCCACTCATAAGGAAGACAATCAATAATAAATCATGCTCCAACTTCATAGCATAACGAGAGACTATATGTGCATGCTTCGGGAATCACAAACCTTAACACCAATATTCCTACTAACCACAACCGTTTACTAGTACCTCCCATATATTATCATCTTTATATCGCAAAACTATTGCAAGGATCAAACATATCATATTCAATGATCCATAAGTTTTATATAGGATTTCGTGACTAACCATGCAATTGATCAATTCTTGTTGACTCTCTAAATAGGTATAAGTGAACCATGAGAGTTTAATTCTTTCTACATAATACCATGCTCTAACAAATATAAGTGAAGCAAAAGAGCATTCCACAAACAACGGTTTTCTATGTGAAGAGAAATAGGCAATCCAAACTTCAAATGATACAAGTGAAGCACATGAAGCGTTCTATAAAGCCATACTCAAAAGATTTAAGTGAAGTGCAATGAGCATTCTATAAATCAACCATGTACTATCTCATACCAGCATGGTGCATAAAAGAAAGTGAAAACTAAATGCAAAAGACACTCCAAGATTTGCACATATCACATGAACGAAACGAAGACGAAAACATACCGATACTTGTTGAAGAAAGATGGGATGCCTTCCGGGGCATCCGCAAGCTTAGACACTTGAGTCTCCTTGAATATTTCCTTGGGGTACCTTGGGCATCCCTAAGCTTGAGCTCTTGCCTCTCCTTCTTCTCCTCATATCAAGACCTCCTCGATCTTTGATGACTTCATCCACACAAAACTCAACAAAAAGCTCGGTAAAATCCATTAGTATAATAAACAAAATCACTACTCTAACTACTGTTGCAAACCAATTCATATTTTATTTTTCCATTGTATCTACTGTAATATAACTTTTCCATTGCTTATACCACCAATAGAATCGATAGTTTCATCAAAACAAGCAAAACAATGCATCAAAAACAGAATATGTCTTAAACAGGACCGTCTGTAGCAATCTGAACATCTACCATACTTCTGGTACTCCAAAAATTCTGAAACATTAGGAAGAAATAAAATAATTATAGAAATAGTGTGAAAAATGTTTCAGAACCTTTTGAGGTTCCAGTAAAAAAATGAAAATTCATGCGCTAAAGCCAAAATTTATGTTTCTGCACCACACATACCAACAAGCAATAGACTCATCCTAAAGGCAAATATTGGCACAATAATTTTACAATACAAAGGATTTGTAAAAGGGGATAATTATTTTTGTTGAAAAGTTTTTGTAATTGATATTCACAAAGTTTTCCATGGGCATGAACAAAGTTCAAGGACGTCCCCCACTGCAACGGTGTTTGTCTTTCTCACTTTCACTTTTCTTTTGTGAAGTTTTAAGTTCTCCTCTATATTTTTTTGTTTTTAAACTTTATAAAAGCACTCAACATAATAAAATGACTCTCTAAAACTTCCGATTTGTCTCCCTGGCAGCGCTTTCTTTAAAGCCATTAAGCTAGGCATAAAGTGCTCAAGTAATGGATCCATCTCGATCCCAAGGTATATCAAAGCCAATTTTAATTAGCAATGATTTGGCATTTAGTAGTGAGCACAAAGCAACATATATCAAGCAATGACGAAGTCCAACTCTCTTCCTATGCATCGGCATGTCATACAAGATCAATTCATGCACATCAAGTAAAGGCTAATACATAGCATAATCAGTTTCTTGCAATTTTATCATGTTGGAAACATAGAGAGGCGGAGATGTAGTTCCTCTCTCATAATAATTGCAAGTTGGAGCAGCAAGCACATGCATATTATATTCATCAAAATCATCATGTGCAACGGTAAAAGGCAACCCATCAATGTAATCCTTAGTAAGTGCAAATTTCTCCGATATAGTGTAGTTGGGAGAATTCAAAAAGGTAATAGGACTATCATGCGTGGGTGCAATAGCAACAATTTCATTCTTTACATAAGGAACTATAGCAAGTTCATCTCCATAAGCATAATTCATATTGGCATCATGTCCACAAGCATCAAGTTCATCAAAAAGGGATATTTCAAAAGAATCAACGGAATCATAGCAATTATCATAGCATTCATCCTTCGGTAAGAACGAAGGGAAATTAAACAATGTATGAGTTGAAGAGTTACTCTCATTAGAAGGTGGGGACGAGTAGCTAATCCGCTCTTCCTCCTTTTGTTCTTCGCTCTCCTCATCATCTTTTTCATCCAATGAGTTCACAGTTTCATCAATTCCTTCTTCCATAGACTCCTGCAAATATTATTCTCTTCTTGGTCGGCGAAGACTTTCTCAATAAATAGATCAATATCGGAATTGTATTTATAATTCTCATAGCAATATTTAAGTATAGCAAATTTTCAGGCCTATAAACATCATCATTAAAAGCTTCATACTTTTCAAACAAAGATTCAATTTCATAAGCACCCTTAAAAGCAACAAATTCTTCTATTTGTTCCACATTATAGTAATCATATCTACCATTAGCATAAGAAGCCAAGGTTTCATTATCATTAAATTTGCATGAAAAGGGAAGGTGTGGAGCCTTCATCCTAGAGCAACAAGTAAAATCATATCTCTGGCATAAATTCCAAGGATACCAATGCAACATATCAATTTGATCCCATAAAAGTTTCCCTTTTTGTGTCAAACGATAATCCCTAAAGTATTCATGTTGATCCAATGTTACTCCCATTATCAAGTTGAATGGGGTTTTCTCAGGATTATCAAAGTAGTGCATAATATTTTTCACATAACGGGCATTGAGGGTTTTAGGAGGTCCCCCATCTCCATGAGTAGCAAGTACAACTAATTTTTTGGTATTTCATGTTCCATATCCAAAACTAAAGATAGAGAACAACTTAGAACAGAAAATAAAAACTACTTAGTGATAAAGCAAACAAGCACACATGAGAATATTCACCCCACTCTATTGCTCCTCGGCAATGGCGCCAGAAAAAGGTCTTCATAACCCACAAGTGTAGGGGATCGTTTGGAGCCTTCTTTGATAAATAAGAGTGTCGAACCCAACGAGGAGCTAAAGGTAGAACAAATATTCCCTCAAGTCCTATCGACCACGGATACAACTCTACGCACACTTGACATTTGCTTTACCTAAAACAAGTATGAAACTATTTTGCAAGAATAAAATTACGAGTACTTTGCCAGAATAAAACTATGAATAAATTGGAAGGTAATAAAAGTAGATAGCTTTTATCAACAAGAAATTCATTTGTCCCTAGGCAATCGATAACAAGTACTGGTAATCATTCTTGCAATTTTATATGAGGGAGAGGCATGAGCTAACATACTTTCTGTACTTGGATCATATGCACTTAAGATTGGACCCCTAGCAAGCATCCGCAACTACTAAAGATAGTTAAGGTCGTGAAACCCAACCATAGCATTAAGTATCAAGTCCTCTTTATCCCATACGCAACAACCCACCTACTCGAGTTTAAGCTTCTGTCACTCTCGCAACCCACCATAAGAGAGTCATGAACATATTGCAACACCCTACAGCGGGGACCCCTCATGTTAGCATGAGACGAATGACACTGTAGGACAACACCATAAATAAAATATACAATCAAACTAACCAAGATCTCGAGTAACCCATAGGACAAAACGGATCTACTCAAACATCATAGGATAGCCAAATATTATTGGGAAACAATATATGGAGTTGAGCACCATGTTTAAGTAGAGATTACAGTGGGGAGAAGGGGTTTTACACCGCTGCATAGAGGCGGAGAGAGTTGGTGTTGACGGTAGAAGATTGTTGATGTAGACCTCCGTCACGATCCTAGCCCCGACGGCACTCCGGCACCACCGGGAGAGAGGGGGAGAGAGCCCCCTCCTTCTTATTCTTCCTTGGCCTACCCCCTAGATGGGAGGATAGTTCCCCCTGTAGTCCATGGCCTCCATGGCGGTGGAGGGGCGAGAGCCCCTCTGAGATTGGTTATGTCTCTCTGTTCCCTTGTGCTTTGCGTTCCCCAGATCTGGCCTTTCACATTTTATTAAATTTTCGGAGGTCCGTAACTCCGATTGCGCTGAAATTTTTACACAATTTTTTCCATAAATTATCTTTCTTGCACCAGAAGAAGGGCTCCAACCACCTTACGAGGAGGGCATAAGACACCTGGGCGCGCCTGGCACCCCCTGGCGCGCCCTGGTCTATCTTGGGGGTTGTGGGCCCCCGTTTGTGTTGATTCCACCTCCCAAAAACCACATATATTCCAAAATAATTCTTCGTAAATTTTTATCGCGTTTGGACTTTGTTTGATATGGATTTTTTTCGAAACAAAAAACAAAAAACAAACAGGAACTAGCACTGGGCACTGGATCAATATGTTAGTCCAAATAAATCATATAAAATGTTGCCAAAAATATGTAAAAGTTGTATAATAATGGCATGAAACGATCAAAAATTATAGATACAATAGAGACGTATCATCACACAGGACGATATGTACAAGGATGGCGTCATTCGACTGAGACTTAGACAGACACTAATTAGATGACAACTTGTTGGGAAAAATAATTTATTTGTTAATGTGATGTAATTTTATTTTGTGAAGTAAAAGTGTTTTTATTCCATGTGATCAGAGTTACAATCAGCAGGCAGGAGCTCAGTAGTTAAGGGGGGAAATTCTATAGCCAACAAAGCTATGATACACTCTAATCTCTAGACAATCAGCAACTCTATTTTGATCTCTTGAAATTTTCACCGGAATAAACTCTCTACCAACTAATAGATGCTTTATCTCCATAACTAAATGTCCATAAGTTGAACGGTCAAGAGTACTGGAGAACAATGAAGATACAGTTGTCAATGAGTCCACCTGAAGCACCACCAGAAAATCTGGTCACTCAATACCAAGTGAGATACCCTCCGTTATTGCATGTAGCTCTAAGAGCATTGTGATATGTCCATTTTGCATCATGCTTTTATGTTGATATTTATTGCATTATGGGTTGTATTTTCACTTTATGGTATAATACTTATGCCTTCTCTCTTATTTTAGAAGATTTACATGAAGAGGGAGAATGCTGACAGCTGGAATACCTATTCTACATAACTCCACAAGTCCTGAAAATTTATGGAGAATTATTTTGGAATATGTAAAAATTATTGTTCGAAATAACTACCAGAGGGGACCCACCAGGTGGCCACAAGCCTGGGGGCGCACCCTACCCTCCAGGGTGCGCCCCTAGGGCTTGTAGGCCCCCTGGCCATCGTCCGGTGCCCCTCTTCTGCTATATGAAGCGTTTTGACCTAGAAAAAAAGGAGGAAGCTTTCGGGACGAAGCGCCACCGTCTCGAGGCGGAACCTGGCATGAGCAATCTAGAGCTTCAGTAGAGCAATTCTGTCGGGGAAACTTCCCTTCGGGAGGGGGAAATTGAAGCCATTGTCATCACCAATGATCCTCTCACCGAGGGAGGGCTAATCTCCATCAACATTTTCACCAGCACCATCTCCTCTCAAACCCTACTTCATCTCTTGTATTCAATCTTTGCCTTAGAACCTCAGATTGGTACCTGTAGGTTGCTAGTAGTGTTGATTACTCCTTGTAGTTGATGCTAGTTGGTTTACTTGGTGGAAGATCATATGTTCAGACCCTTAATGATATTCAATACCCCTCTGATCTTGAACATGAACATGCTTTGTGAGTAGTTATGTTTGTTCCCGAGGACATGGGAAAAGTCTTGTTATAAGTAGTCATGTGAATTTGGTACTCGTTTGATATTTTGATGAGATGTATGTTGTCTTTCCTCTAGTGGTGTTATGTGCATGTCGACTACATGACACTTCACCATGATTTGGGCCTAGGGGAAGGCATTGGGAAGTAATAAGTAGATGATGGGTTGCTAGAGTGACAGAAGCTTAAGCCCTAGTTTATGTGTTGCTTCGTAAGGGGCTGATTTGGATCCACATGTTTCATGCTATGGTTACATTTATCTTAATTCTTCTTTCATAGTTGTGGATGCTTGCAAGAGGGTTAATCATAAGTGAGAGGCTTGTCCAAGTAAGGACAACGCCCAAGCATTGGTCCACCCACATATCAAATTATCAAAGTAACGAACGTGAATCATATGAGCATGATGAAAACTAACTTGACAATAATTCCCATGTGTCCTCGGGAGCGCTTTGGTTTATATAATAGTTTGTCCAGGCTTATCCTTTGCTATAAAAATGAATTGGGCCACCTTGTTGCACCTTTGTTACACTTGTTACTGTTGGGGAATGTTGCATGGAAAACAAAAAAAAATTCTACGCAGATGCAAGATCTATCCATGGAGATGCATAGCAACGAGAGGGAGAGTGTGTCTACGGACCCTTGTAGACCGTAAGCGGAAGCCTTTAGTAACGCGGTTGATGTAGTCGATCTTCTTCGCGATCCAACCGATCAAGTACCGAACGTATGACACATCCACGTTTAGCACACGTTCACCTCGGTGACGTCCTCGCCTTCTTGATCCAACAAGACGGCAAAGTAGTGGATGAGTTCTGGCAGCACAACGGCGTGGTTATGGTAGTGGTGATGCTATTTCCGCAGGGCTTTCCCTAAACACTACAAAAGTATGATCGAGGGAGGAAACTATGGAGAGGGACACCGCACACGGCTAAGAGATTGTCGTTGTCTTGTGTGGCGCCCCCTTCCCACATATATATAGGTGGTGGGAGAGGGGAGCAGCCAGGAGGTGCCACAAGTAGGTCTGAATCCTACTTGGGCACTTGCATTAGCCGCGCCCCCTTCCTTATTTGCTCCGGGGGAAAAGGGAAAGGGGAGGAGAGAAAGGCAAGAGGGTGACAAATCCCCCCTTTCCTTTTCTCCCCAAGGACGGCTTCCATAGGAGGGGCGTGCCAGCCCCTTGTGGGCAGGTGTGTTCCCCTCTTTTGGCCCATATGGCCCATATACCTCCTCGGGGTGCCCGGTACCCCTTCCGGCAATCTGATAACTACCCGGTGCACTCCGAAACTCTTTCGGTGTCCGAATATCATCTTCCTATATATCAATCTTTACCTCTGGACCATTCCGGAGCTCCTCGTCATGTCCGTGATCTCATTCGGGACTCCGAACAACATTCGGTCACCAAATCATATAACTCATATAACACAATATCATCAATGAACCTTAAGCATGCGGACCCTACGCGTTCGAGAACTATGTAGACATGACCGAGACACCTCTCTGGTCAATAACCAATAATAGAACCTGGATGCCCATATTGGTTCCTACATATTCTATGAAGATCTTTATCAGTCGAACCGTTATGACAACATATGCAATTCCCTTTGTCTGTCGGTATGTTACTTGCCCGAGATTCGGTCGTCGGTATCTTCATACCTAGTTCAATCTCGTTACAGGCAAGTCTCTTTACTCATTCCGTAATACATCATATCATAACTAACTCCTTAGCCATTTACTTGCAAGCTTATTATGATTTGTATTACCGAGAGGGCCCAGAGATACCTCTCTGATACCCAGAGAGACAAATCCCAATCTCGATCCATGCCAACTCAACAAACACCTTCGGAGGTACCTGTAGATCATCTTTGTGATCACCCAGTTACGTTGTGATGTTTGATAGCACACAAGGTATTCCTCCGGTATTCGGGAGTTGCATGATCTCATATTCGAAGGAACATGTATTTGACATTTAAGAAAGTACTAGCAATAAACTGAACGATCATATGCTAAGCTAACGGATGGGTCTTGTCCATCACATCATTCTCCTAATGATATGATCCCGTTATCAAATGACAACTCATGTCTATGGTTAGGAAACCTTAACCGTCTTTTGATCAACGAGCTAGTCGAGTAGAGGCTCACTAGGGACACGATATTTATTTATGTATCCACACATGTATTTGAGTTTCCGGTCAATACAATTCTAGCATGAATAATAAGCCTTTATCATGATTAAGGAAATACAATAATAACCATTTTATTATTGTCTCTAGGGCATATTTCCATCAGTCTCCCACTTGCACTAGAGTCAATAATCTAGTTCACATCGCCATGTGATAAACACCCATAGTTCACATCGCCATGTGACTAACACCCAAAGAGTTTACTAGAGTTAATAGTCTAGTTCACATCATCATGTGATTAATACACAAAGAGTACTAAGGTGCGATCATGTTTTGCTTGTGATAGAAGTTTAGTCAACGGGGCTGCCACATTCAGATCCATATGTATTTTGCAAATTTCTATGTCTACAATGCTTTGCATGGAGCTACTCTAGCTAATTGCTCCCACTTTCAATACGTATCCAGATTGAGACTCAGAGTCATCTGAATCAGTGTCAAAGCTTGCATCAACGTAACCCTTTACGACGAACTCTTTATCACCTCCATAACCGAGATATATGTCCCTAGTCCTCTTAGGTAACTAGGATAATTTTCACCGCTGTCAAGTGATCTACTCCTGGATCACTATTGTACCCCGTTGCCAAACTCATGGCAAGGTACACAATAGGTCTGGTACACAACATGCCATACTTTATAAAACCTATGGCTGAGGCATAGGGAATGACTTTCATTCTCTCTCCATCTTCTATCGTGGTCGGGCTTTGAGTCTTACTCAACTTCACACCTTGTAACACAGGCAAGAACCCTTTCTTTGACTGATCTATTTTGAACTTATTCAAAAATTTGCCAAGGTATGTGCTTTGTGAAAGTCCTATTAAGCGTCTCTATCTATCCCTATAGATCTTGATGCCCAATATGTAAGCAACTTCACTAAGGTCTTTCATTGAAAAACTATTATTCAAGTATCCTTTTATCATTTCTAGTTAGTAATATGTCATCTACATATAATATCAGAAATGCTACAGAGCTATCACTCACTTTCTTGTAAATATAAGCTTCACCATATGTCTGTATAAAACCTTATGCTTTGATCACCTCATCAAAGCGTATATTCCAACTCTGAGATGCTTGCACCAGTCCATAGATGGATCGCTAGAGCTTGCACACTTTGTTAGCACCTTTAGGATCGACAAAACCTTCTGGTTGAATCATATACAACTCTTCTTTAAGAAATCCATTAAGTAATGTAGTTTTGACGTCCATTTGCCATATTTCATAATTATAAAATGCAGCAATTGCTAACATGATTTGGACAAACTTAAGCATCGGTACGGGTGAGAAAGTCTCACTGTAGTCAGGTCCTTGAACTTGTCGAAAACCTTTCGCAACAAGTCGAGCTTTGTAGATAGTAACATTACCATCAGCATCAGTCTACTTCCTGAAGTTCCATTTATACTCTATGGCCGATCATCGGGCAAGTCCACCAAAGTCCATACTTTGTTCTCATACATGGATCCTATCTCAGATTTCATGGCCTCAAGCCATCTGTCGGAATCTGGGCTCATCATAGCTTCTTCATAGTTCGCAGGTTCGCCTTGGTCTAATAACATGACATCCATAACAAGATTACCGTACCACTCTGGTGCGGAACGTGTTCTAGTTGACCTATGAAGTTTAGTAGTAACTTGATCTGAAGTTTCATGATCATCATCATTACCTTCCTATCTAGTTGGTGTAGGCATCACGAGAACGGTTTTATCTGATGTGCTACTTTCCAATTCGAGAGAAGGTAAAATTACCTCATCAAGTTCTAGTTTCCTCCCACTCACTTCTTTCGAGAGAAACTCCTCCCAAAAGGACACATTCTTAGCAACAAAGATCTTGCCTTCGGATCTATGGTAGAAGGTGTACCCAATAGTATCTTTAGGGTCTCCTATGAAGACGCACTTCTCCGATTTAGGTTCGAGCTTATCAGGCTGAAGCCTTTTGACATAAGCGTTGCATCCCCAAACTTTAAGAAACGTCAGCTTAGGTTTCTTGTCAAACCACAGTTCATACGGTGTCGTCTCAACGGATTTAGATGGTTCCCTATTTAACGTGAATGCGGATGTCTCTAATGCATAACCCCAAAATGATAGTGGTAAATAGGTAAGAGACATCATAGAACGCACCATATCTAATAATATGGTTACGATGTTCGGACACACCACTACGCTGTGGTGTTCCAGGTGGTGTGAGTTGTGAAACAATTCAACATTGTTTTAAATGAAGGCCAAACTCATAACTCAAATATTCGCCACAGCGATCAGATCGTAGAAACTTTATTTTCTTGTTATGATGATTCTCCACTTCACTCTGAAATTCTTTGAAGTTTTTAAATGTTTCAGACTTGTGTTTCATCAAGTAGATATACCCATACCTACTCAAATCATATGTGAAGGTCAGAGAATAACGATACCCACCGCGTGACTCAACACTCATCGGACCACATACATTGGTATGTATTATTTCCAATAAGTCATTAGCTTGCTCCATTATTCCGGAGAACGGAGTTTTAGTCATCTTGCCCATGAGGCATGGTTTGCAAGTATCAAATGATTCATAATCAAGTGATTCCAAAAGCCCATCTGCACGGAGTTTCTTCTTGCGCTTTACACCAATATGACCTAAATGATAGTGCCATAAGTATGTTGCACTATCATTATCAACTTTGCATCTTTTGGCATCAATATTATGAATATGTGTATCTCTACGATCGAGTTTCAATAAACCATTTACATTGGGTGTATGACCATAGAATGTTTTATTCATGTAAACTGAACAAAAATTAATCTTTGACATCAATGAATAACATTATTGCAATAAACATGATAAAATCATATTCATGCTCAACGCAAACACCAAATAACATTTATTTAGGTTCAACACTAATCCCAAAGGTAGAGGGAGTGTGCGATGGTGATCGTATCAACCTTGGAATCAGTTCCAACACACATCGTCACCTCACCCTTAACTAGTCTTTGTTTATTCTGCAAGTCCTGTTTCGAGTTACTAATCTTAGCAACTGAACCAGTTTGGTTCACCAAGGGGCTACTACGAATACTAGTAAGGTACACATCAATGACATGTATATCAGATACACCTTTGTTCACTTTGCCATCCTTCTTATCCGCCAAGTATTTGGGACAGTTCCGCTTTTAGTGAACATTCCCTTTGCAGTAGAAGCACTCAGTTTTAGGCTTAGGTCCAGCTTTGGGCTCCTTCACAGGAGTGGAAACTTGCTTGCCATTCTTCTTGAAGTTCCCTTTCTTTCCCTTGCCCTTTTTCTTGAAACTAGTGGTCTTGTTAACCATCAACACTTCATGCTCTTTCTTGATTTCTACCTTCGCCAATTTTAGCATAGCAAAGAGCTCATGAATCATTTTCGTCATCCCTTGCATATTATAGTTCATCACGAAGTTCTAGTATCTTGGTGATATTGACAAGAGAACTCTGTCAATCACTATCTTAGCTGGAAGATTAAATCCCACTTGATTCAAGCGATTGTAGTACCTAGACATTCTGAGCACATGTTGACTGGCTGATCTATTCTCCTCCATCTTGTAGGCAAAGTACTTGTCACAGGTCTCATACCTCTCAACATGGGCATGAGTCTGAAATACCAATTTCAGCTCTTGGAACATCTCATATGCTCCATGGCATTCAAAATAGTTTTGAAGTCCCGGTTCTAAACCGTAAAGCATGGCGCACCAAACTATTAAGTAGTCATCATATCGAGCTTGCCAAATGTTCATAACGTCTACATCTGCTCCTGCAATAGGTCTGTCACCTAGCGGTGCATTAAGGACATAATTCTTTTGTGCAGCAATGAAGATAATCCTCAGATCATGGACCTAGTATGCATTATTACTACCATCATCTTTCAACTTACTTTTCTCAAGGAACATATCAAAAATAGGGGAGCTATATCACGCGCTATTGATTTACAACATAGATATGTAAAAACTATTAAGACTAAGTTCAAGATAAATTAAGTTCAATTAATCAAATTACTAATGAACTCCCACTTAAATTAATATCCCTTGAGTTATCTAAGTGATACATGATCCAAATCAACTCACCCATGTCCGATCATCACATGAGATGGGGTAGTCATCATTGGTGAATATCTCTATGTTGATCATATCTACTATATGACTCACGTTCGACCTTTCAGTCTCCAGTGTTCTGAGACCATGTCTATACATGCTAGGCTCATCAAGTTGAACCCAAGTATTCTGCATGTGCAAAATTGTCTTACACCCGTTGTATGTGAAGGTAGAGTCTATCACTCCTGATCATCACGAGGTGCTTCGAAACGATGAACTTTGGCAACGGGTGCATACTCGGGGAGAACACTTTTATCTTGAAATTTAGTGAAGGGATCATCTTGTAATGCTACCGCCGTTCTAAGCAAAATAAGATACATAAAGGATAAACATCACATGCAATCAAAATATGTGACATGATATGGACATCATCATCTTGTGCTTTTGATTTCGACCTCCAAAGCATCGTCATGATCTCCATCGTCACCGGCTTGACACCTTGGTCTCCATCCTTGCGTCGGGGTCGTCTCGCCAACTATTGCTTCTACAACTAATGCTAACAAATAGCAATAAAGTAAAGCAATTACATGGCGCTTGCATTTCATACAATAAAGAGACAACCCTAAGGCTCCTGCTGGTTGTCGATATTACAAAACATGATCATCTCATACATCAACATATATCACATCATATCTTGACCATATCACATCACAACATGCCCTGCAAAAACAAGTTAGACGTCCTCTACTTTGTTGTTGCAAGTTTTACGTGGCTGCTATGGGCTTCTAGCAAGAACCGTTCTTACCTACGCAAAAACCACAATGGTGATTCATCAAGTTTGTTGTTTTAACCTTCTTCAAGGACCGACCGTAGTCAAATTCGATTCAACTAAAGTAGGAGAAACAGACACCCGCTAGCCAGCTTTATGCAAAACTAGTTGCATGTCAGTCGGTGGAACTAGTCTCATGTGAATGGACATGTAAGGTTGGTCCGGGCCGCTTCATATCACAATACTGCCGAATAAAAATAAGACGTTGGCGGTAAGCAGTATGACTATCACTGCCCACAACTCTTTGTATTCTACTCATGCATATCATCTACGCATAGACCGGGCTCGGATACCACTGTTGGGGAACGTTGCATGGAAAACAAAAAAATCTATGCACATGCAAGATCTATCCATGGACATGCATAGCAACGAGGGGGAGAGTGTGTGTACCCTCGTAGTCCATAAGCGGATGTGTTTAGTAACATGGTTGATGTAGTCGAACTTCTTCGCGATCCAACCGATCAAGTACCGAATGTACGGCACCTCCGCGTTCAGCACACGTTCAGCTCAGTGAAAACCTCGCCTTCTTGATCCAGCAAGACGGTGAAGTATCGGATGACTTCTAGCAGCACGATGGCATGGTGGTGGTGGTGGTGATGCTATTTCTGCAGGGCTTTGCCTAAGCACTACAAAAAAATGATCGAGGGACGAAACTGAGAGGGGCGCCGCACACGGCTAAGAGATTGTTGTCCTCTTGTGTGGCGGCCCCTTCCCACATATATATAGCTGGGGGGAGAGGGTAGCAGCCAGGAGGCGCCCCAAGTAAGTCTCAATCCTACTTGGGCTCCTGCCCTAGCCGCCCCCTTCCTTATTTGCTCCGGGGGAAAAGGGAAAGGGGAGGAGAGGAAGGCAAGGGGTGAATCCTCCCTTTCCTTTTCTCCCCAAGTCCGGCTGCCATAGGAGGGGCGCGCCAGCCCCTTGTGGGCTAGTGTGCTCCCCTCTTTTGGCCCATATACCTCCCGGGGGTGCCCGGAACCCCTTCCGGCAATCCGATGACTACCCGGTGCACTCAGAAACTCTTCCGGTGTCCGAATAGCATTGTCCTATATATCAATCTTGACCTCCGGAGCATTCCGGAGATCCTCTTCATGTTTGTGATCTCATCCGAGACTCTGAACAACATTCGGTCACCAAATCATATAACACTATATCGTCAACGATCGTTAAGTGTGCAGACCCTACGTGTTCGAGAACTATGTGGACATGATCGAGACACCTCTCCGGTCAATAACCAATAGAGGAACCTGGATGCCCATATAGGTTCCTACATATTCTACGAAGATCTTTATCGGTCGAACCGTTATGACAGCATCTGCAATTCCCTTTGTCTGTTGGCATGTTATTTCCTGATACATCTCCAACGTATCTATAATTTTTTATTGTTCCATGCTATTATATTATCCATCTTGGATGTTTTACATGCATTTATATGCTATTTTATATTATTTTTGTGACTAACCTATTAACCTAGAGCCTAGTGCCAGTTTTTGTTTTTTCCTTGTTTTTGAGTTTTACAGAAAAGGAATACCAAACGGAGTCCAATCGAGCTGAAAATTTATGGTGAATTTTTATGGACCAGAAGAAGTCGATCGAGCATTAGAGTCAAGCTAGAAGAGTCTCGAGGCAACCACAAGGGTGGTGGGCATGCCCTACCCCACTAGGAGCACCCCTGGATTTGTCACTACCTCGTGGACCCACCTGACGTGAAACCGATGCCAAAAATTCCTATAAATCCAGAAAGCCCTAGAAAGAAACCTAGATCGGGAGCTCCGCCGCCGCAAGCCTCTGTAGCCACAAAAAACCAATCGGGAGCCCATTCCGGCACCCTACCGGAGGGGCAAACCATCATCGATGGCCATCTTCATCATCCCGGTGCTCTCCATGACGAGGAGGGAGTAGTTCACCCTCGGGGCTGAGGGTATGTACCAGTATCTATGTGTTTGATATCTCTCCCATGTTCTTGATTTTGCATGATCTTGATGTACTGTGAGCTTTGTTACTATAGTTAGATCTTATGGTGTTTTCCCCTCTCTACCTTCTTGTGATGAATTGAGCTTTACCTTTGAGGTTTCACCATTATCGGATAGAATACTATTATGGATTTGAGAACACTTGATGTATGTCTTGCGTGGGATACCTGTGGTGACAATGGGGTGTTCTATTGATTCACTTGATGTATGTTTTGGTACTCAACTCGTGGGTTCCCGAGGTGACATTTGGGTAATCTATGCATAGGGGTTGATGCATGTTTTCATCCTTGTTTCTTCGGTAGAAATCTTAGGGCACCGTTTGAAGTTCTTTGTGTTGGATTGAATATTATGAATCTAAAGTTGTTTGATGCATATCGTATAATTGACCCACGGATACTTGTGGTGACATTAGAGTATCTAGGTGATATTAGGATTGATTGGTGTGTATCATATGGTGTTATTTTACTATGAACTCTAGGGATGTTTGTGACACTCATAGGAATAGCTCAATGGATTGATCGGAACGAATAACTTTGAGGTGGTTTCGTACCCTACAAGATATTTCATCTTATGTTCTCCACGATAGGGACTTTGGAGTGACTTTTGTCGCACGTTGATGGATTGCCATACGATCTAATTATGTTATCATTGTTGAGAGAACTTGCACTAGTGAAAGTATGAACCCTAGCCCATGTTTCCAAGCATTGCAATACCGTTTTTGCTCACTTTTACCACTTGCTACCTTGCTGTTTTTATATTTCCATATTACAAAAACTCATATCTACCATCCATATTACGCCTGTATCACCATCGCTTCGCCGAACTAGTGCACCTATACAATTTACCATTGTATTGGGTGTGTTGGGGACACTAGATACTCTTTGGTATTTGGTTGCAGGGTTGTTTGAGAGAGACCATCTTCATCCTATGCATCCCATGGATTGATAAACCTTCGGTCATCCACTTGAGGGAAATTTGCTACTGTCCTACAAAACTCTGCGCTTGGAGGCCCAAGACGAGTCTACAAGAAGAAGGTTGCGTAGTGGACATCAAGCTCTTTTCTCGTGCCGTTGCCGGGGAGGTTAGTGCTTGAAGGTATATCTTTAGATCTTGCAATCGAATCTTTTAGTTTCTTGTTTTTTCACTAGTTTAGTCTATAAAATAAAACTACAAAAAATGGTATTGAGGTTGCCTCATATGCTTCATCTTTTTAATATCTTTCGTGAAAATGATGGAAAGGAAAATTGTGCTCAAGTATTAGAATAATAAGTCTATAGAATGTTTGGCACTAAATCTTTGAATGATGGGCATGATTGCAATGTTTTTAGTATGAATTCTTTGAATATCCATGATGCTAATGATATGCAAAGGCACAAGCTTGGGGATGCTATGTTTGATGAAGATGATATTTTTAGTCCCCCAAGTTTTGATGAGCAAATTTATTATGATGATAGCATGCCTCCTATTTATGATGATTATACTGATGAATGTGGGTTTGGAAGAGTGTCAACTCTAGGTAATGATCCTAATATTTTGGAGGGTGTTGAATTTTTTCACAATTTTGATAAAAGTGGATTTGGAGAGGTCATGACTTTATTTAGTGATGAATCCACTATTTTGGAAGAGTTTCAATTGACTATGATAACAAAGTTGCTATCTATGATGATTATTGTGATGATATGTATGCAATAATGAGTAATGATATTCATTAAACTTATCATCTTGATTTTAATTTTCAGTTGGATTATGCCTCACATGATAGTTATTTTGTTGAGTTTGCTCCCACTACTATTCATGAGAAAAATTTGCTTATGTAAAGAGTAATAAAAATTCTATGCTTGTGGATCATGAAAATAATGCTTTATGTGATGGTTATATTGTTGAATTCATTCAAGATGCTACTAAAAATTATTATGAGGGAGGAATATATGCTTGTAGGAATTGCAATAATATCAAGTTTCCTCTGTTTGTGTTGAAAATCTTGAAGTTATGCTTGTTTTGCCTTCCTATGCTAGTTGATTCCTGTTCCCATAAATTGTATGCTCACAAAATCCCTATGCATAGTAAGTGGGTTAGACTTAATGTGCTAGTCATACGCTTCATGATGCTCTCTTTGTGTTTCAATTCTTATCTTTTATGTGAGCATCATTAAAATCATCATGCCTAGCTAAAAAGGCTTTAAAGAAAAGCGCTTGTTGGGAGACACCCCAATATTTTTCCTTGATGTTTTGAAATAAGTTTATCATATAGCCTCTGGTTAGATTTATTTTCCTGTTTTAGTTTAGTTTTTGTGCCAAGTAAAGCCTTTGGGATAGTGTGGATGATAGTTGACTTGATTCTGTGCAAAAACATAAACTTTTGTGCTCAGTCCAGGAATTTTCAAAATTCACTAGAACGTGCTTTTGATCTGAATCTTTTACACATGATTGATATACAAATCACCTGGGTTTTCCTATTTTTTCAGAATTTTTGGAGTTACAGAAGTATACGAACTTTCCTGATTACTACAGACTGTTCTGTTTTAAACAGATTCTGTTTTTCATGTGTTGTTTGCTTATTTTGATGAATCTATGAGTAGTATCAGAGGGTATGAATCATGGATAAGTTGTAATACACTATATATAACACAAATATGTATTTATAGTGAGTTCACAACAGTACCTAAGTGGTGATTTGTTTTCTTATACTAAGATTTTCTATTGAGTTTTGTGTTGTGAAGTTTTCAAGTTTTGGGTAAAGTTTCGATAGATTACGGAATAAGGAGTGGCAAGAGCACCCCAAGGTAATATTCAAGTACAACCAAGCATCTAAGCTTGGGATGCCCCGGATGGCATCCCTTCTTTCGTCTTCATCTATCGGTGAATTTACTTGAGGCTATATTTTTATTCACCACATGATATGTGTTTTGCTTGGAGTGTCATTTTTTTATTTATATTTTCTTGTTGTTATTCAAAGACATGTTTTGTATCATTTAGTTCAATAAAAAGGTCAAGTATAGCCTTTACCATGCTTATTTTACAAGTCTATATGTTACTGTTTTGAAAATAGAAAGTTTTCAATCATTGTCTAAATATTGGTGAACAGTAAGAACATGATAAAATCTTGAAATTTTTACACAATGAGTAACAACAAATTTTCTATAGTGTGGTAATTTTTTAGAATTTTTGGAGTTAGGGAAGTATGATTCCTCTTGCATTCTTTAGAGACTGTTCTGTTTAGATAGATTGCTGTTATGTTTGCATGTGTTTGCTTGTTTAATGATTCTATTTGAGGATAGGAGTATTAAATATGCAGAGGCATTTAGTATGCAATGTAAACTTATAATTTTATTGATATTGTATAGTAGAGAATGATAAGGTTATTGCATTGATATGTACTAACTTATCTCACGAATTCTTGTTGAGTTTTGTGTGGATGAAGTTTTTAAGATTTAGGGAAACCGTGATATGAGAGGAATTAAGGAGACACAGAAGCTCAAGCTTGGGGATGCCCAAGGAATCCCTAATTAATATTTCAAGAAGTCTCAAGCATCTAAGCTTGGGGATGCCCCGATTGGCATCCCACCTTTCTTCTTCAACAACTATCGGTCAGTTTTGGTTGAGCCTAAGTTTTTGCTTCTTCACATGATATGTGCTATCCTTGCAATGTAATTTTATTTTCCTTTGCTTGCTGTTTAAATAAAATATTAAGATCTGAAATTCTTAATTGTTAGAGAGTCTTCACATAGTTACATAATTATCCAACTACTCATTGATCATCAGTTATATCTTTTGGAGTAGTTTGTCGTTTGCTCTAGTGCTTCACCTATATCTTTTTCGAGCACGGCGGTGGATATATTTTGAAGAAATTGATGAAATTTCGTTCTTCACTTATATTATTTTCATAGTGTCTCTAAACAGCATGGTAATTTTCTTAGGTTATGAATTTAGTCCTAATATGATGGGCATCCAAGAGGTATATAATAAAAACTTTCATATAAAGTGCATTGAATACTATGAGAAGTTTGATTCCTTATGATTGTTTTGAGATATGAGGATAGTGATATTAGAGTCATGCTAGTGAGTAATTTTGGATTTTATAAATACTTGTGTTGAGGTTTGTGATTCCCGTAGCATGCATGCATGGTGAACCGTTATCTAACGAAGTCGGAGCATGATTTTATTGATTGTCTTGCTTATGAGTGCCGGTCAGGGACGAGCGATGGTGTTTTCCTACCAATATATCCCCCTAGGATCATGCGCGTAGTACTTTGTTTCAATGACAAATAGATTTTTGCAATAAGTATGTGAGTTCTTTAGGACTAATGGTGAGTCCATGGATTATATGCACTCTCAACCTTCCACCATTGCTAGCCTTTCTAGTACCGCACAACTTTTGACGGTACCATACACCCACCATATAACTTCCTCAAAACAGCCATCATACCTACCTATTATGGCATTTCCATAGTGATTCCGAGATATATTGCCATGCAACTTTCCACCGTTTTGTTTATTATGACACACTTCATCATTGTCATATTGCTTTGCTGATCATGTAGTTGACATAGTATTTGTGGCAAAGCCACCGTTTATAATTTTCATATGTGTCACTCTTGAGTCATTACACATCCCGGTACACCACCGGAGGCATTCATATAGAGTCATATTTTGTTCTAATTATCGAGTTGTAATTATTGAGTTGTAAGTAAATA
This sequence comes from Triticum aestivum, assembly GCF_018294505.1. Classification (NCBI taxonomy): domain Eukaryota; kingdom Viridiplantae; phylum Streptophyta; class Magnoliopsida; order Poales; family Poaceae; genus Triticum; species Triticum aestivum. The sequence goes on along the minus strand of NC_057813.1, from coordinate 584,589,434 downwards.
AAAGTGTGATGATCATCATTATTAGAACATTGTCCCATGTGAGGAAATCAAAAAAGAGAGGCCAAAGAAGCCAATCAAAAAAGAGAGGTCAAATAAGCCAATCAAAAAAATGAGAGAAAAGAGAGAAGGGGCGATGTTACTATTATTTTTCCACACTTGTGCTTCAAAGTAGCACCATGATCTTCATGATAGAGAGTCTCCTCAGTTTCATATACTAGTGGGAATTTGTCTTGTTTATTCCATTGATGGGCTTCCTCAAATTGTCGTAGGTCTTCGTGAGGAAGCGAGTTGGATGAACACCCGCTTAGTTTCTTTTTGAGCTTTCATAAACTTAATTATAGCTCTAGTGCATCCATTGCATGGCAATCCCTACTCACTCACAATGATATCTATTGATGGGCATCTCCATAGCCCGTTGATACGCCTAGTTGATGTGAGACTATCTCCTTCTTTTTGTCTTCTCCACAACCACCATATTCTATTCCACCTATAGTGTTATGTCCATGGCTCACGCTCATGTATTGCGTGAAATTTGAAAAAGTTTGAGAACATCAAAAGTATGAAACAATTGCTTGGCATGTCATCGTGGTTGCGCATGATTTGAATATTTTATGTGATGAAGATGGAGCATAGCCAGACTATATGATTTTGTAGGGATAACTTTCGTTGGCCATGTTATTTTGAGAAGACATGATTGCTTTATTAGTATGCTTGAAGTATTATCTTTTTATGTTATTATTAAACTTATGTTTTGTATCTTATGGATATGAACATTCATGCCACAATAAAGAAAATTACACGGACAAATATGTTAGGTAGCATACCACATCAAAAATTCTGTTCTTATCATTTACCTACTCGAGGAAGAGTAGGAATTAAGCTTGGGGATGCTTGATACGTCTCCAACGTATCTACATTTTTTGATTGTTTCATGCTATTATATTATCCATACTGGATGTTTTATATGCATTTATATGCTATTTTATATTAATTTTTAGGACTAATCTAGTAACCTAGAGCCCAGTGCCAGTTTCTGTTTTTTCCTTGTTTTTGAGTTTTACAGAAAAGGAATACCAAACGGAGTCCAAACAAGCTAAAAAATTTGGTAATTTTTTATGGACTAGAAAAGCCCATAGAGCTTTGGAGGCAAGCCAGAAGAGTCCCAATGCAACCACAAGGGTGGAGGGCGCGTCCGACCCCCTTGGGCGCGCCCCCTGGCTTGTTGTTGCCTCGTGGATCCCCCTAACGTGAAACCGACGCCAAAAATTTCTATAAATCCAGAAACCCCCAGAAAGAAGCCTAGATGAGGAGTTCCGCCGCCGCAAGCCTCTGTAGCCATGAAAAACCAATTGAGAGCCCGTTCCGGCACCCTATCAGAGGGGGAAACCATCACTGGTGGCCATCTTCATCATCCCGGCGCTCTCCATGATGAGGAGGGACTAGTTCACCCTCGGGGCTGAGGGTATGTACCAGTAGCTATGTGTTTGATCTCTCTCTCATATTCTTGATTTTTCACGATCTTGCTGTACCGCGAGCTTTGTTACTATAGTTGGATCTTATGATGTTTTCACCTCTCTACCTTCTTGTAATTGAGTTTTACCTTTGAGGTTTCAATATTATCAGATTTAATACTATTATGGATTTGAGAACACTTGATGTATGTCTTGTGTGGGATACCCGTGGTGACAATGGGGTGTTCTATTGATTCACTTGATGTATGTTTTGGCACTCAACTCGCTGATTCCCGAGGTGACATTGGGGTAATCTATGCATAGGGGTTGATGCATGTTTTCGTCCTTGTTTCTCCGGTAGAAATCTTGGGGAACTCTTTTAAGTTCTTTGTGTTGGATTGAATATTATGAATCTGAAGTTGTTTGATGCATATCGTATAATTGACCCACGGATACTTGTGGTGACATTGGAGTATATAGGTGACATTAGGGTTGATTGGTGTGTATCATATGGTGTTATTATAATACGAACTCTAGGGTTATTTGCGACAATTTAAGAATAGCTCAATGAGTGATAAGAAAGAATAACTTTGAGGTGGGTTCGTACTCTACAAGCAATTTCATCTTATGTTGTCCACGATAGGAACTTTGGAGTGACTTTTGTCACACGTTGAGGGATTGCCATATGATTTAATTATGTTACCATTGTTGAGAGAACTTGCACTAGTGGAAGTATGAACCCTAGACCTTGTTTCCAAGCATTGCAATACCATTTTTTGCTCACTTTTACCACTTTCTACCTTGCTGTTTTTATATTTTTAGATTACAAAAACCCATATCTACCATCCGTATTACGCTTGTATCACGATCTCTTCGCCGAACTAGTGTACCTATACAATTTACCATTGTATTGGGTGTGTTGGGGACACAAGAGACTCTTATTTGGTTGCTGGGTTGTTTAAGAGAGAGCATCTTCATCCTACGCCTCCCACGGATTGATAAACCTTAGGTCATCCACTTGAGGGAAATTTTCTACTGTCCTACAAAACTCTACGCTTGGAGGCCCAACACGAGTCTACAAGAAGAAGGTTGCGTAGTAGACATCACTTGTCTGAGATTCGATCGTCAGTATCTTCATACCTAGTTTAATATCGTTATAGCAAGTATCTTTACTCGTTCCGTCATACATCATCTCATAACTAACTCCTTAGTCATTTGCTTGCAAGCTTATTATGATGTGTATTACCGAGAGGGACCAAAGATACCTCTCCGATACAAGGAGTGACAAATCTCAATCTCGATCCATGCCAACTCAAAAACACCTTTGGAGATACCTGTAGAGCATCTTTATGATCAGCCAGATATGTTGTGATGTTTGATAGCACATAAGGTATTCCTCCGGTATTCGGGAGTTGCATGATCTCATGGTCGATGGAACATGTATTTGACATTTAAGGAAGTAGTAGCAATAAACTGAATGTTCATATGCTAAGCTAACGGATGGTTCTTGTCCATCACATCACTCTCCTAATGATATGATCCCGTTATCAAATGATAACTCATGTCGATGGTTAGGAAACCTTAACCATCTTTTGATCAACGAGCTAGTCTAGTAGAAGCTCACTAGGGACACGGTATTTGTTTATGTATCCACGCATGTATTTAAGTTTCCAAACAATACAATTCTAGCATGAATAATAAACCTTTATCATGATTAAGGAAATATAATAATAACCATTTTATTCTTTCCTCTAGGGCATATTTGCATCAGTCTCCCCCTTGCACTAGAGTCAATAATCTAGTTCACATCACCATGTGATAAACACCCAAAGTTCACATCGTCATGTGACTAGCACCCAGAGAGTTTTCTAGAGTCAATAATCTAGTTCACATCGTCATGTGATTAATACCCGAAGAGTACTAAGGTGTGATCATGTTTTGCCAGTGAGAGAAGTTTAGTCAACGGGTTTGCCACATTTAGATCCGTATGTATTTTGAAAAATTTTATGTCTACAATGCTCTGCATGGAGCTACTCTAGCTAGTTTCTCCCACTTTCAGTACATATCCAGATTGAGACTCAGAGTCATCCAAATCTGTGTCAAAGCTTGCATCGACGTAACCGCTTACGATGAACTCTTTATCACCTCCATAAATAAGAAATGTTTCCTTAGTCCTCTTAGGTAACTAAGGATAATTTTGACCGCTCTCCAGTGATCTACTCCTGGATCACTATTGTACCCCCTTGCCAAACTCATGGCGAGGTACACAATAGGTATAGTACATAACATGGCATACTTTATAGAACCTATGGCTGAGGCATAGGGAAAGATTTTCATCCTCTCTCTATCTTCTGCCATGGTCGGGCTTTGAGTCTTACTCAACTTCACACCTAGCAACACAGGTGTAACTTCCCAATTTTCAAGTTGGATGTTTATAAATAGATCATTCATATACATCCTTGATTTATGCATTTTTCTCCGTTGCTTTTCATTTGATCAAGATCCAAGGGCTTTATGCAACTCAAGGACTAACAAAGAGAGTTCGAAGTTTCCCTAAAACCATTTTTTGCGAATTTCAAAGTTGGGATTTGGATCAAATTTGATTTCACATAAAATTCATTTCTATCATTTCAAAAATAAAATAAAGAGAGAAGATAAAAGGATTTCTTCAAGAACAGAAGACAAACATTGGAAATTGAATTTGGAATCAAAATATATCTGTTGGGTTTTATTTCCAATTTATTTTATTACTTTAGCAAAAATGTTTATTATTTCAAACTTGCATTTTAGGCCAAATAAAAGTTCACTAGGTCATATATAAGCCCATATAATTATGTTGAATTTTTTGGGATTTTTTAGACTTATATTTATTTTGTTTTCGGTGTTTCGTTACTTCTGTAAAAAACGTGGGCAGCCAAGGCCCAAGGAAGGCCCAACTTTCTTCATGACACGGTCGTCTTCAACCTCCATTATGTACGCACGCACGCACGCAGGGCAGCACCCCACCCTAGCGCCCCACCCCTCCCCTTCCTCTCCCTCGCTTCAAAACCGCTCTGAACGGAATCCCCTCGCCTCCCTTGACCCCTCCCATCCCCTGGTGCGCCTAAAAGACAACCATAATGGCCATCATGAGCGCTTGAAACTACAACCATTAACACATCTCTCCCCACCCAACTCTGGACCTCCCCTGCCCTATATAAAGCACCCCTGGGAGACCTTCTCAACCCACGTCTGAAGCCCTCTCCTTCTAGAGCTTTCCCCCTCCCTAACCTTGCCAATTGCTCACCGGAGTTCATGAATTCCGGTGACCTCTCACTGTGTGTACAGGAAGAAATCTACAACCACAACTTGTTCAAGTGGTTCACCTCATCGTCCTCTACACCGTCCCCAACGCATCCTTCACTGAAGCACACCGGAGCCGCCTTCTTCCTCATCTCCAGTGACAAGTCCGGTAAGCACCCAGCCAGCCAATCAGAGAGCGCCACTTGGCATCTGGCCGAATTTTTTTCTTCTCTTTTTCCAGTATTTTTTCCAATCTCAAATTCTATACCAATTCTTGTTTCTAGTATATCTTTTAGTCTATAGATCTGATTTAGTTGATTCTTTTCCTACGACTTCATAAAAATATCCTCTGTCCAGAGAACCAAATGAAAAATATTTTTGAAAATCTTAAAATTTGAGTTCAAATAGATCTGAATTCAAACTTTGTTAGGTTGTAACTCGAGTTTAGTAACTCCGTTTTAAGTGATTCTTTTTTCAAATCGAAATTTGTGACTTGTACTTTCTGTTAAAACCAAAACCATTTAATTTTGTTTCTGTAAAAATTATGTTATGTACAGAAACTTTATTAGGATGTTTTTGGCGTTTCTCGAAGTCTTTTATTTGTTTTTTTTTTGGATCTTTGCTTGTATGCTTATATATGTTATTGCTTTCTTACGCTAGATCATCCAGAGTGCGAAGCTTGCTACTATGAATCTTTAGAGTTCAACGATCATCAGCAAGGCAAGTTCACACTTTGATCATAATTTTCAATACCCAGTTTTTACTGTGCATTAGTTTAACCCTTGAAGATTGCATGAGTAGGACTGGGAACATGTGGTTATACTATGTAGTTCATGTGGTAGGAACCTATAACCTTTGATCACCCTGGGAATATTCGTTATATCATATATTGCTTAGCCATGCTCGTAGATGGGGGATTGGTATATGTGATCCATGCAAGTCGCGAGAGTTAATAATTTTGGGACAACATAAGGTGGCAACTCTAATACACATCTGGGTGGATTGTTTGGGGCACCTGGAGTAACCAGTTTTGCCGAAGGGGAATCCTGGAGTACCCGTGTGATTACCCTAGGTCCAACACCCAGGCTCAAAGGGATCATAAGATATTTCATGCCTAGAAACTTTCGTGTGCAGCAACAAGCCATTATGGGTTCTGTCATAGTTGAGTAAGTTGTGTGACCTCTTTCCATGGTAGACTAGCTGATGTAGGGGAAAGTAGGTGTACCGGTCTACCCAGGGTCTGGAGGAAATACTTCAAAAAGGCTATGTCTTGATCTTCCGATCATGGAGGTGATCGAGTCTTGTGGGGAAAAGTGCGCAAACCTCTGCAGAGTGTACAAAGTAATCATGATTAGCCATGTCCCCGGTTATGGACAACTTGAGTATCTAGAAGTTAATTATTTGTTGATCTCATCACTCTTTTTAATGAGATTATTGGGTTACTAACAACTAGGGAATTTTGGTATTGAGTTGGAGGAACCTTCTCAATAATGGCATTTTAATTTAGTAGTAAATAAAAATTTATTCCTTTGTTGTAGGAAAAAATTAGCTTTATGCAAAATTAAACTTAGAGCCTCCACAAGCGAAATTTGCATATAGAGATAGTCTCTTTTTCATTATTATTATTCTATGGTGTGAAATTGCCAGCATATTCCATGTGCTGACCTACACGGCTGCAACGTCTCATGTTGCATAGTTTTCCGACGATGAGTAAAGGTGCGATAGGTTGTTGTCCTGCACTCAGTTTGCCGTGGAGTTGGATGGACTCATTTACTTTTGATGCTTCTGCAGTTATTTTTATTTAGATGGGCTTTGGCCATATTATTGTAATAAATACTCTTTTAAGGACCTCGATGTAATAAAGTGTGTGATTGAACTCTGTTATAATTCCTTGTGTACGGTGTGTGTCAGCATACTGATATAGGGATGACACTTAAGCACAGATACTTTGATCCATTTGGGTCGGGTCGCTATAAGATGGTATTAGAGCACACGCTGACTGTAGGACGCGACCACTAGGAAATGGAAAACCATAGGAAGAAAACTCTATTTTACGACTTCCTTATATATCTGTTGGTCTATACTCTTCTCTATTCATTTCTATCTCTTCTCTACTTCAATAAAATAGTAGTTGAACCCCATCACCAAGTTGCTCAGCCCGATGAGACCATGACTTATGAAGACATCATTGAGGAAGAAGAAGCTAGAGTTGACTTTGATTTGAGAGATTTAGTTCAGACCACCACTACCAAGTTGACTCCAACGAATGATTTGCGGTAGTATGAAGATATCATATCTTTTGTGGATATGACCTTACCTGTAGGTTTTGCTTGTGTGGTGTGATTTGTGTGAATTGCTTGACTTGAAGTTTTCTTGCTATCATAAGCATAAGGGTAGCGATTTCTCTCATTAGGCCCTTATTCTATTCTAATTTCTCACCCACTCTAAACCATACTGGATGCCCGCAAATGATCTAGAGGAAATTAAGAAGCATATTAAGGAATTATTGGAGAAAGGTTATATTCGACCGAGTTCATCACCTTGGGGAGCCCCTGTGCTTCTAGTTGAAAAGAAGGATGGAACCTTGAGAATGGTTGTAGATTATCGTGCGCTGAATGAGGTGACAATCAAGAACAAGTATCCTCTCCAATGATAAATGATTTGTTTGACAAGCTACAAGGAGCAAAAGTTTTCTCCAAGATCGATCTTCGATCAGGATATCACCAGCTGAAGATTCGAGAACAGGATATACCCAAGACAACTTTTACCATGAGATATGGGTTTTATGAGTATACGGTCATGTCTTTTGGTTTCACTAATGCCACTGCCTATTTTATGAGTATGATGAATAAGGTATTCATGGAGTTCTTGGATAAGTTTGTTGTGGTATTCATTGATGACATATTGATATACTCGAATAATGAAGAAGAACACAAGGAACATTTGCGCTTGGTTCTTGAGAAGCTCAGGGAACATCAGTTATACGCAAAGTTCAGCAAGTGCAAATTCTGGTTGAAGGAAGTTGGATTTCCTGGACATGTTATATCAGGAGAAGGAATAGCCGTAGACCCCTCAAAGGTTGAAGCCGTCACCGAACGGAAGGCACCCACCTCAGTCGAAGAGATTTGCAGTTTCCTTGGACTCGCAGGATATTATCGGAGGTTTATTGAGAATTTCTCCAAGGTCGCAAAGCCCATGACAGAGTTACTGAAGAAAGACACCAAGTTTGATTGGACCAAGGAATGTGAGGCTAGTTTTCAAGAGTTGAAAAAACGTTTGGTTACAGCCCCAGTGCTAATTCTTCTGAATATACGCAAGGTGTCACATCCCTAGTTCTGGTATGACCTAGACTAGCTAGTCATGTGTGCATCATGTTTAAATTTCATTTAAATTTGAAATGAGGATTTGTGAAACACTCAGAATCATTTTTAGAAATGACCGAAATAAAAAATTGCTCCAAAAAGGTCCAAGAAAATGCTCATGTTGCTCTCTGAAAATATTGGACAGAGATAAAAATCAAACCAATATTTTTAATGAGCTCATAAGTATTTATTTTGGGAATTTGGATTAATCCAGTAATTATTTTGCTTTGGATATATATATTTTATATATATAATATATGTCCAATAATTATGCTAGTGGCTGAGGAGCTCTGGAATAATACCACTAGTTCCTACAAAAATTGGCATAAGTAAATAAAATGATTTAGTATTTTTATTAAATCAAAACAAATGTCAGAAAATAGAAAAAGAAATAGGAAAAGGGAACCTACCTAGCGCTTACCTCCCTGTGCAGCCCGTTACTGTGCAGCCCAGCAGCAGCCCAGCCCGCCTCCTCCTCTGTCTTCTTCCTCGTGCCTACTCGCACTGTGCGTGTCGCGCGCTCGCTCGCCCGCGGCCACGTCTCCCGCCACCTCCTGCTTCTCCCTCTCGCCACCCTGGACGCCCTGCACGTCGCCACGCGCCCCCCCGGACCCTCTCACTCTCCCCAGTCCTCTCCTCTCCTCTCCCTCGCTCTCTCTCTCTCTCTCATGGCCGAGCGCCACCGCCGCCACCGGCCACTATTGTCACGCCCTCGACCACTGCCGCACCTCCCCGACGCGCTCGACAGCTCCGCCGCGACCCCCTCTCCCTCCTCACCGAGCCAAGCAACCCGGAGATCGTCCTCGCCGCCACGCTGCCGTCCGGCCTCCCCCGAGCCCGCTGAAGACGCCACCGGAACCGCGGTGAGCTCCTGCCCCGTTCCCCTCTCTCCGTTTAGCCGCCCGCACGCCGTAGCCCCTTTTCCCCACCGCGGCCGAAGCCTCTCGCCGCCGTCCATGTCGCCGCCGTCGCCCTGGCCACCGCAGCCCACAACCGAGCTCGTCACCGTGCTCCTGGTGCCACGAGGGTGCCGCAGAGCCCCTCGAGTGGCCTCCCCGTGCCCCACAGCCCGCTCTCGCTCGGAGCCCGTGCTCTGGCCGCCGCCGTGAGCTTCGCTCCGGCGAGCTCCGGCCCCCTCAGCTCCTCCCACCTGCCCCACCAGATGCGCGAGAGCCCGGGCTACGCCCCGGTGCTCTCAGATGCCGCCCCGTGGCCTGTGGCGCGGACTCCGCCGCGTCCAGAGGTCGCCGGCGGCGAGCCCCGTCGCCTGAGCCCTACCACGTGGGCCCGGCCCGTCAGCTGATTAGCTTAGTGCTAATCACCGCTTATTTAACCCCCTGACACTGACCAGTGGGCCCAGTGCCACTAATCCTTTAATTAAGATAAAACTAACCCCCCGGTATAACCCGTGTCACTGACGTGTGGACCCCACACGTCAGGTTTGACCAGTCAGCGGTGTTGACTTGCTGACACAAGCATGACGCAGTGCTGACGCAATTATTTATTTTCTGGATTTAAATTTAATCAGGAAATTCTAGAAAATTAGCAAAACTTCAAAAAATCATAGAAATTCAACCGTAGCTCAGATTGAAATAATTTATATATGAAAAATTATCAGAAAAATGCAATCTTTCCATCTGTACTAGTTTCATGCATGACAAACCAACTTATACCTACTGTATAAGTGAAAACATGTAAATGGCATTTATAAGAGCTTAATTTGGAGTTGCATTTGAACCCTTGATTCAAATGGACTTCATTCATTTTGAATACTAGTTGCATTAGCTCAAACAGCATCACATATACATGCCATGTTCATGCATCATATTGTTGCATATGTTTGTGTATTGATTGCCGACACTGTTCCTTCTCGATAGGTCCTGCTCCGGAGTCCGTTCCAGAGTACCTGTCTGAGGAGCAGTGCCTTCCTTGTTGATCTACCAGGCAAGCAAACCCCCTTGTTCATTCCGATACAATCCTACTCTCTCACTCCTGCTCTCAGTTATTGCATTAGGACAACAACGTTTCAACTCCTACTTTGTGCTGCGGTAGTTGAACCCATTCCTCTACATGACCTGTCCTTGCCACAGTAAATAGTTGAAACCCACTAGCATGTGTAGGAGTTGATTGAAGCCATTGTTGTGTTCCTACCATGCTATGCCTGCTATTGCTTAGAGTTGTGTCAGGTCTGATTCATTGGGAATGAATTGGAGTGTTATGATACGTTCTGGTGCTGAGAGTTAAGTGTGTCAACACGATTTGGTAAAGGTAGCGGTGAGAGGCCATGTAGGAGTACATGGTGGGTTGTCTCACTGGAACCGTCCTTAAGCACTGAGTTCTGTGTATGTCGTCCAATGACTCGATACTAGCACACATTGGGTTCCGGTAACTCGAGCCCTCTCGACTTATTAACCAACTTGATCTCTGTCCAGGAGTCGCAACTAGTTTCTGGTGTTTGTAGGTAGTGTTAGTAGTCTACCAAGTGGCACCCGGCCAGGTGGGCTTGAGACAGACTAGGCACAAGTGGCACGGTGTACCAAGCGTAGATCCATCCGGCGAGGTGGGCTTGGGAACCCTGCACACATCGTTTGGGGCCGTGAGTGAAAACCCGGCCGGATCTCCTTGCGGATGGAACCCGAATAGGCGATGAACCTGGACTAGAGTCTTGTGTGGTTAGTCAGGTCGTGGCCGACACCCTCGCCAGGCTTCCGCTTGAAGGTTGCCGAGATACATGACGTGTACATGGCGGTAAGTGGCGAGAGCGTGTGTGAAGAAGTACACCCCTGCAGGGTTAACATGATCTATTCGAATAGCCGGGTCCGCGGTTATGGACTTCTTGGATGCTTACATGGTACATAGATAACTTGAAGAGGATACTATAAAATGCTCAAGACAAGTGTGAGTGCTATGGATGGCCTTCTCGTAGGGAGACGGGAATGAATCCATAGTAGTGTATTGTGTGGTGACTAGTGGACTCGTGTGCGCCATATCACCTCAAAGAAGTCCTGGTAGTCGTAGAACAGGATAGCCATAGAGTCAAAGCTGGCTTGCTGCAACTAAACCCCACATTACCCTCTTGATACAAATGCATGTATGATAGGATCTGATGTAAGTCTTGCTGAGTACCTTTGTACTCATGTTGCTTTATTTATGTTTTTGCAGCGGAGACTTCGGTCTTACTAGTTTCCGTGGACTTCAACAAGTAGCTTGTACCTCAGCTACGATCTTGACCGGATGATGTAGATAGTCAGGCTCTTCAGCCTTTTTCATTTGTAGATGTCTGTACCCAGACATGTAATGCTTCCGCTTGTTGCTTGTATGCTCTGTATGATGGGTCTTGTGACCCCTGTTTGCAATAAATGCTATGATGGCTCTTTGAGCTTTATCTATATGAGTTGTTGAGTTATGCTGTGATGCCATGTTGTACAGCACATACTTGCATGTTATGCGTACGTGTAATGTGTATTGCTATGTGTGGGATCTGACTATCTAGTTGTTTATCCTTAGTAGCCTCTCTTACCGGGAAATGTCTCCTAGTGCTTCCACCGAGCCCTGGTAGCTTGCTACTGCTCCGGAACACTTAGGCTGGCCGGCATGTGTCCTTCTTCGTTCCTGTGTCTGTCCCTTCGGGGAAATGTCACACGGTGTTTACCGGAGTCCTACTAGCCCGGTTGCTACAGCCTGGGTTCACTCGCTGATGACCGACACGTTCGATGTTGGGTCATGTATGCCTGTCCCTGTAAGTTAGTGCCACTTTGGGTTCACGACAAGCTGTTAGGACCCCGATTTTATGCCACACCAATCTAGCAACAGGTGGAACGGGTCAACCAAATTCTCGAAGACATGCTTAGAGCTTGTGTTATCTCATTCGGTATGGATTGGGAGAAATGCCTTCCTTTCGCCGAGTTTTCTTACAACAATAGCTATCAATCCAGTCTCAAGAAAGCTCCTTTTGAGATTCTTTATGGACGAAGATATCAAACACCTTTGAACTGGTCAGAAACCGGTGAAAGACAATTCTTTGGACCGGACATGATCCAGGAGGCAGAAGAGCAAGTTCGCATCATTCGTGAGAACTTGAAAACAACCCAGTCTCGTCAAAAGAGCCAGTATGATCGTCATCATAAGGATACGACTTATGAAGTTGGCGACAAAGCTTACCCTCGGGTTACTCCTTTGAAGGGTACCCATCGTTTCGGTATCAAAGGCAAGTTGGCTCCTCGTTACATCGGTCCTTTTCGCATTCGCGCTAAACAAGGAGAGGTTGCCTACCAGTTGGAACTACCCCCACATCTTTCTCGAGTTCATGATGTCTTCCACGTCTCTCAACTCAGGCGTTGCTTCTTGGATCCCATCCGCGGAGTGGACCATGAAACGCTTGATCTCCAAGATAACCTCACATACCAAGAGTACCCGGTTCGCATTCTTGATCAAGCAGAGCGTGTCACTCGACGTCATAACATCAAGTTTCTCAAGGTTCAGTGATCTCATCATTCTGAGAGAGAAGCTACTTGGGAGAGAGAAGATCGTCTTCGATTGGAGTACCCCACTTTCTTTCCGTCGACCCCTGAATCTCGGGATGAGATTTTTTCAAGTGGGGGCGAGTTGTCACATCCCTAGTTCTGGTATGACCTAGACTAGCTAGTCATGTGTGCATCATGTTTAAATTTCATTTAAATTTGAAATGAGGATTTGTGAAACCCTCAGAATCATTTTTAGAAATGACCGAAATAAAAAATTGCTCCAAAAAGGTCCAAGAAAATGCTCATGTTGCTCTCTGGAAATATTGGACAGAGATAAAAATCAAACCAATATTTTTAATGAGCTCATAAGTATTTATTTTGGGAATTTGGATTAATCTAGTAATTATTTTGCTTTGGATATATATATGTTATATATATAATATATGTCCAATAATTATGCTAGTGGCTGAGGAGCTCTGGAATAATACCACTAGTTCCTACAAAAATTAGCATAAGTAAATAAAATGATTTAGTATTTTTATTAAATCAAAACAAATGTCAGAAAATAGAAAAAGAAATAGGAAAAGGGAACCTACCTAGCTCTTACCTCCCTGTGCAGCCCGTTACTGTGCAGCCCAGCAGCAGCCCAGCCTGCCTCCTCCTCTGTCTTCTTCCTCGTGCCTACTGGCACTGTGCGTGTCGCGCGCTCGCTCGCCCGCGGCCACGTCTCCCGCCACCTCCTGCTTCTCCCTCTCGCCGCCCTGGACGCCCTGCACGTCGCCACGCGCACCCCAGACCCTCTCACTCTCCCTAGTCCTCTCCTCTCCTCTCCCTCGCTCTCTCTCTCTCACAGCCGAGCGCCACCGCCGCCACCGGCCACTGTTGCCGCGCCCTCGACCACTGCCGCACCTCCCCGACACGCTCGACAGCTCCGCCGCGACCCCCTCTCCCTCCTCACCGAGCCAAGCAACCCGGGAGAGCTCTGCTTCGTCCTCGGCGTCGTCGTCTTCATCTCCGGCCGTCGGAGATCATCCTCGCTGCCACGCCGCCGTCCGGCCTCCCCCGAGCCTGCTGAAGACGCCACCGGAACCGCGGTGAGCTCCTGCCCCGTTCCCCTCTCTCCATTTAGCCGCTCGCACGCCGTTGCCCCTTTTCCCCACCGCGGCCGAAGCCTCTCGCCGCCGTCCATGTCGCCGCTGTCGCCCTGGCCACCGCAGCCTGCAACCGAGCTCGTCACCGTGCTCCTGGTGCCACGAGGGTGCCGCAGAGCCCCTCAAGTGGCCTCCCCGTGCCCCACAGCCCGCTCCCGCTCGGAGCCCGTGCTCCGGCCGCCGCCGTGAGCTTCGCTCCGGCGAGCTCCGGCCCCCCCAGCTCCTCCCACCTGCCCCACCAGATGCGCGAGAGCCCGGGCTACGCCCCGGTGCTCTCAGACGCCGCCCCCGTGGCCTGTGGCGCAGACTCCGCCGCGTCCAGAGGTCGCCGGCGGCGAGCCCTGCCACGTGGGCCCGGCCCGTCAGGTGATTAGCTTAGTGCTAATCACCGCTTATTTAACCCCCTGACACTGACCAGTGGGCCTGGTGCCACTAATCGTTTAATTAAGATAAAACTAACCCCCCGGTTTAACCCGTGTCACTGACGTGTGGACCCCACACGTCAGGTTTGACCAGTCAGCGTTGTTGACTTGCTGACGCAAGCATGACGTAGTGCTGATGCAATTATTTATTTTCTGGATTTAAATTTAATCAGGAAATTCCAGAAAATTAGCAAAACTTCAAAAAATCATAGAAATTCAACCGTAGCTCAGATTGAAATAATTTATATATGAAAAATTATCAGAAAAATGCAATCTTTCCATCTGTACTAGTTTCATGCATGAAAAACCAACTTATACCTATTGTATAAGTGAAAACATGTAAATGGCATTTATAAGAGCTTAATTTGGAGTTGCATTTGAACCCTTGATTCAAATGGACTTCATTCATTTTGAATACTAGTTGCATTAGCTCAAACAGCATCACATATACATGCCATGTTCATGCATCATATTGTTGCATATGTTTGTGTATTGATTGTCGACACTGTTCCTTCTCGATAGGTCCTGCTCCGGAGTCCGTTCCAGAGTACCTGTCTGAGGAGCAGTGCCTTCCTTGTTAATCTACCAGGCAAGCAAACCCCCTTGTTCATTCCGATACAATCGTACTCTCTCGCTCCTGCTCTCAGTTATTGCATTAGGACAACAACGTTTCAACTGCTACTTTGTGCTGCGGTAGTTGAACCCATTCCTCTACATGACCTGTCCTTGCCACAGTAAATAGTTGAAACCCACTAGCATGTGTAGGAGTTGATTGAAGCCATTGTTGTGTTCCTACCATGCTATGCCTGCTATTGCTTAGAGTTGTGTCAGGTCTGATTCATTGGGAATGAATTGGAGTGTTATGATACGTTCTGGTGCTGAGAGTTAAGTGTGTCAACACGATTTGGTAAAGGTAGCGGTGAGAGGCCATGTAGGAGTACATGGTGGGTTGTCTCACTAGAACCGTCCTTAAGCACTGAGTTCTGTGTATGTCATCCAATGACTCGATACTACCACACATTGGGTTCCGGTAACTCGACCCCTCTCGACTTATTAACCAACTTGATCTCTGTCTAGGACTCGCAACTAGTTTCTGGTGTTTGTAGGTAGTGTTAGTAGTCTACCAAGTGGCACCCGGCCAGGTGGGCTTGGGACAGACTAGGCACAAGTGGCACGGTGTACCAAGCATAGATCCATCCGGCGAGGTGGGCTTGGGAACCCTGCACACATCGTTTGGGGCCGTGAGTGAAACCCCGGCCGGATCTCCTTGCGGATGGAACCCCAATAGGCGATGAACCTGGACTAGAGTCTTGTGTGGTTAGTCAGGTCGTGGCCGACACCCTCGCCAGGCTTCTGCTTGAAGGTTGCCGAGATACATGACGTGTACATGGCGGTAAGTGGCGAGAGCGTGTGTGAAGAAATACACCCCTGCAGGGTTAACATGATCTATTCAAATAGCCGGGTCCGCGGTTATGGACTTCTTGGATGCTTACATGGTACATAGATAACTTCAAGAGGATACTATAAAATGCTCAAGACAAGTGTGAGTGCTATGGATGGCCTTCTCGTAGGGAGACGGGAATGAATCCATAGTAGTGTATTGTGTGGTGACTAGTGGACTCGTGTGCGCCATATCACCTCAAAGAAGTCCTGGTAGTTGTAGAACAGGATAGCCACAGAGTCAAAGCTGGCTTGCTGCAACTAAACCCCACTTTACCCTCTTGATACAAATGCATGTATGATAGGATCTGATGTAAGTCTTGCTGAGTACCTTTGTACTCATGTTGCTTTATTTATGTTTTTGCAGCGGAGACTTCGGTCTTACTAGTTTCCGTGGACTTCAACAAGTAGCTTGTACCTCAGCTACGATCTTGACCGGATGATGTAGATAGTCAGGCTCTTCAGCCTTTTTCATTTGTTGATGTCTGTACCCAGACATGTAATGCTTCCGCTTGTTGCTTGTATGCTTTGTATGATGGGTCTTGTGACCCCTGTTTTGCAATAAATGCTATGATGGCTCTTTCAGCTTTATCTATATGAGTTGTTGAGTTATGTTGTGATGCCATGTTGTACAGCACATACTTGCATGTTATGCGTACGTGTAATGTGTATTGCTATGTGTGGGATCTGACTATCTAGTTGTTTATCCTTAGTAGCCTCTCTTACCGGGAAATGTCTCCTAGTGCTTCCACCAAGCCCTGGTAGCTTGCTACTGCTCCGGAACACTTAGGCTGGCCGGCATGTGTCCTTCTTCGTTCATGTGTCTGTCCCTTCGGGGAAATGTCACGCGGTGTTTACCGGAGTCCTCCTAGCCCAGTTGCTATAGCTCGGGTTCACTCGCTGATGACCGACACGTTCGATGCTGGGTCATGTATGCCTGTCCCTGTAAGTTAGTGCCACTTTGGGTTCACGACTAGCCATGTCAGCCCGGGTTATTTGTCATATGGATGGTAGCGACACTATCATATACGTGTGCCAAAAGGCGCAAACGGTCCCGGGCATGGTAAGGCGACACCCGTGGGTATACCGTGCGTGAGGCCGCAAAGTGATATGAGGTGTTACATGCTAGATCGGTGTGGCATAGAATCGGGGTCCTGACACAAGGATTTTCAGGTGTATTGCGACGCTTCACGTTAGGAAATTGGAGGTGTTCTTATGCAAGAAGGAAGAGTTGTTTCATATGCCTCACGTCAGCTTCGACCTCATGAGCGGAATTACGCCATGCATGATTTGGAGTTAGCAGCCGTAGTGCACGCACTCAAGACCTGGAGACATTTTCTTATCGGAAATTGTCGTGATGTTTACACGGATCATAAGAGTTTGAAATACATCTTCACGCAGAAGGAGTTGAACCTCAAGCAAAGAAGATGGTTGGAGCTCATAAAGGATTATGACATGAAACTGCATTATCACCCAGGAAAGGCCAATGTTGTGGCAGATGCATTGAGCCACAAGAGCTATGTTAATACCCTCACAGCAGGAGGATTACCTCAGGAGTTAATTGATGATCTCAGAGATCTCCGATTGGAGATAGTACGACGAGGTTTTGTTGCCGCAATGGAAATTCAATCCACTTTGTTGGGAAAGATATGAGAAGCACAGAAGTTACACAAAGGTATTGCGGAGATAAAGGGAAGGATGAACCAAGGAAAGGCAGAAGGATTTTGTGAGCATGAACACAGAACCTTATGGTTTGAGCAGCGTATTTACGTGCCAAATGACCCAGAGATCAGGAAGTTGATTCTTCAGGAGGCTCATGATTTGCCTTACTCAATACACCCAGGAAACACCAAGATGTATTTGGACTTGAAGGAAAGTTTCTGGTGTACAGGTATGAAGAAGGATATTGCCGAGTATGTCACAGTATGTGACATATGTCAGAGGGTTAAGGCAGAGCACCAGAAACTAGCAGGATTACTTCAGCCTTTGCCGATACGAGATTGGAAGTGGGACACGCTTGGCATGGACTTCATTACAGGATTACCCAGGACCAGATTAGGCTATGATTCTATTTGGGTAGTAGTTGATCGCTTGACCAAGGTAGCTCACTTCATCCCCATGAAAACCACATATACAAGTGCTAAGTTAGACAAGATATACATGACCAGGATCGTATGTCTGCACGGAGTTTTGACGACCATCATATCAGATAGAGGAACACAATTTACCTCAAAGTTTTGGCATCAGTTACATGAAACTTTGGGTACCAGGTGGAGTTTAGTACAATTTTTCATATGCATGCAGATGGGCAGACCGAGAGAGTCAATCAGATTCTAGAGGACATGTTGAGAGCTTGTGCGCTAGATTATGGATCTAGTTGGGATGATAATTTGCCTTACGTAGAGTTCTCATATGACAACAGCTATCAAGCTAGTTTGAATATGGCCCCTTTCGAAGCTTTGTACAGAAGGAGGTGTAGGACACCATTGATGTGGGATGCAGTTGGAGATCGTAAATTGTTTGGACCAGATTTAATTAGAGATTCAGAGGAGAAAGTCAAGCTGATTCGTGACAGACTCAAAATAGCTCAATCCAGGCAGAAGAGTTATGGCGATACTAAACACAAGGAGGTAACCTATGAAGTCAGAGACATAGTATATCTTCGTGTGTCACCACTTCGAGGAGTTAAACGATTTGGAGTCAAAGGAAAGTTAGCACCACGATTTGTGGGGCCATACAGAATTTTGGAACGCATGGGTGAGGTTGCCTACAAGTTGGAATTACCCGAAGCATTGTTAAGAGTTCATGATGTGTTTCACGTTTCCCAGTTGAAGAAGTGCCATGCAAAGATGGCCGATATTCCTTTGAGAGATACAGTGCCACTGGAGGCCATATAGTTGGATAGTGATCTGACCTATGAGGAGAAGCCCGTCAAATTCTCGAGACTACAAGCAGGGTTACCCGCAGCAAGCTCATCAAGTTTTGCAAGGTTCAGTGGAGTCATCATACCGAAGAAGAAGCCCCTTGGGAACGCGAAGAAGATCTTCGACAGGACCACCCACACCTTTTTGCTAGCCAACCCGAATCTCGAGGACGAGATTCATCTTAAGGGGGGTAGGTTTGTAACATCCCAATTTTCAAATTGGATGTTTATAAATAGATCATTCATATACATCCTTGAGTTATGCATTTTTCTCCGTAGCTTTTCATTTGATCAAGATCCAAGGGACTTTATGCAACTCAAGGACCAACAAAGAGAGTTTGAAGTTTCCCTAAAACCATTTTTTGAGAATTTCAAAGTTGGGATTTGGATCAAATTTGATTTCACCAAAAATTCATTTCCATTATTTCAAAAAGAAAATAAAGAGAGAAGATAAAAGGACTTCTTCAAAAACAGAAGGAAAATATTGGAAATTAAATTTGGAATTAATATATTTGTTGGGTTTTATTTGCAATTTATTTTATTAGTTTAGCAAAAATGTTTATTATTTAAAACTTGCACTTTAGGCCAGATAAAAGTTCACTAGGTCATATATAAGATCATATAATTATGTGGAATTTTCTGGAATTTTTTAGACTTATATTTATTTTGTTTTTGGTGTTTCATTGCTTGTGTAAAAAAGTGGGCAGCCAAGGCCCAAGGAAGGCCCAGCTTTCTTCACGACAAGGTCGTCTTCAACCTCCATTATGTACGCACATAGGGCAGCACCCCACCCTAGCGCCCCACCCCTCCCCTTCCTCTCCCTCGCTCCAAAACCGCTCTGAACGGAACCCCCTCGCCTCTCTCGACCACTCCCATCCCCTGGTGCGCATCAAAGACAACCATAGTTGCCATCATGAGTGCTTGAAACTGCAGCCATTAACACATCTCGCCCCACCCAACTCTGGACCTCCCCTGCCCTATATAAAGCACCCCTGGAGCCCTTCTCAACCCTCGTTAGAAGCACTCTCCTTTTGGAGCTTTTCCCCCTCCCTAACCTCACCAATTGCTCGCCGGAGTTCATGAATTCTGGTGACCTCTAACCGTGTGTATAGGAAGAAATCTACAACTACAACTTGTTCAAGTGGTTCACCTCATCGTCCTCTACACCGTCCCACACGCATCCTTCGCCGAAGCACACCGGAGCCGCCTTCTTCCTCATCTCCGGTGACAAGTTCGGTAAGCACCCAGCCAGCCAATCAGAGAGCACCACTTGGCATCTGGCTGATTTTTTTTCTTTTTCCAGTATTTTTTCCAATCTCACATTCTATACCAATTCTTGTTTTTAGTACATCTTTTAGACTATAGATCCAATTTAGTTGATTCTTTACCCTATGGATTCATAAAAATATCCCCTATCTAGAGAACCAAATGAAAAATATTTTTTAAAATTTTAAATTTTGAGTTCAAATAGATCTGAATTCAAACTTTGTTAGGCTGTAACTCGAGTTTCGTAACTCCGTTTTTAGTGATTCTTTTTGCAAATCGAAGTTTGTGACGTGTACTTTCTGTTAAAACCAAAACCATTTAATTTTGCTGCTGTAAAAATTATGTTATGTACAGAAACTTTATTTGGATATTTTTGGAGTTTTTCGAAGTCTTTTATTTGTTTTCTTTTTGGATCTTTGCTTATATGCTTATGTATGTTATTGCTTGCTTACACTTGATCATCCGGAGTGCGAAGCTTGCTACTACAAATCTTTAGAGTTCAACGATCGTCAGCAAGGCAAGTTCACACTTTGATCATAATTTTCAATACCCAGTTTTTACTATGCATTAGTTTAACCCTCAAAGATTGCATGAGTGGGATTGGGAATATGTGGTTATGCTATGTAGTTCATGTGGTAGGAACCTATGACCTTTGATCACCCCGGGAATATTCGTTATATCATATATTGCTTAGCCATGCTCGTAGACGGGGATTGATCTGTGTGATCCATGCAAGTTGCGACAGTTAATAATTTTGGGACAACATAAGGTGGCAACTCTAATACACATCTGGGTGGATTGTTTGGGGCACCTGGAGTAACCAGTTTTGCTGAAGGGGAATCCTAGATTACCCGTGTGATTACCCTAGGTCCGCCACCCAGGCTCAAAGGGATCATAAGATATTTCATGCCTAGAAACTTCCATGCAGCCACAAGCCATTATGGGCTCTGGCATAGTTGAGTAAGTTGTGTGACCTCTTTCCATGGTAGACTAGCTGATGTAGGGGAAAGTAGTTGTACCGGTCTACCCAGGGTTTGGAGGAAATACTTCAGAAAGGCTATGTCTCGATCTTCCAATCATGGAGATGAGCGAGTCTTCTGGGGAAAAGTGCGCAAACATCTGCAGAGTGTACAAACTAATCATGATTAGCCGTGTCCCCGGTTATGGACAACTTGAGTATCTAGAAGTGAATTACTGGTTGATTTCATCACTCTTTTTAATGAAATTATTGGGTTACTAATAACTAGGGAATTTTAGGATTGAGTTGGAGGAACCTTCTCAATAATGGCATTTTAATTTAGTAGTAAATAAAAATTTATTCCTTTGTTGTAGGAAAAAATTAGCTTTATGCAAAATTAAACTTAGAGCCTCCACCAGCTAAATTTGCATATAGAGATAGTCTCTTTTTCATTATTATTATTCTATGGTGTGAAATTGCCAGCATATTCCATGTGCTGACCTACACGGCTGCAACATCTCATGTTGCAGAGCTTTCCGACAAGGAGTAAAGGTGTGATAGGTCATTGTTCTGCACTCAATTTGCCGTGGGGTTGGATGGGCTCATTTACCTTCGATGCTTCTGTAGTTATTTTTATTTAGAGGGCTTTGGCCATATTATTGTAATAAATACTCTTTTGAGGACTAATAAAGTGTGTGATTGAACTCTGTTATAATTCCTCGAGTACATTGATCATTGAGGGAGTCCTGGATTAATGGGTCCTCGGACGTCCGGACAGTTGACATTGGCCAGACTGTTGGACTATGAATATACGAGACCGAAGACTTCTTACCGTGTCCGGATGGGACTCTCCTTTGCGTGGATGGAAAGCTTGGTGATTCAGATATGTAGATTCCTTTCTCTGTAACCGACTTTGTGTAACCCTAGCCCCCTCCGGTGTTTATATAAACCGGAGGGTTTAGTCCGTAGAGGCAACAACAATCATAATCATAAGCTAGACTTCTAGGGTTTAGCCATTATGATCTCGTGGTAGATCAATCAAGCAGGAAGTAGGGTATTACCTCCATAGCAAGGGCCCGAACCTGTGTAAACATCGTGTCCCCTGTCTCCTGTTACCATCGACCTTAGATGCATAGTTCAGAACCCCCTACCCGAGATCCGCCAGTTTTGACACCGACATTGGTGCTTTCATTGAGAGTTCCGCTGCATCGTCACCAAAAGGTTTTTTGATGGCTCCTTCAATCATCTACAACAATGTAGTCCAGTGGGAGGTCTTTCTCCCTGAACAGATCTTTGTATTCGGCGGCTTCGCACTGCTGGCCAACTTGCTTGGCCATCTAGAGCAGATCGACAGCTACGCCCCTGGCCATCAGGTCAGGTTAGGAAGCTTGAATTACATGGTCGATATCCGTGGAGACTTGATCTTTGACGGATTCAAGCCCATGGCAGCCGCTCCCTGCCACCATGATGAACATGACCTAAATCTGTCATCGGACCGTGCTCAGGAGATTGCGCCTGTAACTGCTCTGGCCTAAATCCGAAGTAGATCGTGTCATCCGAGAACGGGATGCTTAACCCCGCCACGGAAGCCGTAGACTCAGCAGCGTTGAAGCTGAACATAGATTTGACATTGAGCAGAGCCTGTGTCATCGGAACATCGAAGTTATCTTCGGCCATAGGTTCCGAACCGTGTACATCCGCGCCCGTTGAAACTGATCAGGCGTCGATCATCGAGTTCACCTCCGCGGACATCTTCCGGCACTCACCTTTACGCAATGTGCTAAGCTTGTTAAAACCCTCTCCTTATCAGGAGATTCTCAGCCGAACTATATCTGGCTTGAATGGGAGGCAGATGACGGAGAATTTCGCATCCCACCCGCCACCTATTGCATAACCACTGTGGAAGACTTAACCAACGTGCTTGACTACGACTCCAAAGACATCGACGATATGGACGACGATGCCGGAGAGGAGCAGGAGCCCCTGCCTACAGGGCACTGGACGGCCACCTCCTCGTATGACATATACATGGTGGACACACCCAAACAGAACAACATCGACAATGAAAATCCAGTTGAGGATAAGCCTCCTCAGATACAACCAAAATGCCGGCGTCAGCGACGCTGCTCTAAACCACGCCGTGGAAAAAATAGCAATACCGGCACAGGAGATAATAACACTCTGGACGATGTCGAAGACAATGAAGACCCCGTTGAGCCAACCTTCGAACAGGACGAACGGGAAGATGGGCGAGCTAGCCCTATTGAACAGGCCTTGAACAAAGACTCGGAGGATAGTAACTACCTTCCGCTCTCCGAGAACGAGGTGAGCCTCGGCAATGAAGAATTTATCGTGCCTGAGGAACCTTTCGAGCAGGAGCTCTTTAAGCGCAGGCTAATAGCCACTACAAAAACCCTGAAAAAGAAGTAGCAGTAGCTTCAAGTTGATCAAGATCTGCTCAATGATAGGTGGACTAATGTCCTGGCAGCCGAGGAATACAGCCTCGAGCGCCCAACCAAAAGTTACCCGAAGCGCAAATTGTTGCCAGAATTCAACGACGATGCGCTGGATCTTGTCGTACTAGCGGATAATACGGCTGACCGACCACCACGTGGCCGGGAAAAAGCGGCCAATCAAGCCGAACACTAGCCCGCACCTCCTCGCCGTGAATTTAGAAACACAACAGCTCGGAAATACACATATGATCTGCGACGTGGCTTGGAAAATAGAGCAGGCCATACGAGATCGATCTATGGATCGCGGGGGCGTGCACAGATGTGCGACGATGGCCACACGGCCTGACGTCACAAATATAATCACATTTGGGCTGAGAACCACAGATGAACTCCATCCGAGCTACATCGCGATTTGGTTCGATATAGAGGCGCCGCACACCCCCTATGCTTCACTAATGAAGTAATGCAACATGAATTCCTGGAAGGGTTTAAACCCGTGAACATTGAATCATAAGATGGGACAACAGACCCCATGGTATGGATTGAGGATTTTCTTCTCCACGTTCACATGGCCTGCGGCGATGGTCTTCACGCCATCAAATATCTCCTGATAAAACCCAAGGGACCAGCTCGACACTAGTTAAACAGCCTACCTGAAAACTCCATTGGCGGCTGGGAAGACTTGGAAGATGCCTTCCTAGACAACTTTCAGGGCACATATGTCCGACCTTCGAATGCGACGACTTAAGTCACATAGTTCAACAGCCCGGAGAGTCAGCCAGGAAATTCTGGACTAGGTTCTTAACTAAAAAGAACTAGATCGTCAACTGTCCGGATGCCGTAGCCCTCACGGCCTTTAAACACAGCATCCGTGATGAATGGCTTGCCCGACACCTCGGCCAAGAAAAGGCGAAGTCCATGGCAGCCCTTACGACACTTATGACCCGCTTATGTGCGAGCGAAGATAATTGGCTAGCCCGTAGCAACAATAATGCAAGCCATCCTGACACTTCTGAAGCCAGAAATCACAACAGCAAGCCCCCACGCAACAGACACACGCGTCAAAACAATAGTGACAGCACCGAAGATAAGGTGGTCAACGCCGGATTCAGTGGCTCTAAGTCCGGTCAGTGGAAGAAGCCATATAAGAGAAACAGTCCGGGCCCGTCCAGCTTGGACCGCACACTCGTTCGTCCATGCCAAATCCACGACACTCCAGATAAACCAGCCAATCATACCAACATAGAGTGTTGGGTTTTTAAACATGCCGACAAGTTAAATGTCGAGAACAAGGAGAAGGGGTCGCATAGCGAGGACGATGACGAGGAGCCCCGTCCACCGAACACATGGGGCAGAAGAAATCCCCCCCCCCAAGTTAAAATGGTGAATATGATATACGCTACCCACATCCCCAAGAGGGAGCGCAAGCGCGCGCTCAGGGACGTCTATGCGATGGAGCTAGTCGCCCCAAAATTCAACCCATGGTCGTCCTGTCCGATCACTTTCTATCGCAGGGATCATCCGACCAGTATCTGTCATGGCAGTTCAGCCGCACTAGTCCTCGACCCAATCATTGACGGATTCCATCTTACATGAGTCCTCATGGAAGGTGGCAGCAGCCTAAACCTGCTCTATTAGGATACGGTGCGCAAAATGGGCACCGATCCCTCGAGGATCAAACCCACAAAAACCACCTTTAAAGGTGTCATACCCAGTGTAGAGGCCCACTGTACGGGCTCAATCACACTAAGGTGGTCTTCGGATCCCCGGATAATTTCCAAAGCGAAGAGTTGATCTTCAATATCGTCCCTTTCTGCAGCGGCTATCACGCACTACTCAGACGAACCGCATTCGCTCGATTCAATGTGGTGCCACACTACGCTTATCTCAAGCTCAAGATGCCCGGACCACGCGGTGTCATAACAATCAATGGGAATACGGAACGCTCCCTCCGTACCGAGGAGCACACCGCGACCCTTGCAGCAGAAACACAGAGTGGCCTTTTTAGGAAGAACCTTAATTCGGCGGCCAAGCTCCCGAACACTGCCAAACGAGTTCGAACCACTCTGCAGCATGATGGTCCAGTTCATCAAGAGCTCTACTAGCAATTCGGCCCCCGTCCCAACCCCGACAAGGCAGCAGCATTTGTACCGCGCCTACATAACTACGAACTCAAAATACCATGGGCAGAGATGGAGGCATGGCTAGATCGTGGTCCACTATACGGCTCAACCGCTCCTGGACCCACATACTTTTTTTGTTTTTCCTTTTCAGGTATCTTTTCTCCCCGGGCCTTTTTCTGGTAGCTTGATCGTCGGACCTATGAATGGATGGATACACCAAGACGATAAGAAGCTTTGACGTATAAGGGAACTTCCAGGTGGTCTCTATTAACGATTGTTATACCTGCTTTAAGGACCCGCACGCAGCTCTCCCTTGGTGGGGGCATGTTAAATAGCCATATTGCTTATCACACTACTTGTACAAATACGCTTTGACGTATTAGTAAGATTATAATGGAAAATGGTTTAAGGTTCAATTCTTGATGCACCAGCTTATTGCTTGATTTTTCCTTTTCTTGATATTCTTATCAATTGCACCCGTACAATATGGTACGCCTTAATGTGCCAGGGGCTTCATTATGCTCCATAATACAGCAAGAAAGTCCGAACACTTTTACGGTAGTTTGGCACCCCGAATTGTAGCATTATATGCATCGGCTCCGAATCATGTCTTGGGTCAATAGTTGGGTTGCCCGGCGCCTATGCTTTCTACCCTATGTTCCGCTATATTGGCTAGGGTAGTAAAGGGAGAACTATTGCGATTGTGTCCTGGTTCTTCCAGATGAGCACCTCAGTAGAGAAAGCCAAAAACTGACTGTCATGATGCAACGAGAGCTGGTCAGCTGTTCGAGAGGTTACAAATCCTTAGAGATTTTTTTCGCATTATGCGACGAATCGGTTATTTATCCGATCAGACGTGTATAGCGCCCCAAGTTCGGACTCCCGAACACTAGGGGTTGTGCCTAAATTTTTATTGTCAAACTCCTATGGCTAATGAGGGTGATAAAACCACATAGTCTGATTGCATGGTTCATTGCGCTAAACACCTCCTTAAAGGACCAAAACTCTGGATAAAGAGTGTTTAGATTCATCCCAAACACCCACATACTGCCTACATGGGGGCTGAAGCCGACGACTGGCCAACTCTCAGATTTAAGAAAAACGGCCGCACAGGAGGTAAAATTTTAAAAATAACAGACATTATATTACATAAAAGATTCTGTTTCATATTACAGGAAAGGATTACATGAGCATATTCACTCAAAGATTACATCCTTAGTGCATTGTCCGGCCACAAGGCCGGACCCCTCTAGTACAATGTCAAAATATAGTTCGGGTTTGCAGTGCTCCTTGCCCGCGGGCGGTCCCTCGGTCATCAGCTTCGTGGCGTCCATCTTCGCCCAGTGCATCATAGCGCGGGCGAAGGCCATGCACGCACCTTCAATGTAGACCGACCGCTTGATGGCGTCAAACCGAAGGCAGTCACTGACCAGCCGCTTCCCGAGTCCGAAGTAGCTGCTAGAGATGGCTACGGTGGGCCATAGCCGGATTATCAAATCCTTCATGGCTAGTTCAGCCGCCCTATGTATCTCGACCAGCTGTTTCAGCTGATCGCTAAAAGGCATCGGATGTTCAGGCGCAAGGTATTGTGACCAGAACAGCTTCTCCGTCGAGCTTCCCTCTTCAGCTCGGTAGAATTACGCAGCGTCTGACACGCTGCGCGGTAGATCCGCAAATACCCCTGGAGAACTCCAAATCTGGGTCAGTAGGAGGAATCTTTCCTTCACATATTTGGTCTGCATAATAAATGCCTTACCCGCCGCAATTTTCTTGGCCTCCTGTATTTCCCAGAGGGTGCCCTGGGCTTCGGCTCGGGCATCTTGTGCGCTCTAGCGGTCCTTAGCAAGTTCAGACTCTTCATACATAATATTGTGCTCCAAGGACTCGCACTTCTTGATGGCGTCCTGGAGCTCTTGTTGGACCTCACTAACCCGGGCCTCATGCTTTTCGCGTGCGGCTTGTTCCTTGGCCACTCTGTCCTCGGCCTCGGCCAACGTCTTCTTGAGGGCCTCCACCTCGGTCATTGCCCCTAATAAATATCATGGCACTTTAAGTCAGAACAAATTGTGCATCCTTTCTGAATTTAGATAAGGTTATTGCATACCTTTATTTTCCTCCAGCTGCTTCTTCATGCGACCGAGCTCTTCCTCGGTCTGCTGCAGACTCTGCTTCAGTCTGGAGACTTCAGTAGCATGCGAGGTCGCAGCCAACAATGACGCATGCATCATTCACATAGACATGTCATGTTAGTCTCATGCGAAAATTATTTGATCCTCTGTTTAGCTTTTCTTTCTGAATACCGAACAGAGTCTCAGGGGCTACTATCTATACTGTGACATTTTCTTTATAAATTGCTTTTCTTACCTCAAAGCCTGTTAGAAGACTAGTGCAGGCTTCGGTCAGTCTGCTTTTAGCGGACTGGATCCTCTCAATCATCGAACCCATAAGGTTATGGTGTTCCTCGACAATGGAAGCGCCTCGCAGCGCTTCCAGCAGAGTATCCAGTGACTGTGGTTGGATAGAAGTCACCGGTGGAATAGGTGCACCTCCTTCTCTTAAAGAGGATGCTCGCCTGATTCCGGAGCCGTCTGGGTCTCCAGAATGGTGTTCGGCAGGGGGGCGGATTGGCATAGCCCCCGTCGTCAGCATCCATGGGGTTTGGCTCCCCCATGTGTCCGACAGCTGAGGCCTCACCCTCTGGCACCTCCCGGTTGGTCTCCTGCGTCTCTCCCTCGCCTAGGATCCTTCGGGACAACACCTCGGTGTTATCCATGGCCTTGGGAGAGGAAGCCGTCAGAAGTGACCCGCTGTCCATCGCCCCCGGGTCTAGTGAATCCTCCGATGAGGATCGCTCGGGGTTGGACCGAGCCGGACTGTGAATGCATGATACAACACATTAAAAGCTATGAAGTAGTGAGGCCGGATACAGGAAAGTGTCTGGGTTTTAGAATATTCACGATTTGGCCAGGGGCTTGACCCTGGGTTGCCATTCTGAGCTGCTGTCGGTGGCCGCGGTGGAGTCGTCCGGAAGGGAAGCTTCGGCCTCCCTGTCCGGCCCTTCTTGGACGCTTCGACCTCCAAACGCGTGGATGTCATTATCTTCTTTGTCCCCCCTGCAGGGGGGAATGGCTTTCTTCTTCTTCCTCCTCCTCTTCCTCGTCGTCTTCGGCGGCGGAGGAGTGAGCCTCGATACCTTCGGACGCCACGTCCGAAGTGCCCTTGCAACGGAGACTACCTCTGGACCCCTTGGCCTTCTTCTTGGCCTTCTTCTCCAGCACTTGATAGGGTGCCAGAACCAACATCTTTGTTAGAAGCGGGATTTCTGGGTCTTCAGGCAGCGGAGCCGGACAGTTGATCCACTCCGCCTTCTTTGTCCAAGTTTGGAAAATCAATAGAGAGGCTCAGACGCTTTCCTCGAATATGCAAGACAAGGGTACACCTTGAAAACATGAAAACACTTACCAGACTAGCAGGGTGGGCCAAATCGTGCCCACGGTCCTCGATGGTGTCCGACCGCGCTTCGTTGGCCTTGAATAGCACCTTCCAGATGTCTTCGGGCATAGTGTCGAAGTGCTCCAGTAGGGTCTGGTGCTTGGCCGGATCGAGTTCCCATAAACGGCAAGTCCAACATTGGCACGGAAGAACCCAACGAACAAGCATCACCTGGATCATGTTGATGTGCTTGACTCTCTTGTTTATCATGTTCTGAATGCGCGTCTGGAGCGTTGTCAGCTCGTACAGAGAAGACCAGGCCAGGCCTTTCTCTTGCCAGGAGGTGAGCCGCATCGGGACTCTGGATCGGAATGCAGGAGCCGTGGCCCAGTTGGTGCCGCGCGGCTTTGTGATGTAGAACCACTTCTCCTGCCACCCTTTGACAGTCTCCACAAAGGAGCCTTCGGGCCAAGTGACGTTGGGCATCTTACCCACCATGGCGCCTCCGCACTCTGCTCGTTGGCCGCTCACCACCTTCGGCTTCACATTGAATGTTTTCAACCATAGCCCAAAGTGAGGTGAGATGCGGAGGAAGGCCTCACACACGACAATAAATGCCGATATGTTGAGGATGGAGTTGGGGGCCAGATCATGGAAGTCCAGCCCATAATAGAACATAAGTCCACGGACTAATGGGTGGATAGGGAATCCCAACCCGCGGACGAAGTGAGAGACGAACACCACCCTCTCATGGGGCTCGGGGGTGGGTACAATTTGTCCCTCGGCCGGAAGCCGATGGGAGATCTCCTTGGCCAAGTACCCGGCCTCTCGAAGCTTCTTGATGTCCTTATCCTTGACGGGGGTGACCATCCACTTGCCCTGAGCTCCGGATCCGGACATGGCTGGAGTGCTTTTTGGGGGCGGAAAAGATGAGAACTTGGGTGCTGGAGCTCGAGAATGGGGGAGGCTTAGAGAGGCAGAAGGCGTGGGTGAAAACGGGTGAATCCTTATCCCCTTATAAAGGCAACGAATATCAAGCACCTCCCCACTAGCCTTAAAACTCGCCTATTCCCCAAGGACCGTGCAGATGGCACGGTTAGATTACCCATACCCGTATTGATGAGGATCCCGCAATAAGGGAACACAATCTCTGCTTTGACAAGACGTGCCAGTAAAACCGCATCTCGAAATATGGAGCGGCAGGCTAAAAATGGTTCGAATGATGGCCGGGCAGCGACGTGATGTCATGCCTCGAAAAGTTGTCAGCGGATTGGACTCGTATAGAATATTATACTCTCTACGGTTGTGTGTGGAATTTTTTTTTGCAGGGCCAAACACTATTTTTTGTTCGGAGATGATTTTGGAGTATCCAGAGGAGGAACCCGCCTTGCAATGCCAAAGACAATCTGCGTGCCGGACACCTCGTCATTGAAGCCTGGTTCAGGGGCTACTAAGGGTGTCCTGGATTAAGGGGTCCTCGGATGTCCGGACAGTTGACATGGGCCGAACTGTTGGACTATGAAGATACGAGACCGAAGACTTCTTCATGTGTCCGGATGGGACACTCCTTTGCGTGGATGGCAAGCTTGGTGATTCAGATATGTAGATTCCTTTCTCTGTAACCGACTTTGTGTAACCCTAGCCCCCTCCGTGTCTATATAAACTAGAGGGTTTAGTCCGTAGAGGCAACAACAATCATAATCATAGGCTAGATGATACGTCTCCAACGTATCTACTTTTCCAAACACTTTTGCCCTTGTTTTGGACTCTAACTTGCATGATTAGAATGAAACTAACCCGGACTGACGTTCTTTTGAGCAGAACTGCCATGATGTTGTTTTATGTGTAGAAAAGAAAAGTTCTCGGAATGTCCTGAAAATCCACGGAGGCACGTTTTGGAATTAATAAGAATTTCTGGGTGAAAGAAATACACCAGGGGGCCCAGGGCCTGTCCACGATACAGGGGGGCGCGCCCCCCTATCTCATGGGCCCCCTGGACCTCCACCGACATCAACTCCAACTCCATATATTCCGTCTCGCAGAGAAAAAAATCAGAGAGAAAGTTTCATCGCGTTTTACGATATGGAGCCGCCGCCAAGCCCTAATCTCTCTCGGGAGGGCTGATCTGGAGTCCGTTTGGGGCTCCGGAGAGGGGGATTCGTCGCCATCGTCATCATCAACCATCCTCCATCACCAATTTCATGATGCTCACCGCCGTGCGTGAGTAATTCCATTGTAGGCTTGCTGGACGGTGATGGGTTGGATGAGATTTACCATTTAATCAAGTTAGTTTTGTTAGGGTTTGATCCATAGTATCCACTATGTTCTGAGATTGATGTTGCTATGACTTTGCTATGCTTAATGCTTGTCACTAGGGCCCGAGTGCCATGATTTCAGATCTGAACCTATTATGTTTTCATGAATATATGTGTGTTCTTGATCCTATCTTGCAAGTCTATAGTCACCTATTATGTGTTATGATCCGACAACCCCGAAGTGACAATAATCGGGATACTTCTCGGTGAGGATCGTAGTTTGAGGAGTTCATGTATTCACTATGTGTTAATGCTTTGGTCCGGTTCTTTATTAATAGGTTGCCTTAATATCCCTTAGTTTCCACTAGGACCCCACTGCAACGGGAGGGTAGGACAAAAGATGTCATGCAAGTTCTTTTCCATAAGCACGTATGACTATTTACGGAATACATGCCTACATTACATTGATGAACTGGAGCTAGTTCTGTGTCACCCTATGTTATAGCTATTACATGAGGAATTGCATCCGGCATAATTATCCATCACTGATCCATTGCCTACGAGCTTTTCATATATTGTTCTCCGCTTATTTACTTTTCCGTTGCTACTGTTACAACTACTACAAAAAACCCAAAAACATTTATTTTTCCTTTTGCTACTGTTACCATTATTATCATACTACTTTGCTACTAAATACCTTGTTGCAGATAATAAGTTATCTAGGTGTGGTTGAATTGACAAATCAACTGCTAATACTCAAGAATATTCTTTGGCTTCCCTTGTGTCGAATCAATAAATTTGGGTTGTACTTCACCCTCGAAAGCTGTTGCGATCCCCTACACTTGTGGGTTATCAAGACTAATTTGTGGCGTCGTTGCCGTGGAGCATAGCTCTATTCTATGAGTCACTTGGGATTTATATATGTTGATCACTATGGATAACTTGAAAGACGCTAAAACCAAGATTTTGCCCTCAACTACGAGGGGAGGTAAGGAACTGCCATCTAGCTCTGCACTAGATTCTCCTTTCGTTATTAGTAAGCTTGCGACACCTAAACCTGCTACTGCTATGAATTCTGATATGTCGCATGTTATTGATGATGCCACTTCTGCTATGCATGATGAAACTACTTATGTGTGTGATACTACTTTGCCATTAGGTGAATTTCTTGATGAACAACTTGCTAGAGTTAGGGGGAATGAAAATATTGAAGATGCTATTATTGATGATAGTGATGATGAAGGTTCTCCCAATGATTATGTATTGCATGTTGTTCCTAAGGGTTATGTTATGAATAAAGAAGATGCTAGGGAAATCTTTGCTTGCAATGATAGATATGATCTTAAGAAATTATTAGCTAAATGGAAGCAGCAGTCTCTTAATGCTAGAATGAAACCCGACCCTGCTTTTGCTACTTCACCTATCTGTGTTATTGATAAGGATTACGAATTCTCTGTTGATCCTGAGATTATTACTTTAGTTGAATTTGATCCTTTTTATGGCCTTGAATCTGAAACTGTTGTGGCACATCTTACCAAGTTGAATGATATAGCTACCCCGTTTACTAATGATGAGAAGTCTCGCTATTTTTATATCCTTAAGATATTCCCGTTCTCATTTAAGGTTGATGCTAAGACTTGGTATAATTCTCTTGCTCCTGGTTGTGTGCGTAGTCGCCAGGATATGATTTATTACTTCTCTGCTAAATATTTCCCTGCTCATAAGAAACAAGCTGCCTTGCGGGAAATATATAATTTTGTGTAAATCAAAGAAGAGAGTCTCCCACAAGCTTGGGGGAGGCTTCTCCGGTTACTTAATGCTTTGTCTGATCATCTACTTAAGAAAAATGAAATACTTGATATCTTTTATAATGGACTAACCGATGCTTCCAAGGACTACTTGGATAGTTGTGCTGGTTGTGTTTTCAGGGAAAGAACAGTCGACGAAGTTGAAATATTATTGAATAATATGTTGACTAATGAAAATAATTGGACTCTTCCTGAGCCAATTCCTGAAGCAATTCCTGAACCAATTGAGCCAATTCCGGAGCCTATTCCTAAACCCACTGCGAAGAAGAGAGGTGTTTTATTTCTCAGTCCTGAAGATATGCAAGAGGCAAAGAAATCAATGAAAGAAAAAGGTATTAAAGCTGAAGATGTTAAGAATTTACCACCTATTGAAGAAATACATGGTCTTAATATACCACCTGTTGAAGAACCATATTGTCTTGATAAACCGACACAGGTAGTAAAGGTAAATTCTCTCTATAGATATGATAAAGTTGAAATCCCCTCTACTAAATTTCATAGCCCATGCTTAGATGAATTTGATGACTTTATGGCTAGACAAGAAAGTTTTAATGCTTATGTTGGTAGAGAGTTAAAGAATAATGCTTTCGAGATAGGACATGTAAGTAATAACCTGACTAGAGTTAAAGATGAACTTCACCTCGTTAGAAAATATGCTTCCATGGTTGCTTGAGGAATTAAATAATAAAAATGATTTTGTTGTTAGAGTGGCTACTAGAACTGGTAGAATGACTCAGGAACCTTTGTATCCTGAAGGCCGCCCTAAGAGAATCGAGCAAGATTCTCAGAGAAATAATTTAGAGGCACCTAGTTCTTCCAAAAAGAAGAAAAAGAAAAATGATAGGACTTTGCATGCTTCTAGTGAACCTACTATAGACACACTTGAGAGTCCCAATGATATTTCTATCTCTGATGCTGAAACACAATCAGGTGATGAACATGAACCTAGTGATAATGTTAATGATAATGTTCATGTTGATGCTCAACCTAGCAAAAACAATGATGTAGAGATTGAACCTGTTGTTGATCTTGATAACCCACAATCAAAGAATCAAAGTTATGATAAGAGAGATTTTGTTGCTAGGAAGTACGGTAAAGAAAGAGAACCATGGGTTCAAAAACCCATGCCCTTTCCTCCTAAATGATCCAAGTCAAAGGATGATGAGGATTTTGAGCGCTTTGCTGAAATGATTAGACTTATCTTCTTACGTATGTGCATAACTGATATGCTCAAAGTAAATCCTTATGCTAAGTATATGAAGGATATCATCACAAATAAAAGAAAGATACTAGAAGCTGAAATTTCCACCATGCTTGCTAATTACACTTTTAAGGGTGGAATACCAAAGAAACTTGGAGATCCAGGGGTACCGACTATACCATGCTCCATTAAACGAAACTATGTTAGAACTGCTTTATGTGATCTTGGAGCCGGTGTTAGTGTTATGCCTCTCTCTTTATATCGCAGACTTGAATTGAATAATTTGACACCTACTTAAATATCTTTGCAAATGGCTGATAAATCAACTGCTATACCTGTCGGTATTTGTGAGGATGTGCCTGTTGTGGTTGCAAATATCACTATCTTAACGGACTTTGTTATTCTTGATATTCCTGAGGATGATAGTATGTCTATCATCCTTGGTAGACCTTTTCTTAATACTGCAGGGGCTGTTATTGATTGCAACAAAGGCAATGTCACTTTTCATGTTAATGGTAATGAGCATACGGTACACTTTCCGAGCAAACAATCTCAAGTTCATAGCATCAATTCTATTGAAAAAGTTCCAACTATTATTTTTGGAGGTTTTGAATTTCCTCTCCCTACTGTCAAGAAAAAGTATGATATTCTTATTGTTGGGGATTTTCATATCCCCATTGAGGTAACTTAGTGTTATTCGAAATTTCTCCGGTTCCGTGTTATTCGGAATGAGTTTGTTAACAAGACTTGATCAACCTTGTTAGTGGATTCATTTTGACGATCACGAGATGGATGAAACTAGAAGGCACAACCTTCTGTACCCTATTTTTACTTTCTCTTATTTAGATAAATAAATAAATAAAGAAGCAAAGATAGTATTATCTGTCTGTTTTCTGAATTATCCATGCATTAAAAAAAATAGTCTGAAAATAAATGTGCTCCAAATGCCCTGCAAATTTAGTATGATTTTTTCTGGAATATCTGAGGATTTTAGGCACTGAAAACACTACAGGAGGGGCAAGCACCAGGCCACGAGAGTGGAGGGCGCCCCCCCCCCTATAGGGCGCGCCCCCTGTCTCGTGGGCCCCTGGTGGCTCCCCTCCACTTATGCCAGCACCCACACACTTCATCTTCTACCCAAAAAAATCCCCATCCAGCTCAAGCACGAGTTCTAGCTCATTTTGCTGTGATTTTCGATCTCTTATCTCAAAGCTCCATTCGCAAAACTGCTTTGGGAGATTGTTGCTTGGTATGTGACTCCTCCATTGGTCCAATTAGTTTTTGTTCTAGTGCTTTATTCATTGCAAATTTTTGCTGCATAGGTGACCATGTTCTTGAGATTGCATATTAAAATTTTGAGGTCCCAAGCAATTCCAATGCATGATATAGGCTCTAGGCACTTGTAGGAGTAGTTGCTATCAATCTTGTTTACTTTTATGCACTTTTATTTTGAAGTTACTAAAAAAAATTCAGAATTTTTCAGAAAAAGAAATATGCTTAGAAGAATGTACCAAGGTGGTTCCTCGCTGAAGAAAGGGCCCGGGATTCCTATACGTGAGCAAGATGTTGCATTGCCAAGGGACGCGAATGTACGAGCTTGTGAGTGGCCATCGATGATTTTATGGTCAGAGCAGGCTTTAAGGAGGAATTTGACGCGTATGTGCATAATGCCGAGCTGGAGGACTTCTTACAAGATAAGTGTCCTCAGTATTATCAATTGACTGATTCCTTTGTGCGGAGGTTTAACTATAACTATACGCGTAATTCTCCTAGTGTCCTATTTGATTTATGATACATCTTACACCATGGACTTAGAGGATTTTACAATGCTTGCAAACTCCCGCAGTGGGGTAATATTAATGATCCTCACAAATCTGAATTTAGAGATTTTCTTGCTAGTATTACTGTGGGAGAATCTATGGACATAGCACAAGCTACCATAGGGAGCATTCATTTTCCTGCTTTACATTATTTTGCTCTCTTCATTGGTAGATGTATTAACGGTAAGGATGAAGCATGTCACATGTGTGTCCCTGATCTGTGTGTCCTCAAGAGTGTTGTGTTAGGTTATAAAGGTTATAACTTGGGGGCAATAGTTGCACGAAGGTTGCAGAATAATAGTAGAAAGGGAAATTTCTTTGGAGGAATTTATGCAATCCGTGTGGCTGATTATCTTAATGTAGCTCCACAAGAGGGGGATATTATTTTACCCCCTATTTATTTGGATAAAGAAGCTATGTTTAATCATCATTTTCTTGAGAGGAATGAACAATTCCTCCATTATCAACTAATCTATGACAGACGCAACGTCATCCCTGTTACTCTTCCTGCTCCCTGCCTTTTTGATTATCAGGCAAAAGGAAGATATGTTGTCACCAGGGAGGAAGCAGCTGAATACGAGAGGGGAGTGGAGGCAGCTCGCCAACACGCTACAGCTCAAGAGGCGGTTGCCGCTGCATCTCAGTACAACCCCGGTTTCACTTATGGATATCAGCCAGGCGATCCTTGGTATTAGACCAACTTAGGCCAAAAGCCTAAGCTTGGGGGAGTACGTATTTCTCACCGACTTTACATTCATGTTCCCACACTAGTCGTCGGTGCTCATACTCTTCCATTGTATTATCCATGCTAGTTTAAATTCCTTTTTCTAGTTTTCTTCTTGTGTGTTTGATAAACTTTGAGAAAAACCAAAAAAATTAGTTAGTTTAATTTTCATGCTTGTAGTTGAAATTAAAATGAAAATCCAAAAATATTTCTAGTTCTTCTTCTTACTTGTTGGGAGCTTTCCCGTCTAAATAGTTTTATCTTCTTTTCTTTCCTTTGGGGGCCGAGAAGACCATATTGAAAATTCTTAGTGGCTCTCATATGCATGATTGTTTATTTAATTTAGAGCCCATATTACTTGTCTTCTCTTTTGAGTTGAATGCTTGCAGATTCCAACTTAGTCCAATGCACGTGCACTCTTATTATTATACACATCGTTCGGTCATGCAAGTGAAAGGCAATAATCACGACATATGATGGACTTATTGGGATGAGAAAAGCTGGTATGAACTCGACCTCTCTTGTTTTTGTATACATGATGAGTTCATCGTTTCTGGGTCAGCTTATTATGAAGTAAACATATTTGCAATGACATTTAGAGATTATAGTTGCTTGTGCCATGCTTGATTAGCTATGAGTTATAATGGTTTACCTTGCGTGCCGACATGCTATTAGAATGATTACGATGTGGTATAATGGGGTGGTATCCTCCTTTGAATGAATTGAGTGACTCGACTTGGCACATGTTCACGCATGTAGTTGAAACAAATCAACATAGCCTTCATGATATTTATGTTCATGGTGGATTATATCCTACTCATGCTTGTATTCGGTGTGAATTAATTTTAATGCATGTTCATTACTATTGTCGCTCTCTCAGTTGGTCGCTTCCCAGTCTTTTGCTAGCCTTCACTTGTACTAAGCGGGAATACTGCTTGTGCATCCAAACTCCTTAAACCCCAAAATTGTTCCATATGAGTCCAATATACCTTCCTATATGCGGTATTTACCTGTCGTTCCAAGTAAATTTGTATGTGCCAAACTCCAAACCTTCAAATGAAATTCTGTTTTGTATGCTCAAGCAGCTCATGTTACAACTAGGGCTGCCTATATCTTCCATGCTAGGTGGGTTATTCTCACGAGGAGTGGACTCCGCTCCTCATTCACGAGAAAGGGCCGATAACCGGGATGCCCAGTCCCATGATCCAAAAAGATCAAAGCAAATCAAAATAATTAAACAAAACTCACCTAGGGCTGTTGTTAGTTGGAGGCACTCGTTGTTTCGAGCAAGCCATGGATTGATGCTTGTTGGTGGTTGGGGGGGTTAAACCTTTACCTTTCTGTTTGGGAACTGCCTATAATGCATGTAGTATGGAAGATACATCCATCTCATAGTTGTTGCGTTGACAGTGAAAGTATTCCACTCAAAATGTTATCCAATCTCTATTTTAAAATCGAGCTCTGGCACCTCTACAAATCCCTGCTTCCCTCTGCGAAGGGCCTATCTATTTACTTTTATGTCGAGTAATCACCCTTCTTATTAAAAAGCACCCGCTAGAGAGCACACTGTCATTTGCATTCATTACTATTGGTTTATATTGGGTATGACTTGACTGGATCTCTTTTACAATGAATTACAATGTTTAGTCAGTCCTTGATCTTTAAAGGTGCTCTGCATTTATGTTTTGCGGTCTCAGAAAGGGCTAGCGAGATAACGCTGTGTTATATCATGTTATGATTGTTTTGAGAAAGTGTTTTCATCTGAGTTTTATTATTATGGCTCGCTAGCTGATTATGCTATTGATATGAGTAATTGTGAGACCCAAGTGCTATTGTGAGTATGGTTAGTTCATAATATTTGCTGAAACTTGAATGCTGGCTTTTCATGTTTACAACAACAAGAGCAAACAGAGTTTGTAAAAGTTTTTCTTTATCACTTTCAGTTTATCAACTGAATTGATTGAGGACAAGCAAAGGTTTAAGCTTGGGGGAGTTGATACGTCTCCAACGTATCTACTTTTCCAAACACTTTTGCCCTTGTTTTGGACTCTAACTTGCATGATTTGAATGAAACTAACCCGGACTGACACTGTTTTCAGCAGAACTGCCATGATGTTGTTTTATGTGTAGAAAAGAAAAGTTCTCGGAATGTACTGAAAATCCAAGTAGGCACTTTTTGGAATTAATAAGAATTTCTGGGCGAAAGAAATACACCAGGGGGCCCAGGGCATGTCCACGAGACAGGGGGCGCGCCCCCCCTATAGGGCGCGCCCCCTATCTCGTGGGCCCCCCGGACCTCCACCGACCTCAACTCCAACTCCATATATTCCGTCTCGTAGAGAAAAAAATCAGAGAGAAAGTTTCATCGTGTTTTACGATACGGAGCCGCCGCCAAGCCCTAATCTCTCTCGGGAGGGCTGATCTGGAGTCCGTTCGGGGCTCCGGAGAGGGGGATTCATCGCCGGCATCATCATCAACCATCCTCCATCACCAATTTCATGATGCTCACCTCCGTGCGTGAGTAATTCCATCGTAGGCTTGCTGGACGGTGATGGGTTGGATGAGATTTACCATGTAATCAAGTTAGTTTTGTTAGGGTTTGATCCCTAGTATCCACTATGTTCTGAGATTGATGTTGCTATGAATTTGCTATGCTTAATGCTTGTCACTAGGGCTCGAGTGCCATGATTTCAGATCTGAACCTATTATGTTTTCATGAATATATGTGTGTTCTTGATCCTATCTTGCAAGTCTATAGTCACCTATTATGTGTTATGATCCGACAACCCCGAAGTGACAATAATCGGGATACTTCTCGGTGATGACCATAGTTTGAGGAGTTCATGTATTCACTATGTGTTAATGCTTTGGTCCGGTTCTCTATTAAAAGGAGGCCTTAATATCCCTTAGTTTCCACTAGGACCCCGCTGCAATGGGAGGGTAGGACAAAAGATGCCATGCAAGTTCTTTTCCATAAGCATGTATGACTATTTACGGAATACATGCCTACATTACATTGATGAATTGGAGCTAGTTCTGTGTCACCCTATGTTATAGCTATTACATGAGGAATCGCATCCGGCATAATTATCCATCACTGATCCATTGCCTACGAGCTTTTCATATATTGTTCTCCACTTATTTACTTTTCCGTTGCTACTGTTACAACTACTACAAAAAACCAAAAACATTTATTTTTCCATTTGCTACTGTTACCATTATTATCATACTACTTTGCTACTAAATACCTTGCTGCAGATACTAAGTTATCCAGGTGTGGTTGAATTGACAACTCAACTGCTAATACTCAAGAATATTCTTTGGCTCCCCTTGTGTCGAATCAATAAATTTGGGTTGTACTTCACCCTCGAAAGCTGTTGCGATCCCCTACACTTGTGGGTTATCACTAGACTTCTAGGGTTTAGCCATTACGATCTGTGGTAGATCAACTCTTGTAATACTCATCTTCATCAAGATCAATCAAGCAGGAAGTAGGGTATTACCTCCATAGAGAGGGCCCGAACTTGGGTAAACATCGTGTCCCCCGTCTCCTGTTACCATCGACCTTAGACACACAGTTCGGAACCCCCTACCCGAGATCCACCGGTTTGGACACCGTCAATCATATCTCAGATTTCAGGGCCTCAAACCATCTGTCGGAATCTGGACTCATCATAGCTTCTTCATAGTTCGTAGGTTCGCCTTGGCCTAACAACATGACATGCAGAACATGATTACCTTACCACTCTGGTGTGGAACGTGTTCTGGTTGACCTACGAAGTTTAGTAGTAACTTGATCCAAAGTTTCATGATCGTCATCATTAGCTTCCTCTCTAGTTGGTGTAGGCATCACGGGAACGGTTTTCTCTAATGTGCTACTTTCCAATTCGAGAGAAGGTAAAATTACCTCATCAAGTTCTACTTTCCTCCCACTCACTTCTTTCGAGAGAAACCCCTTCTCTAGAAAGGACCCATTCTTAGCAACAAAGATCTTGCCTTCGGATATGTGGTAGAAGATGTACCCAATAGTCTCTTTAGGGTATCCTATGAAAACGCACTTCTTCAATTTAGGTTCGAGCTTATCAGGCTGAAGCCTTTTGACATAAGCGTTGTATCCCCAAACTTTAAGAAACGACAACTGAGGTTTCTTGCCAAACCACAGTTCATACGGTGTCGTCTCAACGGATTTAGACGGTGCCCTATTTAACGTGAATGCGGTTGTCTCTAATGCATAACCCAAAACGATAGTGGTAAATTGGTAAGAGACATCATAGAACGCACCATATCTAATAAAGTATGGTTACGACGTTCGGACACACCATTATGCTGTGGTATTCCAGGTGGCGTGAGTTGTGAAACAATTCCACATTGTTTTAAATGAAGGCCAAACTCGTAATTCAAATATTCGCCTCCGTGATTAGATCGTAGAAACTTTATTTTCTTATTATGATGATTCTCCACTTCACTCTGAAATTCTTTGAAGTTTTTAAATGTTTCAGACTTGTGTTTCATCAAGTAGATATAACCATACCTACTCAAATCATCTGTGAAGGTCAAAAAATAACGATACCCACCACGTGCTTCAACACTCATCGGACCGCATACATCGGTA
The DNA here is from genome assembly GCF_018294505.1 of Triticum aestivum. Classification (NCBI taxonomy): domain Eukaryota; kingdom Viridiplantae; phylum Streptophyta; class Magnoliopsida; order Poales; family Poaceae; genus Triticum; species Triticum aestivum. Next base: position 584,548,285 of record NC_057813.1, on the reverse strand, counting down.
TGTATTATTTCCAATAATTCATTAGCTCGCTCCATTGTTCGAAAGAACGGAGTTTTAGTCATCTTGCCCATCAGGCATGGTTCGCAAGTATCAAATGATTTATAATCAAGTGATTCCAAAAGCCCATTTGCATGGAGTTTCTTCATGCTCTTTACAGCAATATGACCTAAATGGCAGTGCCATAAGTATGTTGCACTATCATTATCAACTTTGCGTCTTTTGGCATCAATATTATGAATTTGTGTATCACTACGATCAAGATTCAATAAACTATTTACATTGGGTGTATGACCATAGAAGGTTTCATTCAGGTAAACAAAACAACAATTATTCTCTGACCTAAATGAATAACCATAATGCAATAAACATGATCAAATCAGTTCCAACACACATCGTCACCTCGCCCTTAACTAGTCTATGTTTATTCTGTAAGTCGTGTTTCGAGTTAATAATCTTAGCAACTGAACCAATATCAAATACCAAGGGGCTACTATGAATACTAGTAAGGTACACATCAATAACATGTATATCAAATATACCTTTGTTCACTTTGCCATCCTTCTTATCCGCCAAATATATGGGGCAGTTCCGCTTCTAGTGACCATTCCCTTTCCAGTAGAAGCTCTCAGTTTTAGGCTTAGGTCCAGCTTTGGGATTCTTCACTGGAGTGGCAACTTGCTTGCCATTCTTCTTGAAGTCCCCTTTCTTTCCCTTGCCCTTTTCTTGAAACTAGTGGTTTGGTTAACCATCAACAAATGATGCTCTTTCTTAATTTCAACCTTCGCCGATTTCAGCATCGCGAAGAGCTCAAGAATCGTTTTTGACATCCCTTGCATATTATAGTTCATCATGATACCTCTTGTACTGGTTCAATCCATGCTCGATACCTCTTGTACTGGATCTTTTATGAAGAAGGCTATTAAATGCAAATGAGATCTCTTGGAAAGAATTAAACGCAACTCTGAAGATTGGGAGCTCGAGGAAGGTAAGGAGTCAGGTATAAAGCTTGAATTTGATTGTGTTAAAACTTTTATGGATACCGATGCTTTTCGTGAATTTAGCACAAAATATGGACTTGACTCTAAGATAGTAGCTCTTCCTGTGAATCATTTGCTACTCATGTTGATCTCCCTAAGGAGAAGTGGTTTAAATATCATCCTCCCATTGAAGTAAAAGTAGTAGAACCCATTGAAGTTAGAGAAGAAACCACTACTTATAATGTTGATCAAGTTATTCCTACTGCTTATATTGAGAAACCACCTTTCCTGTTAGAATAAAAGAACCTTCAGCTGTAGTCCGTAAGAGTTATACTAGAACACCTACACCCCCTGAACAAATTAAAGTTGAACCTAGTATTGCTATGGTTAAATATGTCTTAGTCGATAATATTGATGGGCATGTTATTTATTTCTATGATGAAGCTGCTAGAATTGCTAAACCCGATGCTAAAGGTTAACATAGACCTATTGTTGGCTTGCCCATTGTCTTTGTTAAAATAGGAGATCATTATTATCATGACTTATGTGATTTGGGTGTTAGTGTGAGTGCAATTCCCTTTATTTCATAGCAAGAAATTATGAATGATATTGCACCTGCTGAGATAGAAGATATTGATGTTACTATTAAGCTTGCTAATTGAGATACTATCTCATCAGTTGGGATTGTTAGAGATGTTGAAGTCTTGTGTGGGAAAATAAAGTACTCTACTGATTTTCTAGTTCTTGGTTCCCCACAAGATGATTTTTGTCCCATTATATTTGGTAGACGTTTCTTGAACACTGTTAATGCTAAAATAGATTGTGAGAAAGAAACTGTTAGCATAAGTTTTGGGGATGCGTCTCATGAGTTTAATTTCTCCAAATTTCGTAGACAACCCCGTGATAAAGAATTGCCTAGCAAAGATGAAATTATTGGTCTTGCTTCTATTGTCGTGCCTCCTACCGATCCTTTAGAACAATATCTGCTAGACCATGAAAATGACATGTTCATGAATGAAAGAAAGGAATTAGACAAGATTTTCTTTAAACAAATGCCTGTTTTGAAACACAATTTTCCTGTTGAGACTCTTGGAGATCCTCTACCACCCAAGAGTGATCTTGTGTTTGACCTTAAACAATTAGCTATACTTTGAAATATGCTTATCTTGATGAAAAGAAGATATATCTTGTTATTATTAATGCTAACCTTTCAGAGCATGAAGAAAAGAAATTATTGAAAACTCTGAGGAAGCACTGGTCCACCCACATATCAAATTATCAAAGTAATGAATGCGAATCATATGAGCATGATGAAAACTAACTTGACAATAATCATCATGTGTCCTCGGGAGCGCTTTTCTTTATATAAGATTTATCCATCCTTATCCTTTGCTATAAAAAGGATTGCGCCACCTTGCTACACCTTTGTTACACTTTTTACTTGTTACCCGTTACAAATTATCTTATCACAAAACTATCTATTACCGATAATTTCAGTGCTTGCAGAAAATACCTTGCTGAAAACCGCTTGTCATTTCCTTCTGCTCCTCGTTGGGTTTGACACTCTTATTTATCAAAAGGACTACAATAGATCCCCTATGCTTGTGGGTCATTACATCACTGCAAAAGAAAAGGTGACGATAGGCAACAAATATTAGAATTTTCTTCTGTTTGCATTCCAAAGGACCATACCCGCACCCGCGGACCCATTAGCAGCAAATGAACCATAAACCGGGAGAGCGACCTAACATACGACTATAGGAGGCCAGGGCCTGATCGTTATTCTTTCCAACTTTAGCAAATTGACGCTAACCTCGCTTGGGATCATTTTACCTTTAATCATATCCTCGGCATTGTAAACTTTTGCATGCTATATGGAATTTAAATAACTGACCAAAACACCAATTGATACTTGTACTAAAACTTGGCCTTCCCATGCAAAACATCATTCCATACATATTCTCAAAATCAAAATGATCACCATATCATGAACGTTTTATGTATAATTAGCAAGGACACTCAACAGCCATTCCTCCACATTGTTTAGTAGAATTTGTTTGCTTGGGAGGGGCCAAACGTTCCTCAGACCATCCCATAGATGCACTGCTGCATTGCAAGTCACATCGACTGGATGGGGTGTGGCGTACATGCATGCAACATCAAACAGGGACTGTACATTGAAAGACAACCGGCTAGGTCAAATCTATGTATCGCGCAAGGGGGTCGATGCAACAACCAACATGTCTCGCACAACTGCTGGCTAGCGAGAGACTCGTATCAATCAATCGGGCCAGCAAACTACGCATGCGCACAAGCAACAATCGATCGGTCCAGTCTTGCATCAATTGCTCTGATTCACTAATGCGAGGGATCGCTCTGATTCAATAATGCGAAGGATCGCTCGGGTCCAGTAATGCGAAAGGCTCGCTCGGGTTCAGTAATGCGCTTGCAAACATGCTCATACAAGAGAAACACACAAACCACCCCCATCGCTCGGGCCCCACCACCCACCATATACTAAGAAATCCCCGAAAATTTCTCGCCGTCACTTCTAACATGATTTTTTATGTCATGGATAGCTGAAACATCATGCAGGTGCGCCCCAGCGCTTAGGGCGAAAAGCCCATTTTCTGTCATATTTTTTTCATAGAAGCAGATGTCCACCACATTCATGATGATATGTGCTTATGTCACTATTATTGTCATGCAAGTGTCACTTTCATGATAGAAAATATTTTCATTTAGGCCATAATGTCTTGGATGTGTATTTTTCTTGTAGTCTGAAAAAATTGCCTAAATATTTCCTACCCACTTTTCTTAAGGAATACCATAACAGAGGGGATTGGTTCCTCAGTTTTTTTGCACATCAGATTACCGTGTTTATCAAGGCCGAGATCAAGTTGGCTATTGACTCCAGAAGGCATTCTTCTGCCTATGCTTCTATTACTCAAAAAATAAAAGAATTAGGTAGTCGAGATATTATAGTATTTCCCTGTTTCTTTCTTATGTCTGCAGATACGAATACACACATGAAGTATTTGATTTATGCAATTTATTCATAGGGTCAATCTCTATAGTTGGCAAGACACTTATGTGTGCACAAATTCCATGGGCGAGATTGGCCCAGGGTTGCCCTTGAAAAGGATATAAAAATCTGAGATAGAGTGAAATTCTTGTCGCTATTGCATTCTCTGCAGATCGGTTCAACCCATTTATTGTAGCATACATTTGAAGATAAACCATTTATCCAATCTGAGAAGGAAGGGGCAATAGACTTGACCTTTGCTCGTACCCGGTTTCATATGGAAGGTCCCGAGTCAACTAAAAAAACTAGAAAATCAACCATGATTGATCTTTGAGATGAGCCCACCTGAATTTTTATTTGATTGGGGTTGTGGTTTTGTTGAGCTTACTTATTGAAAGAGGGTGGTCCAAAGTGAGAAAAAAATATTCCCTCCATTTCTTTTTAGTTTGCATATATGGTTTAGTCAAGGTCAAGCTTTGTAAAGTCTGACTAACTTTATATTAAAAAAATATCAACATTCATAATATGAAATCAATATTATTACAAGCACCATGAAATTTATTTTCATACTATATAGTTTTAGTATTGTAGATGTTCATATTTTTTGATATAAATTTGGTCAAATTTTATGTAGTTTGACTTTGACCAAATTTTATACGCGGAGTAAAAAGAAATGAAGGGAGTAACATTTATCGGTCCCAAGAAGCAAGTGAGTTACTTTTATTACTTTTCTTCCTTTAACTTTTGTTTATTGTTAGCACATATTTTATAGTATCATTTAGGATGCTGGAGTAAAAGGGAGTCAGAGGTAAGCACTCGCTAGCTGTCCCCCTCTTCCCACCTACTCCCTCTGTCTTTAAAAGAGTGTACTTCCAACTTTGTAGGAGGGTCAAACTATCTCAAAGTTTGACCGAGTTTGTGCAAAAATATATCAATGCTTGTGAAACCAAATAGGTATATAACGAAAATATATTTTATCATGAATCTAATGCTACTAATTGTATGGCATAAATGTTGGTCTATTATTGTATAAACACGGTCAAACATAAAAAATATTAAGTTTCCAACAAAGTTGGAAGTACACCCTTTCAAGAACGGAGGGAGTATCACCTGAGAGTATGCATTCACCAATGTGCCGCCATTCCTTATTCGTATTGTACTGCACTTCTCTGTGCTTAAGGAATTCTGCTTTAGCTGTAGCTCGCTGAGTTATATTGTTTCTTAACACGCCATTCTTTGTCCGAAATGAAACGTAGCGCTTGCCACATTTTCTCAACGGAAAAACAAGGACGACGATAACTGCCGCACGTGTGGCATCTAGGGGGGTTGTCCACACGCCCTATGTGGCATGTAGACAAACCCGCCTGCATGACGGCTTCCGGGCGCACGCAGCCACAGCCCGCACGTCCGGTGTGTGGCACAATCGCCCACATGTCCGAGCAATCGACCGCGCTACCCGCACGACCTAACGCGCCCGTCGTCCCAGCCTGCCTTCGAACCCAATGCGACCTGCCGCCGTCGTCTCCTACCTCTCGTTCCCCTACCTCCATCGTCTTCCTTCTCTAGTT